>NC_133411.1:105897500-106522500 GCF_049350105.2 Macaca mulatta | reverse complement strand
TTACTCTCTATTTCCATGAGTTCAGTTTTAATTTTTAGTTCCCACAAATGAAGAGAACATGCAAAGTTTGTCTTTCTGTGCCTGGCTTATTTCACTTAAAATAATATCCTCCAGTTCCATCCATACTGTTCTAAATGATAGAATCTCATTCTTTCTTATGGCTGAAAAGTTCTCCATTTTGTATATGTATCACGTTTCCTCTATCCATTCATCTACTGAGGAACATCACCTGTTTTGTTCACTAGTGTATTCCAAGCACTCAGAACAGTCACCGTCACATAATGGGTAGGCACTTGATTCATATTTAATAAAATGATGAATCAGTGAATGAATAAGTGAATGAAGATCAGTATTCTGTATTGTGGAGTGAAAGGAGGGAGGTACAAAGATATAAACATTAAGATCTTTGCCTTGAGGAGCTTACGATTTAATTAGGAAAATAAACACTCAGAAAAGCAGACAAAAACTCCTATGAAATAACAAACAGTAACAAATAGAATTGCATACATTAATAAATACAGTGGAACCATAAGGGAGGCAGCTAACTGTAGCAGGAATAACACTAGACTTGGAAAATTGGGGTGAATCTTGGCTCTTCCATGTAACAACTATATTATCTCAAGCATGTCACTTAAATACTCTTGAGCATCAGATTTCTTGTTAGTATGAGTGAATAATAGTGGCTTCCTCATGGGATTCTTGTGAGAATAAAGTAAGATAAATGTGAAAGCAACTGGCTAATAATATTTACTCAATAAATGTCTATCAATTGAACAGACTTTCTCACAGATAAGAAAAAGCAAGCAGAGTGGTTAGTTTACTTGCACAAGGTCACACAGTGAGTGTCAGATTAGGAATCCCAAGACTCCTAATTTTCAGCCCAGTGTTACTGAAAATAGGACTTAGTGCCTACCATGTCCCTCAGCTTATTCCTATGAGCAATTCTGTTTCTTACACACAACAAAAATTTATTATTTGTTCTAGAAAAGGGACATCATTTCCCTGAAATGTCCTGATTAGGCTCCAAGATGTCTAAGCTCTGTCTCTCTTTAATCGGTTTACTTGTGAAGGAGCAATTTGCTTTATGACCTCTTTGCAGAGTCTGAAGGGTTTATGACCATGTGGTGTCAACAAGAAGCTCTAAGATGCTTTCAGTTCCATTTACTAGCTTCAGAGTCTTCATATTGTAGAATCCTATTTATTCTGAAAAGACTGAAGTTTGAACATTAAATCTCAGCACTCTGCATGCTTTTAAGCTCACTGTCAAATGGAACAATCACTTCTCATGGTCTATTCTACAACCAAAGCAGCATTTTCTAAGACAATATCATCAGTATTAATGTGATGTTTTTTTTAATAATGACACATCAACCTGTCCTTCCACAAGGCTTCAAACGGGCTGGATGGGACTGTTGTAGTCAGTCTCAAAACCTTTTTGTTAGTGGAAATAAAGATTATCAGGGAGTTGACAGACATATTGACTCAAGTCTAGGAACTTGCATTACTGAATCTATAATCATAGAAAGAGTGTGCTATTTCCTTACTTTCAAATACACAAGTTGAGGCAGGTGTAAATAGGGAAGAGAGTAACAAAAGTCTCAGAGGCCTCAAACCTATCCAACATGCAACTAATTAGCACCACGTGAATCCTAAATTGTGTAGTGGAATCCCAAAATAATGCTGAGGGGTGGGAAAGGAGTATGGTAAAAGTAACTCAAACAAAAGCTCATTCTAACTGCCTCAAGTACTAAAAAGTATGGTTGTTGTCAAGATATCACTGTGTTGATAATTCAAGAGCAGAATATGAAACACAGTCAAACAACACTTTCAGCCTCTCAAATGATACACTCACTCCTGTCTCTGCCATAATCTGTGAATCTGTTCCATTTTCCTCCCTCTGATGATCCAATTTCTTTTTCTCCTTACCAATCAATTGTTATATGAACTTTTAGGTCAAATTCCCAATGTTCACTGACCCAAATTTTGTTGTCTCAATTTTCATGATCCTAAAAAATGAGAGAAGAATCTCACTGGTCTTGTCAATCTTATCTAACTATCTAACTAGGAAACTCATATGACTGGGAACTCTGGGGAAGGTGGGATCATATGTGCAGCAGGGCCTATAGTAGGGGCAGGTTCTTCAGAAATCTGGATTGAAAATGATAAACAGACCACCCCCCCCCCCATGAGTGGGAAACATGCTTGCTTATTAATTCTGGAATTAATCCACGTCTCCCAGTCACAGTAGCTTGTTTTAGCTGCAAATACTGTCATTGTTCACCTTTATTACTATATCACCTCTAAGCTGTTTTCCCCGTGTCCAGATTCTCCTCTTCTAAATTTGTTCCAGCTGCAATCAGAATAATTTTACTATGTCATTTTCCTGTTCAATACTCTAAAATGGCTCCCTACTTGCTCCTTAGAGGGAGGCAAAGTCCAAATTCTTTAATATGCAGCACAAAGCCCCATCCGTCCCACTGTCACATACTCATACCTCTTTGTTTCCTGTGCTCTCTCCAAGCCACCCACTGTGCTGTGGCTCAAACTACTTCTCATATCTTAGACACACCTGACTCTTTCTTGTCTCCAAATTCTCTGCATATTCTGTTTATTCCACCTGGCATACTGTCCTCCTTTCTTACATCTGTCTAGTTATAGTTGTCCTTTAAAATTCAATATAGATGCAAATTTCTCAAAAAAAAAAAAAAAGAAACACATTTTTTGATCTTCCACATGCTAGGATAGGTTTCCCCTGTGTATTCCTGTTCTAGCACACATTATACTTTGTAGTCATGGGCTGTTTACTCTCCTATGCCCATCACCCCACAGAATCTCAGCACCCAGGAGGCAGACCTTTTTTGCAATGCATTGTATCTTTCCAGGACAGGGCCTGGCACATAATAGATGCTCAAGAAATATTTCTTGACTAAATGAAGGAGAAGTCAAGGGCATCTCAAACACTTCTGAAATCACCTCCTAGTTCTAGCCTATGGTCATTCAGCCACTGCTTGATAACTTTCATCTTCATTCTGCATCATGGTTGACAAGATAAAGCAGTCCAAAAAGGTAGTGAAGCATAGTCTCTATAGCTTTAAAAATCAACATGACCTATCTACTTTTCCCTAATATATACGTAAAGTGATTGCAAAATATATTACTTCTGGTTTCCAACCTTAGGCCTGTCCCCTAGCACTGGAGTGATTGAAGGTACTTGGAATTGGCCTGCTGACAGGTATTTAGATATACACATTGCCAGAGATATGCCTCTGAGTCCCCAAGTCCCCACTGTCCCTCTAACAAAACACAGGAAATTAAAAGCCTTAACTGAGTATGTAAACTCAACCTCTGAAATAAATTGCACACCAAGCACATCCCCATACAACCCCCAAAAGGTCATGTGCTGAAAAGCCCAATTTTGCTCAGATCAGGAAAGTGACATAACTCATGGCATTTTTTTTTTAAAGTCAGTTTTTTCTCTTTGTATCTGTCACAGCTGCTAATAGCTTTTTACTATGTTTAGCTTCCACCTATCATTTGGGGAATATTTTGTGGAATCCATTTAAACTTACAAATAGGGTCTTCCCGCCCTCTGTGAGTCCATAGAGTACCCACCTGGAGCATGCCTAGGACATTGAAACTGGTCTGTGGGATTGCCATGTCTCATTAACAGCCTGGCAAGAAAGTGAAAAGCTGTTTAACTTTTCAGCTGCCCAGAAACACAACCTGATTAAGTAGACGTTTAGTAGTTTATGAAACAAGGTTCCAACCAGCTTTTAAATCTACTCATCTTCTCTCATGGATATGCCCAGGAGTCCCAGAAAAGCAGTCACTTAGCTCTTAGCTCATATCACCTAGTCCCAGGCCCTCAGCCAGTTTTTATGTATGACTTTATGGTCACAGCAACAGCCACTAGCAGCAACAGCCACTAGTTGAGTATTTAAGTGTTATCCGTGCTAAAATCAGAGTAAGAATTCTATTTGATTTTTAAGATGAAAATTTAACTAGAGAATTTTTCTTTTTTCCTTTTTTAAAAGTTTGATTAAATCTCTCTTTTACAAAAACCTGTGCTCTCCTCATGGGGTGGCATTTCACTAAAGTCTACTAACAGCAGCTTTCCTGAGATGAACATCTCTCTGATGCAGCGCTTCCCTCTATATTTCAGCATCAGTTTTCATTTCTATAAAACATACGCTGTAAATGATGATATAGCAGCTACCTGGCTTCCTCCTGACAACTGGTACTCTTGTCAGGGGCAAAAATAGCATCAAAGGAGACATTATCTTCCCTAAGAAGAGGGCTTTATCCAGGGTGGGTGACCACATTTCAGTATTATCTGTTTATTAGTTTCAATATTCAAAAACTTAGACCAGATTTCTGTCATGATGATGAGCCTCTGCAAAATGTTACCTCACACCAATCTCAATGGAAAGCTACTTTTAAAACAACCAACCAACCAAACAAACAAACAAAATGGAACAAAACAAAGAAGGAAAACATTCTATTTTTATTTCAGTGCAGAACAGTTTGGGTTTTGTTTTGTTTTTGTTTTTTCTCAGATCTTCCAGCCAAAGAGTAGTTTTAGGATTAAATGGGCATAATAGAGTTGATGTTTGGGTAGCTTCACCACATTTTACAGGCATCCTTGTCTTACTCAAATCCATCTTTTACAATTTTAGCCCTGAACATAGAATGTCATTGTGTTATCAATTTAATCTGTTTTCAGAATTTTGATTTTAGAAAGCAAATGTTATCATACCTCAGTTCTTTCCAAAAACAAATACCTAGTTCTTCCAAAGTATAATTTTATATGAAACCTTAAAAAAAAAAGACTTCATATTCCCCACGTGTTCTCATTGCCACTCATCTCTCAACCCCTTTACAAGCTACATTCTACTTGCACCACTCTTGTGGAGGTATTTCCTAAAACCAACAATCTCTTAATGACCATTTTCTAGACTTTTCCTTTTAAGACCTGCTGAAGACTCAGCACAGGTCATTATCATTTTATTCTTTATACACTCCACCTTTTAAGCGTCCAAAACTTTGAGATAAGTTTGCTTTGCTTTATCTTACTGACTGCTCTTTCCCTAGTTACTTAAGCTTTTTCTTTTTTTTTTTTTTAATTTTTCTTAATTTTTTATTATTATTACACTTTAAGTTCTAGGGTACATGTGCATCACATGCAGGTTTGTTACATATGTATACTTGTGCCATATTGCTGTGCTGCACCCATCAACTCATCAGCACCCATCAACTCGTCATTTACATCAGGTATAATTCCCAATGCAATCCCTCCCGCCTCCCCCCTCCCCCCTCCCCATGATAGGCCCCAGTGTGTGATGTTCCCCTTCCCGAGTCCAAGTGATCTCATTGTTCAGTTCCCACCTATGAGTGAGAACATGCGGTGTTTGGTTTTCTGTTCTTGTGATAGTTTGCTAAGAATGATTTTTCTTACTCTTGACCCAGGACTGGGGATTATTCAGGATTGTTTTCTTAGCTGTGGCCTTATTTCTCTTCTTACAGGAGTAAATGTTATGACCCAAGAATGACAAAAAGCTCCTGAATAGACACAAAAAGCATATGTGATAGAGGATTGAAAAGTTGAAGCTTATCAAAATTACAATTTATATGCATCATGGAACACCATCAAGAAAGTGAAGCAACAAACTACAGATGGAGAAAATATTTGCAAATCATATGTCTTATATCCAGAATATGTAAAAAATTTTTACAACTCAATAATAAAAAACAAATCAACCAACTTTTGAAGGAGCAAAGCATTTGTATAGACATTTATCCAAAGAAGTTATTTGAATGGCTAATAGGCACATGAAAACATGCTCAATATCATTAGCCATAGGGAAATTTAAGTAAATGCATGCTGTATCAGCCTCTACATATTACATCATTCTACTTCTGTTGCCTCTGGTTTCCATTTGGGTTCAGTCAATGGGAAGTATTAATAGAAGATATAAGCACAGTGGGAAATATAGACATTGAAGTATTTACTCCCCTGTCAATCTCCTGTGAGGTTTTGTGTTGAGAGAGAATGCATTACTCTAATGGCAAAGCTCCTGTTGGGTGATCTTCTCATAGACTTGCAACTACAGTGACAGGCCCTGGTACCCATTTCCTCCACTTTCATCTTAAGGCTTGCTTCCTCATTTACTCCCAGGAGCACTCCATCCTTCCTTCTTGATTTGTTTGTTTGTTTGTTTGTTCTGTTTTGTTTTTTAATCTTGCCTTCAACTGTGTAAATGACCCCTTCATAAATCTTTCTTCCACCCCCTTTTTTGAGTGGACCATCTATTTTGAAGAAGCAGGCTACTAATGTAGCCACTCTCCACAGAAGAGTCCCATCTCACCAAGTATCTTCTGAGGAGCAAGACACTAGCCCCCACTACTCCACAATGCCATGGACACCTATCTTTTCTTTCTGTCTTTGGAAAATTCTTTTTAGGTGGAGCAAATCCTTCTCTCTCTGTCCAGGTTTTCTTCAGAAGCCCTTCTCTTCTCTGTCTGAAGAATGTACAGCATAACCTCCTCATGGACTTGATTTTGGAAAGAAAATTAAGGAAAATTGTCATGTAGTTTCTTACATTACCACAAACCTCCCTGTGAGGTAAGAGAGCCTAGAAATTGTACTATTTAAGAAGAGGGAAAGAGAAAAAGGAGACAACTTCAATAATTGCTGAAAAATTACCTCTGCCACACTATCCTCTATGCCAGCATTTCTCAGCTGGGGGCAATTTTGCCTCCTAGGGGTTATTTGACAATGTCTGAAGGTATTTTTAGTTGTTACACAGGAAAAGTACTAATGTTATCTCATGGATAGAAGCCAGGGACACCACTCATGTTTTACAATGAAGAAGACAGCCCGTATATCAAAGAACTAGTCAACTCAAAATGTTAATAGTGCTGAGGTTGAGAACCCTGAATTATGCTGACTTACGTGATTCTATGAGGAGATGAGCAGCTGTAGCTTTAGCTGACTGACTGCTACGCTGCATCTATCATCTGAGCCAAATCCAAATTCCAGGTTTCCACTCACAAGAGTATGTCTCCAATTCGCCTTGACAGATAGAATATGCCTGACTTTATTATACAAATTTTCAGTTAAATGGAATGTCTTTGTGGTTCCTTTACCTACCCTTCCAAATCGTTATATCTATGATTTCCTAATTCTCCTGCCTTAGACTGCTCTGTTTCTGTTTGCTGAACTAGTAGCCTCTCCTCCTTATCCTCAGGTGTCCAAACCAGGTCAATACATCACCAGGTCAAAAACCTTTTCCTGTCTCAAGCCCCCAGTACTCTATATTTTTCTATCTTTGTCATAGGAACAAGATCTCCCTCATCAAAATCTTCTAGAATGTTCCATGGTGTTTATCTTTTTCTTAATGTTTACTAACATTTTATTTTTAATAGTGAAAAATCGAATGCAATCTAAATGACAAACCTTAAGACAATGATTGCATAAACTAAAGTATATCCAATGAATGTATCATACAGTTAGCAAAATGGTAATGCTTTACTTTTTCAACTTTTATTTTAGATTTAGGGATACATGCGCATGTTTCTTATGTAGGTAAACTTTATGTCACGAGGGTTTGGTGTACAAATAATTTTGTCACCCAGGAAATAAGCATAGCACCTGATAGCTCTTTTTTTTTCTGATCTCTTTACCTCTCCCACACTCCACCCTGAAGAAGGTCCCAGTGTCAGTTATTCCCCTCCTAGTATCCATGGTTCTCATTGTTCAGCTCCCAGTTATAAGTGAGGACATGTGGTATTTGGTTTTCTGCTCCTGCATTAGTTTGTTTAAAATAATGGCCTCCAGCTCCATCCATGTTGCTGCAAAGGACATAATCTTAATTTTTTTTTTTTTTTTTTTTTTTTGCTGTTTTTGTTTTGGCTGCATAGTATTCCATGGTGAATATGTATCACATTTTCTTTATCCAGTCTATCACTGATGGACATTTAGGTTGATTCCATGTCTTTTCTATTAGAAGTAGTGTTGCAATGAACATATGTATGCATGTGTCTTTATGGTAAAATGATTTATATTCCTCTGGGTATATACCAATAATAGGATTGCTGGGTCTAATGGTAATTCTGTTTTTAGCTCTTTGAGGAATTACCACGCTATTTTCCACAGTGGTTGAATTAATTTACACTCTCACCAACAATGTAAATGTGTTCTCTTTTCCCTGAAACCTCACCAGAATCTGTTTTGTTGTTGTTGTTGTTGTTGCTGTTTTTACTTTTTTAATAATAGCAATTCCGACTGATGTAAGATGACATCTCATTATGGTTTTGCTTTACATTTCTCTCATGATTACTGATGTTGAGCATTTTTTCATATACTTGCTGGCTGCATGTATGCTTTCTTTTGCAAAGTGTCTATTCATGTCATTTGCCCACTCTTTGATGGGGTTGTTTTTTTCTTGTAAGTTTGTTTAAGTTTCTTATAGATTTTGGACATTAGACCTTTGTCAGATGCATACCTTACAAAAATTTTCTTCCATTTTTGTAAGGATTGTCTGTTTACTCTAGGTTGTCTGTTTACTCCGTTAATAAGTTTTTTTTTTTTTTTTTAATTTACTCTGTCATAATCTTTGGCTATGCAGGAGCTCCATCGTTACATTACATCACATTTGTCAATGTTTTTTGTTTCAATTGCTTTTGGCATCTTTGTCATGAAATATTTTCCAAGTCATATGTCCAGAATGGTATGTACTAGATTATCTTCCAGAGTTTTTCTAGTTTCAGGTTACACATTTTAAGTCTTTAATCCATCTTGAGTTAATTTTTGTATGTGATGCATGGTAGGGTCCAGTTTAAATTTTCTGCATATGGTTAGCCAGTTATCCCAGCACCACTTATTGAATAGGGAATCTTTTCCTGATTGCTTGTTTTTATCAGCTTTGTTGAAGATCAGATGGTTGTAGATGTGTGACCTTAATTCTGAACTCTTTATTATGTTCCACTGATCTATGTGTCTGTTTTTTGTACCAGTACCATGCTGTTTGGGTTACTGTAGCCACACAGTATAGTTGAAGTTGAGTAACACAATGCCTCCAGCTTTGTTCCTTTTGCTTAGGATTGCCTTGGCTATTCAGGCTCTTTTTGGTTCCACATGAATATTTATTTTCCAATTCTGAAGAATGTCACTAGTATTTGATAGGAATAGCATTGAATCTATAAATTACTTCAAATCTGTAAGTATAGTCATTTTAACAATATTGATTATTTCTATCCCCATAAGTATGAAATGTTGTTTCATTTGTTTGTATCATCTCAGATTTCTTTCAGCAATGTTTTGTAATTCTCATTGTAGAGGTTTTTAACATCCCTGCTTAGCTGTATTCCTAGGTATTTTACTCTTTTTGTCCCAATTGTGAATGGGATTACACTACCAATTTGGCTCTCAGCTTGGATGTTGTTTGTGTATAAGAATGCTAGAGATGTGCCCTGCCATTTGTGTTTTTCCAGGGACATCAGGAAGCTGCACCCACCAGTTGAGTTCATATAAAAGCGAGATTGCTGGGCTGAAAGCTCTAGCAAGCATTGGCAACCTGGCTACCAGTGGTGAGGGTAGGTAGAGTGACCAGCCATATTCAGGCCAAAGCAGGGCAGCTGGGATGTAAACTGGACCTGAACCCTGTCCAGCAAGGGGTGGCTAGAGCAATCTTACTGTTCCCAGGCACTGCGGCTGCAGCCTCAATTGGGGATATGGCACCAGTGCTGGTGTGCTCTGGGGCTTGAGGCTTGTAGAGATCCCCTCAGACACAAGAGTTACCCCCACAAAATGTCCAGGTGGCTCTCTGCTCCTACCTAGATGTGCAGTGGGGGATGGAGTACAGGAGGATCAGAGGGATTTATCCATTCCCAGTCTTGTACAGGTGTCTGTGGAGAGCATGAATCCCCCTGGGGGCTCTCACTCACTCACCATCTCATATGTTGGAGAGGTTCCCCTGGCTACACACTGAGCCTAGCCACACAGGTGCCTAGCTTCGCTCCTCTCTGCTCTTCGTGTTTTCCTGCTGCCTTGTTGGATCCTGACATGGTTTCCCAGATGATCGGCCTACAGGGTCAGTGTTCACTTGCTCTTTTGTTTCCCCTCCATGAGCTGCTTCTAGTTTGACATCTTGGCTCCACTACTCCCCATCTTTCGTCTGTCACTTGGCAAATATCTGTTCTACAAAACTAAACTATAAGCCCTTTTTTATGAGTACGATTTATTTTTTTATAATGATGATAATAATAAAAATATTTACTAAAAACATATTCTGGGCTTGAGACCATGATAAGCACTTTTCATTCATTATGTGATTAAATATGTTACTTATATCCAGAAATAATATTCAAATAGTTACAACTGTTACAGCACAGGCACAGTGTCACAGCCCTCCGTAAAACTATTTCAGGCTTCCTGCTTGCAGTAGAACATAATCTTATAACTAACAACCTCAAACTCAAGTACCCATCACAGATATTTAATTTCTCCAACATATTTGGGTTTTACCCAATCATAATACACCTTATCACACCACACTTAAATTTACTTGCAAGTCAAAACTTAGTCTCTCTTCTACTAGACCTAATTTGATTAGACAAAAAGAATACCAAAAAATACTGCCCAAGTTCAAATTATAGCCTCCGCCATTGTATCTACCCAGAAAGGCCTAATTAAGTTCTACTTTTTCTCTTTTCTTACTCCCTCCCTATCAACACTATTCTTAATTATTTAACCCTGTTCCCTCAGGTAATCTCAATCACAATAAAAATACTAACAGAGATCAACCAGCAACCACTACCAATTAACATCCATAACTCTATAAGGCAGCTACGCCCATAGAATCCTCACAAAGTAATCCCATTTCTTCACCCTCAAAGATCACCCAGTTTTCTATATTCTTAAAATCAATTACAATTTCCACCTCATCGTAATCAATTTTTCACATAACTAACACCAACTCTAATAGCAACCCTAATAGCAAAGCACCCCAAAGAGCAACACTTGGCCCTCAGGTCTCAGGGTATTCCTCAGTAGCTCTCACTGTCATATAACCAAAACTGACCATTATTGCCCCCAAATAAATTTTTAAAATACTATTAAACCTACAAAAGCGCCACCAAATTTCACACAATACCGCAACCCCCTCCCCGATTAATAATTAATCCCAATCGCCCATAAATAGGAGAAGGCTTTGAAGAGAGCCCCACAAGGTCTATAACAAGAATAATAATAAAAATACAATATATATTTTAATTCTTAAATGGAATATAACTATGACTAATGACATGAAAAATCATCATTGTACTTCAATTATAAGAACCCTAATGACTAACATTCATGAAATGCACTCCTTAATAAAAATTATTAACCACTTGTTTATTGACCTACCTGCACCATCAAACATCTCTGCGTGGTGAAACTTCGGCTTGCTTCTAGATATTTGTCTGGTCCTTCAGATAGATACAGGTTTATTCCTAGTTATACATTACAAGTCAGATACTTTAACTACCTTCTCCGTAGTCACACACATTTGCCGAGATGTAAATTACAGCTGAGTTATCCACTACCTACATGCTAGTGGGGCTTCAATATTCTTCATCTGCCTATTTCTACATGTAGGCTGAGGCTTATACTACAGATCATTTACCTTCTTAGAAATTTGAAATATTGGCATTATTCTTCTATTTGCAGTTATAGCAACAGCATTCATAACATTCACTCTAATTACGTACTTCCATGAGACCAAATATCGTTCTGAAGTAAAACAGTAATTACAAATGTAATATCAGCCACACCATAATTGGAACCAACCTTGTACAATGAATCTGAGGTGGATTCTCAGTTGATAAAGCCACCTTTATACGATTCTTCACTTTCCATTTCATCCTACCTTCTATTATCACAGCCCTAGTAGCCATCCACCTCTCATTCATACATGAAACAGGATCTAATAACCCCTCAGGAATTTCATCAGACTCTGACAAAATCCCATTTCACCCTTTTTACATAATTAAAGATATTCCAGGGTTTATTCTACTTCTCCTGCTCCTGTTAATTTTATTTCTATTCTCATGTGACCTCCTAGGAGGCCCAGACAACTACACCCCAGCAAACCACCTCAGCACTCTGCCCCATTATCAAACCGGAGTGGTACTTCTTATTTGCCTACGCAACCCTACAGTCTATCACAAACAAACAAACTAGGGGGTGTACTAGCCCTTGTATTTTGGACCCTCATTCTAGCAATTATCCCAATACTTCATACATCTAAACAACGAAGTACGACATTCCAAAAATTAAGTCATTGTTTATTCTGAATCTTAGTGGCTGACCTATTCACACTTACATGAATCAGAGAACAACCCATCAAACACCCTTTCATCCTTCATCGGACAAATCGATTCATTGCATCTTTTTCTATTATTCTTATTTTTATCCCACTCACCACCTTAATTGAAAACAAACTACCTGAATGAAGATGTCCTTGTATTATAATTTTGTTACTCTTGTAAACCAAAAATGGAAGATTTCCTCCCCAGGACAACCTCAGGGAAAAAGCATCCCGCTTCACCGCCAGCTCCTAAAGCTGGAATTCTACTTAAACTACTCCCTGTATCCTTTAATGATCAATTAGAACAAATGCTAGCCATAAACAGTCAGTAAATCCAAATAGGGGGTGCTGGTGAGTATCAGCTGTTTGTATACCACTTTATTTATTTTCTGTTACCTCTCATGCAGTCAGAGTTCCGTGAAGATTTGTAGGTAAGTTAATAATTCATTGTAGGTATCATTAACCTTAGCAGGAAATCAGATGTCTACTTCACCTCTATTTCCTTAGGAATTAGGCCAGTGTCAAGCATATAGAAAGTGCTTGTAAATATTTGTAGAATAAACAAAAAAAGTACTAAAGTGCTTTTAGGTTTTGCATATTTTTTGTGTGCCAGACACAACATCAGATATTTTTATTGTATTATTTCAATTCATATAACAATGCCACCAGAAGGCATTATGACAACAATATTACTATTGAGAAAACCTAGACAAATAGAGGCTAAACAATAATGGTGTTAACGTGTTGATAGAAAGAGATTCAGACCAGTTATGCACAACTACTTAGATGTAGTTGCTCACAAGAAACTCTACAAAGTGGGTGATGATGGTAAGCATTCACCCACAAGAAAAGCAAGGAGTGGCTGGAGACAGTACCATTCACGTAGAAAGTGACTCAAAAAAGTGTGAGGAAGTGATTCTAGTTCTTTAACACTGCATTTTTTTTTTGTCTTTCTCTTTTTTTAAATAGCAAGTGGGTAAATGGTAATGGTTGTTGGTCCCATGTTGCATTTCTAGTGGTAATAAAAAAGAGATGCATACATGAGGAAAAATCAGGAGATTTAGTCCACACGTGGAACAGAACAAAACCCACAACTTCTAACCAATGAGGCTGAAAAAATGGTGACCATTTATTTCTGGGTTTCTATTCTGTTCCATTGGTTTATATGTCTGTTTTTGTACCAGTACTATGCTGTTTTGGTTACTGTAACCCTGTAGTGTAGTTCAAAGTCAGGTAGCGTGATGCCTCCAGCTTTGTTCTTTTTGCTTAGGATTACCTTGTCTATTCAGGCTCTTTCTTGGTTCCATACGAATTTTAAAATAGCTTTTTTCTAGTTATGTGAAGAATCTCAATGGTAGTTAAATAAAAACAGCATTTATAGGAATTTGTAGGAATCTATAAATTTCTTTGAGCAGTATGGCCATTTGAATGATATTGATTCTTCCTATTCATGAGCAACGGAATGTTTTCCTTTTGTTTGTAACATCTCTGATTCCTTTCAGCAGTGTTTTATAGTTCTCCTTGTAGAGATCTGTCACCTCCCTAGTTAGCTGTGTTCTTAGGTATTTTATTCTTTTAGTGGAAATTTTGAATGGGAGTACGTTCCTGATTTGGTTCTCAGCTTGACTGTTGTTGGTGTAAAGAAATTCTAGTGATTTTTGCACAACAATTTTATTTCCTGAGGCATTTCTGAAGCCTATTATCAGTTTAAGAAGCTTTTGAGCTGAGACTTTAAGGTTTTCTAGATAAAATTATGTCATCCACAAACAGGGATTATGTCATCTGTTTGCAGATGACACAATCCCATATCTATACTATCCCTCTTCCTATTTGTTTGTCCTTTATTTCTTTCTTTTGCTGACTGTCCTGGGCAGGACTTCCAATACTATGTTGAATAGGAGTGGTGAGACAGCATCTTTGCTGTGTTCCAGTTTTCAAGGAAAATGCTTCCAGCTTTTGCTCTTTCAGTATGATGTGGGCTCTGGATTTGTCAAATATAGCTCTTACTATTTTGAGGTACATTCCTTCAATGCTTAGTTTACTGAGAGTTTTTAACATAAATTGATATTTAATTTTATCAAAAGACTTTTCTTCATATATTGAGATAATCACATGGTTTTTTCTTTAATTCTGTTTATGTGATGAATCACATTTATGGATTTGTGTATGTTGAACCAACCTTGCATCCCAGGGTTGAAGCCAGTTTAATTTTGGTGGATAACTTTTTGATATGCTGCTGGATTTGCTTTGCCAATGTTTTGTTGAGGATTTTTGCATCAATGTTCATCAAAGATATTGGCCTGAAGTTGGTTTTTTGTTTTTGTTTTTGTTTTTAAATCTCTGCCTGAGTTTGGTATTATAATGATACAGGCCTCATAGAATGAATTACAGAGGAGCCCCTTCTCCTCATTTTTTTGAAATAATTTTAGTAGGAATGGTACCAGCTCCTCTTTGTTCATCTGGTAGAATTCAGGTATGAATCCATCTGGTTCTGGGCTTTTTTTTTTTTTTTTTTTTTTTTTGGTTGATACCCTATTTATTACTGCCTCAATTTCAGAGCTTGGTATTGGTCTGTTCAGGGATTCAATTTCTTCCTGGGTCAGTCTTGGGAGGGTGCATGTGTTCAGGAATGCATCCATTTCTTCTAAATTTTCTAGTTTATGTGCATAGAGGTATTCATAATATTTTCTGGTGATTATTTGTATTTCTGTGGGGTCAGTGGTAACATCCCCCTTGCCATTTCAGATTGTGTTTATTTGAACCTATTCAATGAATGGTGCTGGGAGAATTGACTAGCCATATGTAGAAGATTGAAACTGGACTCATTCTTATGCCATATACAAAAATTAACTCAAGATGGATTAAAGACTTAAACGTAAAACTCAACACTGTAAAAATCCTGGAAGAACACCTAGGCAATACCATTCAGGACATAGGCACAGGCAAAGATTGCGTGAGGAAGATGACAAAAAGCAACCTTGCAACAAACAGAAAAATTGATAGTGTGAATCTAATTAAACTAAAGAGTTTCTGCACAGCAAAAGAAACTATCAACAGAGTAAACAGACAACTACAACATGGGAGAAAATTTTTGCAAACTATGTATCTGACAAAGGTCTAATATCCAGCATCTATAAAAAACTTAAATTTACATAAAGAAAACAACAAACAGCCCCATTAAACAGTGAGAAAAGTACATGAATAGACACTTCTCAAAAGAAGACGTAGATGCAGCCAGCAAGCATAAGAGAAAATGCTCAACATCAGTAATCATTAGAGAAATGCAAATCAAAACCACAACAAGATACCATATCACACTAGTCAGACTGGCTATTACTAAAAAGTCACAAAATAACATACTGGTGAGGTTGTGGAGAAAAGGAATGCTTATACACTGTTTATGGGAATGTAAATTAGTTCAACCATTGTGGAAGACAGTGTGGTAATTCTTCAAAGTCCTAAAGATAGAAATACCACTCAACCCAGCAATCTCATTACTGGGTATATATCCATACAAATCATTCTCTTATAAAGACACATGCACACATATTTTTATTTCAGCACTATTCACAATAGCAAAGATGTGGAGTCAACCTAAATGCTCATCAATGATAGACTGGATAAAGAAATTGTGTTACATATACATGATGGAATATTATGCAGCCATAAAAAAGAACAAGATCATGTTCTTTGCCGGGGTATGGATGGAGCTGGAGGCCATTATCCTTAGGAAACTAATGCAGTAACAGAAAACAAAATATCACATATTCTCACTCACAAGTGGGAGCTAAATGATGAGAACACCTGGACGCAAAAGGGAAACAACTTACGTAAAGGCCTATTGGAGAGTGGAGGGTGGGAGGATGGAGAGGGTCTGGAAAAATAACTAATACATACGAAGCTGAATATCTGGGTGATCAAATAACTTGTACAACAAAGCCTCATGACAGTTTACCTATGTAACAAATCTGCGCATATACCCCTGAACTTAAAAGTTAAAAAAAAAAAAAAAAGCAGGGAGCCTGAAAGAGAGTAGAGCTTTCTCTCTATAATCATGGATCTATTTTCATTCATATACTTTATTTGCAGACATATCATGAAGTATAAATATATTAGTTAATAAAAAAAAGTGACCATAAAAATGTTCCTTACAAAATCTAGAACTTTCTGTGGTGATTTTGAGCTGACTAGAAAATTGCTAGACAAATACTGATCAGCTTCCCATGATATCTAAGCACACCACGAATACACACTGGGACCTTGGGCTCAAATGCCTCCACATCATTTCTTTCCATTCTCTTCTTTGAATTTTAGAGCATAAAACTTTACAAAATAAAGTGATCCCTCACAAAAGCACAGCAATTGAGTGCACCTGTGGTAGGTTGTTCTCACTGAATATTGTTTTTAAAGACCACAATAATCCTCTGGTTTTTCTTTCACTTAATCCTTTTATGGGTTTTGTATTGTAGAGTGGCTGCATATTACATGAAATTTAATCAAGCAGCTACTTTTTTGTGTAGCTGGAAATGGAAATCTGGGCATCTGCTTTGTCAGTGACCTTTGACTGACCCTGGCTCACTATAGCCAGGTATATAAAAAATGAAAGATTTTTTGTCAGAAGCTAAGAAAAGTGGCTATTGGTGTCCCAGCTCCATTCTTTGCTGCTTGGACACAGAGTTCTGGTTTCCTTCTGACTGCAAATTGGGCAAAGGCCCTTCCAAATTTTTTGTATCCCCTTCCCATAAATCAAAAATTCAGTTCTGACTGTATGACAAACTTGCATGTGTTTTTCTGGGTGGTAGATAGACCTATTCTTAGCTTGTCTGATCTACACTTTTTAACTTTAGTTTTAGATATTTGTAACTTTATTTTCAAAGGTACATTCTCAAAGGTAAACCTAGACTATTGTTTTCAGAGTTAGTAGTAATGAAGTATCTAATACATTTCACAAGAAGTAGTCCCTTAGATTTCTATAGGGCATCACTCTGGGATTTCAACATACTTCGTTTCCATACATCTTCTCCTGGAATTCTTTGGTATATTAGTAGTCAGGGTTCTCCATTGAAACAGAACCAATAGGACACATACACACACACACACACACACACGCACATGTATAAACAAGATTTATAAGGAATTCACACACGTGATTGTGGAGGCTGAGAAGTCTCATGATCTGCTATCTGAAAGCTGGAAGTCCAGGGAACCAGTGATGTAGTTCCAGGTTAAGTGCAGGAGACCAATGTCCCATCTCAAAAGCAGGCAGAGAGAATAAATTCTCCCTTACCCCACATTTTGTCTATTGGGCCTCCAATGGGTTGGACAATGCCCATTCACATTATGGGAGACAATCTGCTTTACTCATTCTACCAAATCGTATGTTAATCTCATCCAGAAACACCCTCACAGACATACTCAGAATAATGTTTAGCCAAATAGCTGGGCATCCCATCTCCCAGTCAATTTGACAAACAAAATTAACCACCAACATTTGGTAGCTCCAGTCTCTAAAACTGAAGAAAATATAAGAGCTAGAGTTCTATCGATCCAGTCAGATTTAATCTTAGAGCAAGGCTAGAAACTGTGTGTTCCTTAAAAAGGATGCCCATATCTCTCTAATTTCATACCCAGAACACAGCACAGTGTCTAGAAAATAGTAAGTAACCAGTAAATGTTAAATTAATCACTCTGTGCTATGAGAAGTTCAAGAGAGCATTTGTTTATATAATTTTATGTTAACAAAGTGAGAACATCTACATTACCTTCTCTTACTCCTGCAGCTCTCTCAAAACCAGCATCTACATCAAATAGGTAGAAATTCTATATAGAATTCTACATAGAAGGAAACCAAGATACCAACAATCTATCCAATATTTACATTTCTTGTAGTACCCATTTAGATATGCTCAGAGCAAAATGGGTTTCACATTGAGCCTTCAATAGATGCCTCCCTAAGCTAGACATGATCGCTATCATTTCCTGTTTTCTAATTTACTTGTTAGTTCAATCGAAAGTCAATATTACAGAATCATAGGGTTTCATTTTCTTAACTTTTCCTTTGACAGGAAAACTGATATCTCAGTTAGAGTGAATTCAAAGATACCAAAAGACCACATTTCTATCCAGTTGTTTTCTGAGCTCTTACCAAGAAATAAAAGAAAATACAAATGAACACAGAACTAGTATCAGAGTGCAAGTTCACATCTAGTACATAAAACTGATTTTCTGATAATCTCCAAAAATAACCACATTTGCTGTATTTATAAATAAATGCAGAAATGAACCTTGGGTTTATCTGGGCTCTAGATAGGCTTTTTTGGCCTGTCAGAGCCAAGTGAACTGTCTACAGAAAGCCTTCCATCAAAGCTTCTTTGACCATCAAGTCTAAGGAAGGGACCCCAAAGAATTGCAAAAGATAGATAAGCAATATATAATATTAATAAGTGGCCCAAACTAGACAAGTTAAATCTTCCAAATGCTGCCCCCACTAACTCCAAACTAGCTGTTGATTCCTTTACAGCCCAACTGGGAAGCCACATGGTTAGTCTAGCCCACAAAAGTTATATTATCAACTGCAGGGATCATATTAGCAACATTCCTTTACTTGATATAAAAGTCATAAAATTTATTGGCAGAAAAAAATGCAGCCTTTACATGTTTAAAAATATGAAGGCATATACTTACACAGAAATTCAACTCGTAATTCTACAAATTGTCATCATTTGGGGGTAAGATTTCTTTCAGTTACAAAATGGAAGTGATGCCATACCTATGAATATTCTCTCTTCATAATCAGTTTTCTAAAACAATCCATTGAAGAACTATGATTACTTCCTCAGTTCAATTTTTCTGCTTGACCTCCTATGGCTGTCAGGCTTAGGACAGCTGACAAGACAATTAAGCAAAAGGTAGCCAAAACCAAAGAAAATAATAGGGAATTTTAAATACTTGAATAAAAAGCAAACTTTCTGACTCGCCATGCATTGTCAAGTTGTCCCAGATGCTTTCTCATAGGCTCAGCAGGATGTTGACTACCTGAGCACCAGCTCTGTCATCCCCAATGGGAAGCTGCAATGCCATAATGGTAACAGAGAAGCTATTGTCAGTGGGCTACTTTAACTTAATTGCTCAGTTAAAAATAATGAGAAAGAAAACAAAAACTCTCCTATATGACCATCATAAAGCGTAACATTAAATCCAAGGAAATTAGAATTCAGCATGATAAAAATAACAGACTATGAGCCTAAAGAAATACCAAGTTGAAAAACCCCAGACTTCAGGGATCTCTTCTATTCTCTTCTCTCTTTTCATTGGGATGATTTTATCCATTCTTAGGGCTTCATGAATCCACATGCAAAGGATTCTCAAATTTAAATTTCAAAGCTAATCCCCTTTTCCTGTACTCTAGACTTGTTTATTATTCTGCTTTCTTAGCATCTTTATTTGCTTTCATAATAAGAATCTTAGAATTCATACGGTCAAAACAACTTGATTCTTCAACCTTTTCAATGCTCTTTCTTGATAAATTTCTCAATTTCAGTTATTTTACATCCACATAAACGATTAAGCAAAAACTCAAGAGTCATTCTTGATTCCTCTCTTGTAATGAAATCAATTATGGTTGGGCAAGGTGACTCATGCCTGTAATCCCAACACTTCAGGAGGCTGAGATGGAAGGACAACTTACTTGGGCCAGGAGTTTGAGACCAGCCTGGACAACAGAGCAAGAGCCCATCTCTACAAGAAAATAAAAAGATTAACTGGGCATGGTGGCACATGCCTGTAGTTCCAACTACTCTGGAGGCTGAAGCAGGGGGATTGCTTGTGCCCAGGAGTTTGAGGCTACAATTAACTATGATTGTGTCACTGCCCTCCAGCTTGGGCAACAAAATGAAATCCTGTCTCTAAAAAAGAAAAAAAGAAAAGAAAAAAGAAACTCATTAGGAAATCTTAATAACTCTACCTCTAAACTAGATTTCAAAGCTAACATTACATTTTTATCACACTTTCTCCCATTACTATCCCAGACTGCTGCAACAGAATCTTTCTCCTAGACTTCTTCAATATCCTCTAATTAAAACTTATTTTCTAACCCTGCCCCTCTATAGCCTAGTATCTACATAAAAATTATATTGATACTTTCCACTAGAAAGTAAGTTTCCCAATCTTGTCCACCAAGGGATAATTATATCAACTAGCAAGTAACACTTGGTAATGTAGAAGCCAACCTCCATTATTGACCTGTAACAGTAAAGCTACTGAACTTAATGGTGTAGAATGCGAGAATGTAATTCACTTACAATAAAGGTAATATGGAAAGGCATGAGGTGCCTTTGTTTCTCTCCTTCCTCAATCATCAGTGGCTCTGCCTAAAATCAAGTTCTCCTTTTTCTGCATGTGGCCTCCTCTTCTCAATAACTATCATTATGTCATTTTCTTCTGGCCCACTAGCTGCTAATTATTACCTGTGGAAGTCAAACCAAGCTGTTGTAGGGGATCTGAATGGGCCCACAGTGCAGCAAGTTTGGAGATTTTCTGTGCTCATTCACTTGGGCCAGGTCTGTGTCTAGTGCTCTCTACTTCCCTCGACCTCTCCTTTACCTCCAGTTCTCCTTTTCTGAGGACTATAACCTGTATAAATATGTCATAGATTCCATGACAAACATCTCTGAGAAAATGGAATCCTAAGCAGCAGTATTTAAGAGAGTCAATGAAAGTGTATGTCAGTGATTTAAGTCTTGTGAAGTGTGGTTTCAACATGGCCAGGTGGAAGAACACTGAAAACACATAAATGAATACAGAGAATATCTCTAGCTCACGGTTCTCAAATTTTAGTATACTTCAGAATCACCTTACTAAGACACACATTGTTAGACCACACTCCAAGGGTTTTTAATTCAGTAGTTCTAGAGTAGTCAGAAATTTTACATTTCTAACAAGTTCCTAGGTTGTGCTGCTGATTCTCAGAAATCTCACCGTGAGAACTACAGTTCTAGGCTCCACACTGGAAAGTGGTTGCAAGTGAAAGGAATTGTGTTGTCTTTACCTGAAGTTATTCTTATCCATAAGAGACTTCCTGCAGAGAGTTGAATCTCTAATATACTTGTAGCCCCTCTGCACCACAGGAAATTGATGGCCAACAGAAGCAACTCAGGACTCCAAAAGGACAGAAATTAAAAGATGGGGAACACTGCAAAAAGGAGAATTTGTGTGTTTGCCCCTAAAGGTTGCATATCAAATTCACAGGGTAACCTATTTTAGGAAACTTGACAGTGATTCTTGGTCCTTATATCCGAGGATCCTCAGTCGACTAATATGGGGTGGGTCTGTGTATCAGTATTTTTTAAATCTCATGGGTATTTTTAATGCACGTCATGATTGAGAACCACTATAGTCTACTGTGGTTTGATTTCCTCTCTCTGCTAGACTTCTTTCTTTTTGGACACATTAGTGTATCAAGTTAGTTATATGCATGTCATCTGAAATGTAGAAGTCTCAATCTAAGAAAGTGATTCTCAATCAGGTGTGCTTTTTGCCCCCAAGAAGATATTTGGCAATGTCTATATATATTTTTGATAATCAGAACTCGGAAGTTCTACTGAAATCTAGCAGGTGGAGGCCAAGGAATGCTGCTGAACTCCACACAATGCATAAGAGAGTTCCCCACAACAAAGAGTTATCCAGTCTGGACTATCCATAGTGCTAAAGTGGAAAAACCCTGGTCTAAATATAGGGCATGCTGTTCCTATGTTTCACCAAGGGTTTGTTTTTAACAAAATGTAAAGCATCAGCAAATTCTGATGGAAAAATCCTGGATCTTTTGATTTATGGTCATGAAAGAGGGAAGAGAAGAAACTGAGATCAATCCAAATGAGAGTTTGATAAATTAAAGCAAACAAATTAAAAATTTAAAAATATTACCCTTCTCACGATTAAGCCTACAATCAAGACCTGAGTGTGGAACATCAGTAACATTTTTATGTTTCACTTAATCCCGGTTTTCTGCAATTTTTAAACCTCATTTAAAAATTCTACTTGATAAAACAACTGTAGTGTTTAATGGGAAGGCATTATTGGTTATAAAACCATGTAGTATACTCTCTTGGGAGACTGGAAAAGCTTGACATAGTTTTAAAAGGTCAAAATGGTTTACAATATATTTATGGCACACTGGGGTTAAGAATGTCATTTCTTAATCATTCGGTTAAGTTGATATGTAAAGACCTAATATGAAAAACAGAAACCTTATTTGGGTTTTACTTTATTGATGTCATTGATTCTTCCATCACTGTTTCTCGTCAAGCTATTCCGGCTAATTACTGCTGGCGCAAAACCACATTCTACATTTTCTCTCAAGATTGGATTGTTTTTTCTCAAGTGAATAAAGAAGGAAGGATCTAGCCAAAGTAATAATGCATTTTATTACCTTTCTGTTTGTTTTTTAAATTACCATTGACACTGGAAGCATTTTGTTATTCCTATTGTTTTTACATCAGCCGAGAAAATAAAGCCAAGATACGTAATTCATTAAATCTAGGAGCTGATTTCAGATGAACAATAGGGAAACAGTTGACATCATTCTCACCAAATTAGGCTGGGAGGAAAATGCTTTCCATGCAAATAATATCAAATGCAATAAATATGAGAATGTGGAGCAGTAGGTTCCCTGCATACACATACTTTCTCTTGTCTACTTGAAAATCATGAGTCATGACAATATGGTTGTAAAATAAGCAGACATTTCTGAAAAGCAAATCGTTGGGGAACTGGAAGGAGAGAGGAAGCCAAGAACTAACATTTATTGAGGAGCTTCTAAGCACCAAGAAAAATGCAAGGTACACTTGACATACGAAATCTCACCTGTGGCAAAACAATGGCATGGTTACTGTCAACAAGACAGAAAATAGATTTTTAAAATATCAATTAGGAACTTCCAAGTATACCTTGGTACTGATAAGTCATTGACAAGGCAACATATCTGATTGTTGTAAGATCTTTACAGTTCACAAATTCCAAAACTTATCCTATGTTATCTCATAATTACCACATGGGCTGAGCAAGAAAGACACTATTATTCTAATTCCAGTGTTGAGAAGCTTAAGACCCATTAGTATTGAGCAACTATCTCAGGATCAACCAGCTAGTAAGTTAAAGAATCTGGAGACAGAATGAATCTTGTTTATACCACACCATGCTGCCTTTGCAGATACTGTTATGGCCTGAATTAATATTGCTATATTTTGCTATTTTTCTACATTTTGCTATGGCAAGTGTTCTAGGATGATTATGTAAATCTACCTCTCAATAACTCTTTCTAGGCTAGACCCAGAAAATAAGAAAATAACTAGCTATAAATATGCTGCCCATTGAAATAATTTGGCAGAGATTCATCATATTTATTTATGCTGGAGTTTAACTTGACATGGATTTACCTGAGTTATAGGAGATTTTTACCCCATCTCCTGCATGCACTTCTTCCCATTTCTCTATAACATTCCTCTCTTCTCAGGTTCAGGACCCTGCTTTTTCCTTCTTGTCCTCTTCTCCTTCTTTACTCTATATTTCTTTTCTCAGTATTAAGTAGTAAGGAATGAAAGTGTGAATTGGTATAATATTTTTATTTGGGGAAATAGAAATTTACTAGCATGTGTCAAGAGTTTTTAAAATGGTCATATTCTTAGGCGCAGAAATCCACTTCATATAATATATCCTAAGGGAGTGATTATAACTGGATATAAAAACAAGACTCTTGTATTGGTTTTCATGGAAGCCCAAAGGCAGCAGGTGCCAACCATTCCCTCCTTACACAGAGAGGGGCTGGGCCACCCAAGTGGGACTGACAAAAAAGGTATGGGAGAATTGCTTTTATAACCCTTACCTATAAAATAGGTTAGAAAGGCTGTGAGCAGAAATGAAGCCTGGCAAAAGTATTGATCTAAAGCATATTTTCAATGGCTGTGGCCTTCTGCCTCCCTGATGCCATGGTGGAAGAGAGGGTAAGAGCATCAAAGCACCCATGTGGTAAGCTTGAGGTTGGGAGCTCAGGCAGAGCACTGTTTTCTAACTCAGTCTACAATAATATGTCTAGAGAGAGGAATGGAGTGGAAACAAACCAGCTCCTTTTTCTTCCCATTTGCCTTGAACCAGCTGCAAACTAATGCATAATTTTGGATTATTAGACTATATGGACACATTTATTAATTTATTATAATCAGTCTCTTATTTGTCAGATACAATAAATAACTGGGGGCTTTTTGTTTTCCAAGAGTGAGGAAATTATCTATCTATATAAGGTGCCCTAGATTTCACCTGGTAGTAATTTAAATTTTCTTCACTATCCTTGCCCGTGTTTTCTATATTTTCTACACAAATGCTTGCTTTATAAATGGAAGAAATAGAAATAAATTATTAAGAAAATGATCAGCATCTCAAACGAGAAAATAAAACACTGGAGAAAAGGATTTAGTTATGTGTTCCACAATTTTTTCTTTCCAAAACCTTCTTATTAGTTTGATTGCTTACATAAATATATAAAACATACACTCATCAAATTTGCTAATTACATACAGGTAAAAGGGATTGTGAAGCAAATAATTATCACACCAAATCTGAGGTCAATGTGATTACTGACATTTTATAGATGAGAAAACTGTATCTCAATAAGTCACGTGTGTCCAAACTCTGATAGCCACTAAGTAGCAGGGTTGAAATTCCAAATCTTTTCCGTTGGCTTGGAGTTTGTTTTAAGGAGAATTTACACATGAGGTGAAGAACAGAACTCACCGACATTGAAGATCCCTTACAAATCTGACATGTTAATATTTCATTTTATTAAATTGAAAACAAAAACAAGCAAACTCATTTCTGTAAAGGAAATAAAGACAGTTGAAAAGGAGTTGCTAAGCTTGCTGTATTGACATCGTTTGCTTAATTCTTTCAAATAACCCAAATGTAAGTCTCTACAAGACAGAAATTGCTATGAAAGTATGTAAATAACATATAGGAAATAAAATAAAAACTATGAAATGAAAAGATACATTGTCCAAAAAGAAAAGAATGACAGAAGTTTTGTCAATTGTGTGTGTGTGAAATTTAATCATGTGTTGATAACAGTAGCCATGCTATGTCTCTAACTTGATGTGTATATATTATTTGCCAGCTTCATGAAAGACATAGCTTTTTGATAACCTTTCATTGAACAGGAGCTGCCAAAAAGGAATTGGAAATCATTTTTATTGCACACAATTAATTTGAGAATGTGAAGTTAAATGGCAATCTTTAATATATTCACAGTACCTCTAAAGACCATCCCAAGGGCAAATTTTAGTTTGAATACAAATTCTCTGTTTTCCAGGCCACATAAATTAAATTGGAACCACATATCTTTTAAGTAATAGCCCCTTACATAGTTATGATAGGCTCAGAATATCATGGTCTCCTAGAAAGAATATATTCACAGGGAAGAGAAATGCAAAATTCATACCTAATCAAAAATATGCAGATAAATATTTTCTCCTATTGAATAATGCAGCTAGGTTGAAGGGTTAGCGCCCTTCTCTGCAAGAAGCAACACTTTATTAGGAAGTTGTTACTATCCCAAAATAAAGTGAGATGCTAGATGTGTAAGTCTAGCATGTGGGTTCGACAGAACAGTCACAGAAGTATTTGCAAAATGCTGCATAAGATTAGTACATGTATTTTTTCAACAAGCATATACTATTGACAGAAGTATGAGTAAAGTTAATATACACTTTACTAACTTGGGATTCTAAATCAAAGTTTTATTAAAAAACTTCCATAGAGAGTATGGAAGGTTGGAGATGTACAGTTTCTTCATTTTATAATTATAACATAGTTTAATGCCTATTTACTACCCCACCAATCGGAATGTAATGGGTTAAGCTGAGATCATGTTTTGAACACTGTTTTAAGCTACTCTTCCCTAATTTAGTAGTATTAGTGGTTACCTACTAAACAGCAGTTTCTTTCATCCAGAGTTCTTCTCCTATTAGCAGAGTATCCGTTACATACTTATAAGCTATAAATAACTGAAGACCTAATTCAAAGTTACTCAAACACTAAGGAAATATACTGGACCATTTAACTCAAAGTCCAAAAGTAGGGTGGTTCAGGTTTACCATAATCCAAAAGCCTCTGTCCAGTTTCTCTGTGATACTTGGCTGTACCATCCTCTTGATTTGGTTCATCCTTAGGGTTACTGATGACAGTGGAAATTCTAGCTCTGACCAGCACTCATCTTTGTTTCCAGAGGCACAAAGGGTGTCTTGCCCAAAGACATTCTCTTCAGTCCATTGCAGTTTCCCTCAAAAAGTCCCCAGCTCACTTTTTCTCATTGACCTGAATTTGGTCACATGTCCCTTTGTAAATTAAACACTATTTCTAGTGGCATGCCGTCAACAACTGGCTTAGTCCTGGGTTCCTAAAATAATCTCTGTTTCTAAAGTGCCTAAGATTAGCATTAACATTAAGTCAAGCAAGTCCATCCTAGTGTTCAGAATGGATTCACATGTACTATGTTGAGGAATGTGTAGACATAAGATGGGAAATCACAGAACTGAAAGAAAGAGGAAAGAAAAATGGGGTGGACAATCAAAAATGCCCTTATAGCTCATTATTTTCCCTAACCAAAAGAAAGATCTGAATAACGTGGGGAATATTCTCTATCCCAATGTAAAGAAAACATTTAAGCCTTTTATTCTAAAATTATTTTTGCCCTTGGAACATGGAGTGTACACTGTTAAATAGCATGGTTTGGCACAATCCTGCTCAGTCTTCCTGAAAAACAAGAAAACATGTGTAACATGCAATCTTTAATGTGAAAAGTAAAGCAAGACTGAAAAATTGCCTTAGAACCCTAGGTAGGTCATGCATTAGTTTTGGACCAGTGGTTCAAAGGTAGGCTACAATTTAACAATGCAGATTTTAGGTTGCATAATCTTTTATTAAAATAGCAAATAAGTCATGTTTTCCTGATCAAGTAGCCAAATTTCAAATGGGTGAGAGTTAATTTAAATACTGTGTGGCAAAGTTTGTGCAAGTAGTAGAAAATAAAGGAAGATTCTGCTGGGGAGAGAGGTCAAAAAGTACAAAACAAAGTAAAACAAATGTTAAAAATGTTGAAATCTCTTTTCTAACATCCATTTCATAGCACCATAAAGATAGATATATAGTCTTCTCAATCTACAAAGTCCTTTTAAGAGATTCCAAGCTGCATTTATACAACCCAGCCCTAATGGTAATGTGTTAGAAATGTGGCATTTAAAACATAGCTTGAAATGCTTATTTTATTTTATTATATTAACACTGTTAAACAAACCAACCTAAGAAATGTATATTTAAAAACTTCCTTTTAAATATACCTTTCAGCAAATAAATTAGCAGACAGGAGGAAATATTCAAGAAACTAACGTTCTCATCAGAATGAAGGAATAGTAGAGGAATGCTGGTTGCAATCCAGCATGAACAAAATGGTTGGGTTTTCCATCTACCCCCTGCTGACCTAAAACATTAACCAGAACCACTGCACCTGTTAGATTCTCAGTTGTCCACTGCTTTCTTACTGTACTTTATATAGTAGAGGCATTTCTGGAAATACTTCAGAAAAGTAACATGTAACTTAAACCATATTTTCTTATTGATGACCACCCTATATTTTGAAACATGTTCATTTAGGAAAACAGAATGTTTGGCTTCATTAAATAGTAAGAACTATAAACAGTAAATCAAAGTACTTTCCAAAATGGCACATTAAGGAAAATATAGGCCAGGTGTAGTGGCTCATGCCTGTAATCCCAGCATTTTGGGATGCTAAGATGGGAGGACTGCTTGAGACCAGGAGCTCAAGACCATCCTGGGTAACATAGCAAAACCTCCATCTCCACACACACACACACACACACACACACACACACACATCAAATAACCAAGTGTGATAATGTGCTCCTGTATTCCCAGCTACTCAGGAGGCTGAGGCAGGAGAATCGATTGAGCCCAGGAGTTCAAGGCTGCAGTGAGCTATGATTGTGCCACTGCACTCCAGCCTAGGCAACAGAGGAAACCTTGCCTCTAAAAAAAAACAAAGAAAATATAATAATTTTACATATTTAAACACAAATATTTTAAATAGTATTTTAAATATAAAGCAAATGTTATTCTAAGCCATAATGTATTAAACCAAAAATACATTATCTGATTAAGAGATCTATAATACATATCTTTATGCCTTTGATTGGTTTACAGCTATCAGAAAGGAAATGCTATTCATAATAATTATGAATCTCAGAATGTTAAGTACATATTATATTTTCAATTTATTTTTCTGTAAATAAACTTAAGCTACATTTTGAAGCCCCAGATAAAAGAAAGTGAATCTTTACAAGTTCAAGGTCAACCTGTCTCTTTTTTCCTAGAAGACTGAATCTAAGATTTGAGAAGCTTACTACATAGTATGAAGGCCTTTGAGAAGAGGCATCTACTCCTCCTCATCCACACCTGCTGCATCTGAGATTACCTTGTTCCCATCAGGGTGTTTGCCCTTAATTTGTGTCGCTCCTAGGGCCTCCTCCTCAACCCCTCTCAAGGTTCCCCAGCTCTCAGTAGCAAGTCTGCAGCATTCTCAGCTGTGTGAAAACATTCTTCACTCTCTGAACTGCAGGGAAAAAAACTGCATGGCTTCCTCAGGTCCATCAATCTACCAACCCATTATAAACAATACGTTTTTAAAAATAACTTTTTTATGTGGTAAATTATATATAACATAAAACTTACTACGTTGAATAGGAGTGGAGAGAGAGGGCATCCCTGACTTGTGTCAGTTTTCAAAGGGAATGCTTCCAGTTTTTACCCATTCAGTATGATATTGGCTATGGGTTTTTCATAAATAGCTCTTATGATTTTGAGATACGTTCCATCAGTACCGAATTTATTGAGACTTTTTAGTATGAAGGGCTGTTGAATTTTGTCAAACGCCTTTTCTGCATCTATTGAGATAATCATGTGGTTTTCGTCTTCGGTTCTGTTTGTATGATGGATTACGTTTGTTGATTTGCGTATGTTGAGCCAGCCTTGCATCCCAGGGATGAAGTCCACTTGATCATGGTGAATAAGCTTTTTGACGTGCTGCTGGATTCGGTTTGCCAGTATTTTATTGAGGATTTTTGCATCGATGTTCATCAGGGATATTGGTCTAAAATTCTCTTTTTGTGTTGTGTCTCTGCCAGGATTTGGTATCAGGATGATGTTGGCCTCATAAAAGGAGTTAGGAAGGGTTCTCTCTCTTTCTATTAAGTGGAATAGTTTCAGAAGGAAAGGTACCAGCTCCTCTTTGTACTTCTGGTAGAATTCGACTGTGAATCTGTCTGGTTCTGGACTTTTTTTGGTTGGTAGGCTATTAATTATTGCCTCAATTTCATAGCCTGTTATTTTCAGAGTATTTCCTTCCTATTCAGGGATTCAACTTCTTCCTGGTTTAGTTTTGGGAGAGTGTGTGTGTCTAGGAATTTACCATTTCTTCTAGGTTTTCTAGTTTATTTGCATGGAGGTGTTTATAGTATTCTCTGATGGTAGTTTGTATTTCTGTGAGGTCAGTGGTGATATTCCCTTTATAATTTTTTATTGTGTCTACTTGATTCTTCTGTCTTTTCTTCTTTATTAGTCTTTTAGTGGTCTATCAATTCTTTTCAAAAAACCAACTCCTGGATTCATTGATTTTTTGAAGGTTTTTTTTGTGTCTCTATCTCCTTCAGTTCTGCTCTGATCTTAGTTATTTCTTGCCTTCTGCTAGCTTTTGAATGTGTTTGCTCTTGCTTCTCTAGTTCTTTTGATTGTGATGTTAGGGTGTCAATTTTAGATCTTTCCTGCTTTCTCTTGTGGGCATTTAGTGCTATAAATTTCCCTCTACACACTGCTTTAAATGTGTCCCAGAGATTCTGGTATGTTGTATCTTTGTTCTCATTGGTTTCAAAGAACATCTTTATTTCTGCCTTCACTTTGTTATGTACCGAGTAGTCATTCAGGAGCAGGTTTTTCAGTTTCCATGTAGTTGTGTGGTTTTGAGTGAGTTTCTTAATCCTGAGTTCTAGTTTGATTGCACTGTAGTCTAAGAGACAGTTTGTTATAATTTCTGTTCTTTTACATTTGCTGAGGAGTGCTTTCCTTCCAACTATGTGGTCAATTTTGGAATAAGTGCGATGTGCTGAGATGAATGTATATTCTGTTGATTTGGGGTGGAGAATTCTGTAGATGCCTATTAGGTCTGCCTGGTGCAGAGTTGATTTCAATTCCTGGATATCCTTGTTAACTTTCTGTCTCGTTGATCTGTCTAATGTTGACAGTGGTGTGTTAAAGTCTCCCATTATTATTGTGTGGGAGTCTAAGTCTCTTTGTATATTTAGAAAACCCCATTGTCTCAGCCCCAAATCTCCTTAAGCTGAGAAGCAACTTCAGCAAAGTCTCAGGATACAAAATCAATGTGCAAAAATCACAAGCATTCTTATACCCCAATAACAGACAAACAGAGAGCCAAATCATGAGTGAACTCTCATTCACAATTGCTTCAAATAGAATAAAATACCTAGGAATCCAACTTACAAGGGATGTGAAGGACCTTTTCAAGGAGAACTACAAACCACAGCTTAATAAAATAAAAGAGGACACAAACAAATGGAAGCACATTCCATGCTCATGGATAGGAAGAATAAATACTGTGAAAATGGCCATACTGCTGAAAGTAATTTATAGATTCAATGCCATCCCCATCAAGCTACCAATGACTTTCCTCACAGAATTGGCAAAAACTACTTTAAAGTTCATATGGAACCAAAAAAGAGTCCGCAGTGCCAAGACAATCCTAAGCCAAAAGAACAAAGCTGGAGGCATTGTACTACCTGACTTCAAACTATACTACAAGGCTACAGTAACCAAAACAGCATGGTACTGGTACCAAAACAGAGAAATAAACCAATGGAACAGAACAGAGCCCTCAGAAATAATACTACACATCTACAACCATCTGATCTTTGACAAACCTGACAAAAACAAGAAATGGGGAAAGGATTCTCTATTTGATAAATGGTGCTGGGAAAACTGGCTAGCCATATGTAGAAAGCTGAAACTGGATCCTTTCCTTACACCTTATATGAAAATTAATTCAAGATGAAGTAGAGACTTAAATGTTAGACCTAAAACCATAAAAACCCTAGAAGAAAACCTAGGCAATACCATTCAGGACATAGGCATGGGCAAGGACTTCGTATCTAAAACATCAAAAGCAATGACAACAAAAGCCAAAATTGACAAATGGGATCTCATTAAACTAAAGAGCTTCTGCACAGCAAAAGAAACTACCATCAGAGTGAACAGGCAACCTACAGAATGGGAGAAAATTTTTGCAATCTACTCATCTGACAAAGGGCTAATATCCAGAACATACAAAGAACTCAAACAAATTTACAAGAAAGAAAACAAACAACCCCATCAAAAAGTGGGCAAAGGATATGAACAGACACTTCTCAAAAGAAGACATTTATGCAGCCAACAGACACATGAAAAATTTCATCATCACTGGCAATCAGAGAAATGCAAATCAAAACCACAATGAGATACCATCTCACACCAGTTAGAATGGCAATCATTAAAAAGTCAGGAAACAACAGGTGCTGGAGAGGATGTGGAGAAATAGCAACACTTTTACACTGTTGGTGGGACTGTAAACTAGTTCAACCATTGTGGAAGACAGTGTGGCGATTCCTCAAGGATCTAGAACTGAAAATAGCATTTGACCCAGCCATCCCATTACTGGGCATATACCCAAAGGATTATAAATAATGCTGCTATAAAGAGACATGCACATGTAAGTTTATTGTGGCACTCTTCACAATAGCAAAGACTTGGAACCAACCCAAATATCCATCAATGACAGACTGAATTAAGAAAATGTAGCACATATACACCATGGAATACTATGCAGCCATAAAAAAGGATGAGTTCATGTCCTTTGTAGGGACATGGATGCAGCTGGAAACCATCATTCTCAGCAAACTATTGCAAGACCAGAAAACCAAACACCACATGTTCTCACTCATAGGTGGGAATTGAACAATGAGAACACTTGGACACAGGAAGGGGAACATCACACACCGGGGCCTGTCATGGGGTGGGGGCAGTAGGGAGGGATAGCATTAGGAGATATACCTAATGTAAATGATGAGTTAATGGGTGCAGCACACCAACATGGCACATGTATACATATGTAACAAACTTGCATGTTGTGCATATGCACCCTAGAACTTAAAGTATAATTGTTAAAAAAATTACTATTTTAATCATGTTTAAGTGTATAATTTAGTGGCATTAAGCACATTCACATTGTTGTGCAACCATCACCACCATCCAACTCCAGAACTTTGTCATCATTCCAAATTAAAACTCTATCCATTAAACAATAACTCCCCATACCTCCTTCCCCAAGCCCTTGGTGACCATTATTCTACTTTCTGTCTACATCAAAAACAATTCTTTTGCTATCTCATTGTATTAGTGGGTTACTGTAAATCCTGGTTTTCCAGGGATGGTCCTGGTTAGCATCTATTGTCCAGACATTTAATCAGATTTAACACTTGCCCAGACCATTTTTACCCTCCAAAATGTCGTTTTAATGATTAAATGATACAGTCATCCTACTAGAGGACTGTTGGTTGTATTTGGTTAGTAAGTTCCACCCAGGTAAGGAAGTTATGAATCCTGTCTGGTCTCAGGTGTCCAAACCTCTCTATGGCTTTGATCTCCCCAAAGAAGATAGTGATGAGAAGTGTGAAGGAGACTGGGGTTTGTGGATCCTCTCAGATTAAATATTTTCTGTTACTTTCTTGTCCCTTCCCCAATCCAAAGAGTCTTTATTTAATGAAGATTGTGAGGCTGGCTCACTATCATTTTCAGTAGATAGCTTAGGCTTTTGAAATCCAAGTATTTATTTCTGCCTTGAGCCACAAAACACGTATTTTGAAACTCAAAATAAAAAATTGATTCTTTTCTTCCTGCAGTACTACCTGTGTCTTAAGGCAATCACTGCCAGAGTCTAGCTACCCAAACGCAGAAATGACCATAAGGTAGTAAGAAACACTAGCAAAAGTTAATGTAATCTGTATTTCAAAATACTGACCAACACACTTAAAAGTGTGTTCTTGCAACTGTTTTCTAGAGAAATTAAACCTGTGTGTCATGTTTCTTCATTGTGTATGGACTGTTGGTGACCGTCATTACCTATTGAGTATTCTCCGTTGAGAATAATGATGTTTCTGTCAGGCAGTTAACACAGGCAACTGCTGCTGATAAACTATGTCAGGGTCATGCCACGCTTAGTGCAACTCAAGGGCAGATTGCCAGCTCTTAAAAAGCTATGTCAGGAGGCAAGATTTGGCAGAATCAGAAACATTGCACATCAGAATCTAACTATCAGTCCAAGTTGAGGGTACAGGCTAAAGTAAATTAAATTGCTAAATTAAAGTGAGGAAGCAGGGTCAAGAGAGTTGAGGAATTACAAACTAGAATAAAGTAGAAGTGGAGAACATAATTTGAATGGATGGAAATTCAGTTGAAAGAGGGAGTTAGGGGGTTACATTAAAGGATGAGGGCCTGGAGAGGAAGGAGTAGAGGGGACAGAATGTAGGTAACGAAAATTCTACTGTGTATTCTCCAAAGTAGAAACTGATAAGTCTAGAGTAATAAATCTTCCTGATGTCATTGCCACTTTCAGTGGTAGTTTTTCCTGTTATTGCAGAATGAGTCAGAGAAACTATAAGTACCAAATTGCACCTGGTTATTTCTCTGACTTATTGAACCTGACTATGATGTCAGCCCCTGTTCGACTCTTCAATTTCACCTACCACTCGTATACACACACAGTTCCAGACTATTAAATAATAAGTATTATAAAACAATTATTCCTATAAGTTGTTTTTTTCTTGTTTTCTTTGTTTGTTTGTTTATATTTCCACTGAATGTTTTACTTTTAATTTGTGACTCCATTACCTTACATTAAAGTGCTTGGCTTCTAATACCCATGTTTCTGCTCTTTGTTATATTAAAAAAGAATCTCCCAGAAAGGCAAATTAGTCCATTAAATTCACATTTAGTTGATATTCTATTCCAGAAATCCAAACGGTAAAAGTATACATCTTAAATTGGAAATTGCTTAGCTCTCTGTATGAAGGTACTCACAGAAAATCATTAGAAACATTACGAATAGGCTGACCCTTCAATACGAGAAAAAAGACCCCCCAAGCCCTACTCCACTTAGTCTTATTCTGTATTGTTTGGATTTGTGCTAGCATCCTATTTTTCAAAGCCTATAACTATATACCTAATAACTTGCAAATCTGACTCTGAAAATGCTTTGTACATTCTACCATGCAAATTATGCGAAACAGTGTTTTCTTCAACCGTACTATTTGCCCACTGACACAAACTGAACACTGTTAAACATGCTTTATATCATGCCTTGTTTCCCTTTCCAGGAAAGGTCTCAGTTCTATGTGAGTAGAGCAGATTTTAAGTAAGAACATTAGGTATTTATGTCTCAGCTTCCTTCCTTTCAATATTAAGTGCTGATTTGCCCTTCACTGACAGCCAAATTTTGAAATCACAGCCATGTTCCACGTATTGGAAAGACACATTCATACAGGATGACAATTTTTTTCTCAAGATGCTATCTTCTATACACAGTTACATAAGTGATGGAGATGAGACTGAGAAAAAGAAATATAAAAAAAACATGTATCATAGAAAACCTTTGACACTCCTTCACCCCAACAAAAGAAAACAAAACAAAAATGTGAATATTCTTTGTCTTTTCTTGCTGCTGCTGTTGTTTGTTTGTTTGTTTTTGAGACAGGATGTTGCTCTGTCATCCAGGCTGGAGTGCAGTGGCACAATAATGGCTCACTGGCCTAGAACTCCTGGGTTCAAGTGAACCTCCTGCCTCAGCCTCTTGAATAGGTTGGACTACAGGCATGTGCCACTATGCCCAGCTGTATGTGTGTGTGTGTGTTTGTGTGTTGGGGCAGGGTGGTATAGAAATGGGATCTGACTACATTGTCCAAACTGATCTTGAACTCCTGGCCTCACATAATCTCCTGCCTTGGCCTCCCAAAATGCAGGGATTACAGGTGTGAGCCATTGCACCTGACCTTATTCTTTGTATTTCTAAGTGTGCAAGTTTTATTTCCGGATTGATAATTCTTAAATTAATTTTTCATCTTTACATTTAAAAATATTGGAAGAAAAAGATACATTGGGAATGGCTAGAATATTATGTCTCGGTAGAGACATAATCATGGCACTTACTGAAACTTAAATTTTTCCACTATAACATAAAATGAGTGTCATTAGGAACACTAAAGTGCTGAAGGATGTGCACAAATCCTAGAACACTAAGAATTACTTGTAAATGACAAAAATAAAAGAGTGGAAGAATTTAGAATAATTCTGCCACTGATGTCTTCCATTAGAAAAAAACACACCTGACTAAAATCACACTCTCCTGGGTCCTGTATTATCTGCTCCCAGTTGCACATTCAACATTTTGGTGATAAAGGAAAAGACTAGCCTGACTGCTTTCCTCACTGCCTCTGAAACATGCCATGCACATGGTACCGTCTTCCTTCTGTACACGTTTTATTAAGACCTAGAATGCTCTCTCTCCCCTTCCAGCCCAGCCTATCAACCTTGCGGGATGCAAATTAACTTCTCTTCTGCTAGGCATTTCCTGGCTCTATCAGCCCACAACATTCCTCCTTCCTCTGAATATGCTTATTGTTCAATATTGAAAATATGCAGAAATTATAAAAAATTTAAGTCACTCATGATTCCACTACTTAGAGACACTGAGTAAAATACAGAGTAAAAGTGCTACAGATAAAAATAATGCAGTAGGTGGCCCAGTGCGGTGGCTCACGCCTGTAATCCCAGCACTTTGGGAGGCCGAGGCAGGTGGATCACGAGGTCAGGAGACGGAGACCATCCTGGCTAACACGGTGAAACCCCGTCTCTACTAAAAATACAAAAAAATTAGCCAGGCGTGATGGGGGGCGTCTGTAGTCCCAGCTACTCGGGAGGCTGAGGCAGGAGAATGGCGTGAACCCAGGAGGCGGAGCTTGCAGTGAGCTGAGATTGCGCCACTGTACTCCAGCCGGGGCAACAGAGCCAGACTCCTTCTAAGAAAGAAATACAGAAAGACAAGAAAGACAGACAGACAGACAGACAGACAGACAGACAGAAAGAAAGAAAGAAAGAAAGAGAAAGAAAGGAAGAAAGGAAGAAAGGGAAATAATGCAATAGTTTAGGGGGATACAGAGCACAGGGTAGGAGGATGAGCGTATATTGCATTGTCAGATGAAGTGATGAGAAAGGACTTTTGAGAGAGGGACTTAGAAAAGGACCCAAAGGACTTAATCCTGGAGTGAAACAAAGTCTCTAATAGAGACAACATGCCTGGCACATACACAGAATAGAAAAAAAAAAAAATCAGTGTGGCTAGAGAGAAGACTCAAGGAAGAGAGAATGGATTAACATAAGAAAGATAACTGGTGGAGATGAGGAGTAAATAGTGTACAGCCTCATAGACAGTTTTTAGGACTTCAACTTTTGTCTGACTAGGAAACAGCTGGATAGTACTGAGCAGAAAAGTGACAGGATCTGACAACTCTGTCTCACATTTTAACTGGGCCACATTGACTACTGAAGACAGCAAGGGCAAAAGGAGGGATACCAGTTAGGAAGTTACTGCAATATTCCAGGTAAGAGGTTATGGAGGCTTTGATCAGGATGATGGGCGTAGAGGTGGTGAGAAGTAGTTTGTCTTAGTCTGTTTGGGCTGCTGTAATAAAAATAGTACAAACTAGGTGGCTTATAAATAACAGAAACTTATTTTCATAGTTATGGAGACCAGGAATTCCAAGTTCACGGCACTGACAGATTCAGAGTCAGGTGAGGTCCCATTTCCTAGATAGCCATCTTTTGGATACAACCTCACATGGCAGAAGGGACAAGGCATCTCTCTCAGGACCCATTTATAAGGGCACTCATCTCATTCAAAAGAACTCCACTCATGGCCTAATTACTTTCCAAAGGCTCCACCTCCTAATATCATCCCCTTGAGGGCTAACATTTCAATATAAGAATGTGTGGGGGACACAAACAATCCAAACATAGCATAGCTTTATCTTGGATATATTTTGAAGAAAGAGCTAATGATTTATTGGATATGGGATGTAGGAAGAAGAGACCCAAGGCTGATCTTCAAGATTTGGGGCCTGGATAAATAGAAGAATGAAGTTGCCATCAACCAAAGTGGAAAGATCATGGAAGAAACACTTTCTTGGGGAAGAGGGATTAGGAGATAGTTTGAGACAAGTCAAATTTGAGATGATTTTTATACATGTAAAAGTAGGAGCTATTGTTCCAAACCTCATCGAAAAGTGGAGCTGGACTGGTTCTGAAAAACAGTAGGATTTAGGGGGAAAAAGAGATAAATAAGACAATATTTACATTTAGAAGGGATGTGAGTAAGACAAAGATCTTTCTCTCTCTCTCTTTAAAAATAAAAATTGTATATATTTGAGGTACACAACATGATGCTACGGGATACATATATACTAAAAAGGTTACTATAGTGAATAAAACTAACATCCATTGCATCACAGCTACCTTTTTTTGTGTGTGGCAAGAGCAGCTAAAATCTAGTCATTTAGCATTAATCTCATATACAGCACAATTTTTTTACCTCTAGTCCTTATTTTGTACATTAGATATCTAGACTTGTTTATTCTATAGTTCTGTTAATTTGTATCCTCTGACACACATCTCTCCATTACCCTTCTCCTTAACCACTGTTTTGTTCTCCTTCTCTGTAAATTTCAATTACTTTTTATGTTCCACATATAAATTAGATTATTAAATTTTTGTGTGTGTGTCTGGCCTATTTCATATAGCAAAATGTCTTTCAGGCTCATCCATATTGTGACAAATGGCAAAATCTCCTTCTTTTTGGGTCTTGTTAAATGTATTAAGACTTGCCTTGTGGCCTAACATATGCTCCATCTTAGAGTATATTCCATGTGCAGTGGATAAAATGTGCATTCTGCTGCTGTTAGATGGAAGCTTCTATGCATGGCTATTGGGTCCATTTGGTTAAAAACGTAATTCAAATCCAACATTTACTTATTAATTTTCTGTCTAGCTAATCTATCAATTGTTGTAAGTGGGAGATTTCCAAAATTGCAGGACACTGGTACAATAACAGACGCACAGATCAATGGAACAGAATAGACAGCACAGGCTGGGCGCAGTGGCTCACGCCTGTAATCCCAGCACTTTGGGAGGCCAACACAGGCAGATCACAAGGTCAGGAGATTAAGACCACAGTAAAACCCCGTCTCTACTAAAAATACAAAAAAAATTAGCCGGGTGTGGTGGTTGGTGCCTGTAGTCCCAGCTACTCGGGAGGCTGAGGCAGGAGAATGGTGTGAACCCAGGAGGCAGAGCTTGCAGTGAGCCAAGATTGCGCCACTGCACTCCAACCTGGGGTGACAGAGTGAGACTCCCTCAAAAAAAAAAAAAAATAGAGAGCCTAGAAATAAGGCCATTCACCTACAACCATCTAGTATTCGACAAAGCTGACACAAACAAGTAATGGGGAAAAGACTCCCTATTAAATAAATGATGCTAGGATAACTGACTGGCCATATTCAGAAGATTGAAACTGGATCCCTTCCTTACACCATATACAAAAATTAACTCAAGTTGGATTAATGACTAAATGTAAAACCCAAAATTGTAAAAACCATGGAAGAAAACATAGGCAATACCACTCTGGATATAAGAGAAGATTTCATGACAAAGACACCGCAAGTAATTGCAATGAAAGCCAAAATTGACAAATGAGATCTAATTAAACTAAAGAGCTTCTGCATAGGAAAAGAAACTATCAAGAGTAAACAGACAAACTAGAGGATGAGTGAAAATTTTTGCAAACTGTGCATCTGATAAAGTTCTAATATACAGAAACTATAAGAAATTTAAACAAATTCAGAAGATAAAAACAAACAACCCCATTAAAAAGTGGGCAAAGAATATAAACAGATACTTCTAAAAGAAGACATAGTTGTGACCAACAATCATATGAAAAAATGTTCAGCATCACTAATTATTACAGAAATGCAAATCAAAACCACAATTAGATACCATCTCACAGGACTCAGAATTATGATTATTAAAAAGTCAAAAAATAACAGATCTAGCCAGGTTGCAGAGAAAAGGGAACACTTTTACACTGTTGATGGGAATGCAAATTAGTTCAACCACTGTGGAAAGCAGTGTGATGATTCCTTAAAGAGCTAAAAAAAAGAACTACCATTTGACCCAGCAATCACATCGCTGGGTATATATCCAAAGTAATATAACTCATTCTATCCAAAGGACATGTGTAGGCTTATGTTCATTGCATCACTATTCACAATAGGAAAGACATGGAATCAACCTAAATGCCCATCAAGAGCAGACTGGTTAAAGAAAATCTGGCACATATACACCATGGAATACTATGCAGTTGTAAAACAAAGAACAAGATTATGTGCTTTGCAAGAATATGGATGGAGCTCAAGGCCATTATCCTTAGCAAACTACCTCAGGAACAGAAAACCAAATACCACGTGTTCTCACTTATAAGAGGGAGCTAAATTATGAGAACACATGGACACAAAAGAGAGAAATGATAGATATTATGGCCTACCTGATGGTGGAGGGTGGGTGGAGGGAGAGGTTCAGGAAAAATAACTAATGGGTACTAGGCTTAATACTTGAGTGATGAAATAATCTGTACAACAAACCCTCATGATATGAGTTTACCTATATCACAAACGTTATATAGGTAATATTTATACCTACGCATGTACCCTGAACCTAAAATAAAAGTCTATTTTAAAGAAAAATACAGCTATGTAAATAAAATGTGAAGATACACACACACACACACACACACACACACACACACACACACACACACACGGCATACAAAAAGGAAGTTGGGGATTGAAGTCCCTTGCTATTATTGTATTGCTATCTATTTCTCCCTTCATATCCATTAATATGATTTCAGTCTTCTTAAGTGTATTAAGACTTGTCTTGTGGCCTAACATTTGCTGTATCCTGGAGAATATTCCATGTGCACTGGAGAAAAATGTGTATTTTGATGCCATTGAATGGAAAGTTCATTTGCTTTATGTATTTGGGTACTCCAAAATTGGGTGCATATATACTTACCATGTTTATGTCCTCATTGTGAATTGACCCCTTTATCATCAAATAATTACCTTGTCTCTTACAACAGTTTTTGCCTTGAAGTATAGGCATGTCTGCTTTCTTTTGGTTACCATTTACATGGAATAATTTCTTCCATCTTTTCATTTTCAGCCTATGTGCATCTTTAAAGCTTAAGTGGGTTTCTTGTAGATTCTCTCCCTCCGTATCTCTTTCTGGTGTCTTCTATATTGAATGAAGGAATTATAAGTGAATATGTATAATCTATGTAGAAAAGTATAAATCCACATTGGTTAGAAACTGAGAAGTGGTTTGATTCTATAATTCTTCTGCTAGTGCTCACTGGTTTCCTCACTCTTTTTCCTGAGGCTCTAGCTTTCTCCTGGTGTCTGTTTCCTCAGGCCTCATTTCTGAACCAGTCAGTCGTGATTAGCCCAGCAGGGTCACCTGGCACAGAGCACAATGAGCTATGTTTTAGGAGGCCCTATGAGTCGGATGTGAATCTGGAGGCATTTTTAAACTTCTCAAATGAGGGCAGTGAAATTGACAAGTTCTAACACCACATGCTGATCTGAACCCTTAGCACCACAGAGGTGAGATCTGGTAGTTGTGTGTCCAGGTTTCCTTGGTCTCTTCACTAGTCTTTGCTGTAGAGAGAAATTATATTAACAGCTTGCCAATATTCAGGTAGAATGAACTGTTACTACACATTTTGGCTATGGTTTCCATAATTTCATCCTTGGGTTCCTTTAAAACTCTTGGGAGGATGCCAACCTGTTCCGAAGATTTATGAACATCTAACTCATTAACTTCTTCAATTCTATTAAAAATATAGAACATATTCTCCAGTATGGGTCATTTTAATTTCAATTTTAAATAATTTGCTTTATAATATGCCCATAATAGTTATTATTTTCCCATAAGTTATGAAATTTGCACTATGGCCTCAAAATGTTTGTGAAAAATATGTTACTTTCAATTTGTGAATATTAGACGAAAACCTAACTATAGCATCAGTCCCCAGAGGTTCTAAAAATAAAAGTAAACTTTATGGCATCTGGTGAAGTCTATCGTTATGCTCTCTGGTTTTATGCTGCATGATTGGACATTCTAAGATACAGATATCAACTCCTATGATGGAGAGTCCTGAATGTCTGGTCCAAGGAGACCAAGTAATAAAGTGTAGTACAAAATGCCATGTGCGTGAGCTCCATATTCATGCCTCCTGGGACAAAACTTCTGCTCAGCCACTTGCTAGCTGTATGATGTCGAGCAAATTATTTAATCTCAGTGAATTTCAACATCTTCACCCACCAGTTGGGTGTAAATATTACAAAGCCTTGTAACTCAAAGGATAAATGCTTGCAGATAGATACCCCATTCTTCATGAAATGCTTATTTCACATTGCATGCCTGTATCAAAATCTCTCATGTACCCCGTAAATATATATACCTAATATATACCCACATAATTAAAAAAAATAAAAAGTAAAACTATGAAGATGAAACAAGATGAATTGTGAATGGTGCTTGGCCTGGTGACAAATATCCAGAATGCATTTAATAAATAACTGTTAATATTGTTAGTAAAGGAGACTTCCATTTGAGATTAACTGCAGCATTCATGGTTATAGGTTTTCTAGTTTTCAGCCTGACCAAATTATATTCTATTATCAGCAATGAGGAAAACAAATTTGATTGATCTGATAATCAGAATACTAAGCAAATAATCCTATTTATCTTAATTACCTTTGATTCAAAAATATGTTTCAACTATGGGCTAGTTATAACTAAATAATAAGGGTTCCAAATGTGATAAAAAGTCTAGGTATCTATGTTTCAATCTGAAATTTATTTTCTTTATTGAATCATGGCTTCAAAAAACCCATTTTTACCCTACAAATAAACAAATTAAAATTTTTATATGGAAGAATAATATGACTATGACAGCCAGATAATTATTCTGAATAATAAAGAACTATCAATGCTGAGAAAAACTATTTAACTATTTATGACTGTTTATGATTCTATAGGACATTATCTAAAACCTGCAGCAAATACTTAGAGCCTAGAGCAACAGTACACAATTTGTGAAATTTGATCATATTTACAAATGTAATATGTATTTTCATTCAATAACAGCTTCACTGCTCCCTGATTCTCCTCCCACCTCTTTAGCTATTCCATTTCAAGGTTTCGTTTTGTTTTGGTTTGGTTTGGTTTGGTTTTTTCTTTCTTTTTTGAGATGGAGTCTCACTCTGTCGCCAGGCTGGAGTGCAGTGGTACAATCTTGGCTCACTGCAACCTCTGCCTCCCAGGTTCAAGCGATTCTCCTGCCTCAGCCTCCAAAGTAGCTGGGACTACAGGCAGGCACTAACATGCCCAGCAATTTTTTTTTTTTTTTTGTATTTTTAGTAGAGACGGGGTTTCACCATGTTGGCCAGGATGTTCTCAATCTCTTTACCTCATGATCCGCCCGCCTCGGCCTCCCAGAGTGCTGGGATTACAGGCCTAAGCCACCGCGCCCAGCCATTTCAAGTTCTTTAATGGCTTTTCTTCTTCTCTTCAGTGCTCAAATATTGTTGTCTTTTAGAGTTCAGTCCTTGATTGTCTTTTATTTTTGCTCCACTCAGTTCCTCTGGAGGATGTTGTAAATGTCGTAGTTTTAAATAACATCACTATACTTAATGATTTATCAATTAAGGTATCCATATCATTTCTTACCTGTAGTATTGCAATATACTCCTAACCAGTCATAACCACCTTCCTTCATATTGTCAATTCTGCCACATAAATGACTTTACTTATATGTAAATGTAATCATGTCACTTCATCACTTATAAATATTTCCAATCCTAATCTACTATTTGTAATTCTTAAAAATATATATATTAGAAAAATTCTCAAACATACACAAAAGTAGAGAGAATAGTAAGACAAACACTCATGTGCCCATTGCTCTAATTCTATAATTATCAACATTTTGTCATGTTTACCTACCCTTCTTTTATTTTTAAATTTCTTGTTACTAAAGTACTTTTAAGCAAATCCCTAAATACTCCAAAATGCATTTCTTTAAAAAGTTTTTTTCATATGTTTGGTTTTTTTAACGTGATTTTGAAAAATGCTTGTATATATGTGATTTAATCAAGTCTGTCTGAAACTATTTGGTTACTGTATTTAAGATAATTCAAATTTTTCTATCTTTTATAAAAATAAATTGCAACCTAACTCATACTCTCAAAATCTAGCTTCCATTTAAATGTATGTCCTCACCTCCAGATACTTCTCCTAAACGATTCCATACCAAATCCCCAACTATTTGCTATTTATCATACTATCTTTCACTCATAAGGCTTCTCACAAAAGCTTCCTTTGCCTAAACTGGTCTGGCCTTTCTTCCTCTCCCTATTCCATTATTAGTTGTACATCCACTAATCTTTTAAATTGTGCCACAGCACATTGCACATCATAATATTTGGTAGGAAGACATCAGTCAAAATTCCAAAAGGATTAAAACAATGAGACACCACTACACACCTATTAGAATAGCTAAAATCCAAAACACTGACAACATCAAATGCTGGTTAGGATGTGGAGCAACAGGAACTCTCATTCATGAGTAGTAGTAATGAAAAATCATAGTCACTTCAGAACACAATTTTCATGTTTTTTTTACAAAACTAAATCTTATTGCATAATCAAGCAATCATGTGCCTTGGTATTTAACCAAATGAGTGAAAAATTTATGTCTACAAATATACTTGAACATGAATGTTTACAATAGCTTTATTCATCATTACCAAAACTTGGAAGCAAATAAAATGTTCCTCAGTAGGTGAATAGATAGACTGTGGTATATCCAGAAAAAAATGTAATTAAACAATAAAAAGAAAGAAGCCATCTAGCCACAAAAAAAGGAGGAACCTTAAAAGCACATTATTAAGTGAGAGAAGCCAATCTAGAAAGACTATACACATATGATTCCAATTATATGACATCCTAGAAAAAGCAAAACTATGGAAATAGTAAAAAGATCATTGGTTGCCAAAGGTTGAGGTGGAGGGAGGGAAAAGTAAAAGGGGCACATAAGATTCTTATGGCAGTGAAAATATTCTGTATGATTCTGTAATGATGTATACATGTAACACAAAGAATGCACCCTAATGCAAACTATGGACTTTGGGTGATAATGATGTATCAGTGTTTGTTCACAGGTGTTAAAAAATGTGCCTGATGTAAGATGTTGATAGTAGGGGAGGCTGTGCATGTGTGGGTACAGGAGATTAGAAGAAATTACTGTACTTTCCACTCAAATTTGCAGTGAATCTAAAACTGCTCTAAAAAATAAATTTTATATATTTTTAAAAGTTCAAAATATCTATATGTAGTTAGAATTCACAAAATGTTTCATAATATTTCAGGAACATTTTATAATATTCATATCAAAATACGTGAAATCATGAGCTGATATCACTAGACAATGCACTTATACAGATGAGAGATCATATCATTCTATTATCTTTGATTCTTCAGGGCCTAGCACATTCCCTGGGGCATGGTTCATACTCAATCGATATTAAGCAAATACAGAATCCTAATTGACACAAACTCTATAACATAATTAAATTCCTGTAAAATAAATATGAAAAAAAAACAAATACTGTTCATTTGCAATGGCTCTGCCCTGCTTCTAGATTTCAATTACGTTATGCTTACATAATCAAATACCTGAAACAAGGTTACAAACTGAATAGTAAAAAAAGAGATGGATGGATTCAGTTTTCACATTGACACTTTCTGTTGATAACCTTATCCATCAACTTATTCCTTGGAAATATGTTGGCTATCATGTAGGCACAATTCAAATGTCTTACACATATTGTTATGCACCCAAAACCTTATGATTTTCTTGTGGGAGTGGATGCCATTTTTTAATGAAGAAACTGAGTCTCTGTGAGTGTAATTGAGTTGTCCAGAGTCATTAATGTCAGTAGTAAGCAAACATTCAAGCAATCCTTTACATTCTCCTTTGGTTTTCTATTTGCTAAGCAAGATAGCCTCACACTTACAGCTGGCAAATTGAAATGTACTTAAGTAATTAAGTGTCTTACTTTAGGTCAGAGCAGAAGACCATAAGATTGGCATGTAAACTTGAAGGGTCTGACATGAGCACTTCTCTGTAGGCAGCGACAATTATGTAGGTCAATATCACAGATGGAATCACTTCCATATTAACCATGGTGTGGTTTCCAAATGGAACAGAAGAAAGCAATTCTTTACAAGAAAGATATCTAGTATCCATTAGCAATCTTTGTGAAACACTTTTTAAAATTATATATTTCCACTGTAATTTATCTTCTTGCATGTAAATGAATACCAATAGAAAGAAGAATTTCTATTGAAGAAGAAAAGTAATTCAAAGAGCCAAAAAGTCTCTGCCTAAGAATAAACAGAATGGAGAAAAAGTAACAGGATAGGGAGGATAGTTGCTTCCTTCTTCCCAAAACTATACTCAATAAAAGATTGACTTCAGTTTTAGCGATTTTAATGCTAGGATTCATATATAGCTTTCTATGAATCCTGAGAGTCAGGAAGCCTAAGCCTGGATGCGAAGAGCCAACCAAAGTAATGCAGAAAAGCCAAGCAGGAATGAACCTTTATCACCTACAGTCAAGAACAGAGCCCTCCCTAACTCTTGGAGAATAGCACAGTATTTCTTTGGATCTTCAAGTTTTCTAGTCTCAGAATTATTTTTGCCAGATTTTTGATATTCAAGGTTAGTAATAAATAAGCATGACTCTCATCTCTACTACCAGTCTTCAACATAAGCCTACCCTCCAACTCCCTACTTCCCTCTTCACTGTACTATATATATATCTTTATGCTTTCACAACTATTGATCCTACTTTTGACTCTTGTCACCGTATCTGTGCAGTTTCTTTCCATTTTTATACTCCTAGCTTCTCATCACTCTACCTTCTATATTCCTATATCCATTCCTCCACAAAATTCTTGTCCTTTTCAAATCTGTTTCTGTTACCCATTCCCAGAGCTACAGAGAGGATTAATTCATAACCCCAGTCAATTCATCGTTTCATCAAATACTCCAAACTCTGGTCACAGTGCCCTATTCTTTAGCACTCTCAAGCCTTTTCTTCCATCTCATGTGGTGTTTAACTTCAGAAAGGAATTCAAGACACTGAATCCTCCATTTATAAACCATGTGTTTTTTATCTTTCTTTACCCTGCATGGACACTAGAGATAAATTTCCTGAGCCACACCACACTATTACTAGTTTCATTTAATTCATAACTATTTTTTCCTCCATTTTCCTACCGGTAAAACCTTAACCCTGGACCAATGCTTCTAACATCGCTCTCTGTTCTCATACCAAGAGGTTGAGGACTTGAGAAAATCATGCAACAGTGCATATTTATGTCACTACAAACTCATTCTGCAACCAGTAAAATCAGTTCTCTCTTCTAATACCTTCAGTCATTATCTTAAATCCCTTCCATTCCCATTAAACTCCATAATCAACCCTTGCTCTGTACACTGACAAAATATAATCTTGCATCCTATTAAGGTAATCTGGTAAAATCTCTGTTAAGTCACAATTAATTCCTATGATATGCATATTCACAGCCACCAACTTATCAACTTTGTCACCTTAAAGAGAAACATCCTCCCATTATGCAAAGTCAACACTCTATCTATGGCTTCAGTTGATCTCCTCTTGCTTGTTATTAACTTTTGTCTTAAAATCCTTTATCTCTAAATTATTCTCCTCATTGTCACTTCTTTTAGCCTAAAAATATGTCCAAGCCTCTTCCAGTCCACACAGAGCTAGATTGGACACTGGCAACCTTTCTCCTTTCTAAGCACCCAAACTTCACAGAGGGTTAAATTCTGTTTTCTAACTCCACTTCCTTAGAGACCACTCAAGACAAAGGAATCCAGCATCTACCACCAACATTCTACTCAAATTTTTCTTGTTAAAGTCACCAAGGACCACATAGAATCAAATAAATACTTACTTTCTAGGGTATTGTAGATGCATTTAACACTGTTGATCATACCATCTTTCTTGGATCTCTCCTAAGTGTTATCTCTTTGATACTGTTTCCTAGAGTTTTCTCTCTCTTTAGCTGTCTCTCATCTTTATCTCTATCTCTGTCTTTATCTCTCTTTATCTCAGTCTCTATCTCTATATCTCTCTCCCCTGGGGTTTCCCTTCCATTCTCTTTCTGAACAATAGCAACTTCTCTACTCTCAGAGTTTTAGTACACCGTTCCTTCCAAGCTCTTCTTTTCAACACAGATCTCTTCCAAGCATCAGACTCACATATGCAACTTTTGGTTAAACATTTCTAGTTAGATATTCTCCAACTCGTTATGCCTAAAACTGAACCTACCTCTTTCCCAAAATTGTTTACCTCCACCTGAATTCTCTTTGGCTCAACCTGTAGGTTATCCTTGATAATTACTACCCTCTCCACATTCTTTCCTAATGTATATTCATTGCATCCAATGGACAAGTCCTTCTGAAATTACTTTCCACATGATCTTCATCTGTATCCCTCATCTCCATTTCAACTACTACTGCCCCATTTCAAGCACCTGTCATCTCTGCACAGATAATTGCAATGACTACCTTACTAGTTTTCTGATTCTAATCAGATTTGCCTCAAATCTCCACATACCTATACCTATAAGGGTGAGGAATCTTTCTGAAAAGCAGAACTTACCATGTAACTTCCCTGATTAAAGCCCTCCAGTTGTTTACATACCAACAGTAAAAGTATCCTAGCATAACATATAAGGACACAGAAGATACTGCATGTTGATTTAAGTTCCCTATATATTTGGATATTAGGTCTTTGTCAGATGCGTAGTTTGTGAATATCTGCCATTCTGTAGGTTGTCTGTCTGCTCTGTTGATAGTTTATTCTGCTGCACAGGGCTTGTTAGTTTACTTAGGTCCAATTTGTCTATTTTTGTTTTAGTTGCAATTGCTTTTGGGGACATATTCAAAAATTCTTTGCCAAGATCAATGTTAAGAAGAGTATTAAGTTTTATTCCAGGATTTTTGTAGTTTGAGGTCTTACATTTAAATTTTAATCCATTTTCAGTTAATTTTGTATTTGGTGAAAGGTAGAGAGGTCAGCTTCAATCTTCTACACATGACTAGCAAGTTATTGCAGCAACATTTATTGAACAGGGAGCCCTTCCCCCATTGATTGTTTTCACCGGTCTTGTTGAAGGTCAGATGGTTGGTTGTAGGTGTGTGGTTTTATTTCTTACTTTTCTATTCTGTTTCATTGGTCTATGTGTCTATTTTTGTACCAGTACCAAGCTGTTTTGGTTACTGTGGCTTAACTCTATTTAAAAATGGGTAAATACATGAACAGACATTTTTCAAATAAAAACACAAAAGTGGCCAATAAGCATATGAAAAAATGCCCAGCATCAGTAATCATCAGAGAAATGCAAATCAGAATCATAATGAGATACCATCTGACACCAGTCAGAATGACTATTAATAAAAATCAAAAAACAAGATACTGGCTAGGCTGTAAAGAAAATGGAACACTTATGCACTGTTGGTGGAAATGTAAATTAGTCCATCCACTGTGGAAAGCAGTCTGGAGATATCTTAAATAACTTAAAACAGAGCTACAGTTTGGCCCAGCTATCTCATTACTAGCTATATACCCCAAAGAAAATAAGTCATCCTACCAAAAAGACATATGCACTCGTATGTTCATCACTGCTCTATTCGCAATAGCAAAAATATGGAATCAACCCAGGTGCCCATCAGTGGTAGATTGTATAAGGAAAATGTGGTGCATATGCACCATGGAATACTACACAGCCACAACAAAAAGAAATCATGTCCTTTGCGGTAAAGTAGATGAAGCTGGACACCATATTCCTAAGCAAATTAACACAGGAACAGAAAACCAAAGATTACATGATTTCACTTTTAAGTGGGAGATACACATTGAGCACACTTGGACATAAATACAAATGAATAGACACTATAGACTACTAGAGGGTGGAGGGAGGTGGATGTGGGTTAAAAAGCTATGTATCAGATACTATGCTCACACTTTGAGTGGGAGGATCTGCACTCCAAACCTCAGCACCACGCAATATTCCTCTGTAACAAATCTGCATATGTACTCCCATATCTAAAATAAAATAAAAGTTGAATTTTTTTAAAAAAAAATTGCACGATTGAACTCCTGATTAACTCTTCTATATCATCTTCCATCATTTTCTTCAATCCACTTGATGCTGAAGTAATATCAAACTTCTTGCCATTGCTCACCATATCCTTTGTTCTTTCTGTACCTCTGCCCTGGATGTTCCTGACATCTGGAAGGCCTGCTTTGTCAGGACAATTTCCAGCCCATGCACACTCCCTTCATGAATCTTTCCTTGAACTCCTACTTGAGTCAGATACAACTCAGTTGAACCTCCCATACCATCTCTACCCTGGAACTAATTTTGTAAGTTGGGAAGTTTGCTAGGGGTGATGTCCACTTACCAATAACCTTTCTCAACTACCAAACATGCTTCAAAATAATTATTCCCTCTGGTAAGAGTGCTTTGGAAATATTGTTTATGAGCCTTCATTAGAAAGTAGGGAGCAATATCTGTTTGTGTAGGGGTATATAAATAGAAAAATAAGCCTAAATTCCTCTCTATAAACCAATGAAGTGATGGCAATGAGATCATCAGCTACTTATAATCTGACGTTAAAACACATGTTCAGAAATGGGATTTTACACACAATAAAATTATTTGTGATACTACATAAAATTCATATTTCAATATAATGACTTAGAGCATAGGAAAGCATAGATGACCCTTGTAGGATGTGGCTGCTTCCCAGATATGAACTGATGATTTTGGCTCTACCTAGTTTTGTAGGCAAAATTAGAATAAGCTGCCAAGGAAGCTCTGCACAAATGACTTCAACATTATCGTGCAAAGAATCAACCTGTTACCCCAGTATCCAAGGAGGCCCCAGCTGGCTAAAGACATTTTCACTACCACATGAGACTTCTGCCGGTGCAGGCAAGAACCCCTGTCTCCCACAGTGGGTCCCTCTCCTTTCTTCCTTCTCTGTTTCTTCTGGCTATATTTAAAAAGGTACATGGAAGAAAAGGTTGCTATAAAACACATTAGACACCCACAGCTGCTTGCTCCCTTTTTAATTGTGGTTCTGTTTCTGTCTTGCCTTTTAGTAAAATAAACCACATATTTCCTTTTACAAGCTAGATTGCAAAGACATTTCTGAGTGCTAAAAACAAAATGTAGTGGCAAGCAGAGGATTTGGTGAAAGGGGATGTTAGGCAGCAATCCACACATAAATTCCAAGTACTCCAGAATCAATTAATTTAGAAAGCTACTGCTTTAAAATGCAAATGCTCTTCAGGGATATTAAACATATCCATTATTTTTCATAGAACCTACAGCTCTTAGAAATATGTATTTGTTTGTTTGCTTACTTATTTGTCATCTCATTCCTGCCTTTTTCTACTAAAAATCAGGTTCTAAGGTTTCAGCAACCTCATCTGTCTTTTTCTACAACTGTACCCACAACACGAATATTCAATACACGTATTTAAGTGACTGAATGAATCCTTAACTTATGTGGAGTGACTCTTAGCTTCATGTAGGAGAGTCTTGTTGTTAATAAAGAGTTAGAGATAGAGGGTAAGAGATTTTAGAGAGTAGAAAATGTTACAGGAGGATATCCACAGTTGATACTGTGTAGTGGTGAGGATCCTGGTAGGCAAGGATGCTGGAGGTTTTTCCATTAGACTGCATGATTCTTGTGTGCAGACAGTCATCTAAGAACTTGATCTAAAATAAAGGTAGGTGTCATGAATAAACTGGAAAGCATTTTTGGACAGCATTTTACTGACCAAAAAAACACCATAAAGTAATTGGTGTTCGTGTGTGTGGGTGTGTGTGTGGGTGTGTGTCTGTGTGTGTCTGTGTGTGTATATGTGTACCACATACTTTGTCCACTTTGCAATAGTTTCTGAGATCTTGTTGTTGCCTGTGCAATACTAAAAGTCATCTTAGTGTCATGATACTAGACTATTATTGCTTGGAAGAGCAAACATACATAATAAAGAATAATATAGAATGATAATAAAAATGGAGACTCTTGACATATGCTAATATTATGGTCAAAGACACTTAGTACATTTCAAACCTCTACACTTGGAAGTCCAGAAAACAAGAAGCAGAGTTTGCTAAGAAGGTCTGTGTCTTAAAATCAACTGCCTGAAAATAATCTTTAGTCGGGAAGAATCTCAATGCAAAAAAGAATAGAGACTTAGTGTAAAAATTTGCACCTGGAGTTAGTGGTAAAGCCAAACTTTTCAGGGTTTAAATCATGTGTTAATTATGCAGCCAAGCAACTATGGGTCCAAGAAATTAAATTACAATCCTGTATTGGTTCTACAAGGTGATAACTAATGTAACAGCTGTTCCTTCCTTAAGATAGTTAATATGAAGATAGAATGTTTTCATTTTCTCATTTTAAATATTGATTTTTGTTCACCTTACTAGTCAGGCATACCAGACTCATTTGCTGTTTGATGTATTTTGTACTGTTGTAAATATATCTACTTCAATAAATTATATAATTTTGATTAACTCTTCCAGGTACAACACAATGAGACTGAGCAGCTTGCCAGCATCTTCCACTCTCTCCCCATTAAATATATGACATTAAAACAGGAAGCAAACACCACGAGCCCCCATAACACCCTTCTGTTTTGAACATTTAGAATGACTGCACCATGTGTGTAAGTGCTCTTTCCACTGTGGCCAAAATAGAAAAGACATTTCTTGGGGACATTTCCAGTTATACAAATTAACAGATGAATTGTTTACTATAAGGTGAATAAAATGCCCTAAGATTATGGCTATAAAATAAAAGAGATTTCCCCTGTAATTTATTTACATTAAAAACACAGTCAATTATTTAAAAATAAAAAGCCAGCAAATTCCTTAGATTTTAGAAAGAAAAATTGAAAAGTTTAACTAAATCATCTGTAACTATGAAGAATATCACTGTGATTTATTTAAATATTCTATGGTTGCTACTGTCTGGTTATACAATGCTGCTTCCTCTTTCTCCTCCTGAAAGTAGAATCCATTTCTTTGACTATAAACAAATAACCCAGCCTTGGCAAAACCTTGCTAAACCTTGAGCCATGGCACTCCGCCCTAGTGACTGGGACAAAACCTGAGCATATGATCTGAAGCAGGCCAATTAGAGTCCTTCCCTAGGGTTCAAAGCTTTATTGAAGACATTCTTCTTGATGAGGGGTTGCAAAGATATATTCCCACTGATACTAACATCCATGTTTCTTACCACATGAAGAATCCCAAAAATGCCTTTGCCTACAGTAAAGAGAAGACAAGGGACTAATGGTGAGTAGTAAATGTCATACATGTTCCTTACCCTGACCAAAGTAATGCAGTTATCCAGGCATGCAACTACCCCATTTCTCATCCATCATTCTCCCTATTTGTTTTAGCCACTTTGAATTGGGCCTCACTTTTCACAAGTGGGGCCCTAACTAAAATATATTTGATATAGTTTGGATATTTGTGTCCCTACCCAGACCTCATGTTGAATTATAATCCCCAGTGCTGAAGTGGGGCCTGGTAAGAGGTGTTTGGATCATAAGCATGACTCCCTCAGGGTTTGGTGCTGTCTTCATGACAGCGAGTGAGTTCTCATGAGATCTGGTCATTGAAAAGTCATCTCCCCCACCCCAACCCCGATACTTCTTTCACCATATGAAGTACCTGCTCCAGCTTTGCCTTCTGCCATGAGTGAAAACTCCTTGAGGCCTCCCTAGAAGCTGAGCAGATGCAAGCACCATGCTTATTACAAAGCCTGCAGAATAATGAGCCAATTAAATCTCCTTTCTTTATACCTTACCCAGTCTCAGGAATTTCTTTATAGAAATGTAAGAATGGCCTAATACAATCTTCTTTTAAAGTACTCTATCAAAGATACATTAATAGAAGTTATTCTTCTTATTATAAGAGGCATTCAGGTTATGAAGTATAGTGGAGTCAAGGGCTTTGACGAGAGATAGACATGAGTTCAAACCATAGCTCTTCTATTTACAAGCAGTGTGACCTTGAAATTTCCTTAGTTTCCCTTAGTCCTTGTTTCTTCCTCTGTAACATGAAGATAATAGCACTGATCATGTAGGGGATTTCCGTGAGATTTAGATAATAGATGTGATCATAGCCCACAATAACTAAGTGGTAGCTATTACTATGTTTTCCATTTTACAAATAAAAACACAGGGATTCAAAGACGTCAAGTGACATATTAAGATGACCAGAAATTAAATGACATGGTCAGAATTGGAATCCAGGTCCATTTGTCTTCAAAATTCCTACTTCTTCAAGTATACCTGGTTGCCACAGAGTATAAGGAAGAAATGAGAGGAAGAAGAGGAGATAAGAAGATTTCTTTTCCAACCAAGAAGCCACACCTAATTTACTTTAGAATTAAACCACATCTGGTACACATCATTTATGATTTAAGAGACTTATTCTGAAAAATACCTTACATTTGGGTAAATACTGTAAGTAACATGAGTATCATCTACAGGAAAAAAAAGTTAAAGTTGGAGCCAGAACCTCAATAAAGCCAAGGACAAACAAATACATGCAACTCATCTAGTGTTTCCATGCTTAACTATTTGTATAAACAAACTGATTTCTGTGCACATCTGGCACTGCAATGTGCACCACGCCTCATCTCTACTTTCACATCTTAAATGTGATAACTTAAAATCCTTGCAATGTTGAAGCCTTCAGAAGAAGACCCCAAGATTCATAAAAAATGTCACAAAGAACCAGAAAGGCTGGCATGACTCAGAGTAGAGAATGGTGGCTTCAGTGGGTACTCACCACAACCTCCACCCCAAGTCTTTTACTTGTGAAGTTAACATATGTCAAATTGTTTCCAAAGGTCATTTAAACAGTTACAATTATACTTGAATTATTAACCTTAATGAGATTTACTCTCTCAGCCTTTCTCCTTGTCTTCTTCACTCTCTCCTGCTGTTGCCCCTATCACAAGACCATATATATATTGTTCTACTACACAAACACTCAGAAACCAGATAGTGAGAGAGATTCTCATCAGTGGTTCAATAAATATAACAGCATCACAAGGCATCACAAACAAAACTGTCCAAAGTGGAATTTTCAATTGGTGAAGACAACATGGTTGCTGTTCATCCCCTTACCACCAACAAAGGACGAGCAGGTGGTTGAACTGTTATCTTACTGCTTAATTAAACCAGAATGTAACAAGTCATTATTAGAAGTCATTAACTATGAAATAATGTAATAAATAAGGTTTCAGTATTTTGATTCTATACAACTCTGAGGATTAGAATATTTATCATAACAGCAAGGAAGATATATAGCATGGAAATGACTTGACTGGCATTATAAGGGAGTGTTTTCCAAGTCAGGACCCCTTTTGAAAAAATAGTCCAGCCCTTCAACAGAAAAGCTCTTGGTATAATGCTAAATAGGGAAAAGTGGATGCAGGCATATCTCCATCTAATACCCCTGAGTGGCCTTATCCTTTTAGAGTTTCTACTTTGATTACTACTGCGTCTATCACTGTTGGCTCTCAATGGAATGTGGCTCTACTTTTTATAAATCTAGTTTTTCATTAGTTCCCATTATCCCAGCAAGAGGGGCTAGAATTGTCAAAATGAACATTATAAACTATTAAGGAAGAAAAAAATATGCTAAGAAAATACAAAAAGCATTTGCCACAGAATTCAGAATGGGACATTTTCCTTGTTTCTCACATTTCAGCCAAAGCTTCAAAACTGAAAGCAATAAAAGATGTTTCTACATTCTAAAGGGAGACCAAAAGAAACCACCAGATATCCCATCTCTTCAACAGATTGCTATGAAGTGGCCAAACTTGTTCTCCACTTTCACTTTCATTCAGGGGATTATTTAAAAGAAGTGTCATGTTAGCCAGGTATGGTGATGTACACCTGTAGTCCCAGCTACTTGGGATGCTGAGGCAGGAGGATTCCTCGAGGTTGCAGAGATTACACCACTGAACTCTGGCTTAGGTGACCAAGCAAGGCTCCATCTCTAAAACAAAAATTAAGATTTTTTTTTTTTTTAAAAGAAGCGTCATGTCTTGTTCTCTCAAGTTGCTGTGTACTGGTTGCTTCTTAACTCTTTTCCCCACAAATGAAAGGAGGGACGCCAAGAAAAAGCACTATGGATTTTAGAGGTGTCCATATGAATAAACAGGTGTCTCAGTCCCCCGGTGGACGCTTCCTCAACTGTGACAATCACTAGGCTCAATCCAACTAGCATAGGAGAAACAGTCATGTTTCCTCCAGAATCTGGGGATATATTAGAACCAAGAAACGAGAATACATTTATTTTGGGAGGCCAAGGCAGGTGGATCACCTGAGGTCAGGAGTAAGACCAGCCTGGCAAACATGGTAAAACCCCATTTTTACTAAAAATATAAAAAATAACCAGGTGTGATTGCGCATAGCTGTAGTCCCAGTTACTTCGGAGGCTGAGGCAAAAGAATTGCTTGAATCCAGGAGGTAGAGGTCGCAGTGAGCCAAGATCACGCCACTGTCCTTCAGCCTGGGTGACTAAGTGAAACTCTGACTCAAAAAAACAGACAAACAAACAAAACAAAACAAAACAAACAAAAAAAAAACAAGAATACATTTATTTCGTGAATAATTCTGGCTGCAGGAGAATGTCTGGATCACTCTACATTTTTAGGATGGGGAGAAAGGGCAGTAGTGGGACAAATCTGCCTGATGTGGCAAAGATGCATACATTTCCTGAAGATAAAGTGGATACCACAGAAAACAACAAATTTGAGCCTTTTCTGAGACAGGGTTGCACTCTGTTACCCAGGCTGGAGTGCAGTGGTGTAAGTATAATTCACTGTAGCCTGGAACTCCTGGGCTCAAGCAATCCCCTGCCTTAGCCTCCTGAGTAGCTAAGACTTCAGGTGCATGCCACCATGCCCAGCTAATAAAAAAAATAACTATTTTATAGACAGGGTCTCGCTATGTTGCCCAGGATGGCCACAAGTTCCTGGCCTCAAGTGATTCTCCCACCTCAGCCTCCCAAAGCACTGGGATTACAGGCATGAGCCACCATGCCAGACCTAATTTGAACTGCCATGCCAGACTCAAGAAGGAAGTCTTCTAAGTGAAGCTTGCCAGCAGTGGCAGACTGTAGGACCTTCACAAAATGTACCACCAACAGAGCATGTCACACAAGCTAGAATCTGCGCAGGTGGTACATGTGGAGCATCAGTCGCTTGATGTAGGGGATTTGAAGAACACAAGTGGGTCCACAAGAGAACCAGAAATCTAATATCAGCCTCACCAAAGGTCGCGGCGTGGGGAAAATTGTAAGAACATCAGCTTAGGAAGAAACTTCTGCACCCATTTTATCTAACACCTCTTCCCAATGCTAAAACCCTAGGGAATCTGGAATCCATAAAAACAAAAGACTAAAAGAAAAGTCCATACCTTCTCTCTGGAAGGTTCCCAATTCCTGGATGAACAAAAGGTACAGCCTATTTAGGATACTCTTAAGTATTCTACATAGTAGCTAGCATTGAAAACAAGGCAAATTAATGCCATTGACCTGGACCCAGAAAAACATTCAGTTCAAGCTTATTGTCTTAATAAAGTTAAAATTTCCTAGTGAAGCATTTAAGGTTCTTCACTATCTAGTCTCATTTGCTCTCCTTTCGTATCTACTCTCACTCGTCTTGAAGACTGACCCCTAAGTCGTCTTAAAAGTAGTTTTTACTTCCTTTGCCTTTTACTATATGCTGCCATGTAACATCTCCATACATGCACCCATCATTTTCCGTTCTTGTTCTCACCTGTTCCACCTTTCCATTCCCTACAGACACAGGTCAAATGTCTCCCCCATTGCAAGCCTTACCTAAATCTCAAGGGCAGAATCAGTTATAATCTGGCCTGTCCCCCACTGAACCTTCTTCAGACTGCTAGTAATTACAGCATTTATTCCACTGGAGTTCTGCTAGTTACTTTAATGAAGGCCTCCCCAGCTAGACCATGAGAAGTGAATCTTGTCTCCTCTGTGTATTCCTGATTCACTAAGCAAATTCTCTACTCACAGAGAAGACATGCGCTGCACACTTATTAAATGCGAGAGTGAATAAATTACCACAGACAAAATTACTAGATTCACAAATTCCATGTTCTTTTTGAGGCTAAAGATGCTAGAGCTACCATTTTCATTATTGCCAAGCTAGTGTTAAAAACAAAAAATAAACAAACAAACAAAAAAACACAAAAACTTACAACCAGCCTTTCTTTTTTATTTTACAAACAAGAAACGTGGAAGTCTATGACTAGGTCAAAACCACATAATGATTGACATAAGTAGCAATACTAGAACTCAGTTCTCCTGGCCACTAAACATAATCAAACTTTTAGACTTTTCTACAGCTTTCCTCCAGAATGTGAGTACATGAGAGAAGAAATCATTGTAAATACTGTTTATGGATGTACCTTTAGTGCCTACAAAGTGCCTGACACATAAATTCAATAAATATTTACCCATACATGAAGAAATAAATAAATGCAAATGTTGTACCTAGTAAATCTCCTAAGAAATATTCCAAATTAAAACAAGCCAACAAATCAATCACATTTTTATCCATAAAATCACTGGGCTGGGCATGGTGGCTCACAACTGCAATCCCAGCACTTTGGGAGGTCGAGGTGGGCAGATCACAAGGTCAGGAGTTCAAGACCTGCCTGGCCAACATAGTGAAACCCCACGTCTACTAGAAATACAAAAAATTAGCCGGGTGTGGTGGCGCATGCCTATAATACCAGCTACTTGGGAGGCTGAGGCAGGAGAATCACTTGAACCTGGGAGGCAGAGGTTGCAGTCAGCCGAGACTGCACCACTGCACTCCAGCTCAGGTGACAGTGTGAGACTCCATCTCAAAAATAAATAAAATAAAATAAAATAAAAATAAAATAACTGAATTCCTAAATGGAAACAATGCAGAAATAACATTAAAATTCCAACTTTGAGGTGTTCTTAAAGCCTTAGATGTATTTGATGGGAAATTTCCTCTTTTGCTTTCCAGAGAGCATTTTATTTTATATATATATTTTTTGTTTGTTGTGTGTGTGTGTGTGTGCGTGTGTGTGTGTGTGTAATAGAAAACAGAGATTGAAATCAATTAACTTGAAGAACTTTGCATCCTAAGGATTTAAAGTGAGGAAGTAGAATTTATATTTAAATATCGATGGTTGTAATACATTATTTTGGAAATTTATTAATATCGCTCATGGAAAATATACAGATGATTGACTAAAAAATAAAATAACAGCACAAGTTTGCAAACTTCCTTTTTTAAGAGTGATAGGATCTGAATCCAAAATGTCTGTGGACATCTAGAGTGGGCCCTTCTGACAGCCTTAGAGCTGGAACAACTGTCAGCATTGTGTGCTCTGGGGCCTGGCCATCTGCCCTGCCCTTTGGAGGAGCAGGAAATTATGAGAAATAGTCATGGGTTAGAAGAATTTGTGGGGGTGGCATCCTTGGAAGGATCTCGCGACAGCGCTGGTTGCCATAGCGCTATGATCTGGCATTTCCAGTGAGGAGAGAGCTGAAATCTGCCTGCCATGCCAGAAAGTGGAGGCGGCAAAAAAATTGGTACAGTTTACAATGTGAAAAAATTTTGAAAGCACTAAACCACACTTTTAAGAGTCAGGAAGGGCTATTTTTTTAATACTGCAAATTATGTTCTTGACATGTGATCTGAAGTCTATCAACTTTCAAAAGACAAACTGAGTGTCAGCTAAGCCATGAGCTGTCCGCAGGCATGTGCTCGAACAATTGTATTGCTATTGCTATTGCTGGATTTTTGTATTCTCCAATTCATCTTGCAGACCATTTTCAGTTTTCCTTCACTAACAAGATACACATCCTGTTTAATTTAAACTGGAAAGACAGAAGGGCACTGAGACGGCATCTGAGGACTTCTCACTTAGAAAATTGTATTAAATTCTTAATCTGCTCGCTGAACAAAGCTCCAGGAACACGTTTTCTCTGAATGTATTTCACTACAGAGAAAGTGCCTGCTGCGTTACCTCCCTGCTGATCATCTCATGTCACAATGGATGCATATTTTCTGCATAGTAATTGATGGCCTCAGTCCCCATAGAAAGGGAGGATGGAGCTAGCCCAGCAATTTAATAACCTATCATTATATACACCTCCAGCATGGGATTTGGGACCTCTCTCCATAATCCAGATGAGTTCTGTGCTTTCTCATTGGGATTTTAGGATTTATTAATCCCTTTTATGCTCTTCTTATGAGTAGTCCAGTCTCAATTTCACTTACAACAAGGCTCTTCTCACCTCTCACCAACCAGATGTGTAGTATTATAGAAAAGAAATACACTTTACACATTTGTATAGTACTTATTGATTCTAGTTTCTATGACACTGTGAATTCTGAGGGCCCAATAAATGAAAGTTTAAATAATCCTCATGTAGCTGAGACCTAGTTATATGATGATTTGGTGTAAGAGAAAGGAAAGAGCTGAGGACTATAGAAGTATAAAGAGGATCAGAGATTTGCCTGACAGTAGCAAGGCAGCAGAGTTAATTTTGTGAAGACAAGCAAGTTGTTTGAATTTTTTTTTTTTATTTTTCAATTTTTTCCTGACACTCCTTGTTTCTGTAAAACCAGGTGTAAGAGACAACATCCGGAAGGAAAGACAGTGAGACACGGGTAATGTGGCTGCAGCCTGCTGGCTGCCGTTCAGATATCTGCCAGATGAATGAACGCTGCAGAAGCTTGCCTGACGCGACATTCGGTTATTCGCTTAACAGGATTACAAAGAGCACTCCAAAATGCACATTGTCATAAGTATTTCTTTCAACTGAATTTTCTTTATTTTGTTGCTCTCATTTCTGATCAACTGGAAGTGAGTATTTCCACAGATATTTCCTGATGTCATATAAAATAAAGCATAAAAATCTTCCAATAAAATAAGCATGTAATTATTTGAGACTGACAAACTCATCTTTTGGTTCAAAGGCTTAGATTAAACATAATCATTTCTCTCTGAAGCTGGAACTTAAAGGCAACATCAAAAGTGAAGGGGCTTCTATTAAATATAATTAGTTTTTACAGAACCCACGGGTCAAATTAACACACAGATTCTAAGCTTGGGCACCAATTCCAAGAATTAAGTTTATATTTATCTTTATTCCCACTTTCCAGTCCGTTTCTACTCACCTTTCCAGATGTATCTTTTGGTAACTTCTGATACTTCTACCTCCTTTTCCCCACCCACTCAGGCCCATTGTTCCACCTCTGGCAAATCCCTCCATCCAAGAGTACCTAGTCTACTTTCATTTGTCACTATCTTTTGCATATGGTGATTTCTCTGCTTAGAACTGCAGCCTCCCACTGCTCCAGCTGAGAAATTCCTACTTTTTTAGAGCCTTCCCTGTTTGCTTCAGGCAGTTAGTGCTTCCATCTTTCTTGCATTAACAAGATTTTGTTATTATCTCATTTTATATGCACACATGCATTTTTGTATCCCAGCCATTATACCACAAGAGAAGGAGGCCCGAGTTGGGAGAAAGCTTCATGTGGGGAAAATCCTGCTTTGCAATCACATCTGCAGATCCACTGCATGGAAGCCAGCACAAAAGAAAAGCTTTGGCTTAACTGTTGTATAATATTGTGCAAGTCACTTGAACTCCCTAAGCCTCAATTTCCCCAATTGTAAATTCAGTACAATAACAGTTCCTAAATTATGAGATTTCCAGAATAAAATAATATGTGTAAATATGCCACATGTACTCTAAAGTGTTATGAGACTTTGACAAATGGAAGAGTAGAAACTGTTCCCCTGTTGTTATTTCTCTAGTATACCCTAGATATCAACATTTTAATTATTTTAAAAGCATGCTAATGTTCTTATTGGCATTCTTCTGTTAATAAAGTGGGAATCTAAGTTTAAAAATCATCCCTCTTCTCAGTACTCTCCTTCTCCTTCTTGAAACTCGAAAGTCTGTTTCCACTGTGAAGCTTTTAAATTCAGATTATAAATATTTATATATTTCCAAGAATTATCCTCAAAACAAAAAAAATATTAACCCTTGTTTAGAATTTATTTATTTATTTATTTATTTTACATTTTAGAGTCTCACAAGAATGAACAGTAATTAACCTAAAGCTTGTCTTTCCTCACTTCCAATATTGGCCAATGACTCAGTCTCATGAGAACTTTTGAAGGCAATGAGAATTTTTGCTATGGAGAATAGAGAAACACAGAGAGAATAAGCTTTAGACAGCTCAGAAAATTCACTCAAAACAGATCCCTCCTCTCCTGTGCCTTGTAGTCACCAGGCAAACACCATAAATTCTGTTATATCAACAAGTCAATTGTCAAGGAGCATCAGGCCTACTGGTTATGATATATTAGACTTTGGGTGCTGGTCTTAAACATAGCATCAGTGTCGGCCGGGCTCGGTGGCTCACGCCTGTAATCCCAGCACTTTGGGAGGCTGAGGCAGGTGGATCACAAGGTCAGGAGATCGAGACCATCCTGGCTAACACGGTGAAACCCCGTTACTACTAAAAATACAAAAAAAAAAAAAAAAATAGTGGTGGCAGGTGCCTGTAGTTCCAGCTACCCAGGAGGATGAGGCAGGAGAATTGCATGAACTCGGGAGGCGGAGCTTGCAGTGAGCCGAAATCACGCCACTGCACTCCAGCCTGGGCCACAGAGCGAGACTCTGTCTCAAACAAACAAACAAACAAATAAATAACCAAAAAAAACACATAGCATCAGTGTCTCAGGGTCTAAGACCTTTCAAGGGTCCCAGATAGAGATAAAGATTATGCCATAATTTATGTATTTTCCTTCAGAATATTTAGATTACTTTTGGAGGATTCATGTAATATGTTCTTTTCAATTGGATGTCCTAAGGTCTTTACTCTGCTCTTCTTAGGATTGTTCTATTAGGCCTTGGAATTTCACTCTTATGGGTATTGAAGAAAAGGCCTGTTTAGCTCTAGTCATACAGTCTTTTATTTTTAAAAAACACATAGGCCATAAGGTTTGCTTTTGTTTGAATGTGCCTTCCCATTAGTTTTACCTATATGAGCATTGTTCACAGGACTGTAAGAAGGTAATATCTTCCCATCTGGTGCAATACTCATGGGTGCTCTAAAGACACTACTTAATGGTATGAAATAAATCTCTCTAAAGAGTCTTAGTCCCATCTTCTCCAATGTAGTATGTTTTTAGCTTTAAGCCAGTCACAAGATTACTTCATCTTTAAAATGGTATTTTCTGATTCAGAAATAAAAGGCAAAATGAAACACTGCCAGGAAGCAGATTGTACAGCAAGTATGGAAAACACTAAACCATATCAATGAATGCTTCCAAATTCCTAACAGCTATTTTCCCATAACTAACTTGAAGTAAGTCTGGCAACTAAATGATTTATTGATCTTTACTAACTATGACCAAATTATTTCATTTAATTTTAAGCTCATAAGATCTTAAGTGTTCGTAAGTGTCTCAATACACAAAATTTTGCCTAAGAAAGACTACCGGTGGTGGTCAGTATATAAAAAAGCAATGCAATCCAATTTCCTGGCAAAATTAGACCTAAGGAACTTCTCAGTACAAGCAAGTATGAGGATTAAGTAGGGCTGTTACTCAATGATTCTAGGCATTTTTTTTTTGTCCTTCTTTAAAATTATTGAAGGAAAACAAGAAAAACAAGGAAATCTTACAGTTCCACCTGGCTTTATCCTCTTTATTTTCACATTAGCAGAATGAAAGGCTTTTCAAAATCCAACGCTATGGTTGAAAATGGCCCCAATTGCCCTATAAAGGCTCTACTGTTCATTCTGAGATTTTTTCCCTCACAGCGTAACCTCAAAAGGGCTACAATGAAACAATCTCAGATAAACTAAATGCCAGTTTAACAGTATGAGGGCTGCAAAAATTCAAGAGAAACATCTTTGTGAGACATACAGAGTAGAAGTGTTTCCAAGAATAATAAATGTGTATTCTAATTTTCCAGGTTTTGGGGGAAGCTATTTTTGTTTGCTTTAGTATTTTTTCCTTTATCATTTTTCTCTTGTAGATCAGAAAATAAATAATTTGTTTCAAGACAGGCCCTGTTAAGAATAACTACCATTCCATCACATACATTTGTCCTGCATCTATCCCTCAGGAGAGTCAATTATCCTGTTAAACTTGTAGGTTGGCTGCCAAAGAGTTGGAGGAGGAAAGGTCTAGAAGTTCTTATAATCTGGAAGGAACACACTGGGCATTTATACATAATTAAGCTACAGTCTACTTGCAGAAAGTTGATTATATAAGTCAATAAGGAATTGCTCTACTACCATATGCAACAGAAAGGTGAATTCAGTGCCTCAATCATCATCCTTTGATACACAGACTCTTGTTTTGTACATGTGTTTGCTTTGAGAGAACAAAGTAGGGCTTAGAGAAGAGTGAAAATGCTTAGCTTTATTTTTGTAAAGGAGTAAACATTATGAGCTCACATAAATTTTAGACTATCTGTCAAATACTGAGGAATTTGAAAGATGAGTGAAATCTGTAGTTTTGTTAGGCTCTTTTTACTTGCTTGAACAAAATCACGCCCTGTCTGGTTCCTTCAACTGATGGGGTGGGGTTTAATTATTATGCACCGAGGAGGTAACAAGTCTTAGCAAATAGCCTCAATAGTGGTATCAGACCTCAGGGAGCAGCATTCTGGATGCTAAAGAAACTCTAAAGCACAGTAAAAAGACTGATACACCTCTGTTGTCATGGTTGAGCTTCTCCGTGTGTCTGTTGTTAGTGCTTCATGGCTTCTGTTTAGTGTCTCTTGACTTTTGATTCTTATTTATCTGTCTGTATCTTTTTATGGGATTCACATTCTCAAAAACTATTTTTAAAAAATTCTGATTGACTCAAATAGTCACTATTCACTTGTAATTAGGAAGGTAAAATTTATAAGAAATACTTGCATGGCATTTTGTGATCAAAGTGGGACCACCAAATGTTAGACAACATCATGGTAAAGGCAGGAAACTAGGGAACTGCAAGAAAATCTTCATTTCCATTCTTTATTATTATAATTATCTTCCATGATCACTGAACTTTTAAATAACAGTTACACTTCTAAAATATCTGTTTCAGGCCTTGCCACTACACACTCACTAGCAGCCCCTCATCCCCACCCCACCTGAGTGCTTTTGCCGGCAGTCCCTGATGGAGTGGCATTGTCAGCAGCCTAGGAATATATCAGCCCTTTCAGCACAACAGGTGTTTGACCACAAGGGGCCAGAAATCAAAATTGCAAGCCTGATCCCAGACCCCAAGGGTTAGAGCATACAGCCCAGGAGTACTGAGCTAAGCACTGGTGCCCTGATAGCATCCAGAAATGAATCCAAATGACTAAACCCAACTTATATCACAGTCAAACCCTCAGGGGAACCAAAAAATATAAAAGCAAAACATTCCATCCAAAGGACAGCAATGTCAATGATTAAAGGTAAATCAGCCCACACAGATGAGAAAAACCATCATAAGAATTCTCACAACACGCCGGGCGCGGTGGCTCAAGCCTGTAATCCCAGCACTTTGGGAGGCCGAGACGGGCGGATCACGAGGTCAGGAGATCGAGACCATCCTGGCTAACACGGTGAAACCCCGTCTCTACTAAAAAAAAATACAAAAAACTAGCCGGGCGCGGTGGCGGGCGCCTGTAGTCCCAACTACTCGGGAGGCTGAGGCAGGAGAATGGCGTGAACCCGGGAGGCGGAGCTTGCAGTGAGCTGAGATCCGGCCACTGCACTCCAGCCTGGGCGGCAGAGCGAGACTCCGTCTCAAAAAAAAAAAAAAAAAGAATTCTCACAACACTAAAAGCCAGAGTGTCTTCTTACCTCCAAATGACTACACTTGCTCACTAGAAACTGTTCTTAACTACATTGAAATTTCTGAACTGACAGACATAGAATTCAGAATCTAGCTGGCAAGGAAGCTCAATGAGATTCCACTTCATTTCATCATATACAAAACTTAATTCAAGATGAATCCAAAATTTAAATGTAAGACCTAAAACTACAAAAATCCTAGAAGAGAAGTTTGGAAATACCATTCTCAACATCAGCCTTGGCAATAATATCATGATGAACTCTCCAAAAGCAATTGCAGCATAAACAAAAATAGACAGTGGGATCTAATTAAACAAAAGAGCTTCTGCACAGCAAATGAAACTATCAACAGAGTAAACAGACAACCTACAGAATGGAAAAAATTACTCACGAACTATGCATGCAACAAAGGTCTAATATGCAGGATTTATCAGGAACTTAAATCAACAAGTAAAAAACAACCCCATTTAAAAATCGGCAAAGAATATGAACAGACAATTCTCAGAAGAAGACATCATGTGACCAACATGCTTATGAAAAATGCTCAACACTACTAATCATCAGAAAAGTGCAAATCAAAACCACACTGAGATACCATCTCACACCAGTAAGAATGGCAATTAATAGTCAAAAAATAATACATGTTGTCCAGGTTGGAAAGAAAAGGTAATCCTTATGCTGGTGGGAATTTAAATTATTTCAGCCACTGTGGAAAGCAGTTTGTGAGTTCTCAAAGAACTTAAAACATAACTAACCATTTGACCCAGCAATCACATAACTGGGTATATAACCAAAAGAATATAAATCATTCTACCAAAAAGAATTATAAACATGCACTCTTATGTTCATTGCAGCACTATACACAACAGCAAAGACATGGAATCAACCTAGATACCTATTGGCAGTGGACTTACTAAGAACAATGTTGCACATATACACTATGGAACACTATGCAGCTATAAAAAAACAAAATCATGTCCTTTGTAGCAACATGGATGCAGCTGGAGGACATTATCCTAAGCTAATTAATACAGAAATAGAAAACTAAATACTACATGTTCTCACTGACAAGTGGAAGCTAAACATTAAGTATACATGTACAGGAAGATGAGAATAATAGACACCAGGGCCTACTTGATGAGGGGGATGGGAAGAGGATAAGGGGCTAAAAACTACTACCAGGTACTATGCTTACAACCGGGTACTATGCTCACTACCTGTATGACAAAATCATTTGTACACCAAACCCCAGTGGCAGAATTTACCCTTGTAGCAAACCTGCTTGTGTACCCCCTGAACCTAAAATAAAAGTTGAAAAGCAAAAAAATTGTTTCAGTATTGCTCGTAGGAATAAATACAGGGGGCATCATGGAAAAATGATTGCCTCCTATAGCGGTGCAGTTTGCTCCTCTGAACAAAAGTGCCCAGGTAAGATAATGAATGAGGGCTGAAATCCAGCCTGAATTCTGGGCAACCAGCTATGCTCCCAGCTCAGCTTCACTCTAATTTGCACAAAGGCACTAATGGACAAGCAAACACCCTGACAACAACTAGAGGAAGCAAGACAAGGAGACAAGCTCAAGAATTGAGTAGGGATCCTTAAATTGCTGTTAGCAGGGATAAGAGTAACATAACAAAAACACTTAGAAATATTGAGAGGGTATCTGGATTCTAATTATATGCTTGATGTAGACTTAAGAATTTTCTAAAGATATGAAATTAAAAGTAATCCCTAGTGGCTAGCATCCGGAGAATATTTAACCCACACATTATGGAGCACTGCTATTGAATGTAACTCTCAGGCCAGCTCATAGGCTACTTCTCTCCCCTTTGTTAAGAGTATATGGTTGCCATTGGGTCAAGTATTTATTTACAGCTCAACAAGACCTAGAAATAAGCTGAGACCAACCATTCTAATAGGTACTCTTCAACAGGTACTCCCATTCAGGTGCAGATGTTTAACTATTCTTGTCAATAGATTCCATAAAGTCCAAATATATTTTATTAACGTTTGAAATAATTTGAAATAATTCTTAATTTTTAAATTCATAGTAACAATGAAAACATTTGTTTAAAAAATTGAGCCCACATTGTGAACAGGAATTACAACTATGGTTACCTTAGAGATGCAGCCCCTTTACAAATGTAAGTTGGTTATGTAATAGAAACATTCTATTAAGGAGGAAGTAATTATTTTTAAATGATAAGATATATCAATTTATTACAACTTAAAATATAATAACATAACTCCACTGGCTAATCATTTATGTTAGGTGAAAGCCTTTTCTGGGAATTAGTTCACTGATGGAAGCCTCAGACTACTCATCTTGTATAAAACCACACCAACAATGAATGTCTTACACTTTCCAATTTCTTTCCATGTTAATATGAAATGAAAACTTAAAGACACTTGCAATGTAATTTGAATGCAGAGTCGTTTTATTAATGATTTCCTTCCATTTCTATAGTTATCTTGCCCAAATTTATTTTTGGCAGCTCAATTTTATTAGTCTTCTCAACACATTCTACTGATATTCATAACAACTACAATTCTTTATTCACACTTATATTTCATCAAATAAAGTGATTTTTTTTTTTTTTTGAAACAGAGTTTTGCTCTTTCACCCAGGCTAGAGTGCAGTGGTGCGATCTCAGCTCACTGCAACCTCCACCTTCTGGTTTCAAGTGATTCTCTTGCCTCAGCCTCTCGAGTAACTGAGATTACAGGTGTGCGCCACCACACCTGGCTAATTTCTGTATTTTTAGTAGAGACGGGGATTCAACATGTGGGCTAGACTGATCTCGAACTCCTGACCTTGTGATCACCCGCCTCGGCTTCCCAAAGTGCTGGGATTACAGGCGTGAGCCACCGCGTCAGGGCCCTAAAGTAATTCTTTTTAAAGCATGATTTGTATAAACAGATTTGATAAACACAAGGAATCTTGATAAGCTTGGAGCTCAACTGATGGGAGTAGAAGAGCCCAACTTACCACACAATATTGTATTTGCTGCAATTGATTAACAGTCTGTGGGCATCACCATTAGGTGTCAGAGACAGAATATAGAGCATTTGTTCATCTGAAATGATTCAAGGAAAGTTCTTTTATGTAACATATTATAAATCATATTTGGTAGAATTCTGACAGAAACTACCAGTTGCCTCAGTCCATCACCTGATTAAAATATAGATCTGGAAAAAAGAATGGCCTCTGTTCTTGTCTGTTCTTGATTTTTCATTTCTATATTTTGTTCAAATTCTCCTGATTGTTCTATATTGTTCTACATTGTTTTTATCCAACATAAACCTCTGTCACTGTCACTTTCTTGTGTAAGGGTCTCAGTCTCCACCTGCTACTGATTTATTTGCTCAGATTATGCTTTAGGAAGAATATCTATATCACAAAATTGTTAAGGAGGTTTTCTTTTCCAGCAGTTCTGGAGTTTTAGTCAGCTGGTTAAGGATTTCTCTCTCTCTCTCTTTCTCTCTCTCTCTCTCTCTCTCTCTCTCTCACACACACACAGACACACACACACACGCACACACACAGACACAGAGAGAGAGAGAGAGAGAGAAAGAGAGAGCAAGTGCAAATCTCTAATTAGAAGACCTGGTCCCCTTTCCATGCAGTATATTCTGGTTACAATAAGGGGAAGGATATATTTTCATATTCTGACTAGGAACATGAATACAATTGTATTTCTTGGAGGCCAACGTCAAACTTGTCTTTGCTCCATAATCAAGGAGGTTTCTGGATAGTTTCAAATTCATCATATTTGAGCTACAATATTATTACAGAAAGGAAAACATTTCTTTTTTCTCATTTCCTCATTTATTCTTCATGTTTTTCAAGTGCGCATTCCAATATGACTTTCTACTTAGCTTCCTTTTCCATTCCATCATTCATTCTGCTCCTGCCATTCTGCTCTCTTGACATTCAGAAAATAAAATTATTGTTTCCCTCTCTATTCTTAAGGAAGGAAAAATATTACTTTCTTTAAATTCTCAAGTTTCTGGGAGAAAAATCTGAGTTTACTTATTTAGTTGCTCAATTAATACTTTAAAATCTACCACTTATGCAAACTACGTAAACAATTATTTTCTATAAAACCTGTCCCTTAGAGCAGAGAATCTTGCAGCATGCAAGATACATATGCTATTTGCCATCAGCATGTAACTTACCTATCTTCACTCCACCTACTATTTATGCTATTAATAGAAATGGCATTTCCTCTATTTTGTGGGCCTCATAATTAATGATCAGCATAGGAAAAATAGAAAATAAAGATAAGCAAAGTAAAATAAATATTTCAAAGAATGCAGATGAGTTGTTTGTAGGATACCTAACTTTGGGACTGTCCAAATGCTTTCTAATAGCTAGATTCAGTTTTTGCATTTTTGCCAGGAATATTACAAAATTGATGGTGTCTTTCTGAGAGTAGCATACCCAGAGGCATGTGACATCAGTTTATTTGTCATGACATGTTAATTTGCCAAGAAGCAGGCTCTGATAGAAAGACTCGTATGAAGGATCTATCAAGAATTGCTCTTGAGATTACCAGCTGGGAAAAGACAGAAAAGAAAATGGATTTTGTACAGAGAAAGTGGGCGAAAGACTAGTATGAAGGATTTATCAAGAATTGTTCTTGAGATTACCAGCTGGGAAAAGACAGAAAGGAAAATGGATTTTGTACAGAGAAAGTGGGCTGTGTTACAGTCTCAAAAAAAAAAAACATTGGCTGATCCCCCAGGAAGGAATAAGACTACAATGGCCCTTTAGAATTATCTAGCATTGAGTTAAGTGTTCTAGGCCTTTAGGCACCTATTTCATCCAATTGTTGGATGGGGTCCACACTGGAAAGAGGGTATGCTCTTGAGTGAAATGACCTCTTCAATCAAGGCAATTCCAAAGAGAGCTCACAGCTGCAGGCTGTCTGACTAAAAGACCCTCACTGTGAGAATACGTTTTTTGTCCTGAAAGAGGACTTAGGTGGCACTTCACAGTGTCTACTACATCTCATTAGTGGTAATGTTAACTTTGGTCACCTTTCTGTCATATTTCTACACTGTAAAGGTACCTTATTTCCTTTTGTAATTAATAAGCAATAATATAAGGGAAATGTTGACATTATGTGATTATCCTGTTCCCCAACCAATTTTACCAGATGATTTTATTAACCGTTGAGAATTTCCACCTCAATCAATTACAACTGCAATTGTTGACAAACGGTTATTTTTCTACTTGATCATTCTTTTTATATTTACTAATTAGCATTTCCCTAAAAAGAGTGTTGCTTTCCTTGATAGTTTATTAATTTATTCGTTTTTATTAGCAATATAGACTCATAAATTATATTTTTAATTTAATGAGATTAAGCCAACAATTTTTTTTATCTTTATGTTTAAATTGTGCCATGTTTGATCAATGGGGCCTTCATTAGGGTTTCTGTCCTTTTTGACATAAATTCTATCCACTTTTGGGCACTTCCTTAATTCTGGTTCTTGATCTTACTTCAAGGTGTTTTAGGCTCCTCTTGCATTTTCTTTGCTTGGACCTGGATTTAACCATTTTTCCAAGGTGACATTCTTTTAGTGTGGAATGGAATAAAACTTACAAACATTTTTGGTTTATGATAGACATGTTTCTGGTAGCTAATATATAAATGATTTACAAAGCCTAGTATTTGTTATTCAATAATTTTATCAATAATTTTCTTATTTTAACATTGGGATAAAAATAAATTTTTCATGAGATTATTGAGAGAACCTATGTAAAATTTTAGGACAATGTATGGCATGTAGTAAGCATTCAATATATAATTGTCATCTTTGTCTATTCCCAGTGCCTGGTACATAGTAATTATTTAATAAATGTTTTATCTTGTTGAATAGAATTGCCATATAAATAAGTAAATCTGTAAGCAATTAAAAATTACATACAAATCACCACACTTAAGAGTTTATGGTTTTTGTTTTTGTTTTTTTTTTAACCATTCTAACTTTACTAATGTATGTGGCTGCATGTTGTTATTCCATTTAACCTAAAACATTAACTTTAAACAAAAACTATTTTGGATAAACATCACTAGACATTTTTAAGTATTTACAAAATCAGTAAACTTTATTAGCATTTGCATAAATACTGATCTGTGTATATTGCACACATACTTTTATGAATGTTATTCTAAATTCTCAAAGAAATTTGAGGAAGTGATTTATTTTTAATAAACATCTGAATTTAAAAACATAATTAAAATTTCTAAAACAATTTTAGTACTTTAAGAAGAACTCTAGGCCTAAACTAACAGTTACCTCTAATAAATGAAGTATATTCAAAATAGATTTTATTACTGTGTTCTCCTTTTTTACATTATTATATTGTATCTAATTAGCAAGGTCATTATATTGGTAATCTTGGTTTATTTTAATCCACATGACTATGACTTCTGAAATTGAAAAATCACATCCACAACAAGTTAATGTTCTTTAATCACTCCAGATGAAATTAAGTAATTAACAAATTTAACATTTTCTAAGCCAACTAAAGACATTAAAATGGGATTTTTAAAATGCATATGCTGTTTTTATTTGTGTTTTAAAACTCTAACAAATTTGAAATTTTCACAATTATACAATTGGAAAAGAGTTATAGGGTTCATAACAACTGATGCAACTGATGCAAGTCCTTGCCCTGCTTGTAAAACATCTCAAGAAACAATGAAACATGTCTACAGCTAAAAAGACTATATTTAAAGAGCATTAAACATCTACCAGTTATAATAATGAACTATTTTTAGAGACTTTTACTTATTTTCTACTCTAAGTAAAATACTTTTAACTCCCAGCATTCCCAGGAGATAACACATGCTGATTTCAAAAGAATTTAAACTAGACAGGGCATACCTGGAAAGAACCCATAAAATTATAATTAAGTCCCCTATTTATCCAAGTGTATGATTATATTTGAATATCTATTCAACTGAGCATTATTCAGTTATGATTATATCAAAAATTAGAATAAGATAAAATATGTCTAATTTTGCATTTCTCCATATCTTAAACATTTGCATTATATCATGTTTATTTATATCATGCATAATTTTCACATTTTACACCATGTTCCACTATATATTATACAGTATTGTATCTTTAATGATTTAGAAAGTATTCAGTGAGATGTATTAAAGTAACATTGGTGTAGGTTTGAAGAGATTTTGGATTTTGGTTGCACCTCTGCTATTAACATTTATTATGACTTTGAATGTGTCGCGTATGTGTTTTAGACCTTATTTTCCTTATTAATAAAATGAAAACGTTTACAATGAGGGTCAAATATGATACATAACAGGAAAGCGTTTTGAAGAGTGTAAGTGTACATAAGTTTTAGACATTTCGGAATGACTTAACTTGTAGAATAATATTTATAGAAAAAATGCTCTGGTGCATTGAGATTTCTTTTGACATTAACTCTGGGTAAAGGGAGAATGTTATACTAAGAAGTTGCTCATCACAAGATGGGACTACACAAAGTATTAATAAGTGAGTCCAAGCATTCTAGGCTTATCTTTACTCCTTGTCTTATTCATCTTGCCTATATTGATGATCTAATTATTTATCAAGTTACTTTGACTGAGCTTTATGGTTCCTATCATGTGTTAATCCTGTGTTGAGTGTCATGAATACAAAGAAAGATAAGGCAATGACTCTGAATTCAAGGAACTTATTACCTAGTAAGGAAGACAGGAAACCAACACAAACTGCATCATGAATATGATGAATGGTATCAGTTAGAGTTCAGATCTGATCATGTGCAATAGAAAATCCAGAAAATAGTGGTTTAACAAAATAAACTTAATTTTATTTTAACATTATAGAGGAAGTTAATCTAGGGCTACTGCAGCAACTAAACTATATCAAGACCAAGGTCTACGTGATTGTTTTTAGTCTTTCATGGTTGGTGGCAATATGGTGGCCACAGTTCCTGCTATTGTATCCACATTTTAGGGAGAAAGTAGAGAAAAATGCAAAAAACAAACAAACAAACAAACAAAAATAGAGCATGTGGTATCTGAATATATCTCCCTTTTAAGAAGTTTCTTAGAAACCTCACACAACAGTACTCTTAAGTCATTGGACAAATTTATTACCTTTGCCATGATTATCACTTCCCATGCTTGAGAGGCAGAGAAATCATGTGCTGCCACAAACAAAACTAGAATTCTCTTGTAAATGAATATATATATATGCACATACATATATCTTCCTATATGAACATTGCATGGGCTATTTGAAATGGTTACCATGGAATAATAAAGAAAAAGCATCCAAATCAAACTTGATTGTATAGTGTTAATATGGATCTTCATTCCTCTCCAAAAATACCTCTCAAAACCTACTGCCCCACCCAATCTCCCTCAGACCTGTAAATTACACTACCATCCCACTATTTCTATTGCATCACTAAAACCAGAAATCTTGGAGTCATTGCCAGTTTTCCCGGTCTTTCTCCTAAAAGACATTTTATTCCATCTTTAAATATTCTCAGTATGTCAATATCTCCATTCCTCAGCCATCATTTACACCCTAGATCTCAGTACTTTTCATTTAACTGTCGCAGAAGCCTCCTAACTTGTCTTCTCACTTTCACTCTTTATCTTGTCCATTCCATCCTCTGCTCACATGGTAACAAGAATTGTGTTTTCTTAAAATGTAATTAAAACCACATAACTCTTTTATTTAAAATTCTTCAAAGATTTCCCATTGCTCTTACAACAAAATGCAAATTTATCAAAAAATAGTAGGCCTAGGCTAGAGGGCTATAAACCCCAAATACTGACCCTAGCTCTAGCTTCAATACTACAGAGAAAACGCCAAAATAAATCCAACTGCCAAAGAGACCAATTTTACCATTTAACAACTGTGAGCCCAAGAATAATTCCCCTCACCTGCCTGAGCTTTCTTATGTATAATAAGAAAATTGACTTGATTAACACTAATAGTTCTAAAATCCTATGAAGAGCAAAGGCAGTCTGGGTCTGCTATTAAAAAGTTTTTAGTACTTTCAGCTGTGCACCTTTCTGTTCTTTCACAAGGTAACTGTTAATGACAAAAGGCCATCAGTTTTTTCAAAGTTCCATCTGTACATAATTCTGTCTGACACAGTTTTTCATCAGGATAGACAGATGGTAGATGAGCTCCAAAAACATACTATAGCATCATTAGTGTAACTCAATCCCAAATGCAATACTGGATCTTCTTGTGTTCAGATACCCATAATTATGCTCATTCCAAGCATATGGTTGCCAAACAAATCAGTAAAATTTTATTATGTTCTTAAATGCAAACTGTATTTTCTTGAGAAAGCTTATTCATTATTACTACTCAGAAAACAAGTTAAATACTAACTAGCTAAATTAGCATAGAAATAGAATTTAGTAAACTGAAACTTCATGTCCCCTAGGAAGAAATTAGAACATATTTCAGAATCACCAATTAGCTCAAAAAGTTCATGAAAATTAGCAAGTAAAATAGTGTGTCTACTTTATGTATTCCTCTAACAAGTATTTACTTGGTATTTGTATACTTGATACAGAAAACAAAAATATTCATATAACTTTGTGCCTTATATTTTCAATATACTTTTACATCGAAAGTGCTATTTACAATCTGTGTAAAACATTATACACATTGTTTCTAATAAAATTCATATGCATAAAATCCCTCAGTCTCTAAGAATAGCATGTACTCTGATTCGACAACTCTCGTTGACTCTTTCCTTACTTATACTTCTTGTCATCTTCTGATAAAACAATTCCTTGTCTCCAAAATCCTTGCCCTCTCTTAAGCTTCTATTTGCCATCATTGGAGATATAATCAGTGAATCCAACTGTTCTTAACAAACATTTATATCAAATCCTGTCACTGCTCCAAAGGAGCCATTACAATGAATAATTGTATGGGTAGTTTGGGCCCAAAGAATCCTAAAAGACCCATTACAGTCTATTGTTTCAAACAGGCTTGCAAAATAGAGGCCCTCAATTTGACTTTCAAATACAGAGTGAAATCACTCCCCAGGATCAATAGTGTGCATGTTAAGAGTCTCTCAATACACAAAGATATGAGTCATTTTATTCTAGTTCATCAATGACTTATCTTGTTCAAAAGTGCCTTAAGCAGAGCCAGGAACAGTCCTTAATTGACTGATACAGCCACTGTTTCTCCACCCTTTAAAAAGGCAACCCTTTTAAAAAAATTCAGTCATTTGTCAAAACTGCTTAAATTGTGGCACCTCAAAGATGCTCTTTGCTTATCTTCCATGGAGTTTGTCTTATCTACTACGTCTGAAATTACTTTAATTTTATAGTACAATAAAAGTAGTCCATTGCTACAGAAAGTCACATATTCTCTTATGAGTAACCTCAATGATACACCTCACTTTATCAAATTAACAAAATTGATGTCTTGGGAATCTTTAGGAGATTATATAAAATAATATGATAATTTAATGAGGGGAAGACAGAGGGTACTTACTGGTAAGGACAATTCTAAGAAAAGCATCTCTTCCATCCTTTCCTCCTTTTATAACAACTAGGTGGCATGGAAGAGATTGAGCCCACTCCAGCTCTAAAGTTGGACTCTGATGGATTGAAGCCATTTGGGTCATTTTTAGATTTAAGTGAGATCACATACCTACGGCCTAAGCTAATCAGAACATGGTATTCCATTGATTTAGTGAACGGTTCAGGAGTGGACATGTAACCAAATTATTCTACTCATAAAAAGACTCAAGATTTTTTATTTCACAGTTAAGAAAAGAAAATACCTATCTTACTCGAGGTGTAAATGAAAATAACTAGAGGCTGTGGATGCTATAGCTGGCAGCCTTCTTTCAATCATGAAATGAGCCACCCTGAGGATGAGATGAATACATGGAGGAAGTCATCACTGAGAGCCACAGGGACATGGGTCTTCCACCTCAATGACACCATTCAAGTCATTAATGTTTATTAATGTTTGGATCAAACCAACCATAAAGCCCACATTCCCACAGGATTTTTTAGTAATGTAGGTCGATAAATATCTTATTGCTTGAGCCAGGTGTTAGAACCCTAAATTTTTAATAAGGACTAATCAACGGGCCTTCTAGAGAGGTTTAACAAAGGGACAGGAAGTAGACAGAATATGGGAATGATGAATCAGAGCAAATGAAGCTTTGTTAATATGGCAATTTTTCCTAAGACCTCTACAAGGTTATATCTAAAACTGTGAATAGTTCTCAAAAGTGTATAAAGTGTTTAGATGATAAAACTCAATTGTATGAACATCAAAAATTAACTTTATAAAGTAATACACTTTAATTTTTATTTTGAGCCTCTATTCTGCCTAATGGCAGGAAATTTAATTCCAAATAAACTTAACCATTTTAAGTGTCTACTGAGTCAATTCAAGTTTTTTCTTTCCCTTTCTTCTAGAGAGGCATCAAAGCACTAGATAATTTATGTAACACCATGGCATTGATGAGTATTGAAACAATCACCATCATTTGCCCACAACGACAGCCATGGATGAACATCATTCTGTCTGTCCCTCACAGTGGTCATACCTCCCACTGGCACACAGTGGTCACAGTATTCTGTTCTCTATACTTTGCTCATGAGAATCATTTGGATTAGTTCACCCTTTCACAGCTAGTGCAGGAAATTGTTTGATTTCGTGTGCTCCACTAAAGAAATGAGAACATATGTTCTCTATTCTCAGATGCCCCAAATTGCCTAGATATTTTTACAACTTGAAATGGGGAGTAGAGAATTTTCCTGGAGACTTACTCCAACACCACACTCTCACATTTCTGTTAACTTTCCTCTCTTTACCAGCCGAAAGGTTTTATTTATGGTAGATGAAGTAGACTTACTAATAGTTCTCCAAAGATGTCCACATCTTAGTCTCTGTAACCTCTGAATATGTTGTCTTACACAGCAGAAGGAATTTTGCAAATGTGATTAAATTAAAGATTTTAAGACAGGAAAATTATCTCGGATTACTAGGTGGGCCAATGTCACCACAAGACTTTTTTTTTTTTTTTTTTTCAACTTTTATTTTAGATTCTGGGGGTACTTGTGCAGGTTTGTTATTTCAGTATATTGTGTGATGCTGAGGCTTGGCTTACAGCTGAGCTCATCACTGAGGTAGTGAACATAGTACCCAACAGTTAGTTTCAACACTGGCTCCTCCTCCTTCCCTCTTTCCTCTTGTAGTCCCCAGTGTCTATGTTTGCAATCCTTATGTCCATATGTACCCAATGCTTAGTACTCACTTATAAATGAGAACATGTGGTACTTAATTTTCTGTCTCTGTGTTATTTCACTTACAATAATGGCCTTCAGCTGCATCTATGCTGCTGCAAAGGAAAGTATGTTATCCTTTTAAAGGATAAAATCAATGGTGCTCATGGAATCAGTAGCAAATACCTTGATTCCATGTATTTGCTATCAGGAATATTGCTGCAATAACCCTACAGGTGCATATGTCTTTTTAGTAGAATGATTTCTTTTTCCTCGGGTATATACACAGTAATAGGATTACTGGGTTGAATGATAGCTCCCTTTTCAGTCCTTTAAAAAATCTCCAAACTGCTTTCCACAGTGGCTGAACTATTTACATTCCCATGAGCAATGTATAGGCATTCCCTTTTCTCTGCAGCCTCACCAACATCTCTTATTTTTTGACTTTTTAATAGCCATTCTGACTAGTGCAAGATCTTACCTTACTGTGGTTTCTATTTGGTTTTTCTGATGATTAGCAATGATGAACATTTTCTCATATGTTTGTTGGCTGCTTGTAGGTATTGTTTTGAGAAGTGTTTGTTCATGTCCTTTGTCCACTTTTTAACCAGATCATTTGGTTCTTGCTTGTTGATTTCTTTGAGTTCACTGTAGATCTGGATACTAGGAATTTGTCAGATGCATAGTTTTGAATATTTTCTCCCAATCTGTAGGTTGTCTCTTTACTATGTTGATCATTTCTTTTGCTATGTAGAATCTCTTTAGTTTAAGTAGTTCCCACTTGTCAATTTTTGTTTTTGTTGCAATTGCTTTTAAGAACATAGCCATCAATTCTTTGTCAAAGTTGATGTCAAGAAGGGCATTTTCTAGGTTTTCTTCTTTGACTTTTATAATTTTGGGTCTTAAATTTAAGTCTTTAGTTCATCTTTAGTTAACTTTTAATATAGCCATAGGTAAGGATACAATTTGATTCTTCTGTATATGGATAACCAGTTATCCCAGCACAATTTGCTGAATAGGGATAACTTTGCTCTTGCTTATTTTTTATTGATTTTCTCAAAGATCAGATGATTGTAGGTGTGTTGCTTTAGTTCTGCATTCTCTATTCTGTTCCATTGCTCTACAAGTCTGTTTTTACATGAGTACCATACTCTTTTGGTTACTATAGACTTGTAATACACTTTGAAGTAAAGTAATGTGATGCCTCAGGCTTTCTCCTTTTTGCTTAGGACAGCTTTGGCTATTTTGGGCTTTTCTTTTCATTCTATATGAGGTTTAGAATAGTCTTTTCTAATTCTGTGAGAAATGGCATAATTAATTTGATAGGACTAGTATTGAATCTGTAGATTGCTTTTGATAGTATGACTATCTTAACAATATTGATTATTACTATCCAAAAACACGGAATGCTTTACCAATGTGTTGTGTTTTCTGTGATTTCTTTTAGCAGTGTTTGGTAGTTCTCTTTGTAGAGATCTTTTACCTCCTTGGTTAGATGCGTTCCTAGGTATTTTTCATGTGTGGCTATTGTAAATGAAATTGCATTCTTGATTGGGCTCTCAGCTTGAACAATATTTGTGTATACAAGTGCTACTGATTTGTACATTGATTATCCTGAAACTTTACTGAAGTCATTTATCAGTTTCAGGAGATTTTTTGGTGGCGTCTTTAGTGTTGCCTAGCTGTAAAATCAAATTATTTGCAAAGAGAAGTAGCTTGGTTTTTTCTTTTGTTATTTGGATGCCTTTTATTTCTTTCTCTTGCCTGATTGCTTTGGCTAGGATTTCCAGTACTATGCTGAATAGGAGTACCGAGAGTGGGCAGTCTTGTTCCAGTTCTCAAGGGAAATACTTTCAGCTTTTTCTCTTTCAGTATAATGTTGTCTGTGGGTTTGTAATGATGGCTTTTATTGTTTTGAGGTATGTTCTTCCAACACCTAGTTTCTTGAGCATTTTTTTAATCATGAAAGGACATTGGATTTTATCTAAAGTTTTTCTACCATCTATTGAGATGATCACATGGTTTCTGGTTTTAATCCTATTTGTGTGGTGAATCACATTTATTGATTTGTGTATGCTGAAGCAACCTGCATCCTAGGAATAAAGCCAACTTGATCATGGTGAATTAACCTTTTTATGTGCTTCTGGATTCAGTTTGCTAGTATGTTATTCGGGAGTTTTGCATCTATGTTTATCAGGTTTATTGGCCTGTAGTTTTTTTCTTTTTTTAAAAAAAAAGACAAAATTGACAAACATTTAGCTACACTAAGGAAAAAGAAAAAGTATCTAATGAAATCATAATTGAAAGAGAAAAAATAGAATTAACATATGATCCAGCAATCCTAGTTGTTTACTCAAAGGATTTGAAATCAGTTTGTTAAAGAAATCTCTGCATTCTCATATTCATTGCAGCACTATTCACAATAGCAAAGTTAAGGAATCAACCTGAGTCAGTCCATTAATGAATGAATTAAAAAAAAAAAATGCCAGTCCTAGCAAATTCACCCTTGTGGTAGAGATTTCACAGCTTGTCAGGATTTAATCTGCATCACAGGATTGCCTCCATTTTGAGAAAAGGGGCAATTATGATAGCAACTAAATCACTTTTTAAAATATCTCATATTACTGCCATATGAAGAACATTTAGGTGTGGCAGGCCATAGATAATCCTTTCAAGTTTGTACCTTCTAATTGAGTTACTTTACACTTTTTGTCTCTAATCTTCCAGCTACCAAGGTGTCTTTCATTTATTACCTATGCATTAAATTCTTTACAATGTGCACATATCAGTTCATTGGGGCTACTGTAAAAAAATACCATACACTGGATGGTTTATAAACAACAAAAAACTATTTCTCACAGTTCTGGAGAGTAGAGGAATGTGACTTATGAGCCTAGAACCTGTGAGGACTTGCATCTTCTCCTCTTACCCTCTTAGAATTCCAGGATCAAAGCACCAGCAGAATTTGGTGTCTGGAGAGGACCTGCTTCCTCATAGGCAGTTCCTTCTCACTGTGTCCTCATGAGGTAGAATAGGTGGGCAGCTCCCTCTGGTTCCTTTTATAAGAGCACTAATTCCATTCATAAGAGCTATGTCTGTATGGCCTAATCACCTCCAAAAGGTCCTACCTCCCCATTACCTGGGGGAGGGGGGATGAAGATTTTAACATATTAATTTGGGGTGGGCATTCAGATCATAGCAGCACACATGGAGGAAGGAAGGTACTGGGCCACTCAGCATTCTGCATCCACCCTTGTAATTGCACCTCAGCAAGGAAGCATTCATTCAGTAAGACAAAGGCAAATGGTGACTTGTTTTGTCTCCTTTCTGCCAATTCCTTTTCTAGAAATTCTACCTTAAAGTCTTTTAAAATTTAAAAGTAAAAGTTATCCTCATCCTAACATAGCTGAAGTTGGTCATCTACTTCTAGCTCTCTTAGCTCTCCTCTTCACACAGTTCCTCCCTGAAAGATGCCATTCACATTTATTCCTTCACAGTTCAGCCTCCCAAGCATTTCTATGTGGGTACCTCTGTGAGCTATATGTCTCTAGTTTCTGTTCTCCAAGTTCCAATTCTACACATCCTACTCCCTACTCTACCTTTCAGTGTTGCTGAGTTAATGTTATCCAAAACATATTATTTCAAAACCTTCACCACCATCTCCTCTACCCCCCAAACAGCTATTGTTTTCAGGTAAAGTCTAGACTGGCACCATTTAATACAAATACAATGAGAGCCACATGTGTAATTTTAAATTATTTAGTAGCCACATTAAAGAAACAAGAGAAACAAGGGAAATTCATCTTAATACAATCTATGAAATAATATATAGTTAATGCATTTTATTTAACTGTATCCCAATATTATTTGTAACATGTCATTCATACAAAAAAAAAGATATTTTACATTTTTTCACATTAAGTCTTCAAAATATGGTCTGTATTTACACTCTCAGCATATCTTAATGTTACAAGTAGCAATCATATTGGAGAGTACAGGTTTACATTCATTCATCTGTAATTCAAGACTATCCTTACTCATATTCCAGCTTCTTTCCTGCCTTAGCTCCTGCTACTCCTCCTCAAGCACTCAACACTCCACTCAGAGCAGACTCTTCCTTCTACACTTCCTGTACTTCCATACATTTGTATTTGTTGGCACTATTCCCTCTACACAGAATTCCTCTTTTCTGCCCCTCTTACTAACCCACATTTCATGGTCTCTGAACGCTTGTAAAAAACATAGTCCTTTTTAACTAACCTAGAATGACTCACACTCCTATAAGGCCATATTTTTTCAAGGTTCTATTTTCCTCTGTCTTTCCCTCATGCTGTCAGTCTTACCTTTGTTACCTCATGCTGTCCCTTCTACTTTGATAATTGAAAGTTATTATTAACATGATGCTTAGCTTTCCAAAAGTAAGAGGTCAAACTGGGCCTGCCAGTGTTTTAGTGGCTAAGAAAATAGAAGATTGGTAGCTGCCACAAGACAATACTAAAACATAATCAAGGATCATAACACCTATACCAAACTTCTTAAAATATTCTTCTAAAGTCTCTGAGAAGAATTAAAGATTTGTTTCAAAAGCAATTTTTTTCCAAATATATAAGAAAGCATGCCTGATTGTCTATTAACTAATTGAACCGTAACTCCTTGCTTGAAGAAAAAAGAAGGTATTTTGAAACGTTAAGTTTCACATAAAAAAAAATGGAGATGACATCAGCAATGTGACAGAATAGAAAGCTCTTGACTTTACACCCACAGATTCACCAAAAAAGCATCTATTTACAGATAAATTCCCTCTAAGAGAAAGTCAGAGACTAGTTGAGAGACTGCTACCTACAAGGCAACTGAGAAAACATCCACATCAAATGGTTAGGAATATCTAAGGCACACGCAGGCATGGACCCTGTCCTTGGCACGGCATCATACAATTGAGAAAGGAATTCCCAACACCCAGGTTCTCTCTGTGAAGAAGAGGGCTTGGGCCTAATAGATAGTTCCCTAACTCTAAGGATCCTAACTGTAAGCTTCCTCATAGTTTGGCTGTTACTTCACCAAATATGGAAACAGAGGGGATTAGGCATATGTAAGACTCTTTAGACCATAGGAAAAAAAAAGTGGTAATCTGATACAACTGACTAAGTGCTTTAAGGAGCTTCATCTCCTGGTTTCAGTGCAAAGGAGGGGCCTTTCCAGGAGGGGTTTATAATATGTTCTTCCATGGCTACTTGGTAGCCTGGTTTCCTACTAACTTGTGCCAGGCAGTTAAAGGGGAAGACAAATGTTAACCCAGCCATCACCCTGAGAAGCAGGTCAGCCCTCCTGGAGCATGCTCTCATGACTCACCCGAGGGATAATGCCAAGTCCATTAAACTTCTGGAAGGCATTTGTCTTCACGTCAAGCACTCCGACTTTTCCTGCTTCCACTCAAAGGACTGCATCCTAAACCTCACAGCTCTAGGAGCAGCGGGGACAAAGTATATGCAAGTCTTTCTAGACCGCAGAATAAAGTACAAGTTTTTTTTTTGTTTGTTTGTTTTTTGTTTTGTTTTGTTTTGTTTTGTTTTGAGACAGAGTCTTGCTCTGTCACCCAGGCTGAAGTACAGTGGTGGTTCTATCTCAGCTCACTGCAACCTCCACCTCCTAGGTTCAAGTGATTCTTCTGTCTCAGCCTCCTGAGTAGCTGGGACTACAGGTGTGTGCCACCACGCCCAGCTAATTTTTATATTTGTAGTAGAGACAAAGTTTCACCATATTGGCCAGGCTGGTCTCAAACTCTTGACCTCGTGATCTGCCCGCCTCAGCCTCCCAAAGTGCTGGGATTATAGGCATGAGTTACCATGCCCAGCCTAAGTACAAGTTTTATATGGGCATGCAACCACTTCCAGGGGCTTCAACTCCTAGAAGCAGTCCAAAGAAGGGGCTTCAAAAAAAAAAATGCAGCTCTCTGTTTTTCCCTGGAAGAAATGTATGCCACATATTGAGTGTCCAACATTTACAGCTACCTCTTCAAGGACTCAATCCTAAACCACTTGGTTCTGGGAGCAGAAAGGACAAGGCACATGAAAGCTTCCATAGATCACAAAACAAAGAGGTGGTCTTCAAGGAGGAAAAATATTTTCAGTAACTTAGTCCAGAAAGCATGAAGAGGCGTCGTGCGGCTCCCATTTTCTCTCCAAAAGAAGCTTACAGCACACACTTCCAGTGGCTACTTGACAGCTTGGCTTCTAACAAACTTACATCAGGAAGTTAGTTGTGAGGACAAACAATAACACTTCAGCAGCAAGAGCAGGGCACTTCATGAGCCTTCTCTCCAGCTAACCCTAGTGATAAATCCAAGCCTACCCATTTTTTCCTGGAAGGAGTTTGGTCATGCACTGAGTGCCACTTCTATTGCTCCCACCCAAGGGACTGCTTCCTTAACAAAGTAGCTCTGGGAGTCAATGAGGTTTTGCATTTCTGAGTGACCTAGATCACAAAAAACAAAGAGATAGATGCATAATGAGCCTCTTTCCAGCAACTATCTCCCCAGGACCAGAAATTGCAGCTGAATATATGTATAGTATATCTACTGAATGTATGTACAGGAGAGAGTGGAAAGTATACCCGTGCTCAGCTTCACAATGAGGAGAGAAGAAACAAAAACATACAGCCAACACTTCTACTTTTTGAGCTATATCTAGAGTGTCTATCTCCTACATTTTCAGTCTAAGGGTACTGACAGGATGTGACACATCCTAAGCTTTAGGGGCTGCCAAAAACAAATAAGCAACTCTGGACAAACCCAATGTAAAAAGCAGCTTAAAATTCTTGGTCGGATAAGAGTGGTGAGATCCTTCTCTACATAAGGCCAGTCTGACAAGTCTGGGAGAGGTAGTTGTCATATCTACTGCACAGAAAACAATACAGAGAGACAAGAACAATAAAGAAAGAAGAAAATATATTCAAAACAAAAGAACAAGTTCAATCTACAAAATCAGACCTATGTGAAGTGGAGATATGTGATTTTCACAATAGGGAATTCAACATAATAATCATAAAGATGCTCACCAAGGTTAAGAGAGTAATGTAAAAACAAAGTGAGAACTTCAACAAGGGATAGAAAGTATTAAAAAGTACCAAACATACATCATAGATCTGACGAATACGATAGCTGAACTGAAAAATTCAATAGAGGTATTCAAGAGTAGGTGGCTAGATCAAGCAGAAGAAAGAACGAGTGAACTGAAAGGCAGCTCACAGGATGTCACCCAATCTGAAGAGCAAAAAGAAAAAAGATTGAAAAAGAGTGAAGATAGCTTAAGAAACATAAAATGTCGTCAACAGGAACAACTCATGCAATACTAATGTGCCAGAAGAAGAGAGAACAAAAAGGAGCAGAAACCATATTCAAAGAAATAATGACAGAATACTTCTCAAGTCTGGGGAAGAAAATAGAAAGCCAAATGTAGGAAGTTCAAAGTACCTCAAATAAGATAAATTCAAAAATACACCAAGACACATCATCAAATTATGGAAAGGTAAAGTCAAAGAGAGAGTGTTGAACTCCATAAAACTATCAATGGATCTCAGCAGAAACATGACAGGACAGAAGGGTATAGGATGATATATTCAAAATCTTAAAAGGAAACAAAAAGACCTGCCAACCAAGAAGACTATACCTAACAGTCCTCTCTTTTACAAAGGGGTGGTAAAAAAGTTTTCAGACAAACAAAAGTTGACAGAATTTATCACTACTAGACCTGCCATACAAAAAAAAAAAAATGTTTAACGGGGTTCTTCGAGCTGAAGAATGAGGATGATAATTAGTAAAATGAAAATATACAAAAGTATCAATATAAAACCCACTGGTAAAAGTAAATACATTGTCAAATCTGAAACACTAATATTGTAATGACAGTGGTTAAATAAATTGTACCTCTGGGATAAAGGTCAAAAGTGAAAATAATTAAAAACATCTAAGGCCAAAATAAATTGTTAAGAGATACAAATTATAAAAAGATATGAAGCATGAAATCAAAAATATAAAATATGGCAGGAGGGGAAAATAAAAGTGTAAAGTTTGTATATGTGATAAAAATTTGTTGTTATCAACTGAAAATAGCTTATTATAAGTGTAAGATGTTTTATGTAAGCCTCAGGGTAACCATAAAGCAAAAGCCTATAATAAAAACAAAATATTTTTTAAAAATCTAAAGTCTACTGTAAATAGTGCTGCAATAAACATACGTGTGCATGTGTCTTTGTAGTAGAATGATTTATATCCCTTTGGGTATATACCCAGTAATGGGATTGCTGGGTGAAATGGTATTTCTGGTTCTAGATCCTCAAGAAATCGCCAATGTCTTCCACAATGGTTGAACTAATTTACATTCCCACCAACAGCATAAAAGTGTTCCTCTTTCTCCACAGCCTTGCCGGCATCTGTTGCTTCTTGACTTTTTAATAATCAGCATTTTGACTGGCATGAGATGGTATCTCATTGTGGTTTTGATTTGTATTTCTCTAATGATGAGAGATGGTGAGCTTTTTATCATGTTTCTTGTACACATGAATGTCTTTTTTGAGACGTGTCTGTTCATACCCTTTGCTCACTTTTTGATGGGGTTGCTTGTTTGTTTCTTTATCGTAAATTTGTTTAAGTACCTTATAGATTCTGGATATTAGCCCTTTGTCAGATGGATAGATTGCAAAAATTTTCTCCCATTCTGTATGTTGCCTGCTCACTTTGATGATAGTTTCTTTTGCTGTGCAGAAGCTCTTTAGTTTAACTAGATCCTAATTATCAATTTTGGTTTTTGTTGCAATTGTTTTTGGTGTTTTCATCATGAAATCTTTGCTCATGCCAATGTTTTGAATGGTATTGCCTAGGTTTTCTTCCAAGGTTTTTATGGTTTTAAGTTTTACATTTAAGTTTTTAATCCATCTTGATTTAATTTTTGAATAAGGTGTAAGGAAGGGGTCTAGTTTCAGTTTTCTCCATATGGCTAGCCAGTTTTCCCAGCACCACCATTTATTGAACAGGGAATCTTTTCCCCATTGCTTCTTTTTGTCAGGTTGTTCAAAGATCAGATGGTTTTAGATGTGTGGTGTTATTTCTGAGGTCTCTGTTCATTGGTCTATATGTCTGTTTTGTACCAGTATCATGCTGTTTTGGTTACTGTAGCCTTTTAGTATAGTTTCTTGTTGGGTAGCATGACGTCTGCAGTTTTGTTCTTTTTGCTTAGGATCGTCTTGGCTAGATGAGCTCTTTTTGGTTCCTTATGAAATTTAAAGTAGTTTTTTTTCTAATTCTGTGAAGAATATCAATGGTAGTTTGATGGGAATAGCATTGAATCTATAAACTACTCTGTGCAATATGGCCATTTTCATGATATTGATTCTTCCTATATATGAGCAAGGGATGTTTACTCATTCATTTGTGTCCTCTCTTATTTCCTTGAGCAGTGGTTTGCAGTTCTCCTTGAAGAGGTCCTTCACATCTCTTGTAAGATGTATTCCTATGTATTTTATTCTGTTCGTAGCAATTATGAATGGGAGTTCATTTATGATTTGGCTCTCTGCTTGTCTATTGATGGTTTATAGAAATGCTTGTGATTTTTGCACATTGATTTTGTATCCTGAGACTTTGCTGAAGTTGCTTATCGCTTAAGGAGTTTTGGGGCTGAGACAATGGGGTTTTCTAAATATAGAGTCATGTCATCTGAAACAGGAGACAATTTGACTTCCTCTCTTCCTATTTGAATACACTTTATTTCTTTCTCTTGCCTGATTGCCCTGCTCAGAACTTCCAATACTACGTTGAATAGGAGTGGTGAGAGAGGGTATCCTTGTCTTGTGCCAGTTTTCAAAGGGAATGCTTCCAGCTTTTGCCTATTCAGTATGATATTGGCTATGAGTCTGTCATAAATAGCTCTTATTATTTTGAGGTATATTCCATCAATACCTAGTTTATTGAGAGTTTTTAACATGAGGGGATGTTGAATTTTATCAAAGAACTTTTCTGCATCTATTGAGATAATCATGTGGTTTTATCATTGGTTCTGATTATGCAATAGATTATAACCAACCCAAATGCCCATCAATGATAGACTGGATAAGAAATATGGTACATATACAGAATGGAATACTTTGAAGCCATAAAAAAGAATGAGATTATGTCCTTCGCAGGGACATGGATGATGCTAGAAGCCATCATCCTTAGCAAACACAGGAACAGAAAACCAAACATCACATGTTCTCACTCATAAGTGGGATATGAACAATGAGAACACATGGACATAGGGAGGAGAAAGACACGCAGTGGGTCCTGTTGTGGGTTGCAGAGCAAGGGAAGGGATAGCTTTAGGACAAATACCTAATGAATGTGGGGCTTAAAACGTAGATGATGGGTTCATAGGTGCAGCAAATCACCACGGCACATGTATACCTGTGTAACAAACCTGCACATTCTGCACATGTATATCAGAACTTTAAAATTAAAAATAAATAAATAAATAATTTTTTTAATGAAAATATAAAAAAAAATTTCTTTAAAAGTAAAAATCCAAAGTCTATCACTACAGAAAGCTATCAAACCACAAAGGAAGGAAGAAAGAATGGATTTACACAATGACCAAAATAAAAAACAAAATAGCACTAATAAGTCCATGCTTATCAGTAATTACTTTAAATGTAAATGGATTACATTTGCTAACAAAAAGGCAGAGTGTCTGAATGGACAATAAACAAGACCCAGCTGGGCAGAGTGGCCCACCCCTGTAATCCCAGCATTTTAGAAGGCCGAGGCAGGCAGATCACCTGAGATCAGGAGTTCGAGATCAGCCTGACCAACATGGAGAAACCCTGTCTCTACTAAAAATACAAAATCAGCCAGGCGTGGTGACACATGCCTATGATCCCAGCTACTTGGTAGGCTGAGGCAGGAGAATTGCTTGAACCTAGGAGGTGGAGGCTGCAGTGAGCAGAGATCGTGCCACTGCACTCCAGCCTCGGCAACAAGAGTGAAACTTCATCACACATGCACACACACACACACACACATGCACACACACACCCCCCAAAAAACAAAAGACCCAACCAAAATCATACCTCATTTTGATGCATATCACTTTATTTTGCTTCTAATACATTGTTAGTTTTGGGGGTTCTATTTTTTTAATTGAAGGTTTGTGGCAACCCTGCATCAAATAAGTCTATTTATATCAGTATGCCAAGAGCATTTGCTCAGGTCATGTCTCTGTCACATTTTGTAATGTTTGCTATATTTCAAACTTTTCATTTTATTATATCTGTTATGGTGATCTGTGATCAGTGATTTTGATATTACTCTGGTAATTGTTTTGAGGTGCCACAAACCATGTCCATATAAGATAGTAAACTTAATCGATAAGTGTAGTGTGTATTCTGACTGCTCCACCAACTGACCATGCCCTGTCTCTCCCTCCCCTGGGACCTCCCTATTCCCTGAGACACAACAATATTGAGATTAAGGCAATTAAAAACTCTGTAATAACCTGTAAGTGCTCAAGTGAAGAGTCACACACCTCCCACTTTAAATCAAAAGCTAGAGATAACCTTACTAGAGATGGCATGTCAAAAGCCAAGACAGGTGAAAGCTAGGCCTCCTCATACCAAATGGATAGCCAAGTTGTGAAAGGAAAGGAAAAATTTTTGAAGAAAATTAAAAGTGCTAAGTGAGTGAACACATTAATGATAAGAAAGCAAAACAGTCTTATTGCTGATACAAAGAAAATTGTAATAGTATTTATGGAAGATCAAACCAGCCACAACATTCTCTTAAGCCAAAGCTTAATCTAGAGCAAGGCTCTAATTCTATTTAATTATATGAAGGCTGAGAGAGGTGAGGAAGATGCATGAAAAAGTTTGAAACTGGCAGAGGTTGGTTCATGAGGTTTATGGAAAGAAGACATACCCATAAAATAAAAGTGCAAGGTGAAGCAGCAAGTGCTAATACAGAAGCTGCAGCAAGTTATCCACAAAATCTAGCTAATATCATTGATTAAGGTAACTACACTAAACACAAATTTTCAATGTAGATAAAGAACCTTATATTGGAAGAAAATGACATATGAAATTTTCTTTTTATATACTTTAAGTTCTAGGGTACATATGCACAACATGCAGGTTTATTACATATGTATACATGGGCCATGTTGGTTTGCTGTACCCATTAATTCGTCATTTACATTAGATATTTCTCCTAATGCTATCCCTCCCCCAGTCCGCCACCCTACAACAGGCCCCAGTATGTGACATTCCCCACCCTGTGTCCAAGTGTTCTCATTGTTCAATTTCCAGCTCTGAGTGAGAACTTGTGGTGTTTGTTTTCTGTCCTTGTGATAGTTCACTCAGAATGATGGTTTCCAGCTTCATCCTTGTCCCTACAAAGGACATGAACTCATCCTTTTTTATGGCTGCATAGTATTCCATGGTATATATGTGTCACATTTTCTTAATCCAGTCTATCATTGATGGACATTTCGGTTGGTTCCAAGTCTTTGCTATTGTGAATAGTGCTGCAATAAACATACGTGTGCATGTGTCTTTAGAGTAGCATGATTTATAATCCTTTGGGTATATACCCAGTAAAGGGATTGCTGGGTCAAATGGTATTTCTAGTTCTAGATCCTTGAGGATCGCCACACTGTCTTCCACAATGGTTGAACTAGTTTACACTCCCAACAGCAGTGTAAAAGCATTCCTATTTCACCACATCCTCTCCAGCACCTGTTGTTTCCTGACTTTTTAATGATGGCCATTCTAACTAGTGTGAGATGGTATCTCATTGTGGTTTTGATTTGCATTCCTCTGATGACCAGTGATGATGAGCATTTTTTCATGTGTCTGTTGGCTTCATAAATGTCTTCTTTTGAAAAGTGTCTGTTCATATCCTTTGACCACTTTTTGATGGAGTTGTTGGCATTTTTTCTTTTAAATTTGTTTAAGTTCTTTGTAGGTTCTGGATATTAGCCCTCTGTCAGATGGGTAGATTGCAAAAATTTTCTCCCATTCTGTAGGTTGCCCGTTCAGAAGCTGTGCAGAAGCTCTTTAGTTTACTTAGACCCCATTTGTCAATTTTGGCTTTTGTTGCCATTGCTTTTGGTGTTTTAGTCATGAAGTCCTTGCCCATGCCTATGTCCTGAATGGTATTGCCTAGGTTTTCTTCTAGGGTTTTTATGGTTTCAGGTCTAACATTTAAGTCTTTAATCAATCCTGAATTAATTTTTGTATAAGGTGTAAGGAAGGGATCCAGTTTCAGCTTTCTACATATGGCTAGTCAGTTTTCCCAGCAACATTTATTAAATAGGAAATCCTTTCCCCACTTCTTGTTTTTGTCAGGTTTGTTAAAGATCAGATGGTTGTAGATGTGTGGTGTTATTTCTGAGGCCTCTGTTCTGTTCCATTGGTCTATATCTCTGTTTTGGTACCAGGACCATGCTGTTTTGGTTACTGTAGCCTTGTAGTAGAGTTTCAAGTCAGGTAGTGTGATGCCTCCAGCTTTGTTCTTTTGGCTTAGGATTGCCTTGCCAATGCAGATTCTTTTTTGGTTCAATATGAATTTTAAAGTAGTTTTTTCCAATTCTGTGAAGAAAGTCATTGGTAGCTTGATGGGGATGGCATTGAATCTATAGATTATCTTGGGCAGTACGGCCATTTTCATGACATTGATTCTTCCTATCCATGAGCATGGAATATTCTTCTATTTGTTTGTGTCCTCTTTTATTTCATTGAGAAGTGGTTTGTAGTTCTCCTTGAAGAGGTCTTTCATATCCCTTGTAAGTTGGATTCCTAGGTATTTTATTCTCTTTGTAGCAACTGTGAATAGGAGTTCACTCATGATTTGGCTCTCTGTTTGTTACTGGTGTATAAGAATGCTTGTGATTTTTGCACATTGATTTTGTATCCTGAGACTTTGCTGAAGTTGCTTATCAGCTTAAGAAGATTTTGGGCTGAGATGATGGGGTTGTCTAAATATGCAATCATGTGATCTGCAAACAGGGACAATTTGACTTCTTTTCCTAATTGAATAGCCGTTATTTCTTTCTCCTGCCTGATTGCCCTGGCCAGAATTTCCAACACTATGCTGAATAGGAGTGGTGAGAAAGGGAGTCCCCGTCTTGTGTCAGTTTTCAAAGGGAATGCTTCCAGGTTTTGCCCATTCAGTATGATACTGGTTCTCGGTTGTCATAAATAGCTCCTATTATTTTAAGATATGTTCCATCAATACCTAGTTTATTGAGAGTTTTTAGCATGAAGTGCTGCTGAATTTTGTCAAAGGCCTTTTCTGCATCTACTGAGATAACCATGTGGTTTTTGTCATCGGTTCTGTTTATGTGATGGATTATGTTTATTGATTTGCGTATGTTGAACCAGCCTTGCACCCCAAATCAACAGAATATACATTGCATTTATTCCAAATATACACTCCATTTATTAAATACAATGCCCCACATTGCATTTATTCCAAAATTGACCACATAGTTGGAAGGAAAGCACTCCTCAGCAAATGTAAAAGAATAGAAATCACAACAAACTGTCCCTCAGACCACTGTGCAATCAAATTAGAACTCAGGATTAAAAAACTCACTCAAAACCGCACCACTACATGGAAACCGAACAACCTGCTCCTGAATGACTCCTGGGTAAATAATGAAATGAAGACAGAAATAAAGATGTTCTTTGAAACCAAAGAGAAAAAAGACACAATGTACCAGAATCTCTGGGACACATTTAAAGCAGTGTGTAGAGGGAAATTTATAGCACCAAATGCCACAAGAGAAAGCAGGAAAAATCTAAAATCGACACCCTAACACACAATGAAAAAACGAGAGAAGCAAGAGCAAACACATTCAAAAGCTAACAGAAGGCAAGAAATAACTAAGATCAGAGCAGAACTGAAGGAGATAGAGACATAAAAACTCCTTCAAAAAATCAATGATTCCAGGAGCTGGCTTTTTGAAAATATCAACAAAATTGATGGACTGCTAGCAAGACTAACAAAGAAGAAAAGAGGAAAGAATCAAATACATGTAATAAAAAGCGATAAAGAAGATATCACCACCGATCCCACAGAAATACAAACTTCCATCAGAGAATACTATAAACACCTCTACACAAACAAACTAGAAAATGTAGAAGAAATGGATAAATTCCTGGACGCATACACCCTCCCAAGACTAAACCAGGAAGAAGTTGAATTGCTGAATAGACCAATAATAGGTTCTGAAATTGAGGCAATAATTAATAGGCTACCAACAAAAAAAATCCAGGGCCAGATGGATTCATAGACAAATTCTACCAGAGGTACAAAGAGGAGCTGGTACCATTCCTTCTGAAACTATTCCAATCAATATAACAAAAGGGAATCCTCCCTAACTCATTTTATGAGGCCAGCACCATCCCAATACCAAAGCCTGGCAGAGACACAACAAAAATAGAGAATTTTAGACCAATATCCCTGATGAACATCGATGTGAAATCCTCACTAAAATACTGGCAAACTGAATCCAGCAGCACATCAAAAAGCTTATCCACCAAGATCAAGTTGACATATAGGGTTTTTATAGTTAGAGAAGAGAAGTCAGTCTGTTTTCAAAGTTTCAAAGGACAGGCTGACTCTCTTGTTAGGAGCTATTGCAGCTGGTGACTTTAAATTAAAACCAATGTTCATTGACCATTCCAAAAATCCTAAGGCCCTTAAGAATTATGCCAAATCTACTCTGTCAGTGCTCCAGAAATGGAACAACCAAGCCTGGATGACAGCACATCTATTTATAGCATGGTTGAGTAAATACCTTAAGCACACTGTTGAAACCTACTGTTAAAGGTAAAAACTATTTCCTTTAAAATATTACTGCTCATTGACAAGGCACCTGGTCACCCAGATGGAGATGTATAAGGATATTAATGTTGTTTTCATGTCTCCTAACACAACATCCATTCTGTTGCCTGTGAATCAAGACAGAAGATTTCTGTCAAGCCTAAACTTCAAGCCTTATTATTTTGACCTTCAAGTCTTGTTACTTAAGAAATACAGCATATTAGCTTAAGTTACTTAAGAAATACAGTTTATAGCTGCCATAGATTGTAACTGCCCTGATGGATGTGGGTAAAGTAAATTGAAAATTTTCTGGAAAAAGATTCACCATTCTATATGTCATTAAAAATATTCTTGACTAATGGAAAAAGGTTGAAATATCAACATTAACAGAATTTGGGAAAAGGTAATTCCAAACCTCACAGAATGATTTTGAGGAGTTCCAGACTTCAGTGGAGGAAGTAACTGCATATGTTGTGGAAATAGCAAGAGAACTAGAATTAGCAGTGAAGACTGAATATTTAAATCAATTGCTGCAATATCATGATAAAACTTGAACAGATGAGAAATTGTTTCTTACAAATGAGCAAAGAATGTGGTTTCTTGATTAAATATACTCTTTGTTAAGATGCTGTGAACATTGTCGAAATGAAAACAAATGATACAGAATGTACATCAACTTAGTTGATAAAGCAGTGGTGGAGTTTGGGAGAACTGATTCCAATTTTGCAAAAAGTTCTACGGTGGGTAAAATGCTATCAAACAGCATTGTACATTACAGGATAATATTTTGTGAAGAGAAAAGTCAAGCCATGCAGCAAATTTTATTGCTGTCTTACCTTAAGAAATTGCTATGGCCACACTAACCTTTAGCAAACACCACCCTGATCAGTCAGCTCTCATCAATATTGAGGCATGACCCTTCACCAGCGAAACAATTATTACTCACTGAAGGCTCAGGTCATTGTTAGAAATTTTTAGCAAAAAAGTATTTTTAGTTAAGATATGTACTTTTTTACACATAGTACTATTGCACACTTACTAGACTACAGCATAGTATAAACATAATTTTTATATGCACTGGGAAACAAAAATTTTTTGGCTTATTTTATTGCAATATTCACCTTATTGCAATGGTCTGATCAATTTCCTCAGTATCTCCAATGCATGACTCTATATGCTGCTTAAAAGAGACTCACATCACCTTAAAAATTCTCATAGATTGAAAGAGAAAGGACTGAAAAAGGCATTCCATGAAATGGAAACAAAAAGAGAGCAAGAGTGCAAAGGTAACTATACTTAATTCAGACAAAATAGATTCTAGGACAAAAGTGTAAAAAGAGACAAAGATTATCATACAGTGATATATGGGTCAATCCATCAAGAAGATATAAGAATTGTAAACACACATATATGCCAAGCATCAGATCACCTAAATATATAAAGCAAGCATTAAGAGATCTGAAGGAAGATACATACTGTAACACAGTAATAGTAGAGAATGTTAGTACCTTGCTTTCAACATTGAAAAGATCATCCAGGCAAAAAATTAATAAGCACCCATTTGAATTAAACTACATTTTAGATCAAATGGACCTAATGGACATATACAGAATATTCTACCCAACAGCATCAGAATTCAGAATTCACATTCTTCTCAAGTACACACAGAACATTCTCCAGGATAGATCATATGTGAAGCCACAATACAAGTCTAAACAAGTTTTATATTGCAATCATTTCAAGTATTTTTTTTCTGACAATACTAGTATAAAACTAGAAATCAATAACAGGGGAAATGATGAATAAACAATAAATATGTGAATATTAAACAATATTCTCCTGAACAACTATTGGTTCAAAGAAGAAATAATTAAAGGAAAATTTAAAAACATCTTAGACAAATGAAAATGGAAACACAACGTACCAAAACTTATGAGATGCAGCCAAAGCACTGCTAAGAGGCAAGTTTATAGCAATAAACACCTACATCAAAAAAGAAGATATTTAATAAACAACCTAATGTTATTCATCATGGAAAAATGGAAACAAACTGGGCCCCAAAGATCAGAACATAAATAAATGTAATAGTAAATGTAATATCAAAGCTAGACAAAGACATTATATTTACCAGTAAAACAATATAAAATATTAATAAAACTAAGAGTTTATCTTTTGAAAGGATAAACTAAACTGAAAAACCTTTAGCTAGACTAAGAAAAAAGAGAAGATTCAAATACATATAATGAGAAATGAAAGAGGAGACATTATAAATGGCATCACAGAAATACAAAGAATCATTTGAAATTATTATGAACAAGTATAAACTAACAAATTGGACAACTCAGAGAAATGAATAAATTCCTAAAAACATATAGCCTATTAAGACCAAATGAAGAAGAAATTGGAGATCTGAACAGACCAATAAAAAGTGACGAAATTGAATTGGGAATTAAAAGTCTCTCATCAAAGAAAAGCTTAGAACATGATGATGTTCTAAGCTTTTCTTTGATGAGAGACTTTTAATTCCAGCCAATATTTAAAGAAAAAACAATACCAATCCTTCTAGAACTCCTCTGAAATATTAAAGGTGAGGAGATAATTCCAAACTCATCTTACAAGGCCAGTATTATCCTAATACCAAAGCTAGACAAAGACATGACAAGAAAAGAAAATCATAGGTGAGTATCACTGATGAACATAGAAACAAAAATCCTCAACAAAATACTAGCAAACCATATTCAACATTATCATAAAGGGTTCATTTATCATGATCAAGTGGGATGTATCCCTGGAATGCAAGATTGCTTCAATATATGCAAATCAATAAATGTGTTTAACCATATTAATAGAATGGACAAAAACAATATGATCATCTCAATAGATGCAAGAAAAGCATTCTTTTAAATTTAACACCATATTATAATAAACATTCTCAACAAATTTGGTATAAAAGAAAGTTCGTCAACACAATAAAGGTCATATGTGACAAGTCCACAACTAACATTATACTCAATGATGAAAGGTTAATGGCTTTTTTTCTAAGATCAGGAACATGACAAGGATGCCCGCATTCACCACTTCTGTTCATCAAAGTACTGGAGGTACTAGCCAGAGCAATTAGATAAGAGAAACAAACAGAAGGCATCCAAATAGGAAACGAAGAAGTGAAATTATTACTGTTGCTGACAACATGACCTTATATATTGAAAATCCAAAAGATTCAACCAAAAAACAGTTAGAACTAATAAACGAATACAGTAATGTCGCAGGATACAAAATCAATTTACAAAAAGAAGTGGCATTCCTATATACTAACAGCAAGCTCTCTTAAAAAGAAATTAAGAAAACAATCTCATTTACAAGAGCATAAAAATACTCAGTAAATTTAACCAAAGAGATGAAAATTATAAAACATCAATGAGATAAATTGAAGAGGACACAAATACATGGAAAGATATTTTATGTTCATGGATTGGAAGAATTAATATTGTTAAAATATTCACACTTCCCAAAGCAACCTATAGTTTCTATGAAATCCTTATCAAAATTCCAATAGCATTCTTTACAGAAATTTTTGGTTCTAAAATTCCTATGGAACCACAAAAGACCCCAAGTATCCAAAGTCATCTTGACTAAAAAGAACAAGGCTGGAGGCATCACAGTATTGGATTTCAAAATACATTGCAAAGCTATAGTAATAAAAACACATGGTATTGGCATAAAAACAGATATATCAGTCAATGGAATGAGATACAATGTCTAGAAATAAACTCACACATCTATTGTCAATTGATTTTCAACGAAGGTACCAAGAACACACAATAAGGAGAGAACAGTCTCATCAATAAATGATATTGGGAAAACTGGATATGCATAAACAAAAGAATGAAAATGAACCTTATCTCAGTCCTTATACAAGAATCTGTTCAAAATGAATTAAAGACTTAAACACAAGATCTGAAAGTATAAAACTACTGGACAAAAACATAGGGGAAAAAGTCTCATGACATTAATCTGGGGAGAGATTTCTTAGATATGAACTCAAAAGCACAGGAAACCAAAGCAAAAGTAGACAAATGGGATTGCATCAAACTTAAAAACTTCTGCATAGCAAGGAAAATAGTAGCATGAAAAGACAAGACACAGATGGAGAGAAAACATTTGCAAGTAATACACTGGATAAGGGGCTAATATCTAAAATATACAAGGAAATCAAACTACTAAATAACAAGAAAATAAATAATCTTATTTTAAAATGGGCAAAGGACTTGAATAGATGTTTCTCAACAGAATACATAGAAATGGCCAACAGATATATTTTAAAATGCCCAACATCTTTAATCGCCAGAAAAATGCAAATTAAAACCACAATGAGCATCACTTTAACCCGTTAAATTGACCATAATCAGCAAGATGAAAGATAAGTGTTGGCAAGAATATGGAGGAAAGGAAACTCATATACTGTTGGTGGCATTGTAAATTAGCACAGCCATTTTAGAAAACAGTATGGAGGCTCCTCAAAAAAAACGAATTATCATATAATTCAGCAATCCCACTACTGGGTATAACCCAAAAGAATTAAAATCAGTATGCCAAAGGAGACATCTTCATCCCCATGTTCATTGAAGAATTATTCACAATATCCAAGATATGGAAGCAAGTTATGTCCATCAATGGATACATGAATTTAAAATATTTGGTATATATACACTATGAAATATTATTCAGCCTTAACAAAATAGGAAATTCTGTCATTTGTGACAAAATAGATGAAACTAGAGGATACTATGTTAAGTAAAATAAGCCAGTTACAGAGAGACAAATATATGGTCTCAACTATATGTAAAATCTAAAAACTGATAAAAGTAGAGAGTAGAGTAGTGGTTACCCAGAGGCTTGGGGTAGGTAAATGGGGAAACGGAAGATGTTAATGAACAGGTACAAAGTCATAATTAAATAGATGAAATAAGTTCTGGTGTTATATTGCACGGCAAGGTGACTATAGTTAATATCAATGTATTGTATATTTCAAAATACCTAAAAGGGATTTTCAATGTTCTTACCCCAAAGAAATTAATTACACCTAAACATCACATTGTGTTCCATAAATATATATATAATTATTATTTGTCAATTAAAAATAAAATGAAAAAGTAATAGTATATAACATTACATATTATATAACATTGAGATTCATATAAAGTAAAATATATGTAATAATACATGCCATGTATCCTATTTTATGAAATCTGCCAAACTTGAATATGTGAATTATCTGTATAAGCACTGCAGCCTCTTTTCTCTAACCTAGCACAATCATACTCTGTTCATACCAGGTATAAAACATTTCTTGCTTTCCTTACATGTTTTAAATTCTAGGTAGGTCTTGTTTGTACTAACTAATATAATAACAACACAAAAATAAGACAATATAAATTAAATGAATAAGAATTTTTCTTTGAGGGCTTATAACAGAGTTACATAGCAGAATTCCATTTCTCATTATGTTTTATTTTAGAAAATAGGTAATTATGGGGAAAATAACATAGGTGGACCTATATGGCAAGCTGCTAAAATGAATATCTACTAAAGTAAAATAGGTAAAAAATATTCAGATATTATGGTTAAACAATAAGAGAAGTTCTAGTCACAATTTTCAATCTGTGAAAAGTTTCTCAAACTATAAAAATTTAGCCTATTTGAAGTAAAACAAATGTAGAAAATTATAGTCTAACTAAATAATTATAAGAACTACCTTCTTTGCAACTGCAAGGAGAATTCTTGGAATTGTATTAAGGGTAAATGATGCATAAGAACAAATCAAATGTTCTACATTGGAGACTTTTTAGACAAATATACAGTAAGTACTGCATACTCATTAAGAAGGATATTGAACATCTATAGGTCCTCTGATAAAGAAATAGCTACTACATATTGTTTAATTAAAAAAAAGGAAAAGAACACAGTTTTTCATGTAAGATTCCTTTCATGTAAGATTGATTACATAGTAGATACAAACTTCAGAGTCAAAAGCTAAGATTACGTGAAAATACCAATTTTTAAATTTCTTGTTTCCTCTCTGGTGGAAAAATTAAATTTGCCAATTCATGTTAAACTCAGTTATTTCAAACTTAAAATTCATTTACTGAGGGGTACATATTCAATTACTTGAGAATTCCAAAATCTAGCTTTTCCCCATTCCCCTAATCCACATTTCCCCATTACCTTTTCTTCTTCCCATGAGTGATCTAAGTTCTTAGGGCTCTTCTATGTCATCCTGGCATTAGAGGGAGGTGTCTGGGCCATGTGGATGGGTATTTGTCCAGGCTGGCTTCTACTGATATACACTAATATCTACAACAGTCTTCAGTAATCACATTTCCTTGCCTCATCACTGTTTGCCTTTTAGGCACAGGTCCACATAGGCTATTCTGCTTCTGCCTCCTTCTTAGCAGGAAGCTTATTCAGGACTAACTTGTGGATCCCAGCCATATCCAAATCCCTCTTGGAGATACATGATACTCTTGGACTCCCACCCACATCAAGGGGGAAGAGCAGAGGGCTCTTGTAAATTTCAGGTCTACTGATAAGACACCTCTTAAATTATTGCTATTAATTACCACGTTGGATGCAGAGATTCTGCACAAGACTTTCAGGTTTCACTAGTTTCACAAAGGAAAGCTAAAGAACAGTTTCTCTGTCATTTTGGGATCTCTCCCCAACCCTTTCATTCTGGGTACCTTCCCCCGCAGTACTCAGTCTGAATAGTAGGTTGCTGGGTCTCTGCTCAGGGAGCCATCATCATCTCTGCTTCTTCCTACAGCTGATGCCTTCATCTCCTGTGGAACAGGACATTGTTCTTAAATTATCAGGCTTTCTTCTAAATTCTATTTTTTATGGAATACACAAAGAAATTATGGGCTTGTTCCTTGGTATACAACATTTAACTTTTTCACTAAAAAAAATCTTCCTCTCAAATATGCCACATTTTTTAAAGTAAAAATTACCTTGTCTTACAGTAAACCAACTTCTTTGTTCTTCTATATTCTAGTTGGTAATACTTTCCCTAGGGCAAATAAATCTCCTTTGAGGCAATTAAGGCTATTCTTGGTTGGGGAGCTGAAAGGAAGAAGACCCCAGACAACAGCAGTAAACCTCTGTTAATATTGTCAAATTTTATCTCGACACACACACACACACACACACGCACACACACACAGAAAAAGAGAGAGAGACAGAGAGAGAGAGAGAGAGACAGAGAGAGAGAGGAGAGAGAGTAGCATGCACGTACCTTGGAAAATATGCATAGGAAACGTCTATAAAGAATACAAGATGTTATTCTTGGGTATCACTGGTTAATTGGGAATTTAAGTGTCGGTGATTTTATTTGTTTCCTTAATCTAAATTTTATAATGAGTACATGCTGTGCTTTATAAACTATTCTAATGAATAAGTTAAAGATTTCTTAGTCTCTTATAAGATAAAATTTTCTCTTTGAATTAAGCAGCGAGCCTGAGTGTCAAGGATGAGAAGCTGGCCTCTGAGTGATAATCAGAACTCTTCCGTGAAGATAGCACATAAAGATGATGCTACCAATTGAAGTATTCATGTAAACATTTTTCAAAAATAGCATGATCTTTTTCTGCCTACTTGCACGTGTACCAAAGAATTTAGCTAGCCCTTCTCCTATATCTACCTAAAAAATGAATTCTATATGCTACTGAGATTACATGAAATCTCACCCAAATTAAATATCATCCACATGGTCTTTATAGATTTCTAATTTATATTCTTGAATTTCAGGAAGTGACAGAACATAGTGGTTACATGTCAAAACAATTGGCAACAGGAAGATGCCGGTGTTTGTCTACACCAATTATTAGCTGTTTGACCTTGTGTGAGATACTTAACTTCTTTAGATAAGCTCTCAGGATCCTTATCTATAGAATGGGGTAAATAATAGTACGCATCTCAAATAATTATAAAAAATCAATGTATGAAATAAATGTGAAATGTAAATATGCAGAAAATAGAAGATTCTCAATACAAGTTAGCCACTAGAATGAGAACTCAAAGTACTATAACCACCTGCTCCACCAACTCTCCTCTGAGTATTGCTATTCTACTACTTTCTCCCAGGATGTGACTCTTCCCAGACCCATTTAATAATAGGAAGGAATTCTCTCATAATCTATGCCTGCACAAAGCTACCGAAACAAGTAACTAACACCATATGGTCAGGCAGACCTGGTACAGCTCTGTAACTTGCTAGTTGTGTGAACTTTAGCAAACTACTTAGGATCTTTAAATTTCATCTGTAGAGTGGGGCTATTAATCCCTAAATCCAAGAGTTGTTATACCAGAAATAATCCATACAAGGTGCTTAGTACAATGCCAACATATTATAAATGACCGACATATGACAGTTATTCTTTCTTAGTGAGTCATGAAATGTTGATATATCTTTTAATTATCTAACTTTAGCACTATTGTCTAATTTTTAGCTATTATAATAAAGAGAAGCCCTAAGCTAGGTGTGGTGGCATGTAGCGGTAGTCTCAGTTACTCAGGAGGTGGAGGCAGGAAGATTGCTTGCACCCAGGAGTTTGAGGTTTGAGTGGGCAATTGGTGCACTGTAAATAGTCACTGCTCTCCAACCGGAGCAATGTAGCAAGACCTATGTCTCTAAATCAATAAATAGAAATTCATTTTCATCTTCTCAATCATACAAGAAAAACATATTTCCTCATCTAAACATCTACTGACAACCATTATGGTGTAAAACACACCAAAAGTAGTCTAAAAATGAAACTAAATATTGATTTGTCAATACCCATTGAGCATCAAATCGATTTATTGCTTTTAAAACTATTCAAATAAAATAACTTCTTATTTTAACTGCTTAGTGGTATTTCTCTTCGTTCCAAAACTGACATTAAATAGAACCCTAGTTAAGCTGCAAAGATGAATTACACATCATTATTTCCATCTGAAACAATAATAAAGAGGTTTGTTAATTTTTTATAAAATAATCACTATCTTAAAGTACCGAAGAAGGGGCTGCTCTTTATCTTTTCAACATGAACATTCCTTTTGTGAAATCAACATAACAATGAAATAATTGTGTTCTTAAGATCATTAAGAAAATCACTATTTCGGCCAGCTTAGTGTGTTTTATGAATACACTTTAGCAGACTGGCAGCCTCAAACAGCAGCTTACAACAACCAGCCAATTTGATGCTATTTTAAGGTAGCTGTAGATTTTCTCTAATATAATGTGACTGTTTCAATCTTTTAATTTAAACTGAATTTTGGCTTTAATGAAGGTTTATCCTGGCAAAGAAAGCAAACTGCATTTTTGGGGTGAGTTCTACCTTCAATCAGAAATACAGTAGCTGCAGCAAGAAACAGCATACATTCTCCTTTATTTTTTTCTCTTTTTGATACTTATGCTTACTGGAAATCTGTCATTAAAATGTTCAGCTTCAGGAAATATCATCATCTAACTTACTTTTAGGGAATATAAAAAACTGAATGATTCACACCCTAAGTATTTATATTTTTCATCAAAGATAAGCATCTAGCACAGGGGTCAGCAATTCTATAATTCTACAAGTGCTAGATAGTAAATACTTCGGCTTGGTGGACCACCAGGTCTCTGTCCCAACTGCTCAGCTCTGCCATATTAGTACAGAAGCAGTTGTAGACAACACATACATAAATGGGTATGGCTGTGCTCCAATCAGTTTATTTACAAAACTGGGGGTAGCCAGTCTTAAGCTATAGTTTGTGGACCCTGGGTGTAAAACATGGGTCATATTCAAAATATAGAAAATACAACTCACTGTACAGAATACTTGGTGAAGAATTCAAGATGGAATTACACCAACTCACAGAAAAACTACTAAGCATATTCTATATCCAAGATTCAATGTTAAGTGCTATGAAAGTAAAATAGTAATGTAAGACCAAGTTCTTATACTCGGGAAGCTCGTGATTTTCCAAAGAAGCCAACACTGGAACAGAATAAATTGACAGCAAAACTGGATATTATGTAATGAAGTGTTAGATGGATAGGCTCAAATTAAGTTCAGGTCTTTCTGGACTCCACTAGGGATACACATTTATTTAAAACATTTTAACTAAATGAAGAGTGAATAACACTGTTATCCTGGAAAAGAAAAGTTGGCACCGTATTTATCAGTTAATTTGATCTGCAGAATTACCTATTATTCCATATACTCCCTTTCTTCATGTTTTATAATAGAAATTTTCAAAAATCTATGTTTATTCTAAGGACACAACATAAAGCGACATAAAATTGAATTTAAAATTACATGTTATACTTTTATAGCTGTGGGGAAAACGAAAAATTTAGCATTTATGCTCAGGAATTCCTATTGACTTCTAAGAAAAATGTAATTCATCCTTGTAAATTAGCTAAGGTTCAGAAGTCAATACCTAGGAGGAATATATACATATATAAAATAATTCTTATGCATGTAATATATGTATTATATATAATGTGACTTTTAATATATGTGTATATTCATATGTGTATATATACACACACATATATATATGAAGTATGAATAATGAGATTCTTTTTAAAAGAAAGATAAATCTGAGGATATATTCATTCTGTCTGTCATTGTTTCCCTTGTTAGGAAGGAAAATATCAGTTAGATATTTTGAGTTTTTATACTGCTCTGAAAAAGCATCCAAAATTAGCTAGGTTTTTAAACCACTGTAATTTATAAAAATCACTGTATTTATAAAGCACACTTAGTGCTACATCTCAGAAGTATTGCTTCCAGTATTTTTTGACCAGACTTGAAAAATTCTTGCTCTGAAACACAAGGTTGAGATAATTTATCAAAACATGAAAAATCCTACAGTGTCCTATTCCACATTTTTAGCTTTGAAATTTATGAATCATTATGTAGAACTTACTATGTATTGCCTGTCCTGTCTCTTGCAAAAATGCTTTTCAAATTTGCTCTCCTAAAGTAAGATCTGGAATTAAATAGAGAGCTATATTGAAGCCCTTGATGTTTGCCCACTGCTAGCACATGCCCCTGCTCAGCTGCCCATTTTGTTCGTAACACCTTTGGAATAGTCTTGCCAAGATATATGTTTGCTTATTTTTTGAGGATGTTCTTTCCAGGATTTTCTACTCATCCTCTTTATTCAAAGATGTTCTTTCCAGGATTTTCTATTCATCCTCCTCATTCAAGGATGTTCTTTCGATGATTTTCTACTCATCCTCCTTATTCAAGGATGTTCTTTCCAGGATTTTCTACTCATCCTCCTTATTCAAGGATGTTCTTTCCAGGATTTTCTACTCATCCTCCTTATTCAAGGATGTTCTTTCCAGGATTTTCTAGGCATCCTCCTTATTCAGGGAACCCCCAGAGGAGAGACTCACTTACGTGTCCCTGGTCTCATTATTCAACACATGCCTCAACAGATTTCGCTTTTCTGTTTGCTTTTAAAACTGTTCAGGAAAAGATACGAAGCTGCCAGGGTGCGTTTCAGGACATATTACCCAAAAATATAACACCTGGGCATTTGAGAAAATAGCAGAAGCAAGAAGGTCTTCCTCTCACTCTTCCATTAAAACAGGTCATAAAACTTTAGAAGGTCAATCACTGGCCTTCTCCCACCCTTCTCCCCAGAAGCAGGTCAGAAGTCCTTCATTCCAGAATTGCCCTCCCTATACTGAGAGGAAGGAATATCCTACCTCTGAAGTCACAGGGACACAGATAAGAATCTGAACAAATAGACCTTGCTAGGTTTCTCCCAGTTTATTACCATTAGATCACCTCCTTTTGTCCTTCCTTTGTATTTCTCCACAACCTTCCACTCTTTATCAAACCTAAGCACAAAAATATACAAGTTTACCCAATTCTTTGGGTCTTCATTTCCTTATGAATGTTATCTGTCATATAAAAACTTATATTAAATAAATGTTTTTGCTTTCTCTTACTAATCTCTCCTTTATTATAGGGACCTCAGCCATAAACTTTTAATGAAAGACAGATTTATGTGTCCTATAAAGCCATCAGTTTTTAACAGTGAAAAAGGAGGGTTAAATCAATCACTTTCTCATGAAGATGTGCTAAGTATTCTGTTGCTGTGGTTTACTTCCTCAACATCATGATCTCCCCAATGATTTACAAATATATAAATTTGTCCCAAAACTAATAATGATTTATTATCTTAAAATTATTTGGAGACCCTTTTATTAGATAATATAAAATTGATTAGTCATTATTTTCTCTGATTTTTTTCTACTAGTAAAAGCAAATTAAAGGGTTTTACAGGTGCAAAAAATTGTTTTTTACAATAATATATTCTCATTTTTTAATTTGCATCCTCCACTCAAACATGTGGCAAATACATCTGAAATGATAAAGTACATTTAAATAGCTCAAATTGTGTTCATAATAATACAAGGTAAAATAAATTGATATTGATTGTCATAATTGTTAATCAAACTACTCCTTTCCATGATAATAACCAACAAATACTGAATATAATTTAATACATGTGACCACTAAATTTTTCTAGCCCCTCTTGTATTCTATTCAGTTTGCACATGTTGGTCTTTTGCTCCCACACCTTGTATTAGCTTTACTCCTTTTGGGCACCAATTCACAAACCACTTGACAACTGAAAATATGATAGTTTGGGGAGCATACTTTCTGTCTACACATAAGAAAAAAAGGGTAATGCAAAACAATACGTCAGATGGTGTTTCTGGTGGCATTGTTTCAAAGGTTTCTCAGACTTCTTTGTTACTGATCTCTGTCTGCCTCATGAGAAGGGAGAAATCTCTCCTCATAAGTGTACCTTTTGTTTGCCTAAGCTAAAATCACCTTTTTAAAGTTTGTTCATTGAAATGTGGAAAGGACGGTGACAATAAGTCATCCATAACATATGTTGTAATTTCCCTGTGTTCAGAGATTATTTAGTATGCTAAAAGCCGAGTCCATTAGGACTAAAGAGATGAACTCTTTTAGGATATGAGCTCTTTATAAAACCTTCAAAAATATTACCATATCTATGTGGCAGTTAATTTAGTTTTGTGGTGGGTGACAGCCACAAAAAGGTATATTTTCATTGACTGACTTTAGGACAATATTTTCATAGACAAAAAACATTTTCAGCTAGCATTTGCCATAATTATCTATGAAAATCTACCTTTCCAATTCCATTTTTTCATCACTTAGTAGTAAATCTCACTGATTCTAAGACACACTTTTTACATTTTAACATTTCTGGGGTTGGGGTATTTGTCACAATCAGGACACCTTACAACCCCTGACAGCCAGCACCACCCATGCTGCAGATGTCCTGGCCTGGTAATGCCAGGCTTGCCACCTACAATGGCTCAAACAGGGATGCCCAACCTTTCCATAGTTCAGACAATAGCCATTAAAGGACGATTTGAGAAGTGATGAGTCATGATTGTTGTTGGAAAACCTTCCTTTAACCACTTCTAGAAAGCTCAAGAAAGTGACCACATCAACACTTGGGGAACGGGTATCAACAGCTGGGAAAGGAATCCCAGAGAGAGTAGTAAAGGGCTTTTTAGGACATGTTGGAACACACATGTTCATGGTGGAAAGAAAGGATAATATTTTGTAGAAAGATGAACATCTATGACTAGGTCAAAAAGTGGCATGGGGCCAGGCGCGGTGGCTCACGCCTGTAATCCCAGCACTTTGGGAGGCCGAGGCGGGCGGATCACAAGGTCAGGAGATCGAGACCACGGTGAAACCCCGTCTCTACTAAAAATACAAAAAATTAGCCGGGCGCGGTTGTGGGCGCCTGTAGTCCCAGCTACTCGGGAGGCTGAGGCAGGAGAATGGCGTGAACCCGGGAGGCGGAGCTTGCAGTGAGCCGAGATCGCGCCACTGCACTCCAGCCTGGGCTGGGCGACAGAGCGAGACTCCGTCTCAAAAAAAAAAAAAAAAAAAAGTGGCATGGAAGAGTCATACTGTACATATGAAGTAATGGAGGAATTCCTTACATAACGTATTGTATGTATATTTCTTCTACATTTATTCAGAAGAATAACATATGTTAAAAACCTATGTTTAGTATGTTGATAGAACTATTTCAATAAATATAAAATATAAATCTAGAGTAATATGAAGATGTTATACTATGATTTAATTGCCAGTTTTGTCCTCCCATTCTTAGTGGTAAGCAAAGTAAGAAGAGTTTGTTTTAAATCAAAGGAATCAAATTCTATGAACTATGATAGCTCCTTTGGCTTAGGTATTGAGCTGACTGACCTCAGAAGTACACAGTAGGAACCACTGAGAGTTGCAGCAATGTGTCCTTTTTAAGGTTACCTTTTTCCAAGATAGAAAAGTTGATTTCTTATTGGTGACTAATTATTTTCAAAATCTTTAATTTTTCCAAATAATATTGAAACAATCATGAAAAGAGCCAAAATAACACACACAGTATTTCTTTCATATTTGCTTGAACTTGTAGTTAACTTAAAGGAAATGAAACATCTTGGCTTTATAAATTGTGTTTCATGGAGCCCAAGTGTCCATGAAAAGTAATTACTCTTCCTCAGAGGATCGCATTAGAAGAGATTTGAGTACTTTTGTGATAACAGGGGCATTTTTCCAATTTTTAAGTTTCTAAATTTATGTTTTCTCTTCTTATGACTCCAAATTTGCCATCTTCACTCTTTGAGAAAAAAATGTTTTTCTAAGTGCAATAACAGAGAATGATGAGAGAATCTGAAGAATAGACGTTGCTTCTTGAACAAGCTAGAGATTCAGAATAAAAATTTACAACTCAAAAATATTTTAAAACAGGTTCTAAAAGAAGCCTTGTTTTTCAGTGTTTTACTGGAGGCGGTGTGATAATAGAGGGAGGAAAGTGGGTTGCAGAGGCAGAGATTGACTTTTGAAATGTACGTTTCCTGATTAGTAACTGTAATCACGGCAAGTTAATAGACATGTTTTTTACCTAAATTTTCACACGAGTAAATTTAGAATAATCATCATCTAACTGAGAAGGTTGTTGTAAGCATGAGTAGTTTTGACTGGTGCTTGGCACATAACAGCACCTCCAGAATTGCACTAATACTATTAGCAACATCTGAAAAATAAAATTTGGGATAGCTGTGCTTCTAGCCCCTGTAGCTACAACTGGGTAAAAATATCTTTAAAAAACAAACAAAAAACTTCATGTAGGTTTCTGCAAATACAGTGTGACTGATTTGTGAAGGCAAACTGGCTGCTTCTCCAAGAATCCTTAAAATCCTCCTCCAAAATCTACTAATTAGACCCTTTTTACTTAATTAACTACAAATTTCATTTTAAAATCATGAAAGTACAACCTGAATGATATACAGCTCCCAATTCCAGCTAGGAGGCAAGCCAAGATAGGAATGTCATAGCCAGCTGTGTGTATCTAAACTCCAAAGAGGTGTCAGTTGTGTACTTTCATATTTATAACTTGAGTCTCCAGATAAATTGTTTGTTCTAACTATTCTGAAGAAAAATTGGTGCAGTTCTAGCATAAGGCTTTGTTATTAATTTATAGACTATGTTGCCAACTCTCAGCACAAAGATAATTTCTTTTTAACACCCAAGTTAAATTTTTCTATGCACCTTTTGAACGCTCTTTATGTAAATTGTTATTCTGACCAAATGTACCAATGAGGCTGCATTTTCTAGGCTTAAAAAACTTACTACTACTTGACAAATCAAAGCTTTCAGTCTCCTTCTCTTACTTGTCATGGATGCTGATACTTCAAGCTTAAAAGACAGTCCTAGAAGGAAGACCACCTGAGCTATACATTGCTTGAAATAGTTTGGTAGAAAGAAAGATGCTTGCATGGAGGCTGAATAGAGGAAGCCTATTGAGAGCTCCTAATTAGTGAAAGGTTGTTGCCTCATCTGGACAGCATTACCTTAAAAGTTGCTCCTTTAATTTATCTTTTTTTCTCTTTTCAAAATTGATTGTGCCTAATAATCAAATAAACAAAAAGCAAAACTCCATGAAGAGCCAACTTTGCATTCAAAAATGTAAACTAAATGTTGTGAAATGTGAATGTTAGAATCACACAGTAATGCAAATTAAGGAGTATCTTCCAAATTAATAAATAAAAAATGCAGAATTTAAAGTGGAGATATGTCTTAGCTTAGGCTGCTATAAAAAATGTCACACACTGGATACTTACTAATTCAGTTTGTGGAGAGGATGCTCTTCCTGGCTTGCTAATAGCCATCTTCTTGCTGTGTCTTCACATGGTGGAGAGAGTGAGAGAGTGAGAGAGTGAGAGAGAGAGTGTGAGAGAGAGTGAGAGAGAGAGAGAGAGAGTGAGAGTGAGAGTGAGAGAGAGAGAGAGAGAGTGAGAGTGAGAGTGAGAGAGAGAGAGAGAGAGAGAGTGAGAGAGAGTGAGAGAGAGTGAGAGAGAGTGAGTGAGTGAGAGTGAGAGTGAAAGTGAGAGTGAGAGTGAGAGAGAGTGAGAGAGAGAGAGTGAGAGAGAGTGAGAGTGAGTGAGAGTGAGTGAGAGTGAGTGAGTGAGTGAGTGAGTGAGTGAGAGAGAGAGAGAGAGAGAGCTCTCTGGTCTCTTCTTTTAAGGGCAGTAATCCTGTAATGAGGACCCAACCCTCATGACCTCACCTAAACCTAATTACCTCTCAAAGACCCCAGCTTTAACTACCATCACATGGGAAATTAGGACTTCAGAATATGAATCTGAGGGGGTCCCAATTCAATCCATAGCGCCACTCAGGCTGCAAATGTTCTGGCCTGGTAATGCCAGTCTTGTCACTTATGATGGCTTAACAGGAATGTCCATCCTCTCCATAGTTGAAACAGTAGCCATTAAAGGACCATTTGAGAAGTGATAATAAGTCGCGATTGTTGTCTGAAAATCTTCCCTTAACCACTTCTAGTAAGCTCAAGAAAGTGACCATGTCAACCATGGCGAACGGGTATCAACAGATAGGAAAAGAAATTAGAGCAAATATATATCATATAATGGACTTTAATGTCTTAAATTTTAAGTTTAAACTACCATCAAAATATTATCATAATATATATAATACCTGATTAATGATTTAAGAGTCCTTAAAAATGTCCTTAAAAAGTCCTCGTCTTCCTTTATTTTAATATGAAAGCAGCAACAATAATAATTAAAATTTGTTTAATATTTACTACCAATAATGTGCTACAACTGGCTCATAAAAGCCACTGACAACAATTATTCACATCTCTCTTGAATTGAGCATGCAGTGGTGTCATCTTGTGGGTGTTCACTCCATCATTAAAGTATTTACACTACAGAAATTGGTAAGCACTAAAAATCAGATCTTCTGTTTGGAGAGCAATTTGTGAATATTTTACCAGCACACTACTGTCTCTTACACTCCAGGTATTATTCTAAGTACTTCACATTAATTCTCAAAACAGTCTAATGAGACAGGCATTATCAATTATCTCTAATATGCAATGAGAAAACAGTGCACAGAGATATTAAGATATTTTCCCAAGTTCAGTCAACCCATAAATGACAGAATCAAAATCCAAATGAATGCCACCTGATTCCACAGCCTGTGCTCTTAATCACTTCTCTTGGCTACCCAATTTGTCTATGTCAAGTGTAACTGAATGTTTCTACATTTTAAAGGATTTAGACATTATCCACGTGTAACAGAATTAGAAGGCTTATCCACCAGCATTTTAAATTTGTTTTTCATAATTGAAATACTGAAAATGAAAAATAGACATTTACCTTCACTATGTGTCATTCTGCTATCAAATTCCTTGAGCTTTTTCCTATTTAATGGAAAAGTCTAATTACAAAAGTAATATAGATACGGTATGTGTTGATCTCTAGTTCAAAAAGAAAAGAAAAGAAAAAAAAAAAACCATGACCAATTTACATGCTAATGAACTGCATGTGGAGCCAGACTAACAAAGTAGCATCCTTGAGAGGAACTTCAAGCATTCTCCACTGAAAGGCAGATACCATCAGAGGACCAGCATCTAAGTGTGCATAGAATGAACAATTTATTATCCTGCCAAAGGTAGTAATGTTCATCCCTGAGTACTGATGGCTTTTAGCCAGTAATTTTAATAGTCATTCTAATTCTGGAGTTTTCCTTTGGACATCTACTTCATCTGCAACTTCTTACAAATAAATCAAGTCCAAGGCTCACAGCATAGACCATTAGACAGGCATTGCTGCTTTACAGTATTTTTTAGAATCTTTAGGAAAAAGACATCCTCAAAGATTACTCATATTAATGTTGGAAAACAAATTCATACTAAAATATCTGCATAAAGTTTACAAAGGTCATAGAGAAACCAGGATATAGAAGTGTTGACTTGTCAGACTAGTTAAAAAATTATTACAAATGTTATCTCATACCTAATTCCTCAACTATAAATTGCTTTACTTAAAAAAAAAGAAAATAAAAATATTCCATTCAGTAAAAAAAAAAAAAAAAAAACTGAAAACTGTTCTAGTTATTTAAAGAATACAAAAATCTATTCTTAAAGGAATAAAATAGCTGCTATTTCTTTCCATCAAAATGGCTAAAATAATTGGTTACCACTTTTGAGAAACAAGCATCTTGCTTCCTTATGACTTATATTCTTAGTTTGGTGTATTTAAAACTACTTATGGAAACAGAGACATTACTAATATAATATTAATATGTTCATTCAAGGTGCCTTTGCTGCCTTATTCTTTTGGTTTTTTTGGTTACTTGGTTTTTTCTTGTTGCTGTTGTTGTTGTTGTTGTTGTTGTTGTTGTTTTACAAGAAACTATTTGAAGATTTTTCAAGATCAATGATAATCTCTGGGTTGGGTGTCAAATTAATTAGGTAAGCTGAAAGAGGTCACCTGCAATACTTCAGTGTATTTTCAGCCTACTCTTTTTAATTTTAAACAATACCAACAATTTAACTTAGAATGTTTAAAAATAAATAAATACAGGGCCAAGAAGAGTTCACATTCCCTAGTCCTTTATAACTTTTTCAGGAATTTCTAACTCCTGATTCAGGTTAACAATTCTTACATTATTAAATAAATTCTAGGTGAGAACTTCAAGGCAATATGAATGAGGATTAACATTTAGTAATGGCATTTATTGTAATTTTAATCACATAAACATGTTGTTTTCTAAATTTATTCTAAATCACAAAAGTCTGAAGTGCAAAGAAGCTTAGATATGATCTAGTTAGACACACACACACCCCAATTTTAAAACTGAACATAAAGGGTGGCTCTAGTTCACACATTGACTTTGGGAATTACAACTACCCAGGTTTTCTTCTTGACTTCTGGTTCAATATTCTGTATTGTACTGTAAAGGACTAGGGAATGTGAACTCTTCTTGACCCTGTATTTATTTATTTTTAACCATTCTAAGTTAAATTGTTTGTTCTGTTTACAATTAAAAACAATATGCTGAAAATACAGCAGTTTGGTGGGAATAGCAGATTTAGATGTGGTTCTTCAACCAATTTGCTTTTTTTCATTAAGCCAGTCAACCTACATGCTACAAGTCTCAGTTTTTTTCATCTGTAAAATGGGGACTGAACTAAATAATTTCACAGGGCCACTACGAATTTAATCTGTGGTTTTAAACTTTTGCCTGTGTGAATGTAAGGAGGATAAGAACAAGATTTAACTGTTCTAAAGATCACCACGGATCTATGCTTGCTGTCAACATTTTTACTTTAGAGAAAGAAAAGTGGAAAAGTCAGAAAAAAAAAGTTCTCATAAGAAGCTAGATACTATAGTTCTATCAGAAGTATAATGAAATTACGTGGGAGAGTTTGGACTTTAAGGTATTTTTTTTCAATCATTGGGACAAATAGGAATAGCAACTATTTAAAATTTACAAGCAGTTTTTCTGCTATCAAAAGGGGGATATATTTAAATTTACCTAGAGGAAGAGTTTTTTCCTTTTGATGTGATGAAGGATGCCCCCTGTGTTATTAGTTCTATAAATTTAGAGTGAATAGTTTCTAAATTTATAGAACTAATAGTAATTGAAATTTTCTGAAGTCTGTTTGAAATTTTCTAAAGGCTCCAAGAGATTGAAATACTGTCCATGAAATTTCAAACATGTATTATTGGGCACAGGAGGGAACCTGGAGATTATGTCTACTAAGAAAAAAAATTATTTAAGTATACGTTTGGACTGTTTTCTATTAGTTCGTGCTCTTAAACAATGGTGGGTTTTCTTCTTTGAGAAGTTATTTGCAGAACATTGAGACCTGTAATGGAGAAGTCCTAAGACAGATTTTGTCCTTCATCTTAGGCTACAGGAGAGACTCTGTGGTAGATGGCTATATTAATAGCACCAATGAGTGATACTTCCTAGTATCCACAATGTTTTGTTGTCCTATGTTGACACTGGATTTGACCATGTTACTTGCTTTGGCCAACAGGACAACAACAAACATTGTACTTTGAGAGCACCAAATCCTAGCCACTAGACCACCAGGGAAGACATGACTTTGAGATGCAATGCCTATTAAGACACTCTGGTCTCCATTGAAGTCCTATCTAGCCTTGTGGAAGATGAAAGATCACACAAAAAGAGATACCAGCCACTGCCGTTGTCTCAACTGAGCCCAGCCTCCAGCCAAATTATAAGCCACTTGAATGATCCCAGATACAGCAAGCAGAAAGACCACCCTGACAAGGAATTGTGAAAAATAGTAAATCTCCCAAGTTTTAAGTTACTAGGTTTTGTGTTGGTTTATTAGACAGGAAAAGATAATTGAAACAACTTGAGATAGGTTTCTTCTAAATGTAATGTATATTCTGTCAATAATCCTGCAGAAGTAAATTCTGGCACAGTTAGGAAGATATGATAACAGTCCTTAAATAGGGCAAGGACTAAAGAAAAATAATTATCCTTCTTCAGGGTCCTGGGTTTATTTGCAGTAGAAGACAGCAATACCCAGAAAGCTGCTGGAGATACTCAGAGGAAAGTAGAGTGGTAAATTGGTCTCTGTCATGAAAAGCTAAACTAGAAGCATAACAAAGAAGCAACTCAGTCAAGTGATGAGGATCATGACGGGACTGAGAACTTATAGCATTTTAGAGTATTTTGCCTCCCTTCCATTATGTACTAGGCATACTATTTCTTTTTCTCTTTTTCATTATTCTTTCATGTAACACTTTCTTTAATCAGTAAGAGGCATTCTCATTTTGTTTGCAAAGATGAGGATGGTTGAAACTGGAATGAAAAATGAAAAGAAAGAAATTGCTTAACAACAAGGTTAAGGTGGTACAACTCCCTTGAATTTATAGATAGGAAATAGAATTAGCCATTTATATTTAATGTAATTATCAATATAATTGGGTGTACATCTAAGTTTTTGATATTTTTTCTATTGTCCAATATGCTTTTTGTTAATTTTTCCCATTTCCTTGCCTTCATTTACATTAATTGATTGCCATCTGATATGGTTTGGCTCTGTGTCTCCACCTAAATCTCATCTCAAATTAAATTCTCCATGTGTTAAGGAAGAAACCTGTAATCTCCATATATGGAAGGAGGGAGGTGAGTGGGTCCTGGCGGTGGTGTCGCCCATTCTGTTCTTATGATAGTGAGTCAGTTTCACAAGATCTGATTATTTTATAAGTGTTTGGAAGTTCCTCCTTCACTCTTCTCTCTCTTGCGACCTTGTGAAGAAGGTTCTGGCTTCCCTTCCACCTTCCACCATGATTTCAAGTTTCCAGAGGCCTCCTTAGCCATGTGGAACTGTGAGTCAATTAAACCTCCTGTCTTTATAGCTACCGCCAGTCTCAGGTAGCATGTGTTTAGCAGTGTGAGAACAGACAAATACAGTAGATTGGTACCAGTAGAGTTGGGTACTACTATAAAGATAACCTGAAAATGTGGAAGCAACTTTAGAACTGGGTATTGGGAAGAGATTGGAAAGTTTAGAGGGCTCAGAAGAAGAAAAGAAGATGTTAGAAAGTTTGGAATTCCCTAGAGGCTTGTTGAAGGGTTTTGACCAAAATTCTCATAGTGATATGGACAATGAAGTCCAGGCTGAGGTGGTCTCAGATAGAGATGAGAAACTTCTTGGGAACTAGAGTAAAGGTCACTCTAACTATGCTTTAGCAAAGAGACTGGTGACATTGTGCTCCTGCCCTAGAGATCTGTGGAACTTTGAACTTGAAAGAGAAGATCTGAAATTGGAACTTACGTTTAAAAGGGAAGCAGAGCATACACATTTTGAAAATTTGCAACCTGATAATGTTACAGAAAAGAAAAATACATTTTCTGGGGAGAAATTCACACTGGCTGCAGAAATTTGCATAAGTAATGAGGAGTAGCATGTTATTCACCAAGACAATGAGAAAATGTCTCCATGGCATGTCAGAGATCTTGACAGCAGCCCCTCCCATCACAGACCCAGAGGCCTAGGAGGAAAAAAATGGTTTCATGGGCTGGACCCAGGGCCCCACTGCTGTGTGCAGCATTGGGACTTAGTGTCCCGCATCCCAGCTGCTCCAGCTCTAGCCATAACTAAACGGTGTCAAGGTACAGCTCAGGCTATTGCTTCAGAGGCTGCAAGCCCCATGCCTTGGTGGCTTTCATGTGGTGTTGGGCGTGCAGGTACACAGAAGTCAAGAATTGGGGTTTGCAAACCTCTGCCTAGATTTCAGAGGATGTATGGAAATGCCTAGATGTCCAGGTAGAAGTCTGCTGCAAGGGCTGAGCCTTCATGAAGAACCTCTGCTAGGGCAGTGCAGAAGGGAAATATTGGGTTGGGGTCCCCACATAGAGTCCCTACTAGGGCACTGCCTACTGGAGCTATGAGAAGAGGACCACTGTCCTCCAGACCCCACAATGGTACATCCACTGATAGCTTGCACTGTGCAGCTGGAAAAACTGCAGGCACTCAACACCAGCCCATGAAGAAGCTGTGCAAGTTAGGGGAGCCCACTCCTTGCATCAGTTTACCCCAGATGTGAGATATAAGGTCAAGGAGATCATTCTGGAGCTTTAAGATTTAATGACATCCCTACTGGAGTTTGGCCATGCATGGAGTCTGTAGCCTCTTTGTTTTGGCCAAGTTCTCCCATTTGGAACAAGAGAATTTACCAAATGCCTGTACCTCTATTGTATCTAGAAAGTAACTAACTTGTTTTTTATTTTACAGACTCATAGGCAGAAGGGACTTGCTTTGTCTCAGATGAGACTTTGGACTGTGGACCTTTGAGTTAATGCTGAAATGAGTTAAGACTTTGGGGAACTGTTGGGAAGGCGTGACTGGCTTTTTAGTGTAAAAAGACATGAGATCTGGGAGGGGTCAGGAGCAAGGTGATATGGGTTGGCTCTGTGTTTTCACCCAAGTGTCATCTCAAATTGTAATCCCCACGTGTTGAGGAGGGACATGTAATCCTCATGTGTTGAGAGAGGGAGGTGGTTGGATCATGGAGGCAGTTTCTCCCATGCTGTTCTTCTGATAGTGGGAGAGTTCTCTTGAGATCTGATAATTTTATAAGTGTTTGGAAGCTCCTTCTATGCTGTTTTCTCTCCTGCTGCCTTGTGAAGAAGGTGCTTGCTTCCTCTTCGCCTCCACCAGGACTGTAAGTTTCCTGAGATCTCCCAGCCATGTGGAACTGTGAGTCAATTCAACTTCTTTTCTTTATAGTTTACCCAGTCTCAGGTAGTATCTTTATAGCAGTGTGAGAATAGGCTAATACACCATCTTTGCTTGTTAAATATACCTTTTAGTTTTATGTTATTTTGGTGATTTCTCTAAGCTTTATAAAATACAGTTTTAACTTATTATAGTCTTCAAATAATGCTATACTATTTAACTTAAAGAGTACGAGTATAACAGCAACATATTTCCATTTATCTCCATAAATTTGACAGTAAAGCATATTGTCATATGCTTTACTCCCACATACGCCAGAATGCCATGTTTATATTTTTGCTTTAAATAATTTTTTTTTAATTTTTAAGTGGGAAAGTATGTTTTATGTTTCCCTATACCATTCTAGCATTATTCCTTCATTTATTTAGAATCACATTACTATCTGTTATTATTTTGCTTTTGGTTAAAAAACTCCATTTAACTTTCTTTTTCTTACGGAACCCAAGTCAGCTAGTGATAAATCTTTTAGCTTTGGCTTGTCTTACGTCTTAATTTTGTCTTCACTTATTAATTTTTTTTCTGAATAAAGAAACCCCTGTTGAACAATTTTCTTTCAATACAGGCATATCTCTGAGATATGTGTTTGGTTCTAGACCACCACAATAAAGCAAATATTACAATAAAATGAGTCACACAAATTTTTTGTTTGCCAGTGCATATCCCAGTGTTTCCCAGTGAATGTTTATATTATACTGTAGTCTATTAAGTGTGTAATAGCATTATGTCTAAAAATACATTCTTTAGTTAAAAATACTTCATTACTCAAAAATGCTAATGATCATCTGAACCTTCCATGAGTCATAATCATTTGGCAGTATAGGGTATTGCACAATGTTGATGGCTGCTAACTGATCAGAGTGGTGATTGCTGAAGGTTGGGGTGACTGTGGCGATTTCTTAAAATAAGACAACAATGAAGTTAGCCACATTGACAGACTCTTACTTTTACAAAAAATTTCTCTGTAGTACATGATGCTGTATGATAGCATTTTACCCACAGTGGAACTCCTCACCACTGTTTTATCAACTAAGTTTATGTACTATTCTAAATCCTTTGTTGTCATTCAAACAATGGTCCGAGCATCATCACTAGGGATATATTTCATCTCAAGAAACCACTTTCTTGTTCATCCATAAGAAGCAACTCCTCTTTCATTAAAGTTTTGTCATGAAATTGCAGCAGTTAAGTCAAATTCAAAATTCACTGCTAATTCTAGTTCTCTTGATATTTCCATCACATCTGCAATTACTTCCTTCACTGAAGCCTTGAACTCTTCAGTCATTTATGATGTTTGGAAATAAATTTTTTTCGAACTCCTGTTAATATTGATGATTTAATATCCTCCCATGAATTATGACTATTCTTAATTGGATCTAGAATGATGAATCATTGTCAGGAGGTTTTCAATTTACTTTGCCCAGTTCCATTATAGCAATCACTATCTATGGCAGTAATAGCTATAGAAAAACATATTTCCTAAGTAGTAAGACTTGAAAGTCAAAATTACTCCTTAATCCATGGGCTACAGAATGGATGTTGTGTTATCAGGCATGAAAACAACATGAATCTCTTGCACCTCTCCGTCAGAACTCTGGGGTGACTTGGTGCAATGCCCATGAGCAGTAATATTTTGAAAGAAATATCTTTTTCTTCTGAGCAGTAGGTCTCAATACTGGGCTTAAAATATTCAGTAAACCATGCAGTAAATAGATATGCTGTCATTCAGGCTTTGTTGTTCCATTTCTAGAGCACTGGCAGAGAAGATTTAGCATCAGTCTCAAAGGCCCTCGGATTTTTGGAAGGATAAATGAGCACTGCCTTCAACTTAAGTCACCAGCTCCATTCACCCCTAACAAGAGTCAGCCTGTCCTTTGAAATTTTGAAGCCAGGCATTGAAATCTCCTCTATAGCTATAAAAATTCTACATGGCATCTTCTTCCAAGACTGTTTTGTCTACATTAAAAATCTCTTGTTTAGTGTCACCAGTTTCATAAATTATCTTAGCTAGATCTAGATAACTTGCTACAGCTTCTACATCAGTATGTGCTGCTTCACTTTGTACTTTTTATGTTATGGAGACAGTTTTTTTCTAAACCTTCATTAACCAACCCCTGCTTGCCTCAAACGTTTCTTCTGCAGCTTCCTAACTTCTCTTGGTCTTTCTAGAATTGAAGAAATTTAGGTTTTGCTCTGGATTAGGCTTTGGTTTAAGGGAATGTTGTGGCTGGCTTGATCATTTATCCTAATAATTCAAACTTTGTTCATATCAGCAATAAAGCTGTTTCACTTTTCTATCATTTGTGTGTTCCCTGGGGTAACACTTTTAATTTTCTTCAAGAACTTTTTCTTTGAACTCACAACTTGGCTAATGCTGGTGCAGGAAGTCTTGCTTTCAACCTGTCTTGACTTTCAACATGCCTTCCTACCTATGATTAATCATTTCTAGCTTTTGATAAAGTAGGAGATGTGTTAACTCTTCCTTTTACTTGTACACCTAGAGATCATTGTAAGGTAATTAATTGGCCTGATTTCAATATTTTTGTGCCTCAAAGAATAGGAAGGCCTCAGGCCAGAGAAAGAGATGGAGGAATGGCCAATTGGTGGAGCAGTAAGAACACACAAATCACTTATGGATTAAAGTTATCATCATATGGACACAGTTTGTGGCTCCCCAAAACAATTACAATAGTAGCATCAACAATCACTGATCACAGATCACCACAGCAAATGATAATAAAAAGCTTGAAAATATTGCAGAAATTTCCAAAATGTGACACAGACACAAAATGAGCATAGTTATTGAAATAATGGTACCAGTAGACTTGCTTGACACAGGGTTGCCACACAAACCATCAGTTTGTTAAAAAAAAAAAAAAAAAAAGCAATATCTGCAAAATGCAGTAAAGTAAAGCACAATTAAAGGAGGTATGCCTTGAAATAGTTTGGATGTTGTCCCACTCAAATTTCATGTTGAAATATAATCCCCAATGATGGAGGTGGGGCCTGGTGGGAGGTGTTTGGATCATAGGGGCAGCTTTCTCATGAATGATTTAGTACCATACTATGGGACTGTCCTCATGATGGTGAATGAGTTCTCATGCAATTGGATCATTTAAAAGTGTGTGTGGCACTTTCCCCCACCTCTTTCTTGTTCTTGCTTTCACCATATGATGTGCCTGCTCACTCTTCACCTTCTGCCATGATTATAAGTTTCCTGAGGCCTCCCCAGAAGCAGACCAGATGCAAGCATCATGCTTCTTGTGTAGCCTGCAGAACCATGATCAAGTTAAACTTCTTTTCAAGTTACCCAATCTCAGGTATTTCTTTACAGCAATGCAAGAACAGGTTGATATATGCCTGTACTTTAAAAATGACTCTCTACTATCTTCTGGCTTGCATAGTTACTGATGATAAGTTTGCTATAATTTTTGTCTTTATTCTTTTGTATGTAATGTGTCTCTTTTTCCTGGATATTTGTAAGATTTTTTCTTTATATCTGGTTTTTAGCAATTTGACTATGATGTGTCTTGTAATTTTGTTTAGTTTTATTTTGCATAGGGGTCCTTAAGACTCTTGGATCCATAAATTATGGTTTCCATAAAATTTGTAAAATTTTCAGCCATTATTTTTTCAAATATTTTTCTGACTTCACCACAATATCCTCTTCTTTAAGGCTCTAATTACACATTTACTAAAACTTGGTATTGCAACAGCATTCAGCAACCAACAACATAAAATTCTGAAATTCTGTCATGCAATGAAAAATTATTAGGCATGCAAAGAAGCAGGAAAATCTGACCCACACAAGACAAAAATTCAAATTAAAAAAAAAAAACTGAAATTACTGGTGCTGGTTTTGCTTTTGTTTTATTTTTGTATCATTCAATTTGGATAGATTATATGTCTTTGTCTTCAAGTTTGCTGATCTTATCTTCTGCAGTGTCCAATCTGTTCATCTGTTCCAATCATTTTTTATTTCATATATTTTATTTGTTATCTTTGAAGTTCAATGTAAGTTCTTTTAATTTCTTCTAATTCTCTCATTATTTTTATCTTTTCTTCTACCTTCTGGAACATATTAAAATTGTTTATAATAGCTGTTTTAATGTTCTTGTCTACAAGTTTAATCATCTTTGTCATTTCTGGTTCTGTTTGTATTAAATTTGAGTTTTTCCTGATTGTTGGTCATATTTTCTTGCCTCTTTGCTTGCCCGATAATTTTTTATTAGATGACAGAATATTATGTTGTTGTTTGCTAGATTTTGTTGCATTCCTTCAAATCTGAGTATAGTTAATTTATGTAGTAATTGTATTCTTTAAAATCTTGCTTTTAAAGTTTGCACAATAGGCTAAGAGCATTCTTGAGTTAATTTACGTCCGTTAGTAATCACTCTGAAGATTCTATAATGCTGTGAATATTTTGTGAGCTTTCTATTGTGATTTGTGGAAATATAAACTATTCCAGTCTTGTAAAAACTCTGGAAAGAGTTTGGAAAGCGTTTCATGCATCTCTTCTGGTGACACTGTTCCTAGCCCCTGGTAACATCTTCTAATGCATGCTCAGATCAGATTTAGCCAAAAAATGTGAATGTATCTCTCCCTCTCCTTTCTTTTTACCTCCCTCTCTCTCTCCCTTTCTCTCTCTCATTCATTCTTCATCCTCCCCCTACTCCAGTACATCACCCACCAAACTGTAGCCTTGATATCCTCTCTGAACTCTAGCCTCTGTCTCTTTAATTTAGCAAGACTGTCAGGCTGTCTTTGGGTTCACGCTAATCTGTATCGCAGCTTGAAAACCATTCCCAGGATAGTAAGCAAGAAAACTTGTAGGTTTTAACTCATTAGTTTTCTTCCTCTTAGGGAACTTCGTTCTGTGCACTTTGTTTTTCAATATTTCATTTCTTTTCTTTTCTTTTCTTTCTTTTTTTTTTTTTTTTTTTTTTTTTTTTTTTTTTTTTTTTTGAAACAGAGTCTCACTCTGTCGCCCAGGTTGTAGTGCAGTAGCACGATCTCAGCTCACTGCAACCTCCGCCTCCCATGCTCAAGCATTTCTCCTGCCTCAGCCTCCCAAGTAGCTGAGATTACAGGTGTGCACCACCATGTCCACCTAATTTTTGTATTTTCAGTAGAGACGGATTTCACCATTTTGGCCAGGCTGGTCTCAAAGTCCTAACCTCAGGTGATCCACCTGCCTCTGCCTCCGAAAGTGCTGGGATTACAGGCGTAAGCCACTGTGCCCGACCCTGAAGACCTTTCTTTTACATACTATTGCCAGCATTCTAGCTGTTTAAGGAAATAGTGTTAATCCAGAGTCTATTACTGTAGCTTGGCCAGAAGTAGAAAGGAGACAATTATTTAGTTTGTTTCTTGGTTGTTTGCCTGGTTGGTTGGTTGGACTTTTTTTTTTTAACATTGTTTTATTTTGTTGATAGGAGGAGATCTCCTAAATTCCAGCAGCTCATCTAAAAGAGCCGGGCCAGGTAGATGCCAACCTATTGTTAGAAATTAAGAGAAAAGGCCTATATCATGAATAGGATAGACTATCCAGAGATTCTACTCCAAGACCAGTTGTATTTCTGAAGACACCCCCAAAAGAACGGTTGTGTCTGTCCAGGCTGTGCCTATCTAGGCTGTGCTTGGGGTTAACACCCAATTGTCAGTCCCACCTGAGGTGGGATCATGATTGCACATATGAAAACCAGCAAGCAAAAGCCAAATGAACCTTCTTTGAGCACATGAGGGAAAACCCTTGAAGGGATGTCAGCAATTGAAGGGCAATTCTGTGAAGGATTCCAGTTTCTGGCAATAAAGCAAGTGCTTTGTGCCATTATATTGTGTTTGTTTTTATGGGTTATATAATAATAAAAAACCCCATACTAGAAAAGATTTAAGTAGAATTTCTTGCCAAAAGAACAATCTGGTATTCTCTCCCTGTGGAGGAGTACAAATCAGCCAGCTGGGGCAGCCCAGCTGCATATGTACTGGGTTGAATAGCAGGCTGGTGTACAGCCTGAGGCATCAATCACCTGCACTCCATCTCCCTGCTGATGGAGCAGGAGAGTGAAGCATGAATGGGCTCCTTTCTCCCTCTCTCTCACTCCAACTCTCTTTCTCTCCTTCCCCCTTCCTCCTTCCTTCTCCATATCCCTTTTCCTTCCTCTTTTTCTTCTTTTCCCTCCGTCCTTCTCTCTCTTTTCTTCCAAGACAGAAGTCCCATTAAGATAATCTAGGCTATAAAATTACATAATAATGCAATAATAATAGATGAGAGTAGGGTGGCAATATTGGTGCTTTTTATTTTCTTTATGCTTTTCTATATTTCCCAGTTTTCTACACTAAACATATAAAACAGTAATAATAAAACTTATTTGAAGGGAACACACAAAAATGTTATCTTCCAGGAACCTAGCTTAATTCCCTAATATAGAGCAAATAATAAGTGTCTGTTTAATAAATGAGGAAAAGTAGTAATGTTTGGAGGTAAGAAAAACAGTGACACTCTCTATTAGTTTTTTTAAATGCAACAATTCTGTTCTCTTTGATCCTTTCAGAACTCGCAACTGTTCTAAAGTGCCTCCATGGGTTTCTAGCTTTCCATTTTAAGAAAAGCAAGCGTCACACTTTCTATAACATATGACATTGCTAATCGTCATGAAGTAATTTAACCTCTATATAAATTAACCCCATATCCCAAAATATAAAAGTTGCCAATGCTAAGTCTAATTCCTAAAGATAACTCTAGAATCACCTTGCCAATAGCAGACTGCTTAGTGCTAGGTCATTACTTTGAGGATGGCTGTTTCTCAGCAAACACCTCAGATCCTGCTGGGAGCTGGCTTTCCCTCAATGCCATCTTCAACTTCTCTACAAAAGACATTTAAATCAGTGAAAAGTTTACTAATAAACCTATACATGAATAAAGAAGAGGGGCTTGTTTCCTTTTTCTTTGGTTGGAAGTAAACACCAGCGTATATCTCATAAAACCATTTACCCTTATTGAAAGTTAAAAATATAGTGAGAATATGCACATAAATCAGAGAGTTATCAAAAACTATTTAGGAAAAAAATGTTTAACATATTCTAGTTGAATGAATTGAACACACTGACCTAACACCTGTACTACACCATACTGGGGGCACTTTTAAATGCATTTGCAGATGTGGAAGCTCACTGCCTACCAAAGTGCATGTTCCTAATGGTGTTCTTATCACCTTTATGCTACCTGTCCCACCACCCACGCACATATTTCGTATCTTTCTGGGGCGACTGCATATAGTAGGTCTTCAACAAACATGTTACATTGAATAATATTTTTTATATTAGAACTATGACTCATTTGACATAACATGTATTTAAAGTAAAAATTGACCCTCACTTTAGTTCTGCCATATGAAGCTACTCAGAAACAATTTATTTGCTCTTTTACTTGCCACCCTACGTAGTCATTATCTTTTCATTTGTGTACATCCCCTAAAGGTAGAGAGCATTTCAACCACTGCCTGCTGCTTCCTTATGCCTTCCACTAAGAGCTAAATTAATTAATTAATTAATTCATTCATTCATTTTTTCACTTATCCCTCCATCCATCTACTCAAGAAATCCATGGAACATGCGAATATTTGAAGACAGTCTTCACATTCTTCCTAAGTCTTCTCTTCATCTAACTAAATATTCTCATTATCTTCTTTATCATTCTTATTGTGATATGTGTTCTAACAAACTTAAGGGATATTGACAGACCAGAATCAGGGAGTGTGAGGGAAGAACTATTCCCTCTCTTGTTCTAAGTCCAAGCTTCTACTATTACAACATTCAGAACACTCCTTCAAAATAGATAAAAAAGATATTCTGAGAACACAGTAATAAAAAAATCTAATATCTAATAATCTAGTAAAATGGAATTATAGTTTAAAAATACCATTATGTTACTGAAAGGTACTTTAGGGGAGGTATGTGTAATGCCAAGTGAGGCTATTTTTTGCCTACAAGTTATATTTTACTTTTCTAAACTTTAAAAATTCATTAACATTAAAACTCTAAGGGATCACCAGTTGTCTTTTGGGTGTTAAAATAACACCAGCAAATGCAGTATTATATCTTTCTAAGCTACTGCTTAGTATTTCAGTGTTATAGCATGATCATCCTTAAAATGTGCAACAGAGAACCAACTCAGTAATCAGTATTGATCTTGTAACTCCTCTGCACATAATGACTTCAGTGGGGCTAGTGCTTTTCTACTGATGGCTCTCAGAGCTTTAAAAATAATAATACTCGCAAAAGACTGAGCACAAACATTACAGCTATATCTTTAAAAATACTGCATGATCCATGTCTTGGAAAGGAATCAGAAGGAAGACCACATCCACACCTTAGTGAATAGTAGTTCCTAAAATGCCTGCTCAGCCTTATGAAGACTGTAGCCACCAGTCCCATGCCATGTTAAGTGCTCATCTTTGGATATCAACAGAGACTGTCATTGTTGAGCTGCTTATCCTCTCATTAATAAGACAATTAGTATTCACACTATCTACTCTGAATTTATAAAAATAATCCCTCAAACATTTAGGCAGGCTTCCAGCTGAATCTCTAATGTAAATGATTAGGCTTAGAGTCAATTGAAGGTGTTTTTCTGTGATACAACCAGCTCATGTCAAGACATTTCGGGGCACTTCACTAAAACATACAGATCTTGTGATTCATGTTTTTAAATCTCCGTGGCTGACATGCCCTCACTTGAACAAAGTTCCTTTCCAGATCATGGGGCCTTTCCATTAATGCCTGAAGTTGTATCTTTCTTCTTTAGTCTACATTACCTGGGGGACCAATTGCAAGCAAAAAGGAATTCACTTTAGTAAACCTTGTGACTTCCCTGAATCCACAGAGCCTTCCAGAAATCGAGGCTTTATGGCAGCTCATTATTATCCTAGCCAAGTGTATCCCCCATTGAGCAATTAGGAATGAAGAGTTTTATTATCTTAGGGACAAGAAGAATGCAGTGAAAACTCCATGTAAAGAAAAAAACCATGAAATTTAGTATTTTGTGACATTTTCGTCTAGCCAATGAGAAAATCCTGAATTCACTGCAGATATATAGAAAGATAGTCATTGAATTGAACCAGAAATAAGCCTGAAAACTTTTTTTGCCTTCCCACTCTGCTTCTACATAGCTGCATTATTCATAGCCATTTGTTTTTCCCTTTCAGATGTGGGCTCACACTTTCTGCTTTGGAGCTATTGTTCAAGGCTTATTCTGATAGAAGTCACTAATTTTCTTTTCTGTACTATCATTCCACACCAGGCTCAACTGTATATAGGGCATTTTGAAGTCATGGAAACCACTGAGACAGAGAAAATACATAAAACTTTGGGCATGGATCAAATGAGCAAAACTATAACTATGGCTTAAAAAATGTAGGGGCCTATATATAAGTTGGTATCTTTCTTGATTTTATATTTAATTATAAGCATATATATACCTAATAAAAATCCCCACCCCCGAGTGAGTCATTATTTTACATTTAATTTTCTCTAGTATATACCCTTTTAACTTCTAGACAAATCAACCTTTAGGTAACAGTCATGTTACTTAAAAATTGATTTATTTGTGTTAGCCTTACTGTACCCATGTAAATTTTTAAAAACTTGGTGTCAAACTAGGCTCTCATTTTCCTGCACATGCATGCATGTATTTTGTTCATGCATACACACACACACACACACAAGCACACATTATCTGCCTAATAACACAACCACAACATCAAAAATATTTATTTACAGATGAACAGGTCAAATGGTAGCCCTCTTTACCTCAAACTTCCCTAAAATTGGAACTCTTACTGGGGAGGGAAAACGTAATCTGTTATACAAAGTACAAGGGGTTAAGCTAGGAAGTTTATATAGATAATCCTAATGAGGTAGATAACTAGCTCACATTTCATTACTGTAGCTTATTTCCTGGAAACTGCAGAGAAATTACTGTAAGAATTAGAAAAGCTACATGAATACAAAACATGACAAAAATTAATAAATTCCTTTGAACATATGTGGCAAGCTAAAAGGAAATAGGGCCTTCTCAGGCCACCACTATTCTCCACCTGGCCAGTCTCAGCCTCCCTCAAATGCAAATCCATCTTCAAAAGCCATGCCATTCACTTCCAGGTTTATAGAGAAATAGTCATGACCATACAGCATACATTTTCCACACATCATCTCTTGAGCATGTCTGCTTGATCCCTGCAGTTCTCGGTCCTATGAGAGTTGCTCTACCTCTCTTTCTCCATCACAATTTATTCTTTAAGTCTCTCCAGGCTTCTCTTCCTTCTCCAACATACAGTCAAATGCTATAAGCCCACCTACCACACTAGGAAATCAAAAGTTACCCACGAAAAGAAAATGTAAACCCAATCTGTTACCAAGATCTGCCCACCAGTATTCCTTGGGTGTATCTGGATTGGATGGGAGCTGGCATCAGTCTGGTGTTAAGCAAATTGCTCTCTCTTCTGCCTTCTCATGATGACCATTTTGCTCTTTTTATCCTTTCCATCTCAGCACAGTTATCACCTGCTGAGAAATACTCCTCTGAATTATTCGACAGATTCAAATTTTTGTTTTATATTCCCCTTAGGCCCATGTGAACCTCTTTGGTAACACAACACAGTTCTGACAGTGTTTTGTGTAACTGTGCTTCATGTCCACTGCATATACTAGACAACGTAAATCATAAAGACAACAACACCAGCTCTTGTTTTCTTATCAGAAAAAAATAGACTTACCCCCAAAATCTAGTACACTGTCTAGAATATAAAAGGTGCTCAATTAATATTTCTTGAATGAATGAAAGTTTGAATGAATAAATATGTCTATGTGTATGGGTTTATGTAGTCTGTGTTTATAAATAATATTTCTGAAGACTTAGTATTAAGAAAATACTTTTTAAAAATTACCTGAACAAGAGCTAAAGTAAAATGTTATCGTCTTCAATAGATGTTGTATCACAGCCATAGAATCAGAAGCGGCTGAGGATTTGAATTTATTCACTCCTAGTGTCACTATTCATATTTGCCTGAAATAGTCCCAGGTTTTCATCTCAGTATGATCTTTAGGAACACCCTTTGCTCTCCAAATTATTTTAATTTGATCAACAAATTACATAATTACCTTGCTTGTCATGAAGTGAAATCTTGGGTTCTGGCCCTGGGTTACTGTCTTAGTTCACTCAGGATGCTACAACAAACATACCATAAACTAAGTGACTTATAAGCAAAAGAAATGTATTTCTCCCAGCTCCTGAGACTGAGAAGCCCAAGATCAAGATGCTGGCAGATTTGGTGTCTGGTGAAGAACTGCTCTCTGGTTCACAGATGGCACCTGCTAGCTGTGTCCTCACATGATAGAAGGGGCGAAAGAGCTCCCTTGGGCCTCTCTCATAATGGCACCAATCCCGTTCCTGAAGGCTCCATCCTCATGAACTAATCACCTCCCAAAAAGCTTCACCTCTTAATACCATCGCCCTAGAGGCTAGGATTTCAACATATAAATTAGAGAAGGAACACAAACACTTGGACCATAGCAGTCACTCCGTGAAATGCGTGCTGCATGACAGAGGTCTATTCTAGGGTTCCAAATTTAGATATTTATTTTCTCTCCACATATCTATGAAGACTGTAGATATAATACTAATCTGTTGAAATATGAAAGCACCGAAATTTTGCAGCCTCTGTTGAGCTTGGGGAAAAATTACCAGGTAGGATAAATATCAAATGTGATACATTCCATCTTGAATATTTAAATTCCAAAACAGGACATTACATTATGCATAGGTCCCCAATTGCAATTTGACAGTCTGAGCTTCATATTTTTATCCCACTATTATATTCAGTGATTCATTGCACTTTAGCAGTTGGAATGTTCCCTACTAAAGCTGGCCCCAATTCAAAATTTAGTTAAGTTGCTCAGGGCACAGATGTAAATGACCTACCGGGCCATTAAGTCCAAACTTCACAAGATTGTTCTCAGAATAATGAACACTGTGAAACTTTAAGAATAGGCTTCCTTTGGTAAAATCTGGATACAATCCAAGAAGAGTATTCATTGCTTAATTAATATGTAATAATATAACAAATTTAATTTGATGTAAATAATTATTAAATATTAATGAATAAGGTAATGTATACAGTTAAATCCATTTTATGATAAAACCTGCCTAAACAGTATTTCAAATCAATAAGGCATGCCTTCCTTATGCTAGCGAAATAGCATAGAAAATGTAGATTGAAGCTATTATCCATCTTAACTTTTCTACTTTGAAGCTTGTGTCCACAGCAGAAAAAAATCAATTTGAGAATATAATAGATAAACCCAGGTGCACATATTACAGCAAACATTATTGGTTCTTTTTTTTTTTTTTTTTGACTCCTATTGAAAGTTGCTTATTACAAATTATTCTGTCTGGAATTCTTTTAAGCTTTTTGCTAATAAAAACACAAACTAAAAGAACAAATTATTCAGAGATAATTGCAATGCATTATTTAAAGACCTGTCTTCTTTATTTTAAGGTGTCTTACTAAAATATTGGTGTAAATATTCTTACTCCTAAATGGATGTGTTGTGGGGGGTCTGACTATAGTCAGAGAGGGACCTTGTGAAAACTAAAGGAGCCCTGTGAAACCCCAAGTTCATTCACACAAGACTCTGACCATAATAGATGATGGTGATGGCCTTCACTGGGTCTTTTTACTCCCCAAATGTGTCTAATTAAAACTTTAATGGTACCATTGATAAAGGTGAGGGGTAGGAATCTCCAGAGCATCTCAGCCCTCAGTTGACACAGTTGGGTCAGACCAAGAGATTCCAGACCTGGAGCAAGACATGTCTACTGGATGGGCACAGGCCCTTGGGGAACTCAACTGCAGGGCACAAGAAGCAGTGGAGGAGAGGCAAGCCCGTCAGGGGGTTGAAGTGAGAAATCTAGGAGTGGACTAAACACACTCTTTCCATCATTCATTCATCTATCTATTGCAAATATCTATTGCAAATCCACAACATGGTAGGCACTATGTTAGGTATAGTAGTGAGTAAAGCAAACACAGTCCCTGTCCTCAAGGAATTTGCAGTCCAGGAAAAAAGGACACACATTAATTAAGTAATCTTACCAAGGTTTGTATAAATGTGAAATGAGAGAGGATCTCTAAGGGAAAAGGATCTAATTACGTGACAAAACCCCTGGCCTAGGCAAGGGGCAGGAAGTAGAATAAGTAAAGCCTGATCAGTTAGACCTGGAGGTTCCTAAAGAGATAACTAAGCACACAGTGGTAGAAAAGAAGATGCCAGCAGGAACTGCCCTCCAGCCAGAAGGAATAGCATGTGCAAAAGTCCTGTGGCAGCAGGGAGCATGATGTATTCACAAGTTGACTATGTGGCTGGACTACAGGAAGCACAGTTGGCCGGGAGAGAGAATTGGGCATCAGGAGATATGAAGAATGCTGTCTTCCCCAGAAAATGGAAAAGGAGTCGAAATCTAGGAGCTGCTACCACCGTTGGGATATGGGAGGGTGTTTTCCGAGAAGCCACAGTTAAATTTCAGTTCCTGTATACTAATTGGCAAATAGATCACAACTTAGACATTCTTTTCTATGGAAACAAATGATAAACAAAGTATGACCAAGTTCTTGTGCTTTATGTCCATTTTAAGCAATATAGCTTGCTATAGCCATGTAGTAGAGAGCCAGCACAGCATAGTCTTCGAAATCAGAGAAAGCGGGTCCAAACTTTGCATCTGCCACTTTCCTCCTGTGTGACCTTGATTAGTTCACCTAATTTGTCTGGGGTTCTGTTTTCATCAATTTCACATGGAGCAATGTTATGATTTACCTCACATAATTAAATCATCTTATTTATGTAAAATGCTTATAAGAGTGCTGGGCACATAGTAAGCATGCAATAAACATTAGTCATCGTTGTACTAGGCCAAAGCACTTACCCACCCCCATTGCTAGGAGAGTGAGCTGCAAAAAGCTCATGGCTACACCTCTCCAAAAATAATGTCTTAAGGGATGGGAGAAAGCTCACCCAAGAAATGCTGCCTCCTGAACCAGTTTGAACTGATACGGAATACAGAAGCCTGCCTCACTCCAAGGGGTAAAAATTCTGTGGTCCTACTCACACCCGAGAACTACCTGGAGGACGAAGCTGAGACCCCATTTTTACTTGACTTCTTCCCCTGTCCTAGGCTGCTTCCGTCACAGTTTCCTCCCAAAGCACTCTCAATAAATCACTGATACAAGAATCCTTTGCTTTGCTTCTTGAGAACCTGAACCAAGACAGTTGTCATAATTCATGTGTTAATCTACTCTTTCTCTGAAGCTTCACATTCTTTCTTGACAGACTAAAAGCTTGGCTCAGTTGACTTAAAAAAAAATAGGTCTTGGCTAACTGAAGTTTCCACACTCAGTGCTCAATTAGCACCTTTTACAGATTTCTATTGGTTGTGTATTTATTGGTTTGCCTGTCTGACGATAAGCCCCACCAGACGATGAACTTCACAAGAGTAAGTGCTGTATGTTAGTTTTTACCCCACCAGATACAGCACATGGTCTCATGTAACCCAGCAATTCAATTTAATTCACTTAAGTGTAGAGTTGTGCAATAAACAGATTATGACATTACAACCAGAAGCAAATCTCCTATGGAACAGAGAATCTGAGTGCGCTTTAACTTTAAAAATTAACCCACCCTGACCCAAATGACACTTTACCTATTCCAAGCTGCTGGCCCATCTGTTCACTTACACACAGTTTATGAATGCTACCTTCCAGTTGCAGCTGCTCATTCCTATACAACTTTATAACAGATGTTAAAATCTGATTCTGTAGCATGTTAGGAAATAAATCAGGCAAGAAACTGACAATCAAAATCCTTTTGGGGTTTGAGGAAAATGACTCAGCATACAAAACTCTCCATAGAAGTTCACTACATCCTTAAAATTTAGCTTAAAACACTACTACCTACAATGCAGTCATATTCATCACATTAATAGATTTGACACTGAGGCCCAACAAAAGCAAAAATATGCAGAAGGTAGTTTGGGAATAAACAACTGACAATTCATTATTTCACAATGTGGGTCCAATGAAGATGTATGGGAAATTTTAAATAAAGAGATATGTGCAAATGAAGCAATTGGTTAATGGAGTCCTATGTCTGATGAAATGACTAGAGGAAAAGTCTGAACTTGAAGAAATTCACAAACCAGGCATTTAGCTCCGAGATGATTGGGAATGCACTGCATATGCATGGCCTTATTTACATATAGCATTGTCTTAGCTGCAAATACAAGATGTGAATCTGTAATATGTACCCATCTACTGTATCCACATGTACAATATCTGATGTAATGAAATGGAAACTTCTGATTCCTTCACTGTCATAATCAACACATTCATATTCATGCTTCTTCTTTTTGTTCATCCTAACTGCTAAGTCACTGGGAGGTACTAGGCAAGACTTTTAACATCCCAAGTCTTGTTTTTCCCTGTAAAATGGAGATAAAGCCCATTTAGTTATCTAGTCTAAATACCCTGCTGATCAGCAATAAAAAAGAGAAAAATATGCCAAATTGAGCATTTTTCTTTTTTAATTTCAAAAGTCAGATAAAAAATGAGCAGCACTTTTGATGTCAGAAATAGGTTAGCAAGAATGCATGTTGAAAGTTGATTTGACCAAATAATTTAAATTGGAATGTCTAATTCACAAAATATGAATTTAAAGAAATAAACATAGTCACAGTTTTCTTTCTGAGAAACAGAAAACAGCATATGCTACAACTTTATTTTCAACAAATAAGGGAATAGTGTCTCGTATGTGTATGTGATATCACTGTTTACACATATACACATATTAAGGGTAACAGAATATATAGGAATTTGTTTTAGAGAGGAGTTCACAGGACAATTTTCAGTGGATAATTTTAAGCACAATGTGAACAGTGCTCTATTTTTCTTCCTGCTAAAAATGTCATAACGAAACAGTGAAAATCACTTTTTCTCCCTAATTAAAGGCCACATGCTGCCTCTGTAGTAATCACAGATCTCATTAGTGCCCAGTGAGAGTTATGGTATCAATCACATTAAGTAGAGACTTTATATCAATAATCCCATGTGTTTCATGTGTTTGCATCTTTTGGTTGTTGCAAATAAATTCATTGATTGAAATCCGATTTGTAGAAATTTGTGTTAGCATTTGAAATGTGAAATCATTTTTTTTTCCTGAGAGATGTGGGATGGGGACAGGACAAAATGTATATTAGGCAATGATGAGCTCCAGTAAAATAAAAATACATGTCTTATTTTTGACATGTGATTTAATACCTTTTCTATAGACAATTCACCATAAGAAACTCAGTGTGATGTTAACGCATTTATAAACAACTGATGCTGTATCTGTACTAGCCTTTCTCCATTAATAATCACCCCATCCCATAAAAGAGAAGATAATCAAAGATTTTTTTAAAAATGTATTGATCTCCTGTACCTGACAGTTAAGTTGTTAATGTTATGTCATACTTATGGTATCAGAGTTAAGTGGAGAGTGGAAGCCATCGTCCACAACAGTTATATTTTAAATAATTTGCCAACATGTTAATCTACTGTCTTTTTCCTTCTTAGAGATGAGTTCTCTTTATGTTGGCCAGGCTGGAGTACAGTGGCTATTCACAGGTGAGATCATAGTGCACGACAGCCTGCAACCCCTGCATTCAAGTGATCCTCCTGCCTCAGCTTCCCATCTCAAACTCTCATTGGGTTCTAATGAGATCTGGGACTCTAGGGCACTCATCCACACCCGGCTTGTCCACTGTCTTAAGCAAATATACTCCAATACACACATTGTAACCTGAAGATTCTCAGAAGCACATTCTGAACATATTTTAAATGCCTTTTAGAGTAAATGGAATGATAAATTCATGTATCAGACCTTTACATTAAACTGTAAGTCCCTAGAAAGTAGGAATTGCGTCATATTCAATTTAGCATTTTTAAACGTATTTATCACTATGGTTTTCTTTCCTTTTCATTGAGTGAATAAATGCTATATATGGTAATAGCTAAAATTTATTGAAGTAAAGAATATTTTATTGTATGTGGCAAACAGACCCTAGAGTGACCTCCAGTGATTCCCATCTCTTGTTCATACCTTCGTGTCCAATCCCCTCCCACTGAGTGCAAATAGGACCTGTAACCTGTGACCTGCGACTTGCTTTTTTTGTTGCTTTCTTTTTTTTTTTTTTTTTTTTTTTTTTTTTTTTTTTTTTTTTTTGGAGACGAAGCCTCAGCCCAAGCTGGAGTGCAGTGTCACGATCTCAGCTCACTGGCACTTCTCAGGCTCAAGTTATTCTCCTTCTTCAGCCTCCAGAGTAGCTGGGATTACAGGCGTATGCCACCATGCCCAACTAATTTTTGTATTTTTAGTAGAGACAGGGTTTCACCATATTGGTCAGACTGGTCTCAAACTCCTGACCTCAAGTGATCTGCCTGCCTCAGCCTCCCAAAATGCTGGAATTATAGGCATCAGCCACCGTGCCCAGCCTGCTCCTAATCAATAGAATATGGCAAAGGTCACTCCCAAGAGTAGTTCCTATTTTATAAGACTCTGTCTTAACAGTCTGAAGGGAGAGAGTCTCCTTGCTGATTTGATGAGGTAAACAGCTGAATTGGAGAAATCCATACAACAAGGAACTATGGGAAGCCTATAGGACCTGAGTGGACTCCAGCTGTCAACCAGCAAAATGCTAGTCTGCTTCATATGTGGCCACCAAACATATATTTTAGGAATGTAAAAAACAGATTAAGACTTAACAAAATATCTTGCTGTACAGCAAAATTATTCTTGACATTTCTTTAAAATTAAAATAATGAATGACAGACTTTTTAGAGTTTGGGGTCCAAAGGTTGCAAACATGTGCTCCCAAAGACCAGACAAGAAATATAAACAAGCAAAGCAGGCCAGGTATAGAAAAGCATAGTAGAGCAAGTGCTGCATAAATGGCGATTGTCATTCATTCTCAGTTTAGGAATGTGATAGAAGCCGCAAGACTGCGGCAAGGTAGAGATCATGTCTCACCTAAACACTGCAGCTACTTCCTGCTTTCAAGTGATCATTGCTCCCACTATCACTAGATAGCATTCATTTTTGAAAAAATAAAAAACATTATTATGGGGAAAAATCACCTGCTGTCTAACATTGAAAACCTAATTATTATAAGGTGTTCAGTCCTGACGTGGTCATGAAGTGCTAGTCACATAAAACATACACTCTTATTTGACTCAAGCCCTCATGTTAGAGCTGAGGAAATAAAGATTCAATAAGGGTAAGTTACCTGTAGAAGGCCCTACAATTAGGAAATAGAAGACTTGGTAATTATAAATCCAGCTCATGCACCTGGAAACTATAAGAAGTCATTAGAAATTAAGAATTCACAGGCAATCCTTTTTGAGTATAAATTATTAATCTGTGGCAACTAAAACAAGGTACAGAGAGTTCTTCCGTGGAAATGGCATGCTTGTGAGTTTAAAGAAACCTTATTTGTTTATTTGGACATTCAAAAGAAAAAAGCAAAATAAATGCAAAATTCCTTCAGTGTAAGTATAACAGATAACTATTTACCAGTCACGTGCAATGCTAACAGTGTTTTAAATATTCATACGCTTCGGAGTCAGGCTGTCAGCTCTCTCCTTTGTCTGAGTCACACTGCCTTCCACTAACAGAGAGTGAATGTCAAACCACAGCTGGGCTTCTTGGGACACAGGCAATTCAGGGATTCATGATAAAGGTGTTTCTCCTCAAGGTTCTCAGTAGTAATGGGATAAAAGAAACCCAGCATCCCATCTTCCTGTGCAGAGTCACCCAACCTTTCACTCAGCTGTCGTTTTGGTCTCTCACTCAGCTGTTGCTGTGGTTTATAACTTAGTGGCATATAACTCAGATTTCAGGTCTGATCATCCCAGTAATAACTGCCCAGATGTGAAAGTGTGGATAATCAATAGTATTATTGTATCCTGGGTGGTCAACAGGGAACAGGTACACACAGTCGTATGATTTACAACTCAGGCAAACTGACTGGCGGATACACTCAGAGTGCCTAATAACATAGATTTTTAAAAGGGAAGAAATATCAGTAGCAGTTTTTTTCTTCTTAGGAAAATTCAATGGATTTTTAGATTTGCATTAATTATATCACTGTGCTTATTCAATATACTATTAAGAAGACTCAATATTTAGCTGAGTCATTATTTACAACAATTAGAAAATAGCAAAATGGCCTAACTTACTAACTGAAAAAGTTGTGAATTTGGCTTTGGGGAACATTATGGAATTTTTCACTCATCATGTGTACTAAATCCCTGTTGTAGGAATGAGTCACTAAGTAGCTCTAGAGGGAAAGAGAAGGCATTGGGAAAGTAGCCAAATGTATCTTAATTTGATAGATTGAACCCCTGCCTTTCATTTGTAAAGATTGTCTACGGCCTCGTCCTTTGAAGAAACCCTCCATTTCATCCACGTTGCTGGTTCCTAACAGAGAATCCTCCCTGCCCTTCCCCCTCACCAAAAGAAAACAATTTGGAAAAATTTTATTTTCCTTTTCATATTATAAAGTTTATTAAAGTAGTGTGTACACAGGCCGAAAACAAACAAATGAAAAACAACTTAGTACAGAAAGGTTTATTTTGAAAAGCAATTAATAACTATTTGTAATGTTTTTTCTGTCCCCTATTTGTTCTGGCAAAAGAGAAACCCTTAAATTCTGCTCATTGTTCCTGTTTCAGTTATAATGCTGATAATCCTTAAATTTTAAAAGAAAATCTTGTGCATTATTTCGAGATTTATTAACTGTCATATATCATTTATTGACTTTTTGCTATGATAAATGAGGATAAAACTGACTCTCTAGAAGCACTACTCTGGTTCATACTTGAGTAGGAGTGGTCAATCCTCATTTTATTTTTCAAAACTAAGAAAAAAAGGTTAAACTAGTAGCATGCTTTTCTATCCAGGATGTCTTTTAAATCATTTCCAAGGACACTGCTACTTTAGGCATCAGTGAACTAGAATTCTATAGGGGTATTGGAATGTTGAAACCAAAGAATATGATTGAAGATATGGGCTGGTGAGTCAATTACAACTATAATCTTCTGCTCCCACCTGTTTCACCTACCTTGAATCCCAAGCAATCCTCTCCAGGAAATCTTTTAATTATTCTCGTATGTATCACTCTCTCTCTCTCTCTCTCTCTCTCTCTCTCTCTTTTTTTTTTTTTTTTTTTTTTTTACCACCATATCAAATTTATTATTCCAATGGCACTAGTACAGCTGGAGGTGCTCATGGTGACACCGCACAGGACTTCCTGCCTGCTAGAAATCATCTACCCGCTTGTTCCTTTCCCCTTTCCGGGGCAAAAGCCACTACGGGCCATTTACCCAAATAAACCTCTTAATGTGTTTGTTAAAATTAGTTTCCCTCTGAAGAAATGGAAAAAGTGTTGGGTGTCCCATCCCACCTCCCCCTCCCCGACCAGCCCAGTAAAAGTCCCTGCTAAGAGGTCGTGTCTGCTGCCTCTAGACTCTGGAAATAAATATTGAAAGAAACGGCATCAAGTGTTAAGGTTGAGTGATGGCACGCAGCGGGCCCCGGAAACCTCTCAGGGCAGCGTGGCTGTGTCGGGACAGTCTCCAGGACGTGGTGCTGTGGGTGCTACGAATCCCCAGGGCAGCAGGTGCTGCAGGAAGGGCCGCCTACAATTTGTCCAGGAAGTTGTCCAGGGCCGGGATGCCTTCCTTCAGGCCCTTGCGTTTGCGGGTCTCAGCCACCACCTGGCTGGGGCGGCTGCTGTTGTCAAAGGGGTCTCCGGGCAGGATCTGCCAGTGGTCGAACACACACTGGGGGAAGGCCTGGCCGCCCGTGTTGGACCTCAGGTCAGCGGTGAAGCCAAAGGACTCGTTGACAGGCAAGTAGGCCTTGACGACAAATATGGGGGTGCCGGCCACTTGGGACTCCTCGAACACGTGGCCCCGCTTCCTGTTCAAAACTCCGTAGATGCCACCGACCACTTGCTCTGGACACTGGATCTCCACAAGGTAGATGGGCTCCTTGAGGCGCTGCTGGGCGGTCAGCACGCTGGCGTAGAGGCAGCGCCGCGCTGTGGGGATGATCTGGCCTCCCCCTCGGTGGATGGCGTCAGCATGCAGGGTCACTTCCTGGACGTCGAAGCACACACCCCGCATGTTCTCCTCACACAGCGCACCCTCCTTGGTGGCCCACTGGAAGCCGGCCACCACACTGTCCTTGATCTCGTTGAGGTACTGCAGGCCCTTGGTGGTGTCGGTAAGGATGTTGGGGCCGGTGCCGTCGGGCCCAAAGCACCAGATCTTCCGGGCTTCGGCCACGTCCCACTGGTACTTCTCCGCCAGGTAGCGCGCCTGCTGCTTGAGCTCCTGGCGGGCAGACACCTCGCCTTAATCGATGTCCTCGGCCAGGCCATCGGGGAAGGGCCGCGCCTTCATGTACAGTCGGTTGTGCTTGTTGGGGGACTTGGAGAGGCAGAGCACGTTTGACTCTTCACTGACTGTCTCGCGGTACGAGACGACCGGGTCAGATTTTTTGATGGGGATGCAGGCGTGGTCCTCCTCCAGGTCCTTCAGGCAGATCTCCAGGTGCAGCTCACCGGCGCCCGCGATGATGTGCTCTCCTGACTCCTCAATGATGCACTGCACCATGGGGTCGGACTTGGCCAGCCGCTTCAGCCCCTCCACCAGCTTGGGTAGGTCAGCCGGGTTCTTGGCCTCCACGGCCACTCTGACGACAGGGCTGACACTGAACTTCATCACCCGCATGTTGTGTGCATGCTCGAAAGTGGTGATGGTGCCTATCTTCACCAGGAACTGGTCCACTCCCACCAGACCCACAATGTTCCCACAAGGCACATCCTCGATGGGCTCCACATAGCGGCCCATCATCAAGATTGTTCTCTGGATTGGCTTCAGGTAGAGGTCCTCCTTCTTCCTGGGGGTGTAGACCTTCCTGAAGGTCTTCCATAATCCTGACCTTCAGGCCGGTGGAGACCAGCCCCGAGAAGACTCGTCCAAAGGCGTAGAACCGACCTTTGTCGGAGGTTGGCACCATTCTGGAAATATACATCATAAGGGGGCCTTTGGGGTCACAGCTTTTAATGCCCATGGCAGCCTCGTCGTCCGGGGGCCCCTCCTACAGGAGCTCGCAGTGGTACTTCTGGGCCGTCACAGGGGAGGGCAGATGGATGGTGATCATCTGCAACAAGGCGTCTCCGGCGGGCAGCCAGCGGCGCATCACAGCCTTCAGCAGGGGTTTGCCTTCTTTGTCCTTGTCCTCACTGTCCAGTTTGATGTCCAGTTTCTCTATCAGTTTTGCTGTCTACTCTTTCTTGAAATTCATGATGGCATCAAACACCTTGAAGATGGGGTCCAAGATCAACTGGCAGAAGGTGCGTGGCAGCTTCTTCCCATCGGGGCTGGTGGCTGACTTGCTGAACTTGCCATTGGCTGGGTCAAAGTACCTGTCACCCCACAGCTTCTTTATCATGTCCTCCACTTTCTTGGCCCACTCGGCAGGCCCCAACTGGCCCTCCCCTTTGGCAGCAAACTTGGCCACGTACATCTCCGCAAACTGCTTCAGGGTGAAGGCCCACCCATGGAGGCCAGACCCGAAGCCCACGGTACCGAGGTCAGGATCGATCATGATGTTGCCCATGGAGCCGCTCTCACCCTCGCCGTAGGTGGAGATGATGACGTTCACGTTCTCCACAATGCGCTGGAAGGTCTGGTAGAGCTCCTCGGGCTCCAGCTGCAGCTCCAGCAGGGCACGGTCCACCTTGTTCATCATCAGCACAGGCTTGATGCGCTCCGCAATGGCCTGCCGCAGCACTGTCTCCGTCTGCACACACACGCCTGACACGCAGTCCACCACAACCAATGCACCATCAGTGACTCGGAGGGCAGCCTCCGAGGAGAAGTCGACGTGCCCGGGGGAGTTGATGAGGTTAATGAGGAAGCCGGCGCCGTCCTTGCTCTGCTTGATGAAGTTCAAGTCATTCTCCGAGAGCTCGTAGAAGAGAGAGATGGCAGTTGACTTGATGGTGATGCAACGCTCCTGCTCATCCTTCCGGGTGTCAGTGAAGCCTGTCTCCCCGGCCCGGGCCGAGGCGATGATGCCCGCCTTGCACACCAGGGAGTCTGTCAGTGTGGACTTGCCGTGGACCACGTGGGCGATGACAGACATGTTGCGGATATTGGCCTTCTTGTCCATGATGGCGTGGATCTGTTCTACCATGAAGTTCACCATGGTGGCGGATGGCGGTGGATTCTCCCAGGTAGAACCGAATGAAGCGAGTCGCGCCGAGGATGGTGACGACGACGACGGCAGAAGAGCGTATGTATCACTTTCAATGATGCATTTTACTCATAGACTTTCACGATCTCTATGGTTTCTTGACTTCTTACTTTCTCATTTGAGTTTCAGCTTTACTCTTGTCTCCTAAATAAAGCTAAACACTTCTAATGATTCTCCCTAAGGGTTACCTTGCCTCTGCCTCATTATAGAAACATTTAGTTACCAAGAACCAAGTTACTGTCTTTCTACTATAACCTCATGTCATTTCTATCCACACATTTAGAATTGATGTGGTGGAAAGCACTATCCACCAGGAACCCACAAGCTGACTTCCACTTCTTGATTTGAATGTGTGGCTTGGGACACATCTAGAAAAAGAAGGGGATGAAGTAAATGAACCCTCAGCTCTGACCATCTGCCTACTTGGTGCAGGCACAGTGGTTAGTTCATGGCTTTCAGGGCCGACACTTTGTCAATATGCACCACTATGGCCGCACTAGTTGTTAAGGGCAACTTCTGTCTGATTGGTCAGTACCCAGTCAGAATAATCTACTCTCCCAACCAATATTTATTGAGTGCCTACCAGGAGCAAGGTATCTCCTAGACCCTGAATATGTATTGGATTAAAATATGTATTCTAAGTCAAAGTGTCTCAGCTAGTAATGTGATGTGTGACTTTGGCCCAACCACTTAACATGCCTGGGTTTCAGTTTCCTCATTTGCAAAACAGGAAATGTTCAAAGTCCGTTTTTCTCAAGTGATTTATGAGTCAGTAATGATTACACTGAAATTGGTAGAATTTGCTTTTTAAAGTTACAAGTAAAGGAAATAGGTCATATTTTTACAAAAGCAGTATGTTAGTTTTTCATTATAAAGAGAAGTAAAGCCAATTGTCAGGGGAAAATCAATGTAGCCATCTTCTCCCTGAATAAATGTCTAATTATCTACATCATCTCATTTTCCAGTTTCTAGCCACATTTATATATTCAGTAGTTATTGGAATTTTCACCTTGAGAAGATATCGTGATTTGACAGAGCAAAATATAAAATATGATCTTGGAGATAAATAAATCCATTGAACTCTGCCAACCACAATCCTACTCTGTTCAAAGCTGCAGTCAGGTTCTAACTCCTCAGCAAAGAGATGAGCATGTGCTCTGTGCCAGGCTGTGTGAACCATGTGGCACAACAAAATGTGTAAGAAATTATCTCCACCTTCAAATAGTTTAAAATGCAGCAATGTGACAAGCACAAAATGTAACATGACTGTAAACAGACATGGCCTGGTGAGTCCCTAACATCTCATTACATTGCAAGAGCAAGCACTGTGCAGTTTCACAGAAAAGGGCTGTCAAAGGAGATGGGATGTAAACCTCCTTGATTAAAAAAAATCAAAAGCTAACACACACAGACACAACATATATGCATAACACATATGCAGATGTGTTTATGTGTGTGCGTATATATAGTGAGAGTGAAAAATGAGAACCCATTCTCATCATTAGATTTAAAGAGATAATACATACATGAAGTACTTAGAACAATGCTTAGCATACAGTAAGGGCTCTAAAAGGATGAGCTGTTAGGTTATAGAAACACTGACATTTGAGAAAGACCAGAATACCCATGAGAGTCACAAATGATCACTGAACATCCTTCACACCCCCAAGCCCCAACTTTCTGACCCCTCTCTCCTGACACGTTTGCCATCAGAACCCAACTGGATGGACTGGTTCCTCTGGAACTTGTGGTGGGCATGCCACCCAGGTAGGCCAATCAAAGGGCTTCACCTGCTTGGCTATTTTGGTTGATCTGCCAAGAGGCACGTAACACTGGCTGCACCAGGTTTCTTATCTGGATTTTTCTCAATCCTGTCACTGCCCTATTTCTGCCAACCACACACAAATACCAATTTATTTCATGGAAAGAAAGAAAAGATTAACTAAGGGGAGAGATCTCATTACCTGACAGGAGATAATATCTTTGAAAATATTAAATAAGCACAAGAGAATAGAATAACTAGGGATTTGTGGCCTTTAAAATATTTTAGCCTCTAGAGATACCTATAATTGTGCTTTTAGCATGAAATCTATGAAATACATTTTGAGATTTATGGATATTTATTTTTCCTATGAAAATTTTCTTGGAATTGTAATGGTGTAGTTTCTGCATTCTGTCTTTTAAAAGCTAGTTGCAGTTGGGATCTCTCTCCTTACGTGAAAGGCCAGCACTTGCTCAATTTAAATGTGTATATTCTTTGCAATCTTTCCCTAACAAGTTTCTTTATAGCACATGTCTTCTGAAAAAGTGCAGTATTACTTGTTAGAAAATAAAACTTTTATTCTTTTTAAAAAGCATTAATATATGAAGTTAATAATCTTGATTGTAAAAAAGAACTTTCTGAAAGGAAATGACACTTTTACAATCTTCAGTCTGATAGTAGGACAAAATAATGACTTAATGTATAAGAAAGACAGAGAGAGAAGTATTGGCATGTTCTACAGAACAAAGACCTCAGAAATACAAATCTCAAAGCCATTCAAGAAATAATTAAACAAGTTACACCTGAATATGCTGTACTATGAAAATGCTGAGTTAAATATCTGTAGTGTATCCCCACCCCACTGCAGGTAAAGGCTGCTACTTTCTTTTCTAAAGAAGTATCCTCTATAAGAAAGCTTTCAGCCAACAGTAATCGTCCTTTGTATAACTGCAGATGTTCAGCAATAGGCATTATTGAGTCAGCAGGGAAGCTGCTCACCAGATTTTAGAGGGAGATGAATATTATAATAAAAACCGGTCCGTCCTGCAGTCACAATTTCAATTCAGCCCTGACCCATAAGCAGGAAATCCATCTGCTGTGTCTCAGTTCCCCTCTGGCTTATCCTCAGCCTTGGATGCTTTTGCACACTCTCCACTGCTGCTTCCATTAACCAATTAGGTGCTGACGCAGAAGCAATCTTAACCTTGACAGCCCCTTTATACTCGGTCTCTGTTTTTCATTGCTTTGTGACATAGCCGTACTGGCATTCTGTGTTATTAACAATGTATATTTTATTAGGCGATTCTTATTAGCAATTATCTGTCATTTGATAAGCCTATTTATTAGTTTTTGCAGCCATGTAACTAACCCAAGCAGGATTTTCAGAGGAGAAAATAAAGACAAAGGAAGACCAATGCACTAAAAGAATGAAAGATAGATATGGGAGTACACTCTTGAATTGGGAATTTGCTGACTAGACTAAAAAAAAAAAAAGCATATTGAAAGATTGTGGGGGGACTTACGCTTATAGGATGGGACCTTGTTGTTGTAGGGTACTGCTATAGGGATTACTGATGAGATTGATTCAGAAATGAGAATATCAAAAGTGAGCTGAAGAAACCAGTAGTGATCGATAGCTAGCTACCAGGAAAATAACAGAACATCTAAATCCCAAGACTTTACAGGTACTTTTCAGCCCTCATCAGTTAAAACTCTGTGTCCTAGTCTCCAGGGAAAAGCAAGGATAATGATGTTTATAATGTTCTAAGTCCTCATCAAAACACACTCAGATGGCTTTGTACTGAATGCCTTTCAATCTGTGAAAATCCAGGGAACTGGCCTGAGGCTTTATCGCTAAATCTGAGAAGGTGCTGCTTTTCCATATTTCCCTCCCAGCATTTCTGAATTTGCAAAAGTCACCCACCCTCCGCTTCTCCATCTGCACATCAGAGGAATCACAGCATCCACCAACCTAATTTATGGGGATATATGAGTTTCTAATGAGACAATATTTACATAGAACTTTGAGCTCCTAGAGGGACTCTGCTCTACAAATACTAACTATTCTCAGGGTAATATCGGCACAGTCAATTGGATAAAATGAGGGCATTTATAGTTAGATAACAAGAAAAACAGTCCTTCAGCAAAAGAGAAAATGGTTACTGGGGGATTACCCCTGAAAGTATTCATCTGTCCTCTTTCTCATGTTTCTGTTTAGTATGAATGGAGAGAATGGGGAGTGTGGGAAAACAGATGCGACTCAGAGGTGAGACACTAGACCCTGGGAACACATTTACATCTGGGTGTGTATTTGGGATTTGACCTCTCAACAAAGAAAAGGACACGTGAGGCTTCTTGTTTAGATTTAAAATACAAACAAACACACACGGAGGGAGAAACACTCAGTGGTGTGGCTCTTTCACTTTTGAATTAAATTTTCTTTTCTTAAGGAGCCATGCTATATGTTAAAGGCAGAAATGGAGAGCAGGGGAAGGAAGAAAATAAACAGGTAAACCATGTGCACAGCAAAGAAAAGCAAAAGTTAGTGACTTATAGCAGTAAGTAACACCTACACTACACTTGACAGTTAATCAACATGCTGATTTCATTTATTCCACAAAACGATCTTGGAAGTGAGTGTTATTAGATCACCCTCTCTCTTAGCTCTGGCTGCAATAACAAACTACCAAAGATTGGGTGGCTTAAACAACAGAAACGTATTTCCTCACAGTTGTAAAGGCTGAAAGTCCAAGATCAAGGTGTCAATAGGGTTAATATTTTTTTCTGAGGTTTTTCTGCTTGCTGTATAAATTTACGCCTTTTTCCTCTGTCTTCACATGGTCTTCCCTCTGTGACTATGTGTGTCCTAATCTCCTCTTCATATAAGGAAACCAGTCATATTGGAGTAGGTCCCACCCTAACAACCCCATTTAATCTTAATTGTATTTTTAAAGCCCCTATCCCCAAAAACAGCAACACTGTGAGGTACTAGGGATAAGGTCTTCAACACAGGAATTTGGGATGGTGGAGAGGACATAGTCCATAATATCCCCATCTTACAGACAAAGAAAATGAAAGCAAATAAGGGAACGTGATTGTTTTAAAGGCCCACCAGATCCCTTAACTCAAGTATCTGGTGGCTTGGGCTCAAGTTCTAAGTTCTGACTCCTGAGTCTTCACTCTTGTGGGATGGAAGAGCTACAACGGTCTGGTGTACAAGAGGGGCCAAAGTCAGAAATGCCTTTGTATGTCTTCAGAAGACAAACTAGTTCAACTGAAGCCACTCATAAGAAAAAAAGACCATTTTAAGGAAAGAAATGTTAGTTACATATTACTATTTGCCATTCACAAATATCCCCAAACAACTAAAAAGAGGCAAAAAGAAACTTCAAAAGTACCATAATTGATCAGAAATTACCTCCCCTCATGGAAATAGATATCTGATAATGTAGCTCCTTGATTACCACCTATCTCTAGTTTACGAAGTTTGTCATAGGCTTGTAAGAATATTGTGGGGATAGCATGGGGAGAAACAGATTAATTGGAGATATGTAGGGTAGACTTTTATTATTCTTACTTTGTCACACACACATACAATTGAGAGTTACTTCTTACAATTCTGTTTCCAACTCCATGCCTATTTGAGAGTTTCATTATGTTTCCATGTCTTATTAAAGATTTTGACTCAGGAAGTATATTTTTCCATCTGTTTTTTCTGCCGTTCGCAACACTAGACTTATGAAAGTATCTATTGGGAGGGTCCAAACATCTGGATGGAGTTTATCAGCCAAATGTCTCATGAAAAAAGAACAGAAATGTCCAGAAAGAGTGAGCAGGCAAGGAGCCCAAGTGTCAGTTTTAACAGCAGTTAGTTGTATCTCATTTTTCCAAAATGTGTTCTTTACTCCATTGGCCGAATGATTCCTCCTTCCTTTTTATTTCAAAATTTCTTCCTCTGCATGCATTTTGCAATTAATCTACATCATTTTTTTTCATTTTATTTTTTAAAATCCTAGAAAAAAGGAACACACCTATCATTTATGCCAGAAAGTCAAAGCAGGCATCATCAGACCAGTCTCAACTCTTAACTGAACCACTTACCAAGTCACCAAACCTTACTTTTTCATCTGTAACTTTCAAATACTGTGATAACACCTATGGGGCCAGTTTTACGAATGTGCAATCTGTGCCATCAGACATGACCCCACTCTTAGAAGAGCTCTATGCTTGGTTTAATGTCTGCTGTTATGGTCTTGAAATTCTTAATCATATTTGAACAAGGAACCTTGCATTTTCATTTTGTACTAGATCTCACAAATGATGTAGCCAGTCCTGCATACCTGCTCTACCTACCCATCAAGCCTAAAAAAACTGCTTTGTAAACAAACAAACCAAAAAAAATGCTCTAAAAGTATAGGCCAAGCCAAAGTTCATTTTCACAATATGAGCATGGCATACTAAGGAAGAACGTCCAAATGAGACCAGCTGGGAAGAAAAAGCATGAGGCAGGAGTCAGACTTGGCATCTAGCCTTGGTCCTTTCACTGTTAGGGTGGCTTGGGAAAAGCATTTTATCTCTTCCTACCCCAGTTACTTCACCTGAGTAATTATAATGTTTGGTTCTCTTCCCCGATGCACATTAGTGCCATCTAGGGAGTTTTTTAAAGGCCAGTTCTTGGTCCTTCCCCTGAAAAATTATTATTTAATTGTTCTGGGGTAGAGCCTGAATGGAGCTTGAGTTTGGGCATTTTTTAAAGTTTCTAGGTGGGTAAAAATATGTAGCAATTAGAATTTGAGTGTAGATTGGTATGATCATTTTGGAAAATAAGTAGCTGTGCACACCGAACAACATGCACACAGACCATGGTCCAATGATTCTATTCCTGAGTACATGCCCCACAAAATAGTTACATATTTTCACCAACATATTTATAAAGTAATATTGATGGCAGCCCTGTTTGCAGTAGTCGCAAACTGCAGTCAACACATGTCCATTAGCAGTAGAATAAGTAAATAAATGGTGGCATATTCATAAATGGGGTAGTGGACAACAATGAGAATGTTTTCCAGGAATGAACTATTGATACTTGCAGAATTTCACAAACATTGTGTTGGGCAGAAAAGGAAAAAGGCCTGGTACAGAAGAAAATAATACTCTATTATTCCATGTATATAAATTTCAAAACTAAGCAAAAATAATTTATAGTATTCAGTCAGGAGGAGGGTTACTTCTGTGGGGAAGATAATAATGAGGAAAAATATGGGGACTTCTGTGGCTAGAAATGTTCTATTTCTCAATCTGATGGTAGTTACAGGGACATATTTAGCTTGAGAAAATTATTACATTGGTGCAAAAAAAAATTGTGGTTTTTAATAATTGAAATGGTTTGGCTGTGTCCCCACCCAAATCTCATCCTGAATTGTAGCTCCCATAATTCCCATGTGTTGTGGAAGGGACCTGGTAAGTTAACTGAATCACGGAGGCAGGTCTTTCCTGTGCTATTCTCATGATAGTGAGTAAGTCTCATGACATCCGATGGTTTTATAAAAGGGAGCTCCCCTGTATATGCTCTCTCTTGCCTTCTGGCATGCAAGATGTGACTTTGCTCCTCCTTTGTCTTCTACCAATGGTTGTGAGGCCTCTCCAGCCATGTGGAACTGTGAGTCCATTAAACCTCTTTCCTTTATAAATTACCCAGTCTTGGGTATATCTTTATTAGCAGTGTGAGAACAGACTAATACAATAATTGAACTGTATACTCATTGTGTCTATCTATTGTATTTCAATAGCCAGTTAATACCAACATTTCTTACATATTTTTAATATGCAACCAGGGTTGAGAATTAGACTAGATATCTGTAATGTCCCTTATAAGATGGAACATCTGTTTTTGACTTTTCTCAGACCTTAGTCCCTGTTAAGGTTGAGTAAGGAACACTAATGCCCTTCATGGTCTTTGTGCTTCATCAATACCTCCTCTTTTTCTTCTCTTTTCACAAATTCACCTTCAACATGAAAGGGTTCCTTTGTTTTCTTGTACTACATGTTGTTTAATTGGGTGGTCAAAAAGTCACTGATTCAATTATACACAAACTATTTGATCATGGAAACAAACATATCTTTTATATCCAAGTGTTTATTCTTTCATTCATCTTTTACATGTTTTACGGATAATCAATGAAGAAAGGAAAGGAGGTCTTAGGGCAATAACCAGGTGCCACTAGATGTACTGGCTTGTGCGAGCACACAGTCATGAGAGAGCAGAGCAAGGATGCTCCAGCACTTCAGGTGTGCTGGGGATTGCTTGTGTCTCTGCACCATAAGCAGTCAAATGCTCTACCACTGAACTCTACCCGCAATCTCTGCACCCTGTGGCCATAGGTAACAGACAGTCTATTTACTCCCTGATAGAAAAGAGCATGTTGAAGAAATCTCTTCTCAAAAGCAGCAAAAACACCTAACAGAAAGCAGAGCTGAGTGTATCAACAAAGACAATGCTCTGTGGCTTTGAACACTCAGTCTAAATGTGCAAATCAGGAAATGGCTGTATCACAACCTGTCAGCCCTCCATGCCTTAGACAGTAGAGTCTAAGTGATGCCGGTGAATAAAGTCGTGAACACAAAGCCTCCATTAGTGCAGATAGCGCTCAAGACTGAAGTGTAATCAACTGAACTGTTTTTACTCCTTCAAGAGACCCAATTCTCCAGCCTCATTGAGATCCACAGACTGAGGAGCAGTTTGGAGCAATTCATGACCACAGTGAAAGTTTTATGTGTTTTCTGTAAGGCATTTTTGTTATATAGATTCATAGGCATGGAAATAAGAAAGAAGGCTTGTGGGTGATTAAATTTTTACACTTTACTCTGTGTAGTAGCAGAGACTATATCTATACTTTAAGGAAAAGGAAATAATTGCCTCAAAGGCAGTTGTGTTTAGAGTCCAGCCCCTTCCAGGGGAAAGGAAAACCAGTTTTCTATATCCAAGTTGCTAAGATTGAACTGAGAGTGTAAGGAGTGTGATAAGAATGTTTAGAAACACCACTCTTTAAATCAATCAGGCTGAAATCCCAAAATATAATATTTCTTGGAGAAGTTGTGCGAAAAGTTTGTAAACTTTGCATACCTTTCTAATAAAATAAGATTCCTTATCTCCTGAGTTTCAATTTTTATAATAAAAATGCACACAGATTAAAGGTAAGCTCTTTCTCTCTCTCTCCCTCTCTCTGTCTGAAAACATGCATATTAAAATGCAAATATAAGAAGTCTCAAAAAAATTACTCCAAAATGATTTTTTTAAATTCTCAATGTGGCTCCATTTTTAAAATTAAAATTAGGACCTTGATAATTGACCAAACATTATATAAAAATTATTAATTTGCAGGGGAGATCAGTATTAGGGAACATCCATTCCACTGATTGAAATCATTTTTTATATTCAAATTTAATGAGTATCAGTGAACCATGTTGCTGTTTTTTGTGGTTATTTACTGAACACCTACTATTTATGAAAGACTGCCCTGGGACTATGAGAGTTAGAAAGAAATACAGACAAGGCTCTTGCCTTCAAAGCACTTACAAGCTCTAATGGGTAAGGTAGCAAAGGAATAATATGATACATGTAATGAATGCTGTAACAGGTCAGATTCAGAGGGACTCTAAGCTTAGGTAATTAGGGACAGATTTCTTAACTGGACTTAAAGGGTGGACAACTCAAATAATTGCAGCATCTTCCAGAGAGAGGGAACAGCATGAACAAAGCCATAAAATAATGCACTCCAAAATGTGGTACATAAGCAATCTGCATCACAATCACCTTTAGAAAATGAAATCTTATCACCACCAACCCCACAGAAATACAAACTACCATCAGAGAATACTATAAACACCTCTACACAAAAAAACTAGAAAATCTAGAAGAAATGGATAATTTCCTGGACACTTACACTCTCCCAAGACTAAACCAGGAAGAAGCTGAATCCCTGAATAGACCAATAGCAGACTCTGAAATTGAGGCAATAATTAATAGCCTACCAACCAAAAAAAGTTCAGGACCAGATGGATTCACAGCTGAATTCTACCAGAGGTACAAGGAGGAGCTGGTACCATTCCTTCTGAAACTATTCCAATCAATAGAAAAAGAGGGATTCCTCCCTAACTCATTTTATGAGGCCCAAATCAACCTGATACCAAAGCCTGGCAGAGACACAACCAAAAAAAAGAGAATTTTAGACCAATATCCCTGATGAACATCAATGCAAAAATCCTCAATAAAATACTGGCAAACCGGATCCAGCAGCACATCAAAAAGCTTATCCACCATGATCAAGTGGGCTTCATCCCTGGGATGCAAGGCTGGTTCAACATACGCAAATCAATAAACGTAATCCAGCATACAAACAGAACCAAAGACAAAAATCACATGATTATCTCAATAGATGCAGAAAAGGCCTTTGACAAAATTCAACAGCCCTTCATGCTAAAAACTCTCAATAAATTCGGTATTGATGGAACGTATCTCAAAATAATAAGAGCTATTTATGACAAACCCACAGCCAATATCATACTGAATGGGCAAAAACTGGAAAAATTCCCTTTGAAAACTGGCACAAGACAAGGATGCCCTCTCTCACCACTCCTATTCAACATAGTGTTGGAAGTTCTGGCTAGGGCAATCAGGCAAGAGAAAGAAATCAAGGGTATTCAGTTAGGAAAAGAAGAAGTCCAATTGTCCCTCTTTGCAGATGACATGATTGTATATTTAGAAAATCCCATTATCTCAGCCCAAAATCTCCTTAAGCTGATAAGAAACTTCAGCAAAGTCTCAGGATACAAAATTAAGGTGCAAAAATCACAAGCACTCGTACACCAGTAACAAACAAACATAGAGCAAAATCATGAATGAACTTCCATTCACAATTGCTTCAAAGAGAATAAAATACCTAGGAATCCAACTTACAAGGGATGGAAAGGACCTCTTCAAGGAGAACTACAAACCACTTCTCAGTGAAATAAAAGAGGACATAAACAAATGGAAGAACATACCATGCTCATGCATAGGAAGAATCAATATCGTGAAAATGGCCATACTGCCCAAGGTTATTTATAGATTCAATGCCATCCCCATCAAGCTACCAATGAGTTTCTTCACAGAATTGGAAAAAACTGCTTTAAAGTTCATATGGAACCAAAAAAGAGCCCGCATCTCCAAGACAATCCTAAGTCAAAAGAACAAAGCTGGAGGCATCACGCTACCTGACTTCAAACTCTACTACAAGGCTACAGTAACCAAAACAGCATTGTACTGGTACCAAAACAGAGATATAGACCAATGGAACAGAACAGAGTCCTCAGAAATAATACCACACATCTACAGCTATCTGATCTTTGATAAACCTGAGAAAAACAAGAAATGGGGAAAGGATTCCCTATTTAATAAATGGTGTTGGGATAAATGGCTAGCCATAAGTAGAAAGCTGAAACTGGATCCTTTCCTTACTCCTTATACGAAAATTAATTCAAGATGGATTAGAGACTTAAATGTTAGACCTAATACCATAAAAGCCCTAGAAGAAAACCTAGGTAATACCATTCAGGACATAGGCATGGGCAAAGACTTCATGTCTAAAACACCAAAAGCAACAGCAACAAAAGCCAAAATTGACAAATGGGATCTAATTAAACTAAAGAGCTTCTGCACAGCAAAAGAAACTACCATCAGAGTGAACAGGCAACCTACAGAATGGGAGAAAATTTTTGCAATCTACTCATCTGACAAAGGGCTAATATCCAGAACCTACAAAGAACTCAAATTTACAAGAAAAAAACAAACAACCCCATCAAAAAGTGGGCAAAGGATATGAATGGACATTTCTCAAAAGAAGACAGGCATACAGCCAACAGACACATGAAAAAATGCTCATCATCACTGGCCATCAGAGAAATGCAAATCAAAACCACAATGAGATACCACCTCACACCAGTTAGAATGGCGATCATTAAAAAGTCAGGAAACAACAGGTGCTGGAGAGGATGTGGAGAAATAGGAACACTTTTACACTGTTGGTGGGATTGTAAACTAGTTCAACCATTATGGAAAACAGTATGGCGATTCCTCAAGGATCTAGAACTAGAAGTACCATACGACCCAGCCATCCCATTACTGGGTATATACCCAAAGGATTATAAATCATGCTGCTATAAATACACATGCACATGTATGTTTATTGCAGCACTATTCACAATAGCAAAGACTTGGAATCAACCCAAATGTCCATCAGTGACAGACTGGATTAAGAAAATGTGGCACATATACACCGTGGAATACTATGCAGCCATAAAAAAGGATGAGTTTGTGTCCTTTGTAGGGATATGGATGCAGCTGGAAACCATCATTCTCAGCAAACTATCGCAAGAACAGAAAACCAAACACCGCATGTTCTCACTCATAGGTGGGAACTGAACAATGAGATCACTTGGACTCGGGAAGGGGAACATCACACACCAGGGCCTATCACGTGGAGCGGGGAGGAGGGAGGGATTGCATTGGGAGTTATACCTGATGTAAATGACGAGTTGATGGGTGCAGCACACCAACATGGCACAAGTATACATATGTAACAAACCTGCACGTTATGCACATGTACCCTAGAACTTGAAGTATAATAAAAAAGAAAAAAAAGAAAATGAAATCTCAGCCAGTTCAATGGTTCATGCCTGTTATTCCCAACACTTTGGAGGCCAAATTGGGAGTATTGCTTGAGAACACGAGTTCAAGAGCAGCCTGAACAACATAGGGAAACCCTGCCTCAACAAAAATAAAAATAAAAATAAAAACAAAAATTAAAAAAAATGCCAGGCGTGGTGGCACGTGCCTGTAGTCCCAGCTATTCAGGTGACTGAGGTGGGAGGATCACTTGAACCTGAGAGGTCAAAGCTGCTATGAGCCCTGATCACCACAATGTCACTCTATCCTGGGTGACAGAGTGAGACCCTATCTCCTTAAAAAAAAAGAGAGAGAGAGAGAGAGAAACAAAACAAAAATAAAATTGCTGTTACCTACACTCCGACTTGAAGGTTCATATTCAGCAAGTCTGTTCTAAGACCCTCCCCAAAAAATATATCCGTATTTTTAATATAATGTATTATATATTATATATATATATAATATAATATAATATATTATATATTATATATAATATAATATAATATAATATATATTATATATATAATATTATATATATATATATATATAAAGAGCACATCAAGCATTTACTGGCATGAAAAATAGAAAGCAAATATTATATCCAAATTAGACTAAAAAGGGAGGCCTGAGAAGGAGGTCTGAAAAGGGAGACTGGAAATAGAGTGTATGCTTCCTTGAGTATCAAAATAATGACTGTGGACTTTTTCTATAAACAGTAGAAACCCAAAGAAGTCTTTTGTGCAGAAAAGTAACAAGGTCAAAGTCATGTTTATTGACTCAGCAATGATGTGAAGAACAGTGTGGAGTGGGCAGAGCCAGAGAAGCATGGGAAAGGAAAATGGTTCCTCCAATTGTTCAAACAGGAGGGAATAAGTTCAGATGTGGATGGAAGGTGAGGGAAGAAAGAAAAATAAATCCCTGTTGAGAAAATGAAACCAGATTGTGATGTTTGTAATAGCAAATAGAAAATTCTCAGTCTACTCCATTACCACGTTCAAAGAAAGACATAGGCAAGGCCACTGTCTGACCACAAAATGCTAAATTTACCTTTCTCTGATTCATATCATCTTTCTCTGAGTGTTTTCTGGAGTTTTTGTTTGTTTGTTTGTTTTATCAATGATAACTCTAGCATTTTTGAATTATCTCACCTTTTAGATAAAAATTATTGACCTTCAACCACTGAATGCCCCTGATTCAAGAAATAGCCTTCACTTCCCTAAGCCTTCCTCAAAATCATCCATGCAAACTCAAACCCAGTAAGAAGACCATCCCAAATTACCTCACTGAAACACTTGTGAGATTTTCCTAAGGTATATTCTTTGCCGCAGCAAGTTAAATAATCTTAGTTTTACTTGACAACAGGTATGTTCCTTCTGATCTTTGGTTAGTTGGGTTCAATGCAAAAAGAATATCAACAAGGACAAATTACTAATACTGAGTAGTTGGTTGACTTAAGACAGATTAGAAATGACTTTAAAGTTTGAAGTCCCAGTGAATATAAGATAACACTAATAGAAAAGAAATATCAGAAGTATGAGCCAATTTTCAACTTGAAGGGACATTTGAAATTGAATTTGGAAATGGAATGCAAAATTTGAAGGGACAACATGACATTCAAGAGAAAATGTCATGTGGGTAACATGTTTACAGGCCCTCAATAGTGGAGGAGATATCAAGGAGAGGTAGAGGTAAAGACTCATGCACAAAGGTGATTACTGGAATCTTGAAAATAAGGAGACCCTTGAGGAAAAAGAATGTAGAATTTAAAAGGTGGCCAAGTGGGCAGTAGGACATGGGGACCTGGAATTTCTTCCTCTAATGAGCCCCAGATGTTGCCAACTACCTTCAACTTGTCTAATACCCTGCTTTTCGCCCATCCCTCTATGGCATTCAAAGATCCCTATTAAATAATCCTCAGTGGTTTCTGATCAAATGACTTCTTTGCACAGCATCATGAGATAGATCAACAAGTCACTATCAGGATTAAAAGCCCCATGAGCTTTGAGAGATATCTAGCTTGTTCATTCTGCTGTGTTCTCAGGGCCAAATATAGTATATTACATAGACACTCAATAAATATGTGCTCAATGAGTGAAGAAGAGGAATAATAAAGCCCAGAGATGTTGGTCCACAAAATGCTGGGCAGTTAATCTCCTTATCATTGTTCTAGCTCTGGAAGCAATAGACAGAGTTGCTAGTAACAGGAAGAAAAAAAAAGATTATTTCAATAATTTTACAATTGAATATGATAGAAACCTAAAACAAACCAAGCACACTGAATATGAGGGAGCATCACTTTTCAAAGTATGCACCTCAGATAAACAAACCTAGATTTGACCCAGTTCTACTACTTAATACCTCACTTAATTTCTTTGAGCCTTCATTTCCTCAACAGTGAGTTGGAAAAGCAATGTCTACTTCATAGGATTGTCAAGAGTGTTAAAAGCTCTTGACACATGGTGTATGATTAATAAACGGTGGGAAAAACACAACAACAACAAAACTATGAGATACCACCTCACACTTATTAGGATGACTACTATTAAAATAAAAACAGAAAATAAGTGTTAAAGAAATCAAAACTCCTGTGCACTGTTGATGCCAATATAAGATGGGGTAGCTGCTGTGGAAAACAGTACGGCAATCCTCCCAAAAATAAAAATAGAATTATCTATGGTCAGGACTTCTCATGAAGACAGAGTAGATTGGTGGTTACTAGAAAACCAGAAAGTTGGGAAAGGCAGAGGGGCAGATAAAGAGAGATTGATTAATGGGTACCAATATACAGTTAGAAAGAAGATACAGTTAGATAGAAGAAATAAGACCTAGTATTTGAGAGATGAGTAGGTAACTCATAAACGTTAATTAACATTAATCTATTGTACCTTTCAAAACAGCTGGAAGAGAATAACTCAAATGTCCCGCCATAGAGATAAATATTTAAGGTGATTGTTATCTCGATTACCCTGATTTGATCTTTATATATTATATGAATGTATCAACTTATGATATGTGCCATGAAAATATGTATACTCATTGTATATCAATAAAACAGTTTTTTAAAAATAGAATTACCAGATGATCCAGCAATTCCACTTCTGGGTCTATAGTAAAAAGAATTGATAGCAGAGTCTCCGAAGATATTTGTACATCCATGTTTACAGCAATACTATTCACAATAACCTAAATGTGAGAGCAATATGAGTCCATCAACAGATGAATAGATTAGCAAAATGTGGTATTCTGCATACAATGGAATACTACTCAATCTTTAAAAGAAAGTAAATTATGGCACATGCTACAGTATGGATAAACGTTGAAGATGTTAGGCTAAGTGAAATAAGCTGGTCACAAAAGGACAAACACCGTGATCCACTTACATGCAGTTCCTAGCATAGTCAATTTCATAAAGACAGAAAGTAAAATGGAGGTTGCCAGGGCCTGTGGGAGATGGACAGTTGTTACTGGATTACAGTTTTACTTGAGCAAAATGAAACGAGTTATGGAGATTGATTGCACAACAATGTGACTGTATGCTACTGAGCTGTACACTTAAAAATGGTTAACCACAATTTAAATAAACAAACATAGCAACAGCAGCAATAACACATGAGAGAAAAGAATCAGTTGTGTCCACCAGAGGTCACCCTCACTCAGGGCCCAATAGCAAGTCTCTTCAGAGCAGTGCCCTGAAGCTATGGTTTTGTTCAGTACTGCCCTCAAGGAGGGCAAGATTGAATAAAGAGAGTAACCAGGTAACAAGGGAGGCACTTAAATAACTTTAGAAAAAGCTGTTTTTCTCAGAATTATTCCCCATAGAAAAGGGGCACCTGGTTTAGGCATCAAAAACCTTGTTTAGAAAACAGAAAGACGAAGGAGCTAAGATTTTTATGTTAATGCAGTAAGAAAGATGGGTGGGTGTTACACAAAGAACATGACACAAAAAAAGCCAAACTTCTGGAGTAAGAGCACAAAGCTAGAGAGTTCCAAACACATGGAAGAGAAATGAATGACCTGAAAAGCGAGCCACATTTCTACATGAGGGCAAGAGTGGGTCATTACTTGGCCAGGGGGCAAGTTCTACCTGACAGGGAGTGGCATCTGGGTTCTGTAGGCTGCCAGAGTCATCAGGCTCCATCCTTCCCAGTTGTTATGTGAACTGTGTAGCTGCCTACTAGTTTCTTAGACCTATTTTAATACACAGAGGCAAAAGATCAGCACATTTGGTGATTAGGAGGTCAGTGTCAGGCTTGTAGAGAATATTTTCAATATGTTTGTGGAATTTGAAGTTATATTAACTACAAGAGATCAAAAAGTGAGAGTGAAATGAATAATGGAGGGAACAGATAGTGATCTTTTTTTAAGAGAGCTGTTCTGAAAAAGAGAGAAATAAGATATTAGTCTTAGAGGTCAGCAGGGCCAAGCATGAGAGATAACAATGTTTTCTTTTCTTCTGTAGCAGGTCAATTAAGGTCCCCAATCCCCAAGACAGTCACACCCTGGGCCTCAGAATATGTGAATATCTTACCTTGTATAGCAAAAGGGACTTTGCAGATGTGATTAGAGTTCAGAAACTTGAGATGGAGAGATAATCCAGGTGAACCCAGTCTAATCACACGAAATCCTTAAAAGTAGAGAACTTCTTCTGGCTAGGTCACAGGTGCCACACTGGCAGATCTGAAGATGAAGGAGGGGGCCATGAACCATGGAAAGTAGGTGATCACTAGATGTTGGAAAAGCAAGAAAACAGATTGTACCCTAGAGCCTCCAGAATGAACCAACCCTGCCACTACCATGACTCCAGCCCAAGGAAACCAGTGTCAGACATCTGACCAATACTGTACAATAATGAATTTGTGGTGTGTTACATTTATGGTAATTTGTTACAGATGCAATAGTAAATGAAGACACTTGTTTACAAGAAAGCTTTTTAAATAACAAAAGTACACTGTAGAAGAGTACAAAATTATCTATTACAGTATTAACTAAAGCATTAAATTGAGGTTACTAAACACATATCCCATATGTCAAAATGCTATAGATATACCAGTTATTCTAGCCACAAGAGGACTAAACAACTATAATAGTTGTTTCTTGAAATAACATGTTTCTTGAAAACGCAAATTTATGAGTCTTTATTTTATTGTTATTTTTTGAGACAAAGTCTTGCTCTTATCACCCAGGCTGGAGTGCAATGCTCACTGCAACCTCTGCCTCCTGGGATCAAGCAATTCTCTTGCCTCAACCTCCTGAGTAGCTGGGATTACAGGCACCAACCACCATACCTGGCTAATTTTTGTATTTTTAGTAGAAATGGGGTTTCACCATGATTGCTAGGCTGATCTCAAACTCCTGACCTCAGGCGATCCCCCACCTCAGCCTCCCAAAGTGCTGGGATTACAGGCATGAGCCACCATGCCTGGCTGTGAATATTAAACGATGAAAAACCAACAGAACAAAGAAGAGAAAAAGAAGCATACTTGAGGGAAAATTATTGCTTCTAAATCAGAAGCATCTATCATGTATTCAACACATATCTATTGAATACTTTCTCTGTGTTCTGCTCTATAGTAGGCTACGGTGATAGGACAAAGAAAACAAGATGGACAAACTCCTCCTTCTCCAGAAGCTCACATTCTAATGTTAGACTAAAACAATAAGGAAATAAGCACATAAAAAGATGTCACATGACAAGTGCCTGATAGAAAAATAAAATGGAATTTGGGGATATCAGGTGACTGAAGGAAATGTTAATATCAAGAATAGCAAGCAAAAGACTTTCTGAAAAGGTGGCCTAAGAGATGCTACCGGAATATACTAGGGGAGTAAGTATACGCATATCTGGGGACACATGTTCCAGGCAGAGGAGACAGTAAGTGCAAAGACCCTGGGGTGTGTGCACATTTGGCAAGCTGAAGGCCGAATGAGCAGTGCCCTGTGTGTAGCCCAATGAGAAGGGGAAAAGTGCTAGGAAATTAGCTCAGAAAGGAACAAATATATGTATGGGGAGACAATGACATAGAACCTTATATGGCAATTTTAAGACTTTTGCTTTTACTTTAAGACACGAAGCCACTGGAAATAGAGTTTTGAACAGAGCTGTAATATAATTCAAGTTAAACATTAAAAGAACCACTCTGAGTGCTATGTTGAAACTAACAAGGGGAGGAAATGAAGCAAACATACAACAACAATTTCAGTTTGAACCGGAAATGATGGAGACTTGGATTACAGCAGCAACCCCGAAAGAGGTGATTGGGAGCAAAATTAGATGTAGTCTACAGAAGAGATATGGAGTCAAGAGTGAGTCCATGATTCGAGGCCTGAACAACTGGAAAACTGACTTGCCACCATGGGGAGATCACACAAGATGACATGGCTGTCTACCATTTGCCTCTAGGGAAACCTTCCAAATCACCTCACCCCACTCCAGCCACGTTAGCCACATTCTCCTACTGCCTCATCGCTTGGCTCTGCCTCTGTGGTTGCTCTAGCCTGATCCTGCCTCCAGTCTTTTCCATTATCTGTGCTCCACACCTTCAAGAGTGGAGTCAAGCACTCTTGGTATTGCCTTCATTTTGCTTGAGGATTGGAAGGGAAGGAGAAACAACAGCTTTCTCTTTGCAAATTCCTAAGTATTCCATCTTAGTAAATCGAAAATGAATCTCTGGGTGTTGTTAGTGGTGATGAATGGGTCTCTGAAACACTCAGATCCTGAAGGATGTATAGGTTTTGTCTAGTTCCTCCATTAAAATCATGAGGGTATGTATCCATATCATTCTCAGTTTTGAAGCTGTAGCCAAAATATAGAAGCAACAGAAAAAGTCTCTTTTATATTCATCATGGTAAATATATATGATATCATGTAGTCAACAAAATAACAATTATAAGTAATAAAAATGTGACTTATCTCCTTGTATAAAAGTGAGAAATTAAAAATTAGGCCACTTACAAAATAAACATTAATATATAAATTTGTAATAACTATAATATAATCAAAGATATTAAATCAAACTATATTAAAAATAAAAACTTTAAAAATCAATATTAATAAAAATAAACATTAAAGATATCATCTGCCTAGTAAATTGAATATGATTAAGAGAATTATCCATTTACTATTATATGCAAAAGGATTAGTGGGAAGTCTGTTAATTGGTATGAATTTATAGATTTATAGACTCTAAAAATGTATTTTTTACAAATTCACTAAAAAATGGCAAAATATTTGTATAAACTAATTGCATAATTACATGTAAAAGTAAAATTTGTAAGCAATATGAAAGTCCAATAGTATATGATAGATTAAATCAATTATAGACTACCACTATGTATTTATTAAAAATCACGCGTGTATATACATAGAAAGACAGGGGCAGAGAAATGAAAGATGTCCACACTATATTGCTAGGTAACAAAAAGTATATCACAAAATAATAAAGATAATGTGATCACATACATGTTATACATAGATTACAGAATTCCCATAAATGTGTGTGCATTTATATCATCAATAGCATCAGTAGCTTTTATTTTCTTTATTTTCTAAATTTTTCTATGTGTGTAAATTTTGTTGATAGAAAAAATAGCAATAAAAGTCATACAGATGTTTTCAGAAGATTTATGTTGACTTAAGAAAATGTTTATGGCATAATGCTGAAAAAGGAGAATACAAAATTACACAGAAAAAAATGATTACAGATAAGTAGAAAAGAAAATTTAGAGAAGAATAAAGGCTGTAAGAAAATGCATAGAAATATTCACAATGGTGATCTCCAGGTAATTTTTTTCTTTATATTTTATGAATGCCCGATATCAAGCATATATTATCTTTCTCATCAAAAATGTTATTCTAAGATATTTTTTTGTTTGTATTGTTTTATTTGTCTCCCTAGCTGGATTGCTTTGTAAGCTTAAGGCTTGGAAGAGAACTGATTTTTATTGCTCATTTCCCTTCTTCATATTCCACATTGCTTTATTTTGAAGAAGCTTGCAGCTAATTGATTTCCCACTTCATCTTTGTCTTTGCACCAAGCCCACATTCTTATCTTCAATCTACCCCTTGTTGCTACTTTATTTCTGTCTCCTCTATTTCACTCTGGGATGATTGTTCTGAAATATGATTCATTGTTCTGAAATATCACCATTAATCACCACAGAGAAAAAAACTGTGCAGATAGACATAGGAAAATCTGGACTTTTATAATGCAATGTCTAATATCAATGTCCCCAATGCGATTTTGATGTGAAAAGGATATCATCTAACAAAAGAAACAAAGATGAAGTCTCTGACATCCTGAGGGGGGGAAAAAAAAAAGGCAGGAGTCATTACTATTAAGTCCTAGCAGGAGGGAGATACAGTTCTGAGTCACCAAACTAGATTATGTCCTCAAGGAAATCAGTGAAATTAAGACTATAAAAGCTGGCCCAGCTGGTTAATTAGCACACTGTACAGCAGATTATATTTTATAGTTTGCTTTTTATATTCTAAGCTACAGTCTAATAAGTTAAAACAATTACATTACCAAGGACTTGATAAGTTCTCTTTCTCATATGAGCTCACCACCAGTCACTAAACTTGCATATACTTTATATACAATCAGGGTGATTTTTGTTAGATACCTGATTCACAGACCTCCGTGCTAAAGTATCAGCAAGCAGTGAAATGCTTCCAGAACAGCTAACACACAACATGCTATGCTTAGATCCCAACTAGTGCCAGCTGAAGGAAATGATTCATTTATTAAGGCTGTAGTTACAGGCTATGAAACAGCTGGTTATGGGCTCTTTCTCCCAGCCTGAGCTATTTTCTAACATCTGTTAGTATGAGCACAGTAAGTCACTGACTTATTCTTTTAAGTGTCCTCTTCCAGACAGAAAAAAAATATTATGTTTCAGAGGGAGGGCTTAGGGTGTTCAGTCAGAACAATAAACAAGAGATCAAATGTTGGGGAGCCAGGATGACCAATACAGGAGCTTGAAAAGGGATATATACTGAAGATTGTGTGACATCTTTTTTTAACTAAACAAAAGCCCATGTCATGTATGTCACCCTAGAATAGGCTTTATCGTCTAACAGTTCCAAGATGATGATGCTGATGTTAATGATAATGATGATGATGATGGTGCCCTTTCATTGCTTTGGTTTTCCATGCCCATTTCATTATAGAACCGGTATTAGTGTTTTGCTTTCTGTAATTCATATTCTCTCTCTCTCTTTTCTTTTTTACCAGAAAAGAGTTGTTTAATCTCATTGGTGAATTCAGGAAGAACAAACAGGACAACTCACCTCCTCTGCTTTTCTTCTTGAGAGTTGGGTTTTAGCTGGAGGAGAGGACGAGAAGACCCATCTCATGTTATAACTTCCACAATTTAGTCTTTGTCACTTAAAGCAATGATTTTTGGCAGGAATCTGCTACTCTTTTCTATTTCTGAATCTAGTCTGAGCTCAGGGCAGGATCAGGGCAGGATTCAGTGGACCCTCTTGAAGACCCAAACACACTGTCAGCACTTACTATATTTTAGCAAATGCCATTCCTTCCTGTCAACTGCTAGAGGAATTTGTTATTGCATTCTTTTTCCCTTAAAGCATTGAACCATTCTCTAGTTCCACTAGTTTTGTCTTGTCTAGCTCTCTAGCAGATTATAACCCATAGGAAAAAGGCTGAATCTTACTTCTATTTTCTCTCTTGTTTTAAATAACTCCCTGAACATAATTGTTAGTACTGCATGAATAAAAGATGGCACATAAGTATTATATATGCACCATAAAGTACCATCATTGTGAATTCAACTGGATTAAAAATTAAAACAATTTAATGAAAATTCACCTCATATCAGGATTTTATGCATTAACATTTTCTTTGAAGAATGCTTTGTGATGTACGTGGCCCTTTCTTACCTAGGTAGTTTTAACCTGAAGGTTGATATAGGAGATCTCCGAGCCAGTTATTGCTGTGGTTGTATTTTTCATTGTACCATGTGCCCCAATCCCCAATAATGTAACATACGCACACACACATACATGCACACACACGCTCACACACACACACACTGGCTTGAAGGCTTCAAAAACCGAAACATGTTAACATTATAAAAAAGATTCAATAATATCCAAAATAATATAAATATGACCTTCTGAACAAGAGTGATCATCGCCTTTACTCCTGAAGGACATAAGAAGGATTTTTCTTATGTTCTACTCAGAAAAATTAAAAATCAGGAAAAAAAAAAAAAGTGTGTGTGTGTGTGTGTGTGTATGTGTGTGTGTTGCATTATAAAATATGCTATAAGACATGAAGTGACATTATGCTTGGAGACAATTTTTTTTTTTTTTTTTTTTTGAGATGGAGTTATGCTCTTTTTGCCCATGCTGGAGTGCAATGGTACGATCTTGGCTCACCACAACCTCCGCCTCCTGGGTTCAAGTGATTCTCCTGCCTCAGCCTCGCGAGTAGCTGGGATTACAGGCATGCGCCATCATGCCTGGCTAATTTTGTATTTTTAGTAGAGATGGGGTTTCTCCATGTTGGTCAGACTGGTCTTGAACTCCCAACCTCAGGTGATCCACCCGCCTCGGCCTCCCAAAGTGCTGCGATTACAGGCGTGAGCCACCGCGCCCGGCCTGGAGACAATTTTTATACAAAAGATATATATTATCAATAAGTACTACAAACTTGCAATCTTTATCTTAATAAAGATTTACTTGATAAGGGTATATTGGTGACAGTGTGGTTAGTGGGAAGAGGACCGAGTTAGGAGTGAGAATACTAGATTTTAAACTACCTCTCACACCAGTGGGTGGCCCGATGTTGAACATTTGGATATGTACCTTACCCTTATGAGTATCAACTTTCTCATCTGTAAAATTAATGAATTAGAATTGTCCAGCTCTAATGGTGTACAGCTATTGTTTTAAAAATGTACAGTGAATGGGCTGTTCAAGCTAACAGTAACCTTTTTAAAAATATAGATCTACAAATAATGATCTGTATTAAATGGCATGGTTTAGAATAGAGTAAGACACTGAAACCAAATCTCAGCTCTATCACTTCTTACCTGCATGATGTTGAGTAACTTATTTAAGCTCTTTGTCAGTTTCCTTATCAATAAAATGTGGATAGTAAATAGTATCTGCTATAAGAACAAAATAAGATAATACTAGTAATTCCTAAAATGGTGACTCTCAGGTAGTAAAAAAAAAAAATTAAAAAGCTATTTTTATTAGCTTCTGAAGCACAAAACTATCTCTAAAAAATATGTGTGGAAATATTTGTGGAAATAATATTTGGGGCTGAGATCACATAAAGAAAAAGTAATCACACCTTTTCTGATGATCTCCTCCAAATAGCTTTAAGAAGAAGATTCAATATTCCATCTAAGAGCTAACTATCTGTACCATAAATATTCACTCTCATGTTTCTAAAACAAAATTATAATTTGGTTTACTCTTGGTGATTTAGAAAATGTATGATTCCTTTTATTGTTTGGTTATTCTTTGTTAATCTTATAGTTGGGTGACATCCCATCACCACAAATACTTTCCCTCACATTTCCAGGATGTAACCTATAAGAAGAAATTTGATACATAAAATTCCCCACTCCTGACATTAATCACATGGTAGGAGGTACAATGATAGGAATTAACCAGATGTAGATAGCATTATTAGGACAACTAGCAATAATTACTAATGTTATACAAATGGAGGAATCTTACTGTTACTTAAGGAGATCATGAGAGTGATTCAGAGTAAATTTTAATGTTTGGATTTTGATCTGAATAAATTATTGTGACGATGCTTAAGCAATGCTATTTCGAATTTTGAGACTTCTCTTCCTGATTATTGTGTGAGAAATGCGTAGTTGGTCTTTTTGTTCTTTGAAGGCTTGAATTATGTTGGACAGTGAATTACCTCATTTTAGGATCAATAAACCACTTCAAGCTTTAGAACTAGATTCTTCTTTCAAGCCATGAATATAACGAGATGACACAGCAAATTGCCTAAAGAAGAAGATAACACTAAGAAAAATAAAACTGAATGTCAATACCATTAGCATGTGTTGGGGACAAAAGGAAATACCTTAGTGACTTTGAAGGTATCCAATAAACAGATTCTTATACATTCTGATCTTCCATGAGCTGTATTCTGGAGGATAAAAGAATTAAAGGAAAAGTATAAAGATCAGAGATTTGGGAGAGTATGTTATTATTTAAACACACTTTACAAAATATATTTTCTACCAAGGTATGATAAAGGTATGCTATATTTCTAGATTTCATGCTTGTGCAGTTTTCTAAAAAAATCATGCTTTGTTTTGCCACTGTAGAGAGTGGGAATAAAAACTCAAATGCTATTTTGTTGTTTAGTTGAAGTTAGGTCAGTACAGAGATGCAGAATTCATAAACCAGCTTTTCTTAATAGACAACTGTCTTTTTGAGAATATACACTTACAGTAATACAGTGAGGTTTTCTAATACCTTGTAATAATTTCTTCCTCGTGGTAGAATTGAGTAATTAACCAATTGAAGATAGACAGCTTGATTGTATCTTTTTTTTTTTTTTTTTTTTTAGCTACTGGCTCAGGCACAGTAAAATAAACCATCAAGCAGCATCCTAAAGCCCCCATCCAGTCCCCAGCTCCCAGATATTTCTAGACAAATGTTGGGCCAGAAGGGAACCTGCTGCCTTGAACGGAAGAACTCAGTCCTGACAGAATTCATCACCTGCTAACGAAAGAGCCCTTGGGCCTTGAATAAACATCATTGTAGGGAGGCACTCACCCTGGGCTTTGAGTGACACCCCAGGGTCATTCTGGCCTCAGGTGTGACCCAGCACATTACCAGATTTGGTGGCCATGGGGAGAGACCCCTTCTGCTTGAGAAAAGGAGAGGAAAGAGTAAAAAGGACTTTGTCTTGCAACTTGGGTATGGGTACCAGCTCAAGAACGGTAAAATAAAGTACCAAGCAGATTTCTAAAGCTACCAATTATAGGCCCTGGCTCCTAGATAAGATTTCTAGACCCACACTGGGCTAGAAGGAAACTTGCTGCCCTGAAAGGAAAGATACAAGCTTGGTTGGATTCACCACCTGCTTATTAAAGAGCTCTTGGGCCTTAAAAAGACAAGAGTGGTAGCCAGGAAACAGACATCACAGGATCTGGATGAGACCCAGTACTGTCCAGTACTGTCCTGGCTACAAGCCCGACCCAGCACAGTCTCAGTGGTGGAGGCCACAGGGGTTCTTGCATCACTCCATCCCCAGTTCTGAGTGGCTTAGCACAGAGAGAGAGACTTTGCTTATTTGGGGAAGAGTAAGGGAAGAAAACAAGAGTCTCTGCCTGGTAATCCAGCGAATTTGCCCAGATCTCATCTAAGACCACCAAGGTAGTACCTCTATGAATCTGCAAGAGTCACAATGTTACTGAGTTTTTAGGATGCTCCCTAATGTAGATACAGGTGCAAAGACAAAAGACTTACATCACAACATTCAATTCCCATTGAATACTTGCAAAGCCTTCCCAAGAAGTATGGGTATGAATAAGCCCAAACAGTGAAGATGACAATAAATACCTAACTTTTCATTGACCAGACATTGACAAACATCCACAAGCATCAAGATCATTTAGGAAAACATTACCTCACTAAAGAAACTAAATAAGGTATGAGAGACCAATCTCAGAGTGACAAAGATATGTGACCTTTCAGACAGAGAAGTTAAAATAGCTATTTTGAGAAAGCTCAACAAAATTCAAGACAGGGAATTTAGAATCCTATCAGATAAATTTAACAAAGAGATTGAAATAATTTTTAAAAATCAAGCAGAAATTACGGAGCTGAAAAATTCAATTAACCCTGATGAATGCACCAATCTTTCAACAGCAGACTTGATCAAGCAGAAGAAATAGTCAATGAGCTTGAAGACAAGCTATTTAAAAATAGATAGTCAGAGGAGGCAAAAGAGAATAAAAAGAATGAAGCACACCTACAAGATCTAGAAAATAACCTCAAAAGTACAAATCTAAGAGTTATCACCCTTAAAGAGGAGTAGAGAGAGAGAGATCAGGGTATCAAGTTTATTAAAAGGGGAAATAACAGAGAACTTTTCAAATATAGAGGAAGATATCAAAATGTAAGTAAAGAAAGGTTACAGAACACAAGCAGATTTAACCCAAAGAAGACTACCTCAAGATATTTAATATTCTAACTCCCAAAGGTCAATGCTAAACAAAACAGCAAGAGAAAGGAAACAATTACATAAAAAGGAGCTCTAACACTTCTGGCAGCAGACAACTCAGTGGACATCTCTCAAGCCAGGAAAGAGCGGCAGGATATATTTAAAGTGCTGAAGGAAAGAAACTTTTATCCTAGAATAGGATGGAGAAATGAAGGAGAAATAAAGAGTTTCACAAACAAATGCTGATAGATTTTGCCAACACCAGACCTGTCCTACAAGAAATGCTAAAGACCGTTCTTCAGTCTGAAATAAAAGGGTGATAATGAGCAAAATGATATCATCTGAGGGTACAAAATTCACTGGTAATAGTAAGTACACAGCCGGGCACGGTGGCTGACACCTGTAATCCCAAGACTTTGGGAGCCAAGGCAGGTGATCACCTGAAGTCAGTTCAAGACCAGCCTGGCCAATGTGGTGAAACCCCATCTCTACTAAAAATACAAAAATTATCTGGGCGTCGTGGCACACATCTATAATCCCAGCCACTTGGAAGGCTGAAACGGGAGAATCACTTGAACCTTGGAGGTGGAGGTTACAGTGAGCTGAGATTGTACAACAGGACTCTAGCCTGAGCAACAAGAGTGAAATTCTGTCTCAAAAAAAAAAAGTAAGTACACAGACAAACACAGAATATTATAACATTTTAATTGTCATGTATAAACTACTCATATCTTGAGTACAAAGACTAAAAGATTAACCAATAAAAAATAATAATCACAACAACTTGACAAGATATAGATGGTTTAATAAGATATAAATAGAAACAATAAAAAGTTAAATGGGTGGGGGGGAATGAAGTTAAAGTATAGAGTTTGTATTAGTTTTGTCTTTACCCATTTGTTTGTTTGTCTGTTTGCTTTTGCAACCAGTGATAAGTTGCCATCACTTTAAAATATTGGGTTATAAGATGTTATTTGCAAGCCTCATGATAATCTCAAATCAAAAAATTCTACAACAAATACAAAATAACAAGATATTAAAACTTACCACCAGAGAAAATCACCTTCACAAAAAGGAAGACAGAAAGGAACGAAGAGAAGACTGCAAAACAACCAGAAAACAAATAACAACATGGCAGAAGTAAGTCCTTACTTGACAACAATAATATTAAGTGTAAATAGACTAAACTCTCCAATCAAAAGTCATAGAGTGGCTGAATGGATGAAAAAAAATCAAGACCCAATGATCTGTTGCCTACAAGAAACACACTTCACCTATAAAGACACACATAGATTACAAATAAAGGGATGGAAAAAGATATTCCATACCCATGGAAACCAAAAAAAAAAAAAAAAAAAAAAAAAAAAAAAAAAAGCAGGAGTAACTATACTTACATAAGGTGAAATAGATTTCAAGACAGAAATCTTAAAAAGAGACAAGGAACAACATTATACAATAACAAAGGGATCAATTCAGAAAGAGGATATAACAATTATAAATATATGTGCACCCAACACTGCAGGACTCAGATATATATAGCAAATTAGATCTAAAGAAAGAGATAGGCCCCCATACATTAATAGCTGGAGACTTCAACACCTCACTTTCAGCATTAGACAGAGCTTCCAGAAAGAAAGTTAACAAGAAACATTGGACTTAATCTGTACTATAGACCAAATGGACCTAACAGATATTTACAGAACATTTTATCTAATGGCTACAGAATACACATTTTTCTCAGCACATGGATCATACTGAAGGATAGACCATATGTTAGGTCACAAAACAAGTCTTAAAACATTCGCAAAAACTTGAAATTATATCAAGCGTCTTCTCTGACTACAGGGGAATAAAACTAGATATCAATAACAAAAGAAATTTAGGAAACTATGTAAACATATTGAAATTAAACAGTATGCTCCTGAATGACCAATGGGTCAATGAAATAATTAAGAAGGAAATTTTAAAATTTCTTGAAATGAATAAAAATGAAAATACAACATGACAAAATCTATGAGATACAGAGAAAGCAGTACTAAGAGCACAGTTTATGGCAATAAGCACCTATATCAAAAAAGTAGAAAAATTCAAGTAACCTATGATACATCTTAAGGAATTAAAACAAGAGGAAAACCAAACCTAAAGCTAGTAGAATAAAGAAAATAACAGATTAGAGGAGAAATAAATGAAATGAAATCAAATAAAATACAAAAGATCAATGAAATGAAAGTTGGTCTTATGAAAAGATAAAAAGAATTGACAAAATTTTAGCCAGACTAAGAAAAAAAAAAGAGGACTCAAATAAATCAAATCAGAGATTAAAAACAAGACATTAAAAATGATACTGCATAAAGTCAAAGGATCAGTAGAGACTACTATAATAACTGTATGCTGATACATTGAAAAATCTGGAAAAAACTTTGTAAATTCCTAAACACATACAGCCTACCAAGATTGAACCATGAAGAAATTCAAAACCTGAATAGATACATTGTAAATAATAAAATCAAAGCCATAATAAAAAGTCTCCCAGAAAAGAAAATCCCAGGAATCCACGGCTTCACTGATGAATTTTACCAAACATTTAAAAAAGAACTAATATCTATTCTACTCAAGCTATTGTTAAAAATAGAAGAGGAGAGAATACTTCCAAACTCATTCTACGAGGCCTGCATTACTCATATACCAACACCAGATCAAAAAACAAAACTAGAGGCCAATATCTCTGATGAACATTGATGCAAAAATCCTCAACACAATAATAGCAAACCAAATTCAACAAGACATTAAAAATATCATTCATCATGATCAAGTGGGATTTATCCAAAGGATGCAAGAATGTCTCAACATATGCAAGTCAATCAATGTGATACATCATATCAACAGAATAAAGAACAGTAATCATATGATTATTTTAATTGATGTTGAAAAAGCATTTGATAAAATTCAACAGCCCTTCATGATAAAAATTCTCAAAAAACTGTATAGAAGGAACATACCTCAGCACAATAAAAGCCATATACAACAAACCCAGTTAGAACACAACTCAGTGCAATAAAAACCATATTCAACAGACCCATACTGAACAGGGTAAAACTAAATGCCTTCCCTCTAAGACCTGGAACAAGACAAGGATGCTCATTTTCACCACCACTGTTGTTCAGCATAGTATTGAAGGTCCTAGTTAGTGCAACAGACAAGAGAAAGATATAACAGGCATCCAAATTGGAAAGGAAGAAATTGAATTATCCTTCTTTGCAGATGATATGATCTTATACTTCGGAAATTCTAAAGACTCCACCAAAAAGTATTAAATGATAAACTCAGTAAATTTCCAAGATACAAAATAAAAATACAAAAATCAGTAGGATTACTATATGTCAACATATTGTTTCTTTTTTCAGTAAACAATCTGAAAAAGAAATCAAGAAAGTAATTCCATTTACAAAAGCTACAAATAAAATTCAGTATCTGTGAATTAACTTACCAAAGAAGTGAAAGATCTCTACAATGAAAAGTATAAAACACTGATGCAAGAAATTGAAGAGGACACAAAAAAATGGAAAGATATTCCACGTTCATGGATTGGAAAAAATTGACATTATTAAAATGTCCATACTACCCAAAGCAATCTACAGATTCAATGGAAAGTCTATTAAAATGCCAAAGACATTTTTCACAGAAGTAGAAAAAATAATCATTAAATTTATATGGACATACAAAAGACCCAGAAGGCCAAAGCCATCCTGAACAAAAATAATAAAACTGGTGAAATCTCATTATCTGACTTCAAATTAGATTACAGAACTATAGGAACCAAAACAACATGATACTGTCATAAAAATAGACACATAGACCAATGAAACACAATAGAGAACCCAGAAATAAATCTGTACATCTGTGGTGAACTCATTTTGAACAATGGTGCAAAGAACATACAGTGGAGAAAGGGCAGTCTCTTCAATAAATAGTCCTGGGAAAATTGAGTATCCATGTATAGAAGAATGAAACTAGACTCCTATCTCTCATCATATACAAAAATCAAATCAAAACTAATTACTAATATCTAATATCTAACATGTCAAACCTGAAACTACTAAAAGAAAACATTGGAGAAATTCTCCAGGACATTGGTCTGGGCAAATATGGCAACCGAAGCTAAAAATGGATATATGGAATCATACCAAGTTAAAAAGTTTCTGCACAGCAAAGGAAACAATTAACAAAATGAAGAGATAACCCACAGAATGAGAGAAAATATTTGCAAACTATCCATCTGACAATGGATTAATAATTAGAATATATAAGGAGCTCAAACAGTTTTATAGGAAAAAAAATCAAGTATTTCAACTTAAAGATAAGCAAAAGAGCTGAATAGACCTTTTCATATACCTGTTTGCCATTTGTACATCTTCTTTTGAGAAAAGAAGGCAAACAGGTATATGAAAAGGTGATCAACATTATTGATTATCAGAGAAATGCACATCAAAACTTCAATGAGATATCCTCTCACTTCAGTTAAAAATGAATTTTATCCAAAAGACAGGCAATAACAAATGCTGATGAGAATGTGGAAAAAAGGGAATCCTTGTACACTGTTGGTGAGAATGTAAATTAGTACAGCCACTATGGAAAACAGCACAGAGGTTCCTCCAAAAACTAAAGATAAAACTACCATGTGATCCAGCAATCCCATTACTGGCTGTTTGTCCAAATGAAATGAAACCTGTAAGTTAAAGAGTTACCATGTTCATTGCAGCACTATTCACAGTTGCCAAGGTTTGCAAGCAATCTAAGTGCCTGTCAACAGATGAATGGATAAAGAAAATGTGGTACATATACACAATGGAAGACTATTCATCCATAGAAAAGAACAAGATATTGTCATTTGCAACAACATGGAAGGACTGGAAGACATTATGTTAAAGGAAATAAGCCAGGCATAGAAAGATAAACTTTGCATGTTCTCACATTTGTGGGAGCTAAAAATGTTTTAAAATGTACACATGGAGGTAGAGAGCAGAACGATGGTCACCAGAGGCTGGGAAGAGTGGTGGGTAGGGGAGGGGAAAAGTGGGGATGATTGATAGATATGAAAATATATTTAGATAGAACAAATAAGATCTAATACTTGATAGCACAATAGGGTGATTATAGTCAGCAATAATTTATTGTACATTTTAAAATAGCTAAGAGTAAAATTTAAATATTTGTAATACAACAACATGGTAAATGCTTGAGGAGATGTATACCCCATTTACCCTGATTTGATTATTATATAGTGTATGCCTGTCTCAAAATATCTCATGTACTGCATAAGTATATATACCTACTATGTACCATAACAATTAAAAATTAAATTTTTTAAAAAAGTTAAGAAACAACATACATAATATGTCTAATATTATGACAATATGTTCTAGCAGTTAAATATGTACAATTAATTGCACATTGCAAAATCCTCTTGATATGAGTAATTCAAGTTTTCTAGACCATGAATCTAGGCTTGACTTCTTAGCCCCAAATCATGTATACAATTACTTACCAATCATCCCATTTGGCACTTCATACTTAACAAAACTTATCTGAATTTAAATAATGCAACCCAAAATCTGCTCCTGGCCCTGTGTCCTATTTTAGTGAAATATGACCATTATCCATCTAGTTGCACAATTTTGAAATTTCAGTGTTAAGCTCAATACTCACTCTCCTTTCCAGTAAATCTTGTCAACTGTACCCTCTAAATGGGTCATGAATCCATCCTCTCCTTTCCATTCCCACTGCCATTACAGCAATCTTAATTTATTTCTGTATGCTTAAAAGAGACAAAAGCTTTGGAGATGGGTGGTTATGTTGACAGTTTGTAAATGAAAACACAAACCATCACGAGATGGGTGGTTATGTTGACAGTTTGTAAATGAAAACACAAACCATCACTCATAGGCATAAATCATATAATATTCAATTCCTTTGATAGAAGAGAGTCATTAAATTCTAAGAGCTCTTTTTTAGAAACGTTAGATTCAGTTACTGTGCTGAACTGGCTTAATAGGTTAACCCTCAGAGTTCCAAGTGGTGGCTCACGCCTGTAATCCCAGCACTTTAGGAGGCCAAGGCGGGTGGATCACTTGAGGTCAAGAGTTCAAGACCAGCCTGGCCAACATGACAAAACCCCATCTCTACTAAAAATACAAAAATTAGCTGGGCATGATGGTGCACGCCTGTAATCCCAACTCCTCAGGAGGCTGAAGCAGGAGAATCACTTGAACCCAGGAGATGGAGGTTGCAGTGAGCCGAGACCACATCACTGGACTCCAGCCTGGGTGACAAGAGCAAAACTCCACCTCAAAAAAAAAAAAAAAAAAATTGTATATTGGGACAAAGACAGAGAAGACATAGGGGTCCAGGGCAACAATAGTCTTAGAGAAGATATAACTTTAAGGCAAATATTAGGGGAAATCTTTAGAAATAGATACCCAAAAAGCAGTATTATTCTGAATTTGAGGGGTAAATTTTTTAGAGGGGAGAACATAGATTTTTCTGTTATCTTCATGACTTCACACCAGCCATGCAGAGAGGCATTAGGGAGTTCCCCATCACCCACTGCAGCATCCCAAGGACCTCCTATCACCTTGTGTTTCCACAGCTGGGTATAGCCCAGGTCCAAGGAAATTGCATCAAGTCACAGACCCCAAGGCCAATGTTCTTAGCCTTGGGTGCATCAGAATCTCTAGAATCAAAATACAAATGTCTGTTCCACTTTCCAGGAGATTCTAAGTTATGCTTCTGATTGTTGAACACATGACATGACACTGATGAAGTAAATAATAGTAAATGCGACCCCTAACTGAGTACCTTCTCTAGATTTAGCATTTTACTCAATTTTTTAAATGCATGGGTTCATTTAATATTTAATCTTCACAAAAATGTGAGGTCAATATTGTTAACCCCATTTCAGCCATAAGGAATCTGAAGCTCAAAGAGCAGTTTGCAAGTTACATACCCAGAATTCAAACCTGGCTCCAGTTTACACCAAATTCAAACCCATAACCTACCACTGCACAATGCTTTCTCTTTGAGATGCTGTCGTAGTTGTAACCTCCATCCAGATACTTACTGCATAAGCCTGATGACTGTTTGGAGAGTAGGGAAGAGGGTGGGTAAGTTCATCCTACCTCCATTTACTTCTTATTGGAAAATTGATGCTTCTCTTTTCAAGGACTCTTCCAAACAGGGCCTAGGATAAAATTTAATGGGTTGACGACAATATAATAGGTCTTTTCATCTGCAGACTGCCAGTAGAAATTTACTTCAGAAAACACCAACTTTTAAATGGCCTCCATACCTTTCCCACAGGTTGGCAAATAAACAGTTTCCTCGGATTCATCATGTGTCCTGAGACCTTCTCAGATTTCCTAATCTCTCCATCCTCACGACATCATTAGCCTCAGACCTGTTTCTTGGCTCTTCAAGTCTCACATCAGCAGTTCATTAGGCTTTTCTACATCTTTTCTCTTTCTTCCTGATACCAGTAGCTCACCTTTAGTTGACTTAAGGTCACACCAGTACTACTCTTTTTCCTTTTTTTCATGATTTATTCTTCTAAAAAAACAAACTAACAAAAATAAACAAACCTAGGCTTATCACAGCTGGAATCAAGGAGTAAAATACATTCAGAACGCTGTTATAAATATTACAGTGGCCTCTGTGGCACAATGCTCTTTTTTAACTGCTCAAAAACTCCACACTTTTTACTGTGTGTTAAGTAACAATCTGTAAATGACATTTCTAATGAAAACGGGGCGGGATGGGGGGGGACATTACAACCTAACAATCAACATTTAAAATAACCTTCATTTCATTGTAAAGTAATAAGTAGGGAGGTCCCATCAAGTTCATAGATCAGTAGCTGATGTCCCAGAAAATAACCAGTGTCCCAACTTGCTTTCTCTTGCCATAAAATTCTGACACAGAAAGTAATAAGTAGGGAGGTCCCATCAAGTTCATAGATCAGTAGCTGATGTCCCAGAAAATAACCAGTGTCCCAACTTGCTTTCTCTTGCCATAAAATTCTGACACAGAAGCATTTTGACTCCTCAGATGTACTCATCTCTTGGATCTGACTGTCATTAGGCTGCAGAAGTAAAGGCTAGATTTTCCCCCAGCATCTTGTGCAGAGGTTTATCACATGACTGCCAACACAGCACAAGATCAGTAGGAGCCAAAGACTAATGAGCACAAAGTCTACCCAGGTACCACAAGGGGGATATAGTTAAAAATAGAAAATCATTTGTAGGGTTTGTGCCAATTTCTCTCTACATTATTACCTGAGAGCAATTTAATAGAGAAGAGGCTTGAATTATAACTTCATGACCAGGCGGATTGTTGCTCATTTTTTTTAACCTGAAATAATGATCAAGTCATTTAAGGCTCCTGTCTATAAGATAATAACGAGAATATAGATGAATGGATGACTAGATAGATGACAGATCAATAGAGAGATAGATCCATAGATATGGGTGGAGGGGCAGAGAATGAAGGGATCCATGGCTTCTTGTCACAAATAACTGTGGCATGTCATATCGCAAGTATTCTTGTGATTAGAGGCACAGATTAGAAAGAAAGTATGAGAATGCCGCATTAACTATGAGAGGTATAGAAATGCTCTTTTCCTAGTATGAAATGAAGCTAAAGTGAGGATTGTAGAATCCTGTTGATTAACAAGAACTGGCTGCACTGCCTAACAAACCAATTATGAGGGATGGGCATACACCAGATTTACATCCAGGTCAATTTATAGTCTCCTGGACTAACCCGTCTGCCACCTTATGCTGCCTAGTTGTTCATAAAGAATTCAGAGACGGTCATTCCTAACATACCAGCCTTTTATCATATAAATTATTGTTTCCCTGACATCTCCAGTTTTAGTTAATGGACAAGGATAAATGGAAGGAGTTAGGATCTCTTAGTAAGAATAAAAAAAAAAAATGGACCCTAAAGAAATATACTGACAGTCTAACAAGGCCTATTCCCTAAAAGTCAGTTCCTTCCCTTATTTATAATAACTTGAAGGAAAAGGGAAGAAAAATTATCTTTCTTCCTGATGCCAGCAGCTCACTTTTCATTTGTTTATTTGAAATGGAGAAGAACCACACATTGAAACATAAATTTAAAAACCAGAAAGCCCATACATCTTTTTCTTAATGGTATCTAACTTCAAGAAAATAAAGTTTTGAACACAGCAATTTTGGTTTTAGCATTGTATATGATAATTCTTTCATATCACTCAATTTACAAAATATACATAAATCTGTATCAGGATTCATTATGTTCAATTATAGGTAAGGATACCTATTTTTGACTTGTAGGATTCAGGATACATATACAATATTATTCCATTTGTATCTCATTTGTGATACTATTTTATGTTTTGTCAGAATGTTAAACTGTGTCCCATAATTAACAAACTATGCCATATTTAATTATTTATGTTTAATGTTTTCATTTAAAACTTACATCTAACTTTATAGTACAAGTCACCAGGAAAAAATATTCAATTAGTAGGGATTTGCATATTATTTGTTTTTTTAATTGTACATCTACAAATTAAGCTACAGGCAAAATTATCAAGAAAATGTACAAAATGAAAAAAAAAAAAAAACAGAAAGTGTCACTGAATAAACCAAAAAGGGGCACTTTTTTACAGTATGACAGCTAACAAGAAGGCAGTGTTTCGATGTTCTGCCTTATCTGGGAATGTGCACATTGAGCAACTCAAATTTTTCACTGCTCCGCACGTGTCGTCAAATCAGCTCTGTGAGAACTGATTTTGGGAGGATAAGTAAATTTTAGTGCGTAGATGAACTGAAAATGTGGAATCTGCGAATAATGAGGATCTAATGTATCAACTATATGACAAATAGTCTCATGGAATCAAAGGGAAAATGAATTAAAACAGAATTGAGAGACTATTGCAAAATTTAAAGACTTCAGTTTGAGCCTCATTTCATTTTAAGCATTAACAAAGTTAAAATTGATTCCATTATGTAAAATAACAAGAAAACTATTCCGTATAAATGAAATGCTTAATTTATCATTTGTTTGTTTGTTTAGTTCAGTAAGTGCCTTATGCTACTGTAGTAGACACTCACTATGGACCAACGTTTGGTTTTCCCCTACATCTAGGGACATGAGAGGATTACATTTCCCAGAGATCTTGTGGTTGAACATGGTCATGTGAGTTTCTTTTGCTCATGGACTGTGAGTAAAGACAACTGTCTTTTACAGTTGAAAGCATTTGACAATGCTTAAATCTTCATATCACTACTCCTTTACTGTGACTCATAGCTTTCTCAACCGCGAAGCATCTCTCCATCAGTTTGAGTCACAGAGGAGGACAGAAAGCAGAACTTCCCACTACACCCCCATTATTGACATGCAAAAGACATATAGTATGAGTAAGTAATAAACTATGCTGTTTTATATTATTTTGAAGAAATTTGGGGTATGTTTTAATTGCAACATAACCTAGTTATTATAACTGATACAAACACCTAAAATAAGATTCTCTTTGGTCCTTTTGGAGATAGTGATAATATTCAATGAGTAATAATTTTGAGGAAATCATCATGTATGCTTATGTTCAAAATAGGTCATATGCTCAATTAATAAAATTAGAGTTTGCAATTTATTTACACCTATCATGTCCCAGCCATTGTCTTAAACACTTTATATATATTCTCTTTTAATATAAACAATGATATAATGAGTATTGCGATTGTGGCAGATGAAGGAACTGAAAACTCAGATGCCCGGGCACACAACCATAGTGAGTTTTGGAGCTACAATAAAGACTTGCATCCATCTGAGGTTAAAGCCTCTCTGTTAAGCATCATAAAGGTTTCTTAATTTTTTTAATACCATGTGTATAAAGTCATATTCATAAATAAAAAAGATATGACTTCAAAAATAAATCATTAAGTATAGACTGCTGGGTCTAAAGCTTTTAGATAATCTCATAGCTTGGATCCTTAAAGGAGTTCTATGCTGGGCTTCTGTACAATTCAGTACAATATAATGAAGTAACAGTAAACTTTTTTTATAATAATCATTTCCATATCTATTAATAGTCTGCTTATGTTAATGTAAACAAGTTTTCACAACTGGTTTTGCAAAATAAGTGCTGATGCCCTAAAGTAACCAACGATTATACATAATGAATTATCTCTAATGCATCTAAAATGGCACTAGTCATATAACATCTTTGCAAGAATTGAGAAAGTAGACACTCAAATAATTTTATGTTGTTCAAATAAGGAATCCTAGTTGAGAAAGGCTGCTAACAGTCTAATTTTAACCAAATTTTACCATCCAATTTTATCTCATAACCCCAGAAATACTTCCAGTTTTGCTTCCAGATATAATTTGCTGAGTACAGATATGAGGTACCAAGGTACTCAATACCTACTCTGTGATGCATTGGTGTTATATATGGATATACATTATACTTAATGTATATATAATATGCCTATTACATATTTTATATATACATATTAACATATAAAAATAAATGTGTTATATATGTATGTATGCATGTATGTATACTCATACATACACACATGCGCGTGTGTGTGTGTGCGCGTATATATATATGTGCTGTGGTTTGAATTGTTTTGTCCCCTACAAAACTCATGTTGAAAGTTAATCCCCAAAGCAACAGGGTTGGGAGGTGGAGTCTAATGGGAGGTGTTTATGTCATGAGGAGAGTCCTCATGAATGGATGAATGCCACTACAAGAAGGGCTTGCAGGAGTGGGTTTCTTCTCTTCTGCTCTTCTGCCATGTAAGAACAGTTTTCCCCCGCTCTGGAGGATAGAGAATTCAAGACACCATCTTGGGAGTAGAGACCCAGCTCTTAACAGACACCAGATGCCAGCACCTTGATCTTGGACTTCCAAACCTCCAGAACTGTCAGAAATAAATTTCTACTCTTTATAAATTACTCACTGTGTGGTATTTTTTATAGTAGCACAAAACAGATTAAAAGAATATGTATACATATATATGATACATATAAAATACTCTAATTCCAATATCAACCTTGAATAGATCTGTGTTATGCCTGTTTTTCACACAAGGAAACATTAACGTAAATAAATACTCCCTCTACACCCTCTTTAAATTCTCCGGGTCCTCAGGTTATAAACATGCTCAAGCTCCCTTATATTAATCTTCCTCCCACAACTCTTTCTCAACCTTAAGTTTTGCTTGGCTTCCACCGCCAAGCTTTTGAAAATGCTAATCTCTGTTTATCACCTTCAGTTAGGAAGTAGCAAAGTCAGGATTCAAACCCAAGACAGACTGATCCTAAAGTATGGTCTAAGCTCTATACCATATGCATGCTCTTAGATATATATTTCTACAATTTTTTTTTTTCTGAGGACATTTGTGTAGGGAATATGACAGTGTAGTGGGTCTCTGAGCATGAAACAGAACATCAGGTTGTCACACAAATCTGTGATGCCAATGGTCACAAACTCACCTCTCATTCCCCAGAGTGCTATTACAAATTGTAACTTCCCCTGTTATCTCTATTAATTTCTCACTTTTTACAAAGGTAAACTCTATGCTCAGCCATCAGGCAGAATCAGTTTAGAGCATTTCCCAACTCTGATTTTCTTTGTTGGAGGACAATGGGGCAAGAAAAGCAATACATTTTTGCTCTTCAATTCAATCTTTTTCTAATTGAGTCAAGGGCTGCTTACCTCGAGCGAAGTTATACTTTTGTTTTAAACGAAGTCATCATTTATATATAGATCTTATTGTGAGATGAAGGGCATACAGAAATGTCAGTATCACAAGTCAGAACTCTCTGAAGAGAGTTTTACCATGTGGTGAAACTCCCAGTCCAAACTGAGTGAAATGTCAGAATCATGCAGAAATTCAGGAGCTAATGTAGTACAGTTATATATCTAATGTAAGAAATAGTCTTCCTTTAGCCAATTATTTAGTATTTCTACTCAACAGCTTTCACAACTAAGAAAATTGAATAAATGTGAATTAAAGGCTGAAGCAAATAAGAAACTAAAATTAATTGCCTTCCAAAGTATAATTTTAGAATTTGGTGGAAAAGTTCCCTGGAGGAAGGACTCTGAAATTAATAATAAATGACTTAGCACCCACTATGCACCAGGTACTTCACTGTTCTTATTTCTAATTTTTACAACCCCATGAGGCAAATATGTGTTCCAGAAGACATTTGACCATTTAAATTCTCCTTTGTAAAACGAAAGCCCCCTTAATATTCACCATGCTTTTAAGAATGTATTTTCCATTCTCTTGGGGGAAATACATCTCTTGATGTATTATGACTGTTATCCATTATTCTTAGGTACACCTTCCTGGAAAGAACAAATTTTTCATTATTGTAACAAATAGAAGAATAATGCCTTTCATATTTTGAAGGAAATCTCTGTTCAAAAAATTGTTTCAGGTTTTTAAATACTGCTACTAAGAAGAGAGAGACTAGTTGTAATTGGAAGCCATCACAGTGGACAAAAAGTAAATCTGACTTGAGGCTATCTGAAAGAGACTTTGCCAAAAATGTGAACCTGAGGAGACAATGGAACTCTCCCAGTCTGAATGAATGTAGATCACAAAGAACTGAAGCCTGAGCTAGAGGACATAAATGGTTGCCAAAATTGAGGACATGCTCGTGACACAGCCTCAGGGAGTCCTGACAACATGTGCCTAAGGTGGTCGGAGCATAGCTTGGTTTTATACATTTTAGGGAGACATGAGACATCAATCAATATATGTAAGAAGTACATTAGTTCCATCCAGAAAGGTGGGGACAACTCAAAGCAAGGCTTCCCCTAGGGACTTCCAGGCCATAGGTAGGTGAGAGACAACTGGTTACATTCTTTTGAGTTTCTGATAAGTCATTCCAAAGGAGGCAATCAGGATATGCATCTATCTCTGTGAGTAGAGGGATGACTTGAATAGAATGGGATGCAGATTTGCCCTGAGCAGTTTCTAGCATGAAGGGGCCCAAGTTATTTTTTCTTTCACAGGTGTATGCTAGAAATGGAATTTCTGGATTGTAGGATATACACACTCTTAAGACCAGTGTAGGGAACAAAAAAAAGCTTTCTTCTACCCTTCTAGATTATCTGGCTGCCTTAAGAGTTAATTTGACATAACACAGGATAACAGAAGGAAAAAAATATTACATGTATATGTATGCATGGAAGTTTCAAAAAAATATATAAGATTTGAAGTAGCCTAAGACTACTGAGACTCCATTGAGACATATATTGTCCTGGGCTATGCAAAGAAATGGTTTTGGAGCTTCTGGGTATGGGGGAGGAGGTAAATTATAGGAGGGTGAGAGGAGAAAATGTATAGTAAATAAAAGTTGCCTTGTTATGCCTTTAAGAGTCTCTCAGGTGATAAAAATTGTCTCTGAGAGTAATTCTTCCTAATGCAGATATCTTTACTGATGAAAATTTCTTTTATAAAAGTTGAAATTTATACACTATTTTAAGTGGTTAAGGAGGAAATTAAAAATTTTTTCTGGGCCTGCTAGTTCTCAATTGCCTTTAGCTCAAAACATTCCATTTTCCAAAATGACATATTTTCAGGTGGCATATTTGAACCCCTCCATTGGTAATACTACCAAACAGTTTTCCATAATAGTTGTGCTGATGTATACCACCAGCAAATTGTAGAATTCCAGTTGTTTTACATGGTAAGGATTCTCTTATACCCTTCTAATTTCTCTGCTGAGGCCTCTGTAACAACAACAACAACAACAACAAAAATTAACAAGAGAAAAGCACAAAAAATGTATTTAATCTATGTTTTACAACATGGGAGCTTTCATAATGAAAGGAAGACCTGAAGAAACAATTAAACCTGAGTGTTTTCATACTGGGTTTAATGAAAAGCAGAGAATTGTAGGCAAATGAGATAGAACAATAAAGGATACAAGCTGAAGGTAGTTGACTGGGGTAAATTTAGCAAGACCTGGTCACTCAGATTCTTCTTGGCATCCATCTGTCTTCAGAGATAATGATGATGCTGCTTTTGCAGGAAAAGCAGGAGACTCCCTCACAGGAGGGGCTTATGACATGCTTCAGGAGAAGATTAGAAAGTCCTTCCTGCACCTATCATTTCTCTAATTTCCTCAGATTAAAATATTCAATATGCCATGGGGCCATATTTGGAGTAGTGTCTCCTTAAACCCATTAGCATCCTTACCATTCCCAGTCTTTTTAAGTTTAGGTAGTCTGGTGAGTGTGTGCTGGTATCTCCTTGCAGTTTTAATTTACATGTCCCTGTTAATGCAGAGAGCATTTTCATATCCTCATTGAACATCTGAACATAACCTTTGGGGGAAAAAATCAAGCCATTTTACTTGTGGTTCATCTATACTTTTTGGAAATGTATATTATTTTACAGGAGCCTTTTATATACTTTGAATATAAACACAGTTCTTGTTATTTATGATTTTCTTCCCTTCTGTCTTGCACTTTCAATCTCTTAATAATGTCTTTTGATCAACAGAAGTTCCTATTCTTAATACAGTTCAATGTCCTTACTTTTTCACTTGTTTCACTACAAATTTAAGGTATGTTGGCTGTCTTTTTATCTAGTATGTTGTGCAAAGAAGATTTTTCAATAATCTGATCTGTCTAATCTGCCATATTGTCAGAAACATATGCCAGTTGCTTCTTTTTCTTAAGAACTAAAATACATTTTTTCTGAAGGAAACAACATCAATGCAAAAGTCACCTGCTTTCCTTTTTCTTGTTTGCCATGGTTAAAAAAATTATGATCAGAATTTTTTTAAATGCATTTCACATAAGCATGTTTTACCCTTGATTCTGCCATACCCACAGGAAACTTCAATGGATCAAGCCTCCCTCTTTTCTGTCCCCTAAGAGCCTTGCTTATCTCTAAGGCCCTTGGCCACTTGTTTTACCTGAGGCATTGTCATGGCGGAAAATTCTGCATGAGCTCCATCCAGCTCCACTGAGCTACTAACCTCACAGGGCACAAAGTTGTTAGTCTTCTGACTGCACTACAGAACTCTGACTTATTGCTCCAGGAATTCTGTTAGTGATGAAGTTTGTACCCTGGAAATACAAGAGAATTGGCATCCATGGGGCAAAACTATGACCAATGGGAGGTAGAAAGCAGTGGAGAAATTCATCTCCTCCCCTACCTGTGGACAGGCTTATTTGAGAAACATTTGTTCATACAGCCTCTCAGAATATGGTCCTGCAAAATCAACTAATCGTCTGAATCTGTACCAAGTGGTAAGCAACATTCCCTCCTTCTCTCCCCTTCTCCCACAACCTGCTTCGCTGAGATTGCACTCCCTAATAAATTAATATCACATAAACATTTGCTTCAGGCTCTAAGCTTTCTGGAGAAGTTAGACAGACACTTAAGGACTCTAACAAATCAGATTCTTATGTTAAACATGGCCATTAAACTAAATGCTTTGTTTCCTTTTTGTTCTAAGGTCCAATGGTTCTTTCTCTTGGAAAATGACTTGTAATTCTACCCTGTGGTCAGGATGTGATGAATAGGAATTTTAAACCCACTGAAAGTAAAAACAATGAAGGAGAATAGTTGCATGATAAAATGGTGCCAATTGGAAAATGTTTGTTACCAATTAGTTTTTTAAGTTACCTATAATTTTCAAACATAATCCCTGTGATGCTAAATTTTCTGATAAATCAACAACTGCAACAAAATGGATTACTTAGTTTTATGAGTACCAGTTAAGCCAAGGGAAGTTTCCATTACTAGACTCTCTCTCTCTCTCTCTCTCTCTCTCTCTCTCTCTCACACACACACACACACACACGCGCGCACACACACACACACACACACACAGAGCCAAGCATTTCCATTTTCAGATGACCACATTTATGTTTTCTGTGTGTCTTATCTTTTTTCAAAAAATGTTTACTGATGCATAATAGATGTAGATGGTTTGGGAGTACATGTGAAAATGTATTATGTTGATATAGAGTGTAAATGTCAAAATAGTGTACCTGGGATATCTACCCACTTAAACAGTTTTCTTTTTTTAATACTAGAACCATTTGAATTATTCTCTCTTAGCGCTTTCAAAATATAAATAAATTATTGTGAACTACAGTCACCCTACTGATCTATCTAGCACTAAATCTTATTTCTGCCATCAAACCATATATTTGTACCCGCTAGCTGAGACCTGCTTGGTTGGGGAGACCCTAACCCAGCAGCGCTAGGGAATTAAAGACACATACACAGAAATAGAGTTGTGAAGTGGGAAATCAGGGGTCTCATAGCCTTCAGAGCTGAGAGCCCTGAACAGAGATTTACCCACATATTTATTAACAGCAAACCAGTCATTAGCATTGTTTCTATAGATATTAAATTAACTAAAAAAAAAGTATCCCTTATGGGAAATGAAGGGATGGGCCGAATTAAAGGAATAGGTTGGGCTAGTTGACTGCAGCAGGAGCCTGTCCTGAAGGCACAGATCGCTCATGTTTGTGGCTTAAGAATGCCTTTAAGCGGTTTTCCGCCCCGGGCAGGCCAGGTGTTCCTTGCCCTCATTCCCATAATTCCACAACCTTCCAGCTTGGGCATTAGGGCCATTATGAACATGTTACAGTGCTGCAGAGATTTTGCTTATGGCCAGTTTGGGGGCCAGTTTATGGCCAGATTTTGGGGGGCCTGCTCCCAACATCTGCTAATCACCTTTTCTTCAAATCTTCCTCCCCCTTACCTTCTTGGCCTCTGATAACCACAAATTGATTATCTATGTTCATGAGATACACTTTTTTAGCACACGCATATGAATAAGAATATGGAATATTTGACTTTGTGCATTTCACTTATGGCATTTAATATAATGACCTCCATTTCCATCTATGTTACTAATATATGACAGGATTTCATTCTTTTTTTAATGGATTAATAACATTCTATTGTATATATAGACCATATTTTCTTTATCCATTCATTCACTGACGGGCACTTAGGTTTATTCCACCTTTTGTCTATTATGGTTAGTGCTGAAATAAACAGAGTGCAGATATCTTTTCAATATACTGGATTTCCCTTTTGTAAGAAATATGGCCAGTAGTGCAATTGCTGGATCTTATGGTAGTTCCAGCTTTCAATTCCTGAGGAACCTCTATGCTGTTCTCCATAGTGGCTGTACTAATTTAGATTCCCACCAACAGTGTACAAGGATTCTTCTTTCTTTACATCCTCACCCCAGTGTCTGTTATTGCCTGAGATTTTTTGTTTCTTTCTTTTTTTTTTTTTCATAAAGGCCATTTTAACTGGAGTGAGATGATATCTCATTGTAGTTCTGATTTGTATTTGGTCACTGATGTTGAGCATTTTTCCATTTACCTATTGGTCATTTGTATGTCTTCTTTTAAGGAATGTCTATTCAGATTCACAGATAACATGGTCTTATACTTAGAAAAACTTAAAGACTTCACCAAAAAGCTGTTAAAACTGATACATTCAGTAAAGTTGCAGGATACAATATCAACATACCAAAACCAGTAGCATTTATATATGCCAACAGTGGGCAATCTAAAGAAGAAATAAAGAAAGCAATCCCATTTACAATAGCCACTAAGGATACAAAATACCTAAGAATCAGTTTAACCAAAGAAGTGAAAGATCTATACAAGGAAAACTGTAAAACACTGATGAAAGTAATAGAAGAAGACACCAAAAAATGGAAAGATATTCCATGCTCATGGACTGGAAGAATTAATATTGTTAAAATGGTAATACTATCAAAAGTAGTTTACAGATTAAATACAATCCCTATCAACATATCAATAACATTCTTCACAGAAATAGAAAAACAACAAAAAAAAAAAAAAAAAAAACCTTAAAGTTTGTATTAAACCAAAAAAAAAAAAAAAGTCAAAATAATCCTGAGCAAAAAGAACAGAACTGAGGCATCAAACTACCTGATTTCAACCTGATTTCAAAATTCACTACAAAGCTATAGTAACCAAATCAGCATGGTACTGGCACAAAAATAGACACACAGAACAATGGAACAGAATAGAGAATCCAGATATAAATCCATGCATTTGCAGCCAGCTCATCTTCAGCAAAGTCAAAGAACATACAATGAGTAAAGGATAGTTTCTTCATAAAATGTGCTGGGAAAAACAGGTAACTATATGTACAAGAATGAAACTAGACCCCATCTCTCACCATATGCGAGAATCAAATCAAAGTGGGTTAAATACTTAAATCTAAGACGTAAAGTTATAAACTACTAAAAGAAAACATTGGGAAAACCCTACAAGACTTTTTTTTTTTTTTTTTTTTTTTTTTTGTATAACACGTCAAAAGCATGGGCAACAAAAGCAAAAATAGACAAATGGAATTACATCAAGTTAAAACAATTCTGCACAGAAAAGTAAACAATCAACAAAGTGAAGAGATAATACACAGAATGGGAGAAAATATTTGCAAATTGTCCATCTGACAAGTGATTAGTTACCAGAATTTATAAGGAGCTCAAACAATTCAACAGCAAAGAAACAAATGATTCAATTTAAAAATGGGCTAAAATTTATCTTTTGGCTGGGTGCAGTGGCTTACACTTATAATCCTAACATTTTGGGAAGCTGAAGGGGGTGGATCACTTGAGGCCAGGAGTTTGAGAACAGTCTGGCCAACATGGTGAAACCTTGTCTCTACTAAAAATACAAAAATTAGCCGGGAATGATGGCTCATGTCTGTAATCCCAGGTACTGGGGAGGTTGAGGCAGGAGAATTGCTTGAACCTGGTAGGCAGAGGTTGCAGTGAGCCGAGATCATGCCACTGCACTCCAGCCTGGACAACAGAGACCCTGTCTAAAAAAAAAGCAAAAGAAAAAAAGTTTATCTTTTAACTTCAACTCACTGCCAGCAGTAAGTGTGAAGAATCACAACCAAACACACTAACCTCCAAATTTCTTTCATAAAGCTGACATGACCTCGATTGGTTTTCATCTTGACATTGAAAAGAATAATTGCATTAGTAACTTGATAAGTATTCTCTGCATTCTCATTGTGATCCCGGGACAGCCAGCATGATAATCACTTGAGGTTATTCATTACAAATTATTCCTAAACCCTAATCCACACCTACTGGATCAGCCTCTTTGAAGCTGGGGCTTGAAAATAAACATTTAACAATACTCTCTGGTACATTCTTTTATACATTAAAGTCTTTAAGGACCACCAGCTTATTTAAAGCTTCATTCTAGTCATACAGGTTTTTATAATCTTCAAACAGGAGACAAAAATTTGGTTTCTCTTATCAGAGAACCATTTTCGTGAGTTGGTATTTTGGGTATGGTATGAAGAAGTACTTGTTAGACTGGCAACAATTACAGCAGATCCCTAAAAGGCTTGGAACTTTGCATCAAAAGAAACTGAGAACAGGGCATTTTTGGATTAGCTTCAGAGGATTTTTTTTTTTTTTTCTAAATCAAAAGCAAACCAGAATGTGTTTTATTGTAAAATAGATGCACTGTGCTGGAAGAATTAGTATTTTCAAAGAAAACAGGTCGTCTTCTGTTAGTCATATTAATTTATTAACTGTTTCCTTAAGATTTTTCTTTCAAAATAAACTTCTACTGTCCAGTCACATGTTTTTTATATAAAATTTAATTAAATTATAACGATATCTAATTATATAAAGAGAGAGAAGCACAAGCACACACAAATATAAAATGAGGCAGAAGAAAATTTCAAAGGTCATTTTTTTCCTGATTAAAATTCATAATAAAATTAAAACAGCTATGTTTTTCATCAAGGAAGTATTTAAGCAGCTAATTTTTATATAAATATATTCCATGCTAGTTCAATAAATTAGAAAAAGGAGCATAATCTTGTTAAGATCAATTCAGAGGGAACAGTGAATGAATAGCTATTAACATGTGAAAGGAATGAAATGCATGTACTGAATAAATAAGCCCTAAAAATTATTCACAGCTAACCAACAGAATTTAGATTTTTGTTGTTGTTGTTGCTTCATAAATTAGGTAAGACTTACTTGTGGAGTAACTGACTTCAAAATTTTTTTTAAGATGCCAGGAAATTTTTATTTTGCACATTTCAATGGCAGTCAATCCTGTCATTTTGCCAGAACTTGATGTTCTGATAAGCTTGCTAGTGGCTCCTTCAAAAATACCACGCAAAGGACTGTGGTTCCAATTAAGCATCCAAGGACAAATATTATGATATTTTGTTTCCCCTATCTTTTTTTTGTACTGTTTTTCTTCTCAAAACCTACTAAATTTTAAAATTTTGAATTATAAAATACCTTATTTCTTCTACTTAGAAAACAAATAAAAGATCATGCAAACTGCAAGTTGCTACTGTTTCAGCTTTGGTTTGGACTTACCATGAGCACTAAGGAAAAAGGAAGTGTATGCCTCCCATTTCTCAGCTGGAAGGCTTTTCTTGAGCAGCTAGGCCTAACAAAGGTATTTACATAATTTCATCTTTCACATGTACCATCAAGGCCTTATTGAGTGTAAATAGATAGAATTACAACTGAAGAGATGAAGCAGTACTCACTGTAAAAGGAAACATCTCTAGAGATATCCTGGGTTTCCCTCTTTTTGATGATCAAATCTTTAGTGATTGCAGGTCACTAATGGAGGAAGCATTTGTGTTGCTCTGATCCCAATATTCCAATACTGATTTTCATTAATAACACTAAAGATGAAACTACTGTACAGCACAATTATATTTTTTAAAGTTTTGTTTAGAAGTCTTTGAATATTTATTTATAAAATGTGTGAATAAGAGAAAACATTATTAAAAAGAAGGAAAGTTTCTCACCCTTGAAAAATAAACCATGCAGTCCGGGCGTGGTGGCTCACGCCTGTAATCCCAGCACTTTGGGAGACTGAGGCGGGTGGATCATGAGGTCAGGAGTTCAAGACCAGCCTAACCAACATATTGAAACCCTGTCTCTACTAAAAACACAAAAATTAGTTGGGCATGGTGGCACACAGCTGTAGTCTCAGATACTCAGGCGGCTGAGGCAGGAGAATCGCTTGAACCCGGCCGGGAGGTGGAGTTTGCAGTGAGCCGAGATAGCACCATTACACTCCAGCCTGGGCAACAGAGGGAGACTCTCTATCAAAAAAGAAGGCAGGGAAGGGGTGGGGAGGGGAGGGGACCATGCATATTAATTGCCAACAATCATAGAATTTTTAAATGCATGATTATGATATAGGCAAAAATACTTCTTAGTCAGGCAAGCTGTGAGAGTTGGGAAGAAAATTAGAGATTGTTCAGCAAAGGGAGTTCAAAAATCAGAAAGCAATATTTGTGCTGTTTCAGACACAGACACTATTGTTAAGTATTCATAGTACTTTGAGGTTTCTCTCAGATGAACCTGCCAGGAAAGGCAGATTTTGCTTTGTTTTCTCCTCTTTTACTTCTTTTACTAGTTTAAAAAAGACTAGCATAGCTAAGATGTGCAGTAGCTACATGATAGTGTTTACAATGACTATAAATTCCATAAAATTCTGATGCCCTTTATAGGGCCTGTAGAGAGGAATAGCTGCCTTAAAGTAAATGGCAATATAGGTAAACAAGATTTTGGTTATTCAAAAAAATGCTTAATACTGATATATCTTACCAGATGTTTCAGTTAAATGGCAATTCTTAATACTTAAAGTTAAAAAGAATCCATCCTTGTCTAGTATGTCTTATTCTTCTAAATATTGCTAATGTGATTTCCCTTAGCTGATCATTTCTTATGGGAAAAACATCTAATTTATGCCTAAACAAGTGGAAAAAAATGTTCATGACAAAGTGCAACTGCCTATATCCTATGGTTGTCATTTATTTCAACACTCCTGTCTGAAGCTATATTAGAAATGGCTATTCTGTGGAGTTGAAGGAACCTCCTGTAGTTTGCTATTAAAATCATTCATTCAAAAAAAATCATGTGCCAGGACAGTGCTAGGTGTTGAAGCTACCAATGTGAATAAGACAGACACTATCCTTGACTGCCAGGAACTCACAGCTTTGGGGGCAGGTGGGCATCACTTATATAAACACATTGTCAGGACAGTTTTCCCAGAGGGCATGATACTAGTTCATGCCTGCCACCATCATGACCACTGACATCACAACTGAGTCCCTCTGGAGCCACAGAACCACTGCATACCCTTCAAAGTGGAAGAGATGCAACACTGAAACCTTCTAACTTTGGGTGTTTCTGATGCTGGCTTATTCCACATGTACATGACCATTTCTTGATGAAGCCTCTCAAGTAGGACTGAGATTCTTTAGTTCTGCAGACCCTTATTCAGCTTAAGTCTCCTGGAGAAAGTAGAGGGACACAATAATTTTTCTCTTTGTCTGAGAATGATGAGGGGGATTGTTAAATCTGTCCCTAAAATGCATTTAATATCATTTCTGTCCCAGAGAACAAGGTTTATAGGTTCAGGTGACAGCACTGATATGTTTGAAGAAAGTGAGAGGGAGAAAAAAAAAATCTACAATGATCTCTTCTCACCATAGCTTGCTACTTTCAGAAGAAAACAGCGTTGAGTAAACCTTTGGAGGAATACTTGGGAGCAATTTTATCTGATGAGTCATACAGCAGTAAAATTTAAGAGATAAAAGATTACCCAGAATCACTAGTCTCACTTTGCTTCTTCTAGTCCCTCTACTAGAAACCAGGGTTGAAGGTGGGGGCAGACTAGCAGACAGCTGAATCTGCATTTCTCTTATTGTGACAGTAATATTTTATTACCATTGAACAACTTTCTCATTCTATTGTAAGTTTTCATCCATCTATCTGGCAGTCAAGCCATACAGCTATGCAAAATGCACTTGTTTCACTATCTCAACTAAGCTTTTAACTTGTCCTAAAGGATCTAGAAAAAATAAGTGAGAGTGAGTGTGCTATGACACATACGAAACATAGCTGCACAAGGTATTCTAAATTCTTTTCCAGGATTAAGGAAATTAACCAGAGAGTTACAAGCCTATGCCTCACAAAGTTAAGTTTCTCCATGGAAATTCTTTCTTTGAATTATGATTTAATGTTTTGTCTTCATTTTATTTACCAATTGTTGATATCAGAAGTAGCCATCTAAGTGAAGAACTTGTGATTTTTTACAGTTACTGTTGAAAACATTTTCCATTGTATTGACTGGTGTTTTTAGTACAAGGTCATACACATAGATACACTATGTAATACACTGTTCCAACAGAGGTATTAGTCTTGCTACTCTTGGCAGACCCTAAAGTCTCGGACAAGGTGCTGAAAGTGACCCAAGCACACTGTCTGCCATGCGGTGCCATCCCTTCCCTAGGCCTTGGCAGTTGAAGGATGATGATATACAATGGAGCAGAGTTTGGCCCATGCTCAGAAGCTACTTTTCTTGCCTATCTGCCTTCTTGAATAACAATTAAACTATTCTTTGAGGTGTTCAGAAATACACATGGCAGAGATCTTTCTTCAAGGTCCATCTGGTATAACTAAAACCAAAAAAAAGTGTTTAGTAAACAACATAATTGTACCCAAAGGGAGTATCCATTAAGGTTCTTAGGACTTAATCCTTCAAAAGAGTGAAAGGATAACAACAGCCCTTCACTTATACATAGTTATGCATTGTATGCTTGGACCAGGATCTCTGCCAAGGCCGAGTAGGAGTCTTTAAAGCACTGTACAAGAATGCTGAAATTGAGTCCCATAGATAGTAACCCACAAACTGGTTTATTTTCCTTTTTAAAAATAGATTATCAAGTATACATATGTAACAAACCTGCATGTTATGCACATGTACCCTAGAACTTAAAGTATAATTAAAAAAAAAATAGATTATCTTAAAAGTGACCCAAAACATTTCTCTCAATATATGAAGAAGAAGATAATGGAGTAAAGCGAGCAAGAGAAGGAGGAGGAAAGCAGCAGCAGCAACAAAGAAAAAAAGAAAAGAAGAAGAGGGAGGCAGGGAGGGAGAGAGATATCTATAGGTAAATTGAAGAGAAAGTAGGATTTGGGAGCTCTAAATCAGTTATAGAATAATGCACAATAGCTATTCTAGTTACAAAGCTAGAATAAAATTTTCTTAAAAAACTTGAATCTAAGAAACATACATACCTGAGTAAAACAACAATGGTATTATTGGAAAATAGAGCTATTAGAATGACAAAATTGTGGGTTTCTTTTTTCTCTTAAAATATAAATGTTAATATATCGTATTTGTTATTCATTTTATTTGCCAAAATCTGAACAAATTTGCAGTACAGAGTATATTACTTAGGATTAGATTTGACTGAGTGACAGGAAACCCAAAATATCTATGGTGTAAACAAAACAAAAATTTATTTCTGTCTTATAAAAACTTAAGAAGTCCAGGACTATTTTAGTAGTTCCAAAATCATCAGGAACTCCAAGCTCCTTCTGTCCTGTTGTTTCTACCTTGTGATCCAGAATGGCTGACCCAGATCCAATTGTCATGTCTACATTTTACTTTATGAGAAAAATAAATAGACGTAGGAGGATGCTCTATCCTATTAAGGACATTTTCTCTAAGGTGAAACAGATCCTTATTTCCTATTGGCTAGAATTTAGTCACATCATCAAGCCAAGCTGATGATGAAAGGAGACTGGACGTATATATTCTGGGTGGCCGCATGTCCTAGTGATATTGAGGGTGGGGTAGCTCTATTTCAGGCAGGGGATGGGGTGGGGGGAGGATAGAACAGATAGGACACAACTCTCAGTTTTTGCCACAAAAGGAAATGCTTGCATCTCTAGAAAACATTCCAAGTACATCAAAGCAAAAATTATCTGGCCTGGAAAAATTAAACTAAAAGCATTTCCAAAAGATCACATTGATAATCACTTAGTCTTGGTTTCTAGTAAGGTATCTTGGGACCTTGGTAACAGGAATAGTTGGGAAGAGGAGAGGAAGCTGGAACTGAGCACGGCTCAGCTGCCCAGGACTTGCTGGGGAAGACGTGTGCAATTTTCCCAGCAACAGAAGCTGGCCAGACAAGGAGAGCCAGTGGAGTCTGCAGCATTGTCTAAGGGGTGTAGCAAGATCATGCCTGATTCAGGCAATGTTTGCTACAAGGATGTCCAATTTGGCAACAGGAACGTGCTTCTATAACTGATGGAATATATTAGTGGAGACACTATTGAGCCAAAATGGAAATAGGAATCCAAAGGACTAGGCTTGACAGAATCCCGTTCCTAGGAAGATGTGATGATTGGATGGGGCACAAATAAAAAAAATACAATACAAAAAGGATGCAAAAATACTAGAATATGAGCCAGGGGATTCAAGCACACTACAGAAAATGTTGGTTAACTGCATATGTTTAGCCATTAGTAGCAGCGGGGAAGGTCACTTAGAGTGTATATACAATCCTACAACCATACTTGCCAATTTCTTCCTTCTTCATGATTAAGTGGTGGGATTCTGCAAGATTATTATTTGACAAGTCTCCAATATCAGTTCCACCAACTTTATTCAATTTTTGTTTTTTGCAAGATTTGACATTTTACCAGACGATCAATTTGACTTGCATTTGTATTACATTGTCAGGTAATAGGAAGAAATAGACTGATGCTAGCTAATGCTAGATGCTAGCAAGTGTTACAAAGAGAGAAATGGTTAAATTTTCAAGTGTTTAGTTTATCAGGGAATATTTTTCTGAAGTGACAGTGTTGTGGTTGCAGCAACCTAGATAGTAAATATTTCAATAACTCAGATAGGAATAGAATATATTATTAAGTAAAGACCAAAGCGGAAGTCCTTGCCTATATGGCAGTCTGACCCAGGAGACAGAAAGCATTCATAGCTGGTTAGCACTGAAGGATATTTATCACTGTCATAACGAATTACCACAAACTCATAATGAATTACCACAAACTCATCAGCTTAAAGCAATATCCATTTATTGTCTCTCAGTTTCCTTATGTCAGAAGTCTGGGTCCAGTGTGCCAGAACTGTGTTCTCTGCATACGGTTATACAGGGCCAAAATTAAGGTGTCAGCTAGCCTGGGGTCATATCTGTAGGCTCTGGAAAAGAACAAGCTTCAAGGACCATGGTGGCAGAATTCAATTTCTTGCAATTTTAAGACAGAGGTCCACGTTTTCTTGCTGGTGTTCAGTTAGGGGTTGTTCTCAGCTTCATTACATTTATCACTATATGAAATTATCTTGGCCATTTAATAAACAGTTATAATATCTGTGTCCCTTTCTCCAACTACAATTTCATATTCATAATAAGAGGAACATTATCTGTCCTAGGATAGGACCAAAAATAGTGCCTGACACAAATATAAATATTAAATCACTTTTTTAAAAATATTTTTTACAGTTTTATTTAAGTATAATTGATTTAGAAAAAACTTCACATAGTTAATATATACAATTTAACGGGTTTGGACATATGTATATAGCCATGGTATCATCATCACATTTAAGGTAATAAACATATCATCACCTCCAACTCTTTCCTTGTATCCTTCTGCTCTGTGTGTGTGTGTGAACACTTAACATGAAATTCACAGTATTAAAACAAAATTTTTAAGCTCTTCCTTCACTGAATAAAATATGTTATCTCTATGACTTTTTTGAAAAAATATTTACTTTTAAGCATAATTACCAAAATCATTTTATTCCTTCATGTATGCCTTGTGTATCTCACCAGAAGAATATTCCTAAGCATTGCGTTTGTTTTCCTGAAATCTTTACATATAAACCACTGGAATCGTTCCATTCTGGAGGACTTTATAAAAAGGTGAAACGGAGATGGAGGAGAATATTTTTAATGAGTTAAATAAAGCATTTAGCATACATTTATTTTAAGATTTTGAAATGTGTGAATGGCTCATGACAATTAATGGCTCATCTTTTTTACTAGATGATTTTGTATTTCTAAAAGGAATTACTGATAATAAAGTTATATTTTTATTTGGATGACAGCAGTGTTCAAATAGGACTATCACAGAGTCTAATTGTAAGTATATTCATGATCTATAGTTCTCTGGTAATTAAAATTATTTTTGTGATTTTTTACATGGCTTTTCAATCAAGTAATTTAAAATGTGTATGCAGTTTTTCCTACAGGACTCTATTTCATTGGACCTCAATCACTGCCTGCTGATTTGGATAAAAAATGCTGTATTTCGTGGCTGAATCAATCTCAGATTTCTACTCAGTGGAAAAAACTATACGTACTCAATTTTATCATGGGTTTATTGTGATAAATGAACTGGAACCATACTTATTATGTCCAATATACTCTGATATTTTTAGAGTTATGAAATTATACCATGTGAAACCCAAAATATACATGTCAATGTCAGAGTGACAAATAAAAAATTACAGGAAGCCGATGACGTCCCTCTCCCTCAATTACTATTGTGTGTATGCACATGTGCACACATAGACACCAATATCCAGAAATTCCAGGACTTTGTAAAGATACTTGTTGGCTTCCTTAAAGAAATCAAGTCCAATACCACATGAGGAGGGGCAGCGAGATCTTGTAGTTTAAGCTGCTGTCTGCTGAGGTTACATATTCCAATCCCAAAAGATACGGGTTTAATTTTATTCAGAATATACAGATTTTCTTGTATATGATGGCAGAAGTGGGATCCATTTAGGGAAGAATTCTTCCAGGCTATACCAAACTAAAGGTAATTAAAGACAATTATAATACCAAAACATCTAATTGTGTATATATGTACTCCTTGTTATTCCTTGTAGACTTGTAGTGAGCACCTGTTTAGATGTCACAGCTACCCTTCCTACGTGAAGATTCTACCACTGAGCTAATCAATGGATGACTTTCCAGTATCAATTATTCTGACTCAGAGATGAAGAGTCCTAAACAATTTTGGCCAATGGCATACATATGAAGGGTTCTGTAGTCTCCTAGGAAAAAGAAATGTCTCCTGCTAGACATTAACAAGGAACGATTTAAACTCAATGACCACTGGTAGCCATCCTGCCACTATAAGGAGGGGACCCCACCCTAATATGATGTTGACCTTGAGGGTAGCAGAGAAGGAGAATTAACCCAGAAATGACATAATTTAAGTACTAATAACACCATGTCCAGAAACTTCTCAACTAATGGACTTTCAGTGAAATGTTAAAAGTTCTTACTTTTAAACATGTTTGAATTGCAGTTCTTGCTTACCTTGAATCTCAATTATAAATGATATATCAACCACAGAGGCTATAAAAAAAAATAACTATTTCCTTATAGGCTAAGTCAATGCTGTCTCCCATAACTAATCTAGCAATAGTATAAACAATGATATCCACAGTGAAACAGAAGTATAACAAATCCTCAAATAACCAAGGTGAATTAATTTTTGTAGAATGTAATTTTGTTGTATTCTATTTTTTAACCCATGAGGTCAACAATTTAATTTTTAAATGAGTGGATAGTTGGTATCGAGAGAAAAATAATGCTGATATTCAATGCAAATGTTTAGCTCTATTGGTGCCAGTTGACTAAAGATCCCAGTGGGAAAATAAGCCACCTTCATGCACTAAGGCCATGCCACTGACTGACTTAAAATATCAAAGGATGAGCAACAGAGAAAGATCATTAATCATGTGTGTTTTTGTTTAATGTCAATCAAGCAAAAAGTACAACATTACACAGATGGGGAAGAGAGGGTGGGTAACAAGAAGCAAAACCATCTCCAAAGTTCAAACATTGTTGTTCTTTCTCTTAGGGGAGCATCAATGTTGGGAAGGAAATATCCAACTTAGAAACACAGTGACCCTTTACAAGTAGCTGGAAGGAGCACAAAGAAAGGGGATTCAGAAACACTTTTTCTGGCACCAAGTGCAGAAAAAATAGCTTAGTTAAATTTCAGATTTATAGCCCAACTTAATAACTCCCTTAAAAAGAAATAATGTGATGAATATGTACTAGAAGCTAGAATTGATTAAAATAACTTTAAATGCTTAAACTGTTTTTGTATTCCCACTTACTGTGAGAAATATTCTTGCACCTGATATGAAGCTAAAGAACCAACTTCTAATTGGGAAAACATTTCAACACAATTCCATTGCATAGGTCTTAGAGGTTTAGACAAATAGTTCGTTTAACATTCTGGTTGCTGAGCTAGTAGATTCTTGTTAAAATGGAAATTTTTTTCAAAAAAGAAAAAGCCTACAAAATAGAGTTCTAATGAAAGAATTCAAAATGTTGCTCAAAACTTTTCCTTTTAATTTGGGTCAGAATCACCCCTTCTTCCTTCTCTGGAATCAGCTTTACTCCTGTGTGTCATCCAGGCAAGAGAAAGCAGGGAGAATAATACTGGTGCCCAGGTCAGTCACATGGGGCTCCTAAAAGCTAAATAAATTTACTATTCCATTGAATTCTAAGGTCTAAGCTCCACAGCCACATCTTCAGCTTGTTCTGCTCCCCATACCTTGTTTTTTCAACTGCATTTGTTAAAGAGGTAACACTGTCTACAACTAGTATAGAGACTATAGAACATGAAAAATTAAATTTTTCTATTAGATAATTAGCAGAAAGTAAAATTTTAAAAAAATAGTATAGACAATTATACTGAGAAAAGTTTGAAAGGAAATAATAAAAACAGAAAGGAATACTTGCATAAGGGCTTTAACTTTTGGCAGAGCTCGAAAGAGAGCGAGAAAGAATGAAATAAAGTGCTACTGTTTCTGAGATGCCACTGGATTCTCTCTAATCTCCAGAATTTACGTAAAATAAGCTCATACCACCAGAACAACCAGACACCCTCACATGCAATTTCAAGATTCCGATTTTATTTTCATTCAAACATTTATCATCCTTTTTCTACCCACTATTGCCAAACGTCTTAATCTGTCCAGGTGCCTCCAGTCTCCCATTTTCTAAGTCCTTACTCAATAATATTCAGAATAATCTATCTAAAACGCGTATTAGTCACCTACTTTAAAAACTTCGATGACTTTTCATTGCCAAATGAATAAACCCAAGCCTGTTAGAATGCAAACCATGCTCTTTGTTATCTGATCTTACTTAACTTTTCCAGTTTCATTTCCCAACACTCCTTGGTCACACTTAATATTACATAAATTCCAAATTAACTGCATGTCCCCATATGTTTGATCTTTCAATGCCTCTTTAACATTGCTGGTCATGCCTACTTAAAACTTACCTCTGATTCTTTCTTTAATGCTTCTATGGATGCTGCAAAACCCACGTGTCACCATTTCTCTGACGCCCTCTTTAACAAATCCCAGAAGATCAGATTTAAGCTTCTCTCAGACAGAAAATTAAAGCAACTAGTATTCATGTCCTTTATAACCCATAGAAGTTACTATATATGCCAAACACTAGGCCATACACATAGCATTTACATGTTAAACAAATGTCTTGTATTTTAATATTTTTTTAAAAGTATCACTATTAGGCTGTCATTAGTTAATACATGCTCCATTAGGAAGGTTAATACAAAGTTATGTTTTTTAATGGCACTTATCATATTTTATAAAACTTACTAAAATATAAGATGCATAATGCTTGCATTGTATAAAGTGATAAAACTTTTAATTATTTATATAATAACCAAATATTAAATTATTGAGAGGATCTTTAAGATCATCTCTAATATTCCTTTCTTCAAACTGAGATCTAAAAAGGTGAAACAAAATCCCCAAGATTAGATAGTTAGTTAAAGGCAAAGCCAGAAATGGAATTCTTCTTTTGTGAATCCTAATCTACCTCACTCATGTGGGGTCTGGAATATACCTGAACATATATCCCTCCTCCAAGTGTTATCTTTGACCTTACTGCTCAGCTCTTTATTCCAACTTATTTACTAAAATCCCCCTTATCTTTCTCTCAGTGAAGAAACTTGTCCTTAAATTTGGTGTTTAGTGAATACAGTGGTATTTATTATAAATGTTTTGGCATATGTAAGAATGTATAAGATTTGTTCAGATACATTCTCTATGTTTATTTCTAATGAGAGATTAACTATCTTTATAGGATTTTGTAAATCTCCTAGTGGATGTAAAGCTTAATACTAATCTGCTATAAATATGGAATTAGATTCAAAGTTAAGAGTCTCAAAATTTGAATGCGCTGAATTTCTATATGTCTGAGAGTGTGCATGTGGTGTATGTGTCTTCAATTTAATTTTTTAGTAAAAAACATATTTTACAGATCAAAATTTATGAAGTATAAAATTTCTTTCGATCTCCAATCGGTTCAGTTCCTATCCTCACAAGCAACAGTACATTTAGGTTTTTACTAGGAATATTCTGTAAGAGAGCTTATGCATTTATACACATGGTCACACACACACACAAACACACATTCTCCTTTTCTTACTAAAATGGCAATATACTATAGTACTGTTCTTCACTTTGCTGTTTGTAGTTACTATGTCTTAGCGGTCTTTCCACAATAGTACACAAAGAGCTACTTTATTATTTTTATTACTACATACCATTTTACTCTCTCTCTCTCTCTCTCTCTATATATATATATATATAGCTATATATATATATATAATGATTTATAAAATTTGTCCACAAATGATGAATATTTAGATTGTGTATAATCTTTCATTATCACAATAAATAGACTTATGTGTACATCATCCCAGATATATAAGAGAAGAAGTGTAAGATCATTTCCCAAATGCTAAACTGTTAGACTAAATGGTATATGCACTAATAATTTTGGTAAATATGTCAAACTGCTATGAGAGGTATACAATTTTGTTTTATCACAGCAATGGGTGATAATACTTGTTTCCTAACATGTCCTTGACAACATAGTATGTTACCAAATTTTGTGACTTTGCTTTTCTTATAAGTGAAAAGCTGTTACTTTTAGTCTTGTTACATTGCCTTGATCTTATCAGGAATAAGGTAAAAAATTTTTTATATATTTTAACAGACATTTGTGTTTCTTCTGTGAACTAGGAGTGCATACCCTTTGTAAAATATTATGATAAATGATTAGTCTTTCCATGTCTATTTCTCTCAAGGTGTTGATATTAAGGAAATTAATTCTTTTCTCATAGTATGACTTGCAAATAATGTATTACACTTATTTGTACTTTGCATTTGCTTATGTCAGCTTTGCCATATGAAATTTTTTATTTGTATATGATAGAATTTGTCAATATTTTCATTTAGTATTCTGAGTTTTACATTGTTAGAGAAACTTTTCCTAAAATAACCTTTCCTATAATTTCCTACAATAAGTAAAACACACTTACTTCATGATTTCTTCATGAATTTTTAGAGTATTATATTTTAATGTAAATATTTAATCTATTTATAATTTATACTGGTATGAAGTATGGAATCAATTTTATTATTTTTCCAGATAGCAGTTGACTTATCCCAACACCATGTCTTTTACATACTACTGTAACAGTTCTTGTGGGGATATATATATATATATATATATCCATATCCATATATATATATATATATATTTAGCTGGAAAAGAATGAAAACATATTATTTTACTGATGCTTTGTTGATTTGTGGGGTTAATATTATTTGCAAGGATTTATCTTTTTGAGTTGTCTCATGCTAGGAAATCATCAAGTGAGGGGCTATTTATTAGAAATGCAGAAAAATAGCAATAAGTAAAACATACAATACATTGGTATGTATTACATACAATACATTGGGTACATTGTGTATTAGATCTGAACAGTGATGCTCAGGACTGTGTCCCATATTGGAAGTTCTATCATACTTTATAGCTAAAGATGCAAGGAAATCAACACAAAACAAACCAGAAACATTCCATAAGTAACCCAGATTTATATCAATACAGTTACTTCAATTTTGCTATATTCTCAAAGTCATGATCTAACACAATTTTTTTACATAAACACAAATATTTGGGCATAGTAAATTCCGCCCAAATATTATTATCTCTGGCTATTTGAGCCTGCAAACTGCCAAAACTCCCATAATGATAAATTGTAAAACTAATCTTGAAGCAACAAGCCTTCTAGAAAGCATAGAATTTTCATTTTGCTGATCCAAAAAAAGTTCATGTTTGCAAGCAAATAATTGTTGTAATGTTAATGGAATAATGATGAAATATAATTCATCATTAGGAGAAGACATGTTTATTCCTAGCAATAAATCAGAGTGAAATACAGTGTTTAAACCATGCAAGTTAATTATTTTGATAGCAAGCAAGAAAATGGTGCTTTCCATCTTATAGATTTCTTAGTCCTTCAAATGCTTTTGAGATTCAGGTAACATGGCCTGGCAACCAGATACAGAAATTGTTAAAGAAGCAAAGAGTGGCCTCACAATCAACAAAAACCTGTATTCTTAGCAAAAGAAAAGATAGAAATAGGTTACGGAGTAGGTTAAACCTTAAGCAGGTTGCTACCGAGGTCAAATAAAGGTTGAGTAAAGAAAATGTGAATTATAATCATATTATTTATTGGCCCTTGCTGTGCAGCTATTAGAAGTCATTTAGTGTTTCTCCTAACTAAAGAGAAAGAATAATAAGGCAGAATTTCTGTAACTGATTTCTAACCACAGAGATACTTTGAAATTTTATTTCAAGTAGAATAACAAATTCATATAATCCTGAGACATCAGTTGTTAAATGAAGACAAGTAGCTTCCCTCCTTTGATGGTCATTTTATATTCACAAATTCACAGTGGAACTGGAAAGGCAGTTTTTCATTTGGCAGTGTCTCTGATTGAACAAGTAAAATTGGTACCTTTCTGCTGTCGGTTCTCTGATGGAGCCAAAGTGTCAACTGCATCTTAAATCTGTACAGCATTGATTATTTAAAATTACTAAGAATGTTCTTTAAAGTATCATCTGAAGCTTTCATTTTAAGGTTTACATAAGAGAAAAGGACATCTGCAGGTTGAGGGGAAAAACATATTTATTCTCTGGAGAATAAATCTGTGACTGACAGCAGAAATCCAACCAAAACCCAGAAAAATGTAACTTTTTTGTAACACTTTGTCTTAGTCATTTTGTATGGCAACAACAGAATATCACACACTGGATAATTTATATAGAAGAAGATTTTGTTTCTTACAGTTCTAGAGGTTGAGCAGACCGAGGTCAAAGGGTCTATATCTTGAGAGGGCCTTCTTGCTACACCATCCCATGGTTGAAGGTGGAAGGTGGAAGGGCAAAAGAAAATTCATGAGAGAGCGTGGGGAGGGGGGTCTAGACTCATCCTTTTATTAGGAACTCACACCTGCAATTACTAACCCTCTCCTGCAATGACAGCATTAGTACACTCTGCCCTCCTGACCCAATTACATTTTAAAGTCCCACCTCTCTACACTGTTACATTGAGGATTAAGTTTCCAACATGTTAACTTTGGGGGAGACATTCACAGTTCCTCTAGGAAAATCTAGACATAATTCCATGTCTAGAATCACATAAATTCCATATCTAGACTCATGCATAAATGAGCATGTCCATGTGTATAAGTAATGAAGCATGGATTTATCTGGTTTGTTGTTCTTGCTGAAAAATTTTTTTAAAGATAAAAAAGAGATGAGATGTAAAAAATTAGGTACTACTTTCTAAAATAATAACTTACTATGAATATGTTATTTGATATTTGAATATCTTGATTTTGCAATCCTGAGTAAAATGTGTGGGACAAAATAGCACTAGTTTGCAAAATGCAAGTAACTAACATATTACTAGCATACTTTCGAATTCTAGAGATGCTATTTTCTCTCTATTTAAACTGAGAGAAGTGAACTGAGATTTAACTAAAACCTGACCCTTATATATCCAAAGTTTTTTCCAGAAATTCTTAATGGCTCAAATGTGACAGTATTATACACTGAAGAGTGGTAGAGATAAAAATAAAAATCTTCTTGAAACCTCTTGTAGTCTGATGCTTTTACAAAAGATTATAAAAGAAACCAAGATGCTGACATTTTTAAGAGTGTGAAGCCTACATGTAATAGCCACATCAGGTAATAACATGACTAAAATAAAGATGTCATACAAAATTAATCAGTTACAATTTATCTACTTGGCTTCTATTTGTCTTTTGGTTACTGGCAACTTGAATGGGGGTTAGAGAGAATGAGGGTAGTCAGAGGCAAGAAAGACTCTGGATAAAGCCTACCAATTTTCTGATTAATAAACCTAGTATTAAAAGTCAACAGTGATGGCAGCAGCAGCACATCTGGAGAGGCCACTGTGGGATGTCAGCTGCAGGAGGGGACTTGTGGCTGGGGCTGCACACTCCATGGAGCTAGCCGGGGCCAGGAATAGGTGGCAACCCTGCCCCCTACCGAGCTGGTGGGGTGGTAGTCCCACGCTCCCAGGTACAACTAGAGCTACCCCGCCGCAGCTCTGGACCCTGGCATCCTTGCACTCTCCAGGGACCGGGAAACCCCCCGTTCCCATAGGCACAGAAATGCCTGCTCCCACTCCCTTGCCTCTCCCTGTTCCCAGTGACAATTCCAGTGTAGAGCAAAAATGTGGCTGAGCCCAGGCACTACTGTAACCTGCCAGGTATGCATGTGCTTGAGTGGCACTAACACAACAACCCCCTGCTGCCTCACCCCACTTCTAACTTTGCGTGTTGACAAGCAGGAGGGAAGCCAGCAGGGATGAGGGAGACTCTGCACAGGTCTGCAGGTGCCCCTTGGCATGAACAGCCTGTGTGCCCTGGATGACATGTTGATGGTGGCAGGCAGATGATAGGTTCCTGAGCAGAAAGGGGTAGATTCCTGGTAAAACCCCACCTTCAAGCCAGGGACAGTCTGAATCCTGTCAGTTGCCAGGAGTTAGAATTTATGGTGTTTTTCTAGCCTGCTCATGGCTGCCCATGGACCAATCAGCAGGCACGTCCTCCCTCTGAGCCCATAAAATACCTGGACTCAGCCAGACTCTAACAGACTCCAGACTGCTAGCTGCAGGAGGTAACTAACTACTTTGGGTCTCCTGGATTCATCCAGACAAGTTGCCTGCAGAAAGGAGCTAACCATTGAGGGTCTCCTCTCCACTAAGAGCTGGACACTTATCAGGACAAGCTGCCTTGTGTAAAGGAACTAGCCACTACAATTCTCTGGAGAGCTGTTATGTAGCTCAGTGAAGCTCCTGCCACCTTGTTCACTCTCCAGTTGTCCTCATGCCTCCTTCTTCTTGGATGTGGGACAAGAACTCGGGACCCACCAAATGGCAGGACTAAAAAGCTATAACACAAACAGAGCTGAAACACATCCCCCCACTCACCACACTGCAGGAGACAAGAAGGAGGGAAGAACTACAGCCCTATGGGGACCCCAGACCTAGGGGCTCCCCATGCCAGGGCTGTGGCACTCTCTGCAGCTCTGCAGTTTCTGGTGTCTCCAAGCTTCTGGGTGCCACTGCATTTCCCTCATCCAGACACAGGTGCCTGCAGCGGAAGCCACATGTAGTACATTTGGTCCAGCTGCAGGCTTGCACAGATCTGACACCTCAGTGTGCAAGAGCAATATTCAGGCAGAAGGTACCATCAACCACAGAGGTTTCTGGCTAGAGAAGTGACACCCCAAGAATCCTGTGACAACAGTATATTCATTTGCTTCTTATAGAAATGAGGCATTACAGTAAAGACAAAGGAAAATGTGGTAACTGTTTGGGAAAAAATACCAGCAAGACACAAAGACCTTCCTCCTGGTCTCATACCACCACACATAGACAGTATATTTCCATTATACACATGCATATGCATGTGTATAACATACACAAAAGCAAGCTGAAAGGCTATGACCCAGAGATGGCTTGCTAAAGTGGAGCATTGAGGACTGTTCATAAAAGACCCATAAACACATCTAAGTACCAGGTGATTTAAATTTTTTTTTTTTTAAAAAAAGCTCTTTAGGGCCCTTCAATATCAGTGGGTAACCCTTCTGGGAAGCAGATGTAATTAATAGTCTGAAACTCTTTTCCTTTGTCCTTAAGCTATACAACCATGTGTCCCTCTCCTAGAAGATAAAATATGCTGAAGTAAAAGTAAATGAAGTCCCTAAAGAATCTCTTGATTGGGAGATTTTAGGGAGAGTCTAACAACTAGCTTTCTATATTTCTACGACAAAATAAAAATACACCTGTTGCCTATGCTACAACTGTGAGAAAAAAGACAGTGATCTTATGTTACATGAAACCAGATTCAATGAGCATCGTGATGTCACTATAGTCCCACCAATTCTTCCAGAGGTTCCAAAATGTGGCCCTAATACCCCACAAGCACAGGAAACCAAAGCAAACATGTACCACTGAGATCACATCAAGTTACAAAACTTCTGCACAGCTAAGGAAACAATCAACAAAGTGAAGAGAAAACCCAAAGAATGGGACAAAATATTTGCAAATTATCCATCTGACAAGGGATTAATAGCCAGAATAGATAAGAAGCTCAAACAACTCTACAGGAAAAACATTTAATGATCCAATTTTTAAATGGACAAAAGAATTGAATAGACATTTCTCAAAAGAAGATACACAAATGGCAAACAGGCATATGAAAATATGCTCAACATTATTGATCATCAGAGAAATGCAAATCAAATCTACAATGAGATATCATCTCACCACAGTTAAAATGGCTTATATTTGAAAGACAGGCAATAACAAATGCTGGAGAGGATGTGGAGAAAAGGGAATCATTGTGTACTGTTGATGGTAATCTAAATTAGTAAAAACACTATACAGAAGAGTTTGGAGGTTTCTCAAAAAACTAAAAATAGAGCTACTATATGATCCAACAATCCCACTGCTTGGCATATACACAAAAGAAAGCAAATCAGTATATTGAAGAGATGTCTGCACTCCAATGTTTGTTGGAACACTGTTTATAATAGCTAAGGTTTGAAAGCAACCTAAGTGCTAGTCAGCAGATGGATGGGAAAAAAAAAACGGGTTACATATACACAATGGACTACTATTCAGCCATAAAAAAGAACAAGATACTGTCATTTGCAACAACACACACGGAACTGGAAATTATTATGTTAAGTGAAATAAGCCAGGTAGAGAGAGATATAAACATTTCATGTTTTCACTTACTTGTAGGATCTAAAATCAAAACAATTGAACTCATGTACACAAAGAGTAGAAGAGTAGTTACCAGAGGCTGGGAAGGGTAGTAGGGGGTTGGGTGGGGAGGATGGCTAATGGGTACAAAAATAGTTAGAAAGAATGAATAAGACCTATGATTTGATGGTACAACAGGGTGACTATAGTCACCATGGATAGTATCTAAATTGTCTTAGATTGAGAATAGATCAAACTTAGGCCTATCCTGGAGAGGAAAAGAAATTCTTTATTGTGGAAGGTTCCAAGTCAATAGCTCTTCACTATGGAAGTCATGGAAAGCAATTTCAAAGGGTATGTACTGATGAGACCTCACTCCCTACTTGCCTTCCTCACGGTGCTCACTTCGAGAGCCACTATGCAAAGCCATCATATTCAGAAAGAAACAAAAGATTACATATTGGGTACACTGTATACTGCTCGGATGATGGCTGCACTAAAATCTCAGAATCCACCACTATAGAACTCATATAGGCAACTAAAAATCACCTGTACCTTCAAAAACTATTGAAATTTTTTAAAAAAGAAAAAAAAAAAGAAAGTATCCAGAAAACACAAAGACATTTCTTTTTAAATATCTCCCTCTCTGGAGGGAGAGCAAGTGGAGATTTACAATATGACATGGGTTTAAATTGTGAGGAATAATACTTATTACATATTCTTTAAGCAAGGATTCAAGTTCCATCTCAAAATTTAAAAGTATGTATAGTGTGTTCAGCTTGTGAGCTGCACTGGAGAAAAGTCTGGCAAGTTAATGATTACCAGATAAGGGATGCAGGTGTGCATCCACACCACCTGCATCTCTTTCCTCCAGACCACAGGGAGAGGGTTCTGTCCCAGCACAAGACTCAGCCTTCTCCTGTTGATCCAGAGTTTAGTTCTTCTTTTCTCTTGCTCTAATCTTTTCAACATTGCCTCTGGCTTTCTCTATTGCTTAGGAATATATTCACATTTATTTAATCTTTTTTTTAAAAAGGCAAAACAAACAACAAATACGAAGTTATTTTTGTTCCCCTGTAGCTACTTAAAATTTTCTCCTCTCTCCTTCTCATCTAAGCTTCCTCAAAGAAGACTACCCTTCATCTGCCCTTTCTCTCACCTCTCACTTATTGTTCAAAGTATTATAATTATTATAAACTATTATAATTATTAGATTATTATTATATTATATAATTTATTATTCAAACTATTATAATTGTATAATATAAAATTAGGGTTTTATTCCTGAAGCTGTTCTCAAGAACATCACCAAAGGCCTCCCTACTTCCAATGCCAATGAACAGCCATTTTTTCATTCAACCCCTGTGCTGCATTTTGCACTATTGTCCATTTATTTTTCTTCCATTCTTTCTCTAATCTTATCCTCTTCTAAAAATGGCTCTTACCAGTGACTCCCTACAGGTTACACTTATAAAATATGTGTTACAAAATATAAGAGCAAGGTTATAAACTTCAAGTTTCATCTCAATCTGATCTTCACCCAGTAGTGAGCTACAAAGGAATTAACATATCAACTTGGTATAATACCCAAATAAGCTAAGCCATTCTGGAATAAGAGCATTCTATTCTGCCTGGAATGTTCTTCCTCTCTTCCTCTCTGGTTGGCTGTTGGGGTTTCAGAAGGTAAATATATAGCCTCCCTCTCTTTTCTGTCTGAATTGGAAAACCCTTTCAGAGATAGATACAATAACCAGGCAGATGGAGAAATATATTTATTCCTGATAACGTTGATTATAGACACATGGCTTAGGTCAACAACAGCAGCAGGCTTGCTTCCCCTGAATTCATTACACTATCAGTGTATAGGAAGATAATCTCAGACTACACCCTCCCCTACCTACTACTAACCATCTCTCACAGCAGAGAGAGAAATGAAATTTCACCCTTCCTTTTGGTAGGCAGATAACCAAAGGAAAGAGAGATGTGACTGATATGGTTTGGCTGTTTCCCACCCAAAATCTCATCTTGCATTGTAATCCCCATAATCCCCACATGTCAAGGGAGAGAGCAGGTGGAGGTAATTGAATCATAGGGACAGTTTCCTCTTTGCTATTCTTGTGATAGTGAGTGAATTTTCATGAGATCTGACGGTTTTATAAGGAGCTTTTCCCCTTTCGCTCCTCGCACTTCTCTCTCCTGCTGCCTTGTGAAGAAGGATGTGTTTGCTTTCCCTTCTATCATGATTGCAAGTTTCCTGAGGCTTCCCTAGCCATGCAGAACTGTCAGTAAATTATACCCCTTTCCTTTATAAATTTCCCAGTCTCAGATATTTCTTTATAGCAGTGTGAGAATGAACTAATACAGAGACCCATGCAAACTTGGATTCTTCTATTAAACTCACCAATCAATTGTGGATTTATTCTTGCAGGGGAAGGATGAACAAGGAGTGTAGAAAGCAGTGTGGCTTCCTACAGGTGTGATTCTATGAAAGCGTTAGCACAGCACAGTGACCAAGAACATGGCCTCTAGAACATTATTACCTGGAGTTGAATCTCAGCTATATTAACTAGTAGCTGTATTAGTTTGGACAAGTTCCTTAGCTTCCTTGTGTCTCCATTTCCTCATATGTAAAATGGGAAATTAGTACTATTAACTTCATAAGATGGAAAAAGTTAAAAGGAGTTAAGAAGGAGAATTAAATAAATCAGTATTTGTAGAATACTTAGAATACTACCTAGTATATATTAGGAATATATTCACATTTATTTAACCTAGCATATAGCAAATTTTTAATGAAAATATTAAATCTGAGAAATGATCCACAATAGTTCCCTATGAGTAATCATTTGTATTACGATAATATTTTAAATATGCACCTTGAAGATTATATAGATTTTTATATAGTTTTTATTCATTGGTATACTAGTCTCTCACACTAAGATGAGTATTTTGAGTTTGATTATGAATTTTCTTCATTCTTGTATCTATAGCTCCTAGCACACAGTGTATATTCAGGTTTTTTATTAAAGTAATGAATGTTTTGATTTTTAAATGGTTTTAATTCAATTTATGGTGGAATTAAGTACCTGGATTAAAGACATAATTTTCCTCAAAAGATTGATATGCTTGTTTTATGCTACCAAAAATACTTCAGTTACATCAAATTTATAGATTGTGATTGCTTTTGTAGAAATTAAGTTCTACTAATAGAGCATTTAACAGAAGACTAAGATTTTAAAACAGAATTACAAAAAGATGCATTTATCAGTTGAGGTTGTAATGACAACCAGATGGCACAGTAAAATCAGTACGCTTTGAGAAGAATTTATTTACGAAAGGACTATTCACTAAGGGAATAGAGGAAGAACACGGGGTTACCAGCAGCTAAGGTGTTACCACCCCAAGGTCCAAAGGGACAACCACAGGAGGAAGAGGTTTCCAGGACTAGTTTGGAGAGCCAGGTAGAACGGCATGTTTGGAGAGAAAGAGGAACTTTCAGGTGCATGACACAGTGAGCAATAGGCTATCTCCAGGGAGAAGCCAAGAGAATACACACCCCAACCTCACTTTCTGCCCTCACTCTGATCTCCTGCCACAACTGTCCATGGGCCAAAGCCAACCAGAAGCCAGTGAGCTAGGAGTCCTGTTGATGTGTTCATTCAGTTCAACTTTCCAGGGCAGAGAGTAAGGTAAATAGTAGATAGACTGTCCAGTACAGCACAGTAGACAAAGTTCCCAGGAGGAATTAGAAAACCAATTCGCTTAGCTTTGTTCTTCCACACGAATACTCCAAAACAAATATAATTCACTAAAATTAATATCTTATTAATTTGTCAAAGATTTCTTGAATATCTAATGTGTAAAAGAACATGCACTAAGTTTTGGTGATACAAAAACAAATGAGATGGGGTTTCTCCTCCAAGTAGCTTACTATGGAATGGAAGACCAACACAGAATAATGTAGAAAATGTTATAACAAACTTAATGTATAAAGCATTACATGTTTAAAATTTTTAAATACACTTGAATGTAGGAGGATGCTATTAGTAAACCTATTAATATACTTGCAAATTAATAGCACCTGTTTCTGTACACTCACAATAACAATACTTCAGCTTGATTCTGAAAAAAATACTGGTCACATTTAAATAACATAGAATCTTTCACAACTAGTGAAACTAATTATTAATCAGCAATTGGCAAAAACTTCAGAGAAAAATGCCAGAATAATCACTGCTCTAATACAAACTGGGTTTTTACTGAGAAGTCACAAAGAAACAAAGTTGGTTTTATATTTCCATAAACATCACAAAATACAAATAAAAAAGATAACATTACACAAATTGTTAAATGATGCTTGTTAGATTTATAAACATAAAGTAACAACAAAACCAGAAATTAATCATTAAAAATGATTTAATCTGCTCTACTCATATACATATTTAATTACATTCAATAATAAAATATTTTAAAAGAAACCCCAATATTTTGGTGTAAATAAGTCAGGATGTTAAACAAAGCTCTGTATGAAAACACAAAACATATTCTATGAGAAGTTAATATGTTAAAATAGCATAATTGATTGTTCCAAAAACTACAATTAATATAAAAGGAAACATTGTTTGTTTCTTAAAATAGCCTTTAGTTAAATCGAGTCCTGCTAATATAAAGAAGAATGCCTATGAAAGTATTCGAGCTTAAACTTTATTTTCAGAAAGACATAAAAGAGCTAACAAAATAGAATTCTGGTGACTAACATGAACTGTAGTGTTATACTACAGAGGATCAAGAAAATCAATAGCAAATTCTCCTCAGAAAAGCATCCATCTCTGTTTTTCCTTTATTAAACCCTCCACACTTCTGTGCAGCATATTGCAATATGTGCAGTAAAATTCAATGTCTTCAAAACAGTTTTACTTTTGTTCATTGATAACCCAAGTTATCTGAACAAAGAATTATGCGCAAAATTTCAGATAATACCACTGATCTATTGTCTTTCACAAGGGCTTAGGCTAAGTGCTTTCAAGTTTCTGAGATCAGAAGCATGGAGGACAGACATTCGTAGAACCTTGAGTTCGACATTAAATTTACAAGTTGCTAATTTAGAGTAAGCCCTAAAAAAGCAGGGGAAGGTGTCACATTAGTAGAAATCCCCATCAGGTCTTCGTTGTGCTAATGAATAAAACTAAAAACCTGGAAATTAAATTGATTTGAGAGGAAATGTGGGGTAAACATAGCATTTCCAGAATAAGGAAGATTGGTCTGCCAAATTTGATTACCAAACTCCTTCTGTATCTGAATATTAATATTCCTACAATGAAATAATTACACAATTACAATCACAAAATAAATGGCAAGCAATAATGTTTATAAGGAATCAGAATGGTGGAGTATGGAGGGCCTCAATTAGTACAGGACCTTGAAAAAGGAAAAAAGAAGAAATTTTATTTGATACAGAAATTGAAGATAATATGTATGAAAATAGGGAGTCACAAAAAAATACTTAAGGTTAGAAACTTGCACTGTGTGTGTGTGTGTGTGTGTGTGTGTGTGTGTGTGTGTGTGTGTACATACAGGTATAAGGCAATAAAATTATGAACAAAGTCAATCACTCGTTTAGTAATTACTTACTCTTTACTGCACACATTGTGTTAGGTAGACACCCACTACTTTACAGTTAATTAGATAGACATGGTTCTTGTTTTCTTGGATCTTTCAGTCTACTTGAGGATGCTGACAAGTAACAGAATCCATTACAATGTCACATGATAGGTGGTATGATGTATATGATGTGAGACATTTGGGATCAATGGTAGCAATTGGAAGAGGCACCTAAAATAAACTTGTGATGTTCGAGTAAAGCTTCCTAGAGGGAAGTACAGTCCACTAATAATGAAAGTTCATATTGAAGTCAGGTAAAAGTGATGAAGGATGTTTTTTGAGACTGAGGAAACAGAATATGCCAAGGTCCTAAGGCAAGAGAACGTGGCATTTTCTTGGCTTTGAAATTATTTTAGCCTGAATAAAGCCTAGACTTTGGAGAGCCAATACTGGTAAAAATGAAACTGGAAGAATATGAAGATTAGCGAGGTTTGGACAATGAGGGCCTAGTATCTCGTAAGGCTGGGTGTACATAAGAAAAGGAGAAGTGTGAGAAGCCTTTAGTACAGAAAATAATAAGGTATGTGAGAAAGCCACAGCCTCTAGAGCTCTATCTCCTCACCTATGCAGTGGGCAGGGAGGGAACGTTTGACTCGATTTCTAAGAGGTATGATAAGCTCTGACACTCTGAATCTCTGAACTAGTAGGATGTGACAATAAAACCATACTGTGAAGCAAAGAAATTTCCCTATAAAGGCAGGAGCTAATTATAAAATGAGCTCTTCATTATAAAATCACAGACACATCAAATAAAGTTTTCAAGCATAGCAATCAACATCGTTTACCCAGGATAGAGCCTCCTCTTAGCCAAATACACCAAGAACAGAAACCCAAGGGGGACCTATTAGCCCTGCATAAGTTAAAGTATGCCTGAAAAAGCACAAGCTCAGTGCAAGTACTTCTACCTTAGCCACTGAAAGAATTAAAGGGGTTTAGATTATTGCATTTTTGTTGTTGTTTGCAGAGTACTTCTCTGTAAATAACCTCCCAGAGTTAAGCTGAATGCTAAGAGTTTCAAAAGTTGTTTAGTAGGTAGTTCCTAAGTAGAAAAAAAGTCAGGTAATGAGATGTGAAATTATCTGGGCACATTTAATTCCTTTGCTGTTAAATGGTTTTGGTGTTTACTGAACATATGGAATACCTGGATAAAATGGTTTTTATGATAAATGCAATCAGATGTCATGTTGCAAGCATGTTTCTGCCATAAGAAAAGAGACCCAAAAATTCCATGTGAATAAATTGCTGGTTTGAGAATCAGAAAACACTAGTTCTAGTTCTATTTCTCCTACTTCTCAGACGTGTGACACTGGACAAATGACTTGGTCTCTCTGTTGGTTAGTTTCTTAGCGATAAAATAATGGAAATATGAATAGCACTGGAGTAATTTCACAACTAGTTTATGAGGTTCCCCTGGAAGCATGGATGCAAAAGCAGTTTTCAAACCCTAAGGTGCTTTACAAATCCAAGAGATTATTATAGACACTGTATACTTATGTCTGAACAAATTAAAAATACAGAAAGTGTTTTCATTTCTGATTGAACCACAAAATAAGAATGGCACGTGCTATCATAGGCAATATAAAAGAAGAAAGCACAAAGACTCAGTGTGGTCCTCAAAGTTTTTAGACTATTCAGAAGTAGAGTGTTTCCTTCTATGCACATAAGCATGATCCGCACATCCAATTCCAGACAGCAATGCAGAGAAGCAGAAATGCCCACATGGAAATGCCATGAACTCTCTTACCAATTTTCCACTACAGCCCTGAGTAGGCTAGCCCACAGAAATCAGTACCCAGCAGCCCTTGAAAACTGAAAAATATATAAAGGAAAGCTTTTACCACGTGCACTGGAAAAATAGCAAATCATTTCAAGTCTCACGAAGATTAAAATATTTTAACCTAAAGCTATTGATGGTGGTGGCAGCATAGTTTTTCTCTCTCTGAATAATCCCTGAAATAATCTCTGAAATATATCATTTTGCTATCCTGTTGATAGATCAAGCAGTCAAATTAGATATATCAACAAGATAGCAAAACCCAAAACATATAAGCAAATTTACAATGGCTAACAAAGTATCCCAAACTCCAAAATACAAGTAAGTAGTAATAAACCACTAACAGCCATAAAACCTACATATCAGTGACTATGAGGAGAAAACAGTGAAACAAAAGGGCCAGAGAATGACCTGAGAACAGGAGAACATCCATGTCCAACGAGTATTTGCTGGAAGGCACAGTGACCAACAGATAACAGCAGCTGAGTGATTATGTCCAAACCAATAACAGAGGCATGCAAGAGCCAAAGGTCAGCTCCACAATGTCTCAAGCAACCTGAGCACCTCCAAACTCTCACACTGACCAGCCAGGGCTCTTTCCCAAAACAGGACACTACACTGAGGAGAAACAGCTGGCAGTAGATTCAGCAATGGACTGCACAAAGTCAACAGGGACGAAGTAAAAGAAGATATAGATAAAAGTAAAGAAGAGAAAGACAGCCAAGACAGAAAGCAAACCACCATGTTTTAAAAGCATGAAAACAAGAGAGGGGGTTTGGTGACATTATGAAAGCAATCCTGAACTAAAAGTTCCTTCTTCTAAAAATTCTTGGAAATCAATTTTGTGTAAATATGAGCAATAAAAAGGATTAAGGTCAAATCCCATAAAAACTTATTAAAGAAAAAAGATAGTAAAAAGCAAAATAACATACTACAGACAAAAAAAGTATGCCAGAAAGAAATGTTCAGAAAACAAATCAAAATTCTAAGCTATTATTTCATAATAAGCTAAACGATATGAAGTAAAGAATACAAGACATGAAAAAGCAACATAAATTGGAATTAGAAAACACCACTAGTTGATAAATCTCAGGACGAAATTGTTTATCAAAGAACAATAGTTTCAGGAATGAAGATTAAACTGGAAGGAAGAAAAAAACTAAGTAAATGTAGCACAAAACACCTTAAGATGAGTAAAAGGTAAAAAGGCAGGAAAAAAATAAATAAAATAATTAAAGAAGAAGATAAAGGATGAGTAAAAGTGACAAATATTGAAGACAAAAATGCTTAACATATGAGTAACAAAAATCTCTGAAGATAAAAAACTGAAGTAATGAAACAGAACATATACTAAAAATATAACTAAAACATTTCTGCAATAAAAATATAAGTGATTTAAAACTAAATATTGAAAAAGTGGACCATGTAACTGACAAATCAAGAACAATCAATATCAAAATGCATTCCAGTAAAATTACTGAACTAAAAAAAAAAAAAAGAAAAGGTCTGTTGGGACTCTAGACAAAAAAGAAAGTGACGTATAAAGGAAAGAAAATTAGATAATCATTAGACTTTTCAAATTCAATGCCTTAAGGAAATTCAGTAACATATTTAAGATAGACAAAGAAAGTGTATATATACCAATGATTTTCTATTAAAAAAAAGAATTTCAATTACAAAAAGCATAGACAAAATGCTATTAACATGCAAAAACTCAGGGAATTTTGCTCCCACAAACTTTTCCTGAGGAATCTATTACAAACTGAAATTCAATATAAAAAAATGACTAGAGTGCTTTCAAGATAAATTCTCATGGTTAGTTGTAGGACTAACACTAAATGGGGATTAAGATGAAGGAACTGTAATAAGTTTTACTATATGATCTGAGAGTATAGATGTATCACAACTATTTTTTAAAGGAGGGGGGAATATGGGGAGAACAAATGAAAAAAACAAAACTGGTAGTAGTTGTGTTGATATTGTTATCCTGAGATTTTTTTATGCATAATTTGGAATAAACAAATGGGTAATTTAGGGATATTATAATTCTACCTTTCTTTGTGTTCTCAAAAACCACTGTTTTCAGCATATAAGAAATAAATTACAGATGTAATATAGAAGACTTTAAGTAGAAACCCTAAAGTCCTAAATTGGAACTGAAAGTATTGATATTAACACTCTCATTTCTGTTATCTTTAGATAGAAAGGCAGCCCTGTTCACTGTAAAGGCCTAGAAACAGTAACCAATCCAGCAGTAATGAACATTCTTAGTGTCCAGAATATGATCTTAAACTACAATTTTTCTAGGTCTGGGGCAGGAAATGTGCAAGATAAGCCTAAAACATCCTGTCACGCAGGATAGCAAGGGAACTATTAAAAACATGTTCAAAGAACTCAACAGCCAACTTGAAGAAACTACTCACGTCCAAAGTTTCAGCTTAAGGTGAAATAAATAAGGTAAGAATTACAATGAACTAAAACTGATAAAATATGTTTAAATTAATCATGACACTTTATAAAAATTAATTGAACAGTTCCAGAGGATGATAGATAACTAATTCATTATCTTAAAAGTTAGTGCCTTAAAAACTGGTAGATACAGGAAAAGGAAACATTTATTCGGACTTTCCTTTATGAACTGTACCACTGAGTAATAACTAGTAGATGCAGAGAAACAGTTTCATTTTTTTTTTTTTTTTTTGAGATGGAGTCTCACTCTTTCGCCAGGCTGGAGTGCAGTGGTGCGATCTCGGCTCACTGCAACCTCTGCCCCCTGGGCTCAAATGATTCTCCTGCCTCAGCCTCCTGAGTAGCTGGGATTACAGGTGTGTGCCACAACACCTGGCTAATTGCTGTATTTTTAGTAGAGACGGAGTTTAACCATGTTGGCCAGGCTGGTCTCGAACTACTGACTTCGTGATCCATCCACCTCGGCCTCCCAAAGTGCTGGGATTACAGGTGTGAGCCCCCACTCCCTGCCAAAACAGCTTCTTATACAGGCATTCCAAATACTAAATTCAAAAGGAATGGTAAAATAGGACTATTGCCATTTTGCAACAACAATAAATTATTGGATCTAGGCACTGAGCATCAAATAATAACTAAATCACAAAAGAGAGACAACCAAACATCATGTGTCTCCTTGAATGAATGAATGAATGAATGAATATGTAATTTTGTCACAGGGATCCAATTTGAGTCTGATCAAATCTGAGAAGCCAACTACCATTTGGAAATACACAGGACAGAGAAACAAAATGGACAGAGAAATAAATTGAACAGTACCACAAGTATACAATCAGCAAAATACAGGGTTTGTAGAACTCTACAGCTCAAATAGCTTCAGATTTTTTAAAATAAATTGAGGCCGGGCATGGTAGCTCATGCCTATAATCCCAGCACTTTGGGAGGCCGAGGCAGGAGGATCACCTGAGGTCAGGAGTTCGAGACCAGCCTGGCCAAGATGATGAAATCCCGTCTCTACTAAAAATACAAAAATTAGCTGGGCATTTTGGTGGACGCCTATAATCCCAGCTACTCAGGAGGCTGAGGCAGGAGAATCGCTTGAACCCGGGAGGTGGAGGTTGCAGTGAGCCAAGATTACCCACTTCACTCCAGCCTGAGTGACAGAGCCAGACAGCCTCTGTCTCAAAAAAAACCCAAAAAAACAAAACAAAACAAAACAAAACAAACAAACAAACAAAAAAAAAAAACAAAGAAAGAAAGAAAGAAAGAAAAAGAAAATAAATTGAATAGAAAAGAAAGTGATTGGAGGAATAATCTTTTGATCAAAAGACATTTTAAAAATATATTGAGTTTTTTAAAAGTGAGCAACAGTAAAGAAGAGTCTCTAGGATGTAGCCATACTGATTAAGCTATAAATAAATGCAAGGAAATAATTACTATAAAAGTCAAGATAATGGTTAATTGGGGTGGGAAGGAGGCAGATGTAAATGGAACGAGACACATGGAGGGCTTGTGAGATGTGTGAATAATAATTGACTTCTTAATATGCAGATGGTAATTACTGAGATGTTTGCTTTTAAATACATACTTCACTAAGCTATACATCAGTTTTATATTGTTTTCTGTATTGTGTTTTATTTTAAAAGAATTTCCAAAATTCTATCCAATTATTTATAACTTCCTGATTACACATTAGTTTATAATGAAGAAGGAGCAATACTCTAAAGTATTTTAGTTACCTAATAAACACACCATTATTAGACATTTGACAAAAGCATTCACACATTAATGCGTAACCAGCTACTTACTTTTATTAAAAATAAAAAACCTACTCATTTTATTTACCCTCAGAAAGTACATCGTTTGCAAATATGAAAATAAAGTGGCATGAATATTTTCTATATGGAGCTGCCTTGTCCTCACTCAGTAAACTCAGTAAGTGCCAAATTATCTACTAATTCAATTATTGGATAGCTGTTTAATTATTGAGAAACACTGTTGGTGTTTTGCACTCAAACGACATTTTGATACATAGTAACAATAATAAGGTATCATCATAAACACTCATCAGAATGAAAAAAAACTAACTGCTGTATTTTTCAAGCTTATTTTCATTTCTGAGAATATTTCCAAGAAACACAATGATGCCTCCAAACAGCTTAAAGTTAACTGTCAATCATTCTTTATGTATAGTATATCAAATTCAATAATGTGGCTCCCAGTAGTCAAGAGGACAAGATTTGAGCCAGCAGAATCTCAGCTGAATACTGATCCTTGACTTTCTGTCTGTGGAAACTGGTCCTGTTTCCTCATATTATAAAATAGGGATTATTTCATTTATTTTACCAAACTATGATAATGATTAAAGGAGATAATGAAAATAAAACATTTGTCACAGCAAATATATATATATATATATCTTTATTAATGCTTCCAAATATTTGTTAATATTAATAAAATTAACAAAATAATTGTATTTTATTAATGCTTCCAAAATATTTGAATGTACACATATACATATATACGTACACATATTCCAAAAAATTCAAATATTTTGGAAGCACTAATAAAGGCTGACACCATATTTTAGTGGAAGTTAGTGGAAGTGAGTTGCAATACAAATCTGGAAGACTAGACTGTATCCTCTTTCAGTGTAGAAAAATAAGAAAGTAAGGCTAGGTATCAGCAATTTTAGTCATATAATTAACATTACCAAAATAAAAATACTCAAAAAATTTTTTAGTAAAATACTGAGTCATTTTTTATTTCACTATTGTTATATTGTTTTAAAACAATGCTCTTCATAAGGACTTTAAAATCTTGGTAAATATCGCTCCAGACCCTGGCCCCATGTCACTGCTCTCACCCACCACCACTGCGGGGAGGGCATGGGGAGAAGTCAGACAGTCCCCAGAGCCCACCACTGGGAGCCCTGCAGAGCCTGCCATCCTAGGGGCCACTGCCATGGGGCTGAACCAAGTCATCCACCAGCAGAAGAGCAGCACAGTGGGCATCGTGGAGGCCCCCAGAAAGACCCTGAGGAGTTGGCATCCCCACCGCTGCCCCTCTTACCTGCACCACCATTGGGAGCTGCCTCCATCACCACCATCAGCACCACTGCCAGCACCAGGGATGATATGGTCCTCCTGTGAGCTACGTGGTTCCTCCTGGAGCCAGGGCACAGCCATGGCAGCTCAGGCGACACTCCCAGCTGGGGTCAGCACTCGCATTGCCAACTGCTCCTTGGGTGCACCTGCTGGGGACCATGGCACCCTGCAACTGCCGAACACTTAAGTGCAGAATAGGAGGGGCCCAGAGTGAGTGGCCAGAAGGACCCAGGGAGGACCTGGAGCTCCCACTCCAGGCTGCAAGGAGGTGCAGCCAGGACTGCATGCTCCATGGGGCTGGCAAAAGCTAGAGACAAGTGGGAGCCCTGTCCCTTCCAAGTTGGTGGGGCAGTAGCTCCCCAGGTGCAGCTGTAGCTGCCTCCTGCAGCTCAGGCCCTGGGAATCTTCATGCTCTTGGGGTTCCGGGAAGGCCCTCTGATCCTGACAGGCTCAGAGGTTCCTGATCCCACTACCCAGCTTCTTCCCACTGTCAGAGCATGCTCCAATCTCAGCGTGAGGTCAGGGCTGAGCCTGGGCATTGGCCAGGCTAGGTGTGCCCAGACTTGGAGTAGTGCTAACATGACAGCCCCCTGCCGCCTCAGCCCCCTCTAGACTTTGGGCACCAACAAGCATGGGAAGGAGGCACAGGGAAGGCTGAGGACAGCCTGGCACTGGCCTGCAGGCATCCTTTGGCATTAACAGTCTGGGTGCCATGAATGGTGGCAGGAGACAGGCTTCTGGGCAGAAGGGAGCAGGTCCCTGGTGAAGTCCCACCTTCAGGCTGAAGGCTGGGCTGACAGTCCTGTGGACCAGAGGGGGAACTTGTAGTGTTTTTCCTTAGGTCCATCGTTGGCTGCACCTGAACCAACCAGCATGCACTTCCTCCCCTGTAAGGCCCATAACCATGCCCCAAAACCCTGGACTCAGCCAGGCTGGAAGAGAGGACAGAGAGACAACAGGGAGACAACAGAATGACCTGCCTGCTGAGATGAGCCACCCACTCTAGGGCCTCCTCTCTGTTGAGAGCTGCAGAGATAACAAAACAATCTGCCTGCAGAGAGGAGCTTCTCATTCTAGCATCTCCTCTCTGCTAGGAGCTCAACACTTGTTGGGCCACCCTCACTGCGGAAAGAGCTACCCACTGCACACCTCCTCTGAGCAGTTTTATCACTCAATAAAACTCCTCTTCATCTTGCTCACCCTCATCTTGCTCACCCTGCACTTGTCTGTATACCTCATTCTTCCTGGTCACAGGACAAGAACTCAGTACCTGCCGAATGGTGAGGCTAAACGAGCTGTAACACAAACAGGGCTGAAACCTGCCCCCTGCTTACCACATTGTGGGCAAAGAGAAGGAGAAAAAAGCTGCAGCCCTTCAGGAAGGCCAGACCTGGGAGCTCCCTGAGCCAGGGCTGTGACTCTCTCTTTGGGGCCCTGCCGTTTCTGGTGTCTCCAAGCTTCTGGGTGCCACTGCATTCCCAAGTGCCAGCCAAGGAAGCTGCTTGCAATGCGACTGGTCCAGTCACAGCCTCACAGAGAGCCAGTGCTCATACCAGCACCTGAAGCTGCCCACCCCATGGCAGCAACCAGTGTGTCTAACTGTGCACAGTGGCCAGACCCCATGCTTACTCTCACCCCTCACCATTCCATGCCTGACTTGCCCTTGAGGCGGGGGATCCAGGCTTGTAGTGTGAGCCAAGCGCAGCCTGCCAGGCCAAATGGGCGGAATGAACCTAGTGGGTCAGAGCAAAACTCAAGCAAAGACACAACCAGCCACAGATGTTTCTGGCCAGGAAAAGGAAACCCAAAGATCCCATAACATTTTGGGGCTCATCCAGAGTCTGCAGAAGGGTGAGTAAAAGAGAATCTGTCCTTTTGGTCATTTTTTTCGGAGTCCTTAAACTTCGCAATAGAAAGAAAAATACCGGGCCTGTCAGTCAGTTAAAAGAAAGTAGTGTGGCTGCCAGACTTAAGATAAGGAGGAGGCCGGGGGTGGTGGCTCACGCCTGTAATCCCAGCACTTTGGGAGGCTGAGGCAGGCAGATCACGAGGTCAGCAGATCAAGACCATCCTGGCTAACACAGTGAAACCCTGTCTCTACTAAAAATACAAAAAATGAGTCTCAGGAGCAAGATGGCCGAATAGGAACAGCTCCAGTCTCCAACTCCCAGCGCGAGCAACACAGAAGACCGGTGATTTCTGCATTTTCAACTGAGGTACTGGGTTCATCTCACTACGGAGTGCCAGACAATCGGTGCTGGTCAGCTGCTGCAGCCCAACCAGCGAGAGCTGAAGCAAGGCGAGGCATTGCCTCACCTGGGAAGTGCAAGGGGAAAGGGAATCCCTTTTCCTAGCCAGGGGAACTGAGACACACAACACCTGGAAAATTGGGTAACTCCCACCCCAATACTGCGCTTTAAGCAAACAGGCACACCAGGAGATTATATCCCACACCTGGCCGGTAGGGTCCCACGCCCACGGAGCCTCCCTCATTGCTAGCACAGCAGTCTGCGATCTCGCGGCAAGGCAGCAGCGAGGCTGGGGGAGGGGCGCCCACCATTGCTGAGGCTTAAGTAGGTAAACAAAGCCGCTGGGAAGCTCAAACTGGGTGGAGCTCACAGCAGCTCAAGGAAACCTGCCTGTCTCTGTAGACTCCACCTCTGGGGACAGGGCACAGTAAACAACAATAAAAGCAGCAGAAACCTCTGCAGACCGAAACGACTCTGTCTGACAGCTTTGAAGAGAGCACTGGATCTCCCAACACGGAGGTTGAGATCTGAGAAGGGACAGACTGCCTGCTCAAGTGGGTCCCTGACCCCTGAGTAGACTAACTGGGAAACATCCCCCACTAGGGGCAGTCTGACACCCCGCAACTCACACACCTCACAGGGTGGAGTACACCTCTAAGAGGAAGCCTCCAAAGCAAGAATCAGACAGGTACACTCGCTGTTCAGCAATAGTCTATCTTCTGTAGCCTCTGCTGCGGACACCCAGGCATACAGGGTCTGGAGTGGACCTCAAGCAATCTCCAACAGACCTACAGCTGAGGGTCCTGACTGTTAGAAGGAAAACTATCAAACAGGAAGGACACCTACACCAAAACCCCATCAGTACGTCACCATCATCATCAAAGACCAGAGGCAGATAAAACCACAAAGATGGGGAAAAAGCAGGGCAGAAAAGCTGGAAATTCAAAAAATAAGAGCGCATCTCCCCCGGCAAAGGAGCGCAGCTCATCGCCAGCAATGGATCAAAGCTTGACGGAGAATGACTTTGACGAGATGAGAGAAGAAGGCTTCAGTCCATCAAACTTCTCAGAGCTAAAGGAGGAATTACATACCCAGCGCAAAGAAACTAAAAATCTTGAAAAAAAAAGTGGAAGAATTGATGGCTAGAGTAATTAATGCAGAGACGGTCATAAACGAAATGAAAGAGATGAAAACCATGACACGAGAAATACGTGACAAATGCACAAGCTTCAGTAACCGACCTGATCAACTGGAAGAAAGAGTATCAGCGATTGAAGATCAAATGAACGAAATAAAGTGAGAAGAGAAACCAAAAGCAAAAAGAAGAAAAAGAAATGAACAAAGCCAGCAAGAAGTATGGGATTATGTAAAAAGACCAAAGCTACGTGTGATTGGGGTGCCTGAGTGAGGGGGAAAATGGAACCAAGTTGGAAAACACTCTTCAGGATATCATCCAGGAGAACTTTCCCAACCTAGTAGGGCAGGCCAACATTCAAATCCAGGAAATACAGAGAACGCCACAAAGATACTCCTCGAGAAGAGCAACTCCAAGACACATAATTGCCAGATTCACCAAAGTTGAAATGAAGGAAAAAATCTTAAGGGCAGCCAGAGAGAAAGGTCGGGTTACCCACAAAGGGAAGCCCATCAGACTAACAGCAGATCTCTTGGCAGAAACTCTCCAAGCCAGAAGAGAGTAGGGGCCAATATTCAACATTATTAAAGAAAAGAATTTTAAACCCAGAATTTCATATCCAGCCAAACTAAGTTTCATAAGTGAAGGAGAAATAAAATCCTTTACAGATAAGCAAATGCTTAGAGATTTTGTCACCACTAGGCCTGCCTTACAAGAGACCCTGAAGGAAGCACTAAACATGGAAAGGAACAACCGGTACCAGCCATTGCAAAAACATGCCAAAATGTAAAGACCATCGAGGCTAGGAAGAAACTGCATCAACTAACGAGCAAAATAACCAGTTAATATCATAATGGCAGGATCAAGTTCACACATAACAATCTTAACCTTAAATGTAAATGGACTAAATGCTCCAATTAAAAGACACAGACTGGCAAACTGGATAAAGAGTCAAGACCCATCAGTCTGCTGTATTCAGGAGACCCATCTCACATGCAGAGACATACATAGGCTCAAAATAAAGGGATGGAGGAAGATTTACCAAGCAAATGGAGAACAAAAAAAAAGCAGGGGTTGCAATACTAGTTTCTGATAAAACAGACTTTAAATCATAAAAGATCAAAAGAGACAAAGAAGGTAAAAAGATCAAAAAAGACAAATAATGGTAAAAGGATCAAGTCAACAGGAAGAGCTAACTATCCTAAATATATATGCACCCAATACAGGAGCACCCAGATTCATAAAGCAAGTCCTTAGAGACTTACAAAGAGACTTAGACTCCTATACAATAATAATGGGAGACTTCAACACTACACTGTCTACATTAGACAGATCAACGAGACAGAAACTTAACACGGATATCCAGGAATTGAACTCATCTCTGCAGCAAGCAGACCTAATAGACATCTATAGAACTCTGCACCCCAAATCAACAGAATATACATTCTTCTCAGCACCACATCACACTTATTCCAAAATTGACCACATAATTGGAAGTAAAGCACTTCTCAGCAAATGTACAAGAACAGAAATTGTAACAAACTGTCTCTCAGACCACAGTGCAATCAAACTAGAACTCAGGACTAAGAAACTCAATCAAAACCGCTAAACTACATGGAAATTGAACAACCTGCTCCTGAATGACTACTGGGTACATAATGAAATGAAGGCAGAAATAAAGATGTTCTTTGAAACCAATGAGAACAAAGATACAACATACCAGAATCTCTGGGACACATTTAAAGCAGTGTGTAGAGGGAAATTTATAGCACTAAGTGCCCACAAGAGAAAGCAGGAAAGATCTAAAATTGACACTCTAACATCACAATTAAAAGAACTAGAGAAGCAAGAGCAAACGCATTCAAAAGCTAGCAGAAGGCAAGAAATAACTAAGATCAGAGCAGAACTGAAGGAGACAGAGACACAAAAAAACCTCCAAAAAATCAATGAATCCAGGAGTTGGTTTTTTGAAAAGATCAACAAAATTGACAGACCGTTAGCAAGACTAATAAAGAAGAAAAGAGAGAAGAATCAAATAGACGCAATAAAAAATGATAAAGGGGATATCACCACCGACCCCACAGAAATACAAACTACCATCAGAGAATACTATAAACACCTCTACGCAAATAAACTAGAAAATCTAGAAGAAATGGATAATTTCCTGGACACTTACACTCTTCCAAGACTAAACAAGGAAGAAGTTGAATCCCTGAATAGACCAATAGCAGGCTCTGAAATTGAGGCAATAATTAATAGCCTACCAACCAAAAAAAGTCCAGGACCACATGGATTCACAGCTGAATTCTACCAGAGGCACAAGGAGGAGCTGGTACCATTCCTTCTGAAACTATTCCAATCAATAGAAAAAGAAGGAATCCTCCCTAACTCATTTTATGAGGCCAGCATCATCCTGATACCAAAGCCTGGCAGAGACACAAGAAAAAAAGAGAATTTTAGACCAATATCCCTGATGAACATCGATGCAAAAATCCTCAATAAAATACTGGCAAACCAGATTCAGCAGCACATCAAAAAGCTTATCCACCATGATCAAGTGGGCTTCATCCCTGGGATGCAAGGCTGGTTCAACATTCGCAAATCAATAAACATAATCCAGCATATAAACAGAACCAAAGACAAGAACCACATGATTATCTCAATAGATGCAGAAAAGGCCTTTGACAAAATTCAATAGCCCTTCATGCGAAAAACGCTCAATAAATTCGGTATTGATGGAACGTACCTCAAAATAATAAGAGCTATTTATGACCAACCCACAGCCAATATCATACTGAATGGGCAAAAACTGGAAAAATTCCCTTTGAAAACCGGCACAAGACAGGGATGCCCTCTCTCACCACTCCTATTCAACATAGTGTTGGAAGTTCTGGCTAGGGCAATCAGGCAAGAGAAAGAAATCAAGGGTATTCAGTTAGGAAAAGAAGAAGTCCAATTGTCCCTCTTTGCAGATGACATGATTGTATATTTAGAAAATCCCATTGTCTCAGCCCAAAATCTCCTTAAGCTGATAAGCAACTTCAGCAAAGTCTCAGGATACAAAATTAATGTGCAAAAATCACAAGCATTCTTATACACCAGTAACAGACAAACAGACAGCCAAATCATGAATGAACTTCCATTCACAATTGCTTCAAAGAGAATAAAATACCTAGGAATCCAACTTACAAGGGATGTAAAGGACCTCTTCAAGGAGAACTACAAACCACTGCTCAGTGAAATAAAAGAGGACACAAACAAATCGAAGAACATACCATGCTCATGGATAGGAAGAATCAATATTGTGAAAATGGCCATACTGCCCAAGGTTATTTATAGATTCAATGCCATCCCCATCAAGCTACCAATGAGTTTCTTCACAGAATTGGAAAAAACTGCTTTAAAGTTCATATGGAACCAAAAAAGAGCCCGCATCTCCAAGACAATCCTAAGTCAAAAGAACAAATCTGGAGGCATCACGCTACCTGACTTCAAACTCTACTACAAGGCTACAGTAACCAAAACAGCATGGTACTGGTACCAAAACAGACATATAGACCAATGGAACAGAACAGAGTCCTCAGAAATAATACCACACATCTACAGCCATCTGATCTTTGACAAACCTGAGAGAAACAAGAAATGGGGAAAGGATTCCCTATTTAATAAATGGTGCTGGGAAAATTGGCTAGCCATAAGTAGAAAGCTGAAACTGGATCCTTTCCTTACTCCTTATACGAAAATTAATTCAAGATGGATTAGAGACTTAAATGTTAGACCTAATACCATAAAAACCCTAGAGGAAAACCTAGGTAGTACCATTCAGGACATAGGCATGGGCAAAGACTTCATGTCTAAAACACCAAAAGCAATGGCAGCAAAAGCCAAAATTGACAAATGGGATCTCATTAAACTAAAGAGCTTCTGCACAGCAAAAGAAACTACCATCAGAGTGAATAGGCAACCTACAGAATGGGAGAAAAGTTTTGCAATCTACTCATCAGACAAAGGGCTAATATCCAGAACCTACAAAGAACTCAAACAAATTTACAAGAAAAAAACAAACAACCCCATCAAAAAGTGGGCAAAGGATATGAATGGACATTTCTCAAAAGAAGACATGCATACAGCCAACAGACACATGAAAAAATACTCATCATCACTGGCCATCAGAGAAATGCAAATCAAAACCACAATGAGATACCATCTCACACCAGTTAGAATGGTGATCATTAAAAAGTCAGGAAACAACAGGTGCTGGAGAGGATGTGGAGAAATAGGAACACTTTTACACTGTTGGTGGGATTGTAAACTAGTTCAACCATTATGGAAAACAGTATGGCGATTCCTCAAGGATCTAGAACTAGAAATACCATATGACCCAGCCATCCCATTACTGGGTATATACCCAAAGGATTATAAATCATGCTGCTATAAAGACACATGCACACGTATGTTCATTGCGGCACTATTCACAATAGCAAAGACTTGGAATCAACCCAAATGTCCATCAGTGACAGACTGGATTAAGAAAATGTGGCACATATACACCATGGAATACTATGCAGCCATAAAAAAGGATGAGTTTGTGTCCTTTGTAGGGACATGGATGCAGCTGGAAACCATCATTCTTAGCAAACTATCACAAGAACAGAAAACCAAACACCGCATGTTCTCACTCATAGGTGGGGACTGAACAATGAGATCACTTGGACTGGGGAAGGGGAACATCACACACCGGGGCCTATCATGGGGAGGGGGAAGGGGGAGGGATTGCATTGGGAGTTATACCTGATGTAAATGACGAGTTGATGGGTGCTGACGAGTTGATGGGTGCAGCACACCAACATGGCACAAGTATGCATATGTAACAAACCTGCACGTTATGCACATGTACCCTAGAACTTAAAGTATAATAATAATAATAAATAAATTAAAAAAAGAAATAAAAATCTTTTCAAAATTGAGACATATGGGCTAAATTATAATATGGCCTAAGTTACCATTATGACATGTAATTGAGACTATTGAATATAGATTTACATGCAAGGAATGTAATGAAAGTCAAATGTGTCTTTAGTAAAGGAGTATAAGAAGGCATGGGAATGTCACTTTTTGCCTAGTTTAGAGGGTTAAAGGGTTGTTTTAAATAAGATAAAGCTAAATGTTTAAACAAATTGTGGAAGGTTTGTAAAGATTGATCTTGAAAGAAATTCTGCATGTGAACATATTGACTAAATTCAAAAGTGTATTATTTGGTTTTTCTGCAAAATGAACATTGAAATAAAAGCACGAAGAGGGTTTCTTAAGGCACTGATCTGATGTTTTATAATATCAAGTGTTTTAAGCCTTTAACATATTTGATAGGCTTCCAAAAATCAAATTTCAGCTTCAAAATTGTCTTTTCTAACTCCTAACTTTTGGATGCTACAGAGGGCCCATGGAGCATCCAAAAGGGAGGTGAACAAGATTATTTGACATATTTAGTTACAGAGGGTTGCCAAAATAATGTGATGTTTGATCTTCTTCAGGTTATATTTTAGTGAATAATATTAATATGTGTTCCAAAATTGTATGGGATTTCTAAAATTCTAATGTCTGAGTATGGGTTATCAATCATAATTAGCGTTATTCTATTAGGTTATTGTAGTTATACTTCTTCATAATATCTACTGGTGGTTGCTTTCAAGATAACATGTTGTGTCCCAAATTTAATGCAGTTATATTCAAATTAAATTACTTCATGTAAAATATAAGATCCTTACAAGAGTATGATTCTCCTTAATCACCTTTTTAGTGCTTTTGTTATAAATCCCACGATACCACATTGTTTCTATTCCAAAAATAACTTGGTATTCTAAGAACATTTTTAGAAGATAAAACAGTCCTTTATACATACCCATGTATTTACCATTTCTGATTCTTCTCGTTTCTTCTGTACATTAAAGTTTCTATCTAGTATCATTTCCCTCATCTTGAAAAACTTCCTTTAGTTTCTTATAATACAAGTCTGCTGGTGATGAATTCTCTCAGCTTTGGCTTATCTGTAAATGTGTTTATTTTGTTATAATTGTGGGGTGGGGTTAGTTAGTAGATACAGAATTCTAAGGTGACAGTTTTTATTGTCCCTGTAGCACTTTAAAGATAATGTTACATTTGTTCTGGCATCCATTGTTCCTCATGAGGTCAGCTGTAATTCTTATATCATAATCCTGCATGTGATTAATGTGTCTTTTCCTCTAAATGTTTTAAAGATTCTTCTTTTTACATATTTAGTTTTCAGCAGTTTGTTATTATGTGCTTAGGTATAATTTTACTTGTATTGATCTTGTTTGTATCGCTTCCAAATTTAGGACTTCTTTCTCAGCAGTATAAAGAATCTACACTCTAGGTCTCTTTCAGAGAGTATAATCTTTAACTAGATATTAGCTATTGATTGCTAACCAAAATCTTGACAAAAATAAATGACATATCATAGTTAATACCTCACAGAAACACCTGACCTCAGTTGGATGTCATTCATGTACTCTCAGATTTAAGATAGCATTACTAAAGGAAAGAGACATGTAATATAAATAAACTATATAATTTTATACTTAAAATGTTCATCCTTCCATGCCCTCAGTCGGGAAAAATGTCCAGATGAAAAATCTGTTTTAGAATTTACTGCCAGGAAACAGCTTTGTCTCCATGAATAATTGTTCTATTTCCCACTTTCTAATAGGACAGCCCAAAAGTGGACAATCACAGCTAGCCCCATGGATAATATTGTTTCTGTCTTGTAATAATTTTAATTACAGGCATGGTCAGTTCCATGTGACTGGAGAGGTCTCGCAATCATGGCAGAAGGCAAAAGGCATGTCTTACATGGTGGCAGATGAGAGAGAATGACAGCCAAGCAAAAGGGGAAACCCCTTATAAAAATCATCAGATCTCATGAGACTTACTCACTCCCATAAGAACAGTGGGGAAACTGCCCCCATGATTCAATTATTTCCCACCGGGTCCCTCCCACAACATGTGGAATTATGGGAGCTACAATTCAAGATGAGATTTGGGTGGGATGTAAAAGAGTCCCCTACAACAAAAAATTATCTATCCCAAAACATTAGTTAGTAGTGCACTATTCAGAGAACCTGCTTTAGTCTGTTTCCACTATACATTTTTCAGGTTGTTTTTACAACTATAGATATAAATTGAGTATCACCAATCAGTATCCAAATTGAGAGTCAAAACAAATGAAGAAATAGGCTGATTCATCTCCACTGTAGTGACTATGCCTGTAATTAAAATAATCAAAAGTATACAGGTACTACTGTCTGTTCTCTGAATACAGGCCCCATGGTTATGTGTTTTGATATTGTTGCTTTGCTTTGTTTTTCTTTATTTTTTCTTTATTTCAGCAGCCAAAAGACTCACTCAGTTTATATGTGCTGATGATGTTAGCAGACTGAACTGAACAGCATTACACCCAAAATCCAATGCATGATTTTTTAAAGAAATAATTTAGAAGCTATTAAATTATAGGTATAATAGCTGGATACAACTGACTACAAGATTCAAATGTTTATATATTCCTCTGCTTATTCTGAGCAGGGTACTATGTGAACATCTCACACAGGTACAAGTCTTAAGTAAATTTCTCTTCCTGCTAACTAATTCATAAAGGTGTGAATACCTCTATTTTCTACTTTACTAAAATAAAATTTGAAACATTTAGGAATATTTTTGACCATTTACATTGTTTTTTGTTATTACTTCATATAAAAAAATCTATGTTGACTCTTCTAACCTCTTTATAATTAGCATGTTTCTAAAATGACACAGAGAGGTTTGGGGCACTCCAGTGAGCTCGAGTTTAAGTGAACAACTAAAAAATACATTTTCTCACGGTATGTTTGGTCTTCTGGATAAATATACCTTATGAAAAATGTGTTTCATTTCATCTATTACTCCCTGAATACTTTGGTGGCTGCAGTAAAATTAGTTCCTACTAAGAAATCATTCTCAAAGACAGAATGTGCTACTTCAAATTACTGGCTTAAAAACACCACAGATTCAAATGGTTCTTATGATAACATTTCATACAAATGCCTTAGCACTTTTATTCCCTCAAAATAAAGTGAGCAAAATAAGCTGACTTACTAGCATTTTAATCACATGGTGGTAACAAGTCGTAAGTTAAATTTAACAACATGGTCTTAATGCTTGTCACAGAACAACCATGAAATCTGACTAATTAGGTAATCTCAAACTTGAAAAGTTCATAGATTGGATAAATAACAAAGGTTTAATTAATGTCATGTTCCTCATACATTAGGTTAAAGAGAATTGGAACCTTGAAAGTGTTGACATGCCGATGGGCGTCAAATCAGAAAACATGCTAAATTTTAACATTAACTAAACTTTGTAAAGATCTCTCTCTTTCAACGTAAAGTTAAATTGCACACCCAAATTGTTGAATGTCAATTTTGAGGTCAGACTGTGTTCAATGTTGCCAGAAGAAGTAGACTGCCTTTTAAATATTATACATCTAGGTCAAGTAAATTTCCTTCAAATTCCACAATAAAAGACATTTTTAAAAAGATAAAAAATGACAATTCTACTGTAATGTTCCTTATATAGTTTCTAGGTTTAGAAAGACACCATGGTTTTAATGCACCAGAATTATGCTCACAAAGACACCAGAAATCAACAATTTTATTTTTTGTATCAACAATTCTCAGAAATGTGAACGTGGGCCTTTGCCAGGCACCTATTCATTAGCATTGTGTGGGACATGATTCTTCTTTATGTAGGATATATTTAATACTACAGTATCCAAATGCAAGCACTGATAATAAAATAAGAACATATTGGGAAACATTCTATGTTATCTACATATAAGAAATGTATAATGGAAGTCTTGAGAATTATTAATTCTCCTAATTAGATAAGAGGGAGCAATAAAGACAGCTTTATTTCTATTTCCCATGCAACATTTTTCACTTTCTCAGTTTTAAAATGTTTTAAGATATATATATATGTATTCTTGAAAATGTTAAACACAAACTGGTAATTTAAGATATGTTCTTCATCATGTCTCGATTTATTAAAATTTTAAGACCCATAAACACCTGCTAGAAATATTTCATAAAAACATGCTGTATTTGTAGTTTCTTTTTGGTTTGGGATATATGAGGGAAATTGTAGGAGTAAATATCTACACGTGTGTGTGTGTGTATGTGTGTGTGTGTGTAAGATTTTATTCTGACTACATACAGCAAAATACACAGGGTGTTTAATAACTAAAATGTAACAGCCGTCCCCACCACCATAGTTGAGGTGAGCTTTACATTTTCTAAATGACTGTGCCATTTAATAGCAATTACTCATGTACCATGTTATATTGACTACAGTTGTCAATATAAATAGCAATATATTTTAAATACTATAAATACTCTATTTTAAAATACATTCTCTTAAATATATTTAAATACATAAATTAAAATATCTTTAAATACTATCTTTAAAATATGTTTTGAATTATTTTTAAACATAGTTAATATAGCTAATATGTCATTTTTAAATGCTCTCTTTTAAAATACTACATTTTAAAATACTGTTATAGTATGAATTTAATTGCTACTAAAATCTGGTATACCATTATTGTTTTATTAGATTTAATGTCATTTTTTTCCCTATTACATTATATCTTCCTTGAAGTTAAACCATATTTCTCCCTTATAATCTTTAAATTAGTGCCACACTCATAGTATGCATTCAACACATATACGATGGCTGGTTCCATAAAAGCACAGAACTGGCTTTCTATCAGACAGTTTTAAGAGAGATGTCCACATCAAAATAAAATCCTGCCATGTCTTTTTTCACCTTCAAAAGCTGTTCCTCACCAGACATTCATAGTACCTGCTTAAGCTCTGCATTGGAAACTCCTCTCTTCATGTCTGATTTATCCTATTCTCTGAGTTACCTGACTTCACACCACCAGATCACTCAGGGTAATTGCCCCATCAAGGATGATGTTGTTTTACTGATTGTGAAGTAGGATATCAGTGTTTCTATGAAGTACATCAATGGAGACTGGTTTGAGACTTGAATACACTGTCTTTATAGTCCAGAAAGAAGGTCTCATTAAACAGAAGTACTCTGTGGTTGGATTTCCTTTGGGGAAAGCATTATTATTGGTATTGTGCCCATATTACAAATAAAATAACAGACATAGAAAGGTAGTCAAAGTCACGCTGTTAGAAAGGGGTTGAATTCAGTTGTCTTTGATTTTGTGTAAGACGTGGGTTCACCTTTCCCTGAAGATAAATTATATACATTGCAATAAGGGGAGGAGATATGCAATGCCTGCACAATACCTAGGAAGTGTCTTCCTATCCCCAAAATGTTTATTATTTAATATATCTATTTGAAAAATCCTGCCTAATCACTGAGCTAAAAAAAAAAGAAAGAAAGAAAGAAATCACGGTGAGGTGCAACGGCTCATGCCTGTAATCCCAGCTCTTTGGGAGGCTGAGGTGGGCATATCACTTGAGGCCAGGGGTTTGAGACCAGCCTGACCAACAAGGTGAAACCCCATATATATATATATATATATACACACACACACACACACACACAAATAGCTTGTCATCACGGTGTGAGGAGACTCCATCTAAAAAAAAAAAAAAAATCACTGAAGCTAAACCTGAAGCTCAACATGTCTGCTGTGAGGGAGGAAATGAGAGGTTTCTGCACACCTTTTCTCTTTCTCATGGTCACCCACCTGTGCCTTGAGAGCTTGACTGTATGTAGCAGACAAACCTTCCGTACTAGGTCTGCTCTGTACAACAAAATGAGCCCTGCAATACAAGAGCATGCTGTAATAGCTGAAGATTTGGTGATACTCAGCATAGGCATAATACACGCCAAGCACTGTTTTAAGGTCTTGCACACCAGTGCTACTCAAAGGGTGGCAGTTAAAAGTTTACTATGAAGTACAGAATATGACAATAAGCACTAAAGTTCTTTTATAGCAAATTAATGGAATTTTTTTTGTTCAATCTACTTTCTAAAATTGAAAGTAGTATTAATGCCCTTGTTTCTTTGCTTCATTTTTCTAGTAATTTATTTCATTCTGTTTTATAAAAATATAAGTAATAGATTAGAAATTTAAGAAAAATAGAACTCCATAGATAATATGAAAATTACTCCTCTATGTATATTGACTCCTTTAATTCTTATAATTCAAAGAAGTGGCTTTGATTAGCCGCATTTTCAGGTGAAGGTAATAAGATACAGAGAGGTTAAGCAAATGTAGACAGTAGGTGACAAAGCAGAAATTCAATCCCAAGCATTCAGGTACCAAGACATGTCCTTAACCACAATAGTAAATCGACATATCCAAACCCAGCTTTGTTGGACATCGGAAAAGCTGTGCTCAAAATATGACTCATTGTCTTGGATAGAAACAAAGGTGTCAATACAATATGGACACCCTTCATTTTATTGTGCTTTCCTTTACTACGCTTTGCAGATATTCCATTTTTTACAAATTGAAGGTTTGTGGCAACTCTGTGGCAACCAGGTTTACTAGCACTATTTTTCCAAACAGCACGTGCTCACTTCATGTCTCCGTGTCAGCATTTTTAGCAGTATTTTTTAATTAGGGTATGTACATATTTTAGGCATAATGCTATTACACACTTAATAAGCTACAGTATAATGCAAACATAACTTTCATGTACACTGGGGACACCAAAACATCTGTGTGACTTGCTTTATTGCAATAATTGCTTGAGATGGCCTAAAACCAAACCTGCAATATCTCCAATGAATACCTGTAATTCTTTGACTCCTCTCATGCCTACAGACTCTTGTCTCCTGGTGATTGTAAAGCAGTGCTGAGGTTTACCCAACCCAGAGAAAGGGGTCGTCCTTGACATTGTCTTTATCTCCTCATTGGAGTTGGCATAGAACTCTCATTTGCTGGTTTCTTCCCATTGGCAAGGTTCTTCAAAACATGGCAGGCTCTCTCTATCTGGGGTATTTAGAATCTGGGGTTCTCTAACTCGGTCAAACCACATGCCACTTCTTACAGATAAAATCTTGTGATGATATAAGTTATTTGCAATCATGAAACAAACACATATTGAAAGCCTGCTCTATGTAATGACCTGCAATTCTCTTTTACCTATGTATGTTACAAATATAGATATGTAAATTCTAATTTGTGTATACACATGCATACATACATGCGTAAATGTACATATAGTAAGGTTTTACTGTTCTCATTTTAAATCCATTTGATTTGAATTTTTAAAACTCATATTCTGAGTTTTAAATACTGAAATACTATGATATTGGCTTAGAATTTGAATCAATTTGTTCTTAATCAATAAGAAGAGATTTGTTTAGTCTTTCTAGATGTACTTCATTTATCCTTTGCTTTTGCTCTTCCTTTTACTGGCATTACTATTTTCTTCCTTGCAAGTCATCACAGTGCCGTGGATAAAGAATAGAATTTGGAGCCAAAGTAAGGGAGTTTGAGGTCTGATGCTTCCACTTTTCCATTCAACAAATATTGAGCATCTATTATAGATGGAGACACTGTTCAAATTGTTGGACATGTGGCAGTACTTGAGATGACAAGCTTTCGGATCTCATGGAGTTGACCTTCTAATGGATAAAGACCAGGCATTAAACAAATACACTAATGAATAAAGAGGTAATAATAGGTGGCTATGAAGAAAAAAATAGTAATTGGACAGAGAGTGGCTAATAGAGAGGGGAGTTTTAGATTATATATCAGAGAAGCCATCTCTGATATGGCAAGAATCGAACCAAGATCGTAGTACCAAGCAAGAAGTTGACATTTAACAAATGGGGGAAAAATAATTTCGGGGGGAGGAGCCTGGTATCATAGTTGCAAGTATCAGAAAAAAAAAAAATAGTTCAATTGAAAGATAAAAACAATTGTCCAAAATAGTGGGAATTCAAAGAAAAGTATAGTTAAGGGTTGTCTCAATCCAGGGGCCCTGTGACCTTCTCAACTTGGCCTCATCTATACATCAGCTTTAATCCTGAGCTGGTGGCAGAGGCTGCCAAAGTCCCAGCTCCGTGTGGCAATACACAGACAAAGAGACAGTTTCTTCATAGTACTCTATTTTAAGGGCAAGAAAATGTTTCCCAGAATTGTCTAGCAAACTTTCCCTGTGGGTCACTGGCCTGAAGATCATCATCTGTCCACTCCTGACTCAATCTCTGTGACCAAGGAAGGTCCTTGTATTAACTAGCAAGAGCCTGGGCCCCTGGTTCAATCACTAACAGAGGAATGGGAACACCATGATTGGCTCCAACTACTCAGAATTAACCCTGGACCATGAGTCAATCCCACAAAACATGTGACTACAAGAGTAGAGACAAGCACTTGGACAAAAAATGGATGATATCAAGAAAAGGATGGAAGTGAATGGAAGCTAGATAGGCAATCAACAGTGTCCACACAAAATAGCTTATGCAAAACCCTAGATCCATTAGAGGAAAGGAAGGAGGTTCAGAGTGGCTACGGTATAATCAGAGAGGAGACAGTAATATGAAGTAGGGCCAAAGGGTAGACAAAGGTCAACTCCTATAGGTATTATGGGTCGTGGTGAGGAGTTTAAATTTTATTTGAAGCATGATGGAAAGCCCTAAGAGTGTTTTAATCAGAGTACTTTAGTTACTGCAGCATGATCTGGCTGCAATGTGAAATAAACTTGTGTGGTAGAGGCAGAGGACAGAGTACATCACTAGGTCATTTCGGGGTACATTTACTACATCTTTCTAAATTTCATTTAGCATACTTTTAAGAGAGAAGTGGTTCAACTACTTTTTTAAAGGATTGTTATAAGTTGTACATGAAAAACGTGCAAAAGTGCTTTTGAATTCTGTGTTAAAGAAGTGGTAATAAATATACTATCACTGGCTCAGTCTCACTTAGTTGCCTTCTCAGTCTTACCCTTCCAGACCAGCCCCATACTAATTGCTCTTTCCCCTGAGATCCTATGATGTTTCATGCCTGTAAAAATGATTTTAGTCATAAATTTCATAATTATTACAGTGTATAGTAGCATGCACATATATAGTACATTATAATTTTAAAAGTTTTCAAATAGACACATCCACATATACCAATTGTGTGGTATGCCTGTACCTTCAAACAGATTTTCATTTCTTTTTATAAATTTTTTATTGATATATAATATTTGTACCTATTTACAGAGTACATGTGTTATTTGGATATATGCATACAAGGTATAATGATCAAATCAGGGTATTTAGGCTATCCATCACCTCGAACATTTATCATTTCTTTGTATAAAGAACATTTCAAACATTCTCTTCTAGTTATTTTGAAATACACAGTATACTGTTTTTAATTATAGTCAGTCTACTGTGCTATCAAACACTAGAATTTACTCCTTCTATCTAATTGTATGTTTGTACTCATTAACCAACCTCTTTTTATTCCTGGCCAGCCTTCTCTGTTCACCAATGCACTTTTCCCAGTCTCTGGTATCTACTATTCTACTCTCTACCTCGTTGAGATCAACTTTTTCACCTCCCACATATGAGTGAGAACATGTGATATTTATCTTTCTGTGCCTGGCTTATTTCACTTAACATAATGACCTTCAGTTCCATCCATGTTCAACCAGATTTTAAGTGCAAGGTATACATCAACATTTCTAACACAGTATCTGGCACAAAATAAGTACTTAATAATTATGAATTTTATTTCTTTCTTTGGGGTCCAGCCCCTCCTTATATTTGTATTATTCTCCTCCTTTCTGCTCTAATAAACTATGCCATGTCTACCGCAGTAAGGAAAACAAAAATAGACATTTAACCAGTAGTTATTGAAAGAATTGTGCACGTTTTAAATGACAGAAGATTTTAAATTAGTGGCACTAAAGTAAAAAAGCAAACGACAGAAAAACTTTAAAACAATATGATTTTCTGTTGCATAATCATTAGCTTGGAATGATTACTGGATTTTAATAAATTCTTTACTGCTTTGGTTTTTCCCTGGAGGTTCCTTTAGGAAAAGCTGGAAACAGAACTAGCACATTGTCTCCAATAAATTCTGAGCTTGAAGGAGACAGAATAATCCACAGAAAAGTGCCAGTATGTAAGTATATTTATAAATGTAATGCATTCTCAAAAACAAATGAGTAGAGCAAAGCTTGCGTGCCAAAGGAGGAATGAATCATTCAAATGCATACACTGCACCTACTGTACACATGCAAGGAGTTTTAGCATCTGACTTTCTCACAGATTCTGGCAGAGCCATTAATACTCTAAAAAACATCCCAGATTAAACAGTTCAGACCGTGAATCACTTTAAGCCATGTAAAGCAATAAACCTTTAAGATGAAAGACAAATAAAATGACAGATTTCACTGAAAAGCCATATGCAGACTATGTTTATGTTTGATTTATTGAACAAAGGGAGAAAGCCAAAAACCACTCTTGTTACCCTTGTTTGGTAACACTAATACAGCTATTGAAATCACATACTGCATGGTGTTAAGAAATAAACATTATCAATTTTCCTGACACTGAAAAATAAAGCCGAAACTCGATTTAGGACAAATTAAAGGAGAAAAGCTAACAATCATAGAAGAAATAAAACAAAATAAAAATAATATAAATATGCTTTATTACTTTACAAGTACAGGCAAGACTAAAGGTTCATAATTATATAATATTTAATGCTTAATTTTATTTTCTGTGGTACCTCTACAAGCCATCACTCATAAAAAATATTAAGAGGACACATTTCAATACCACATAATTAAAATAAATGTTAGTTGTTATACTTTGCTTACTTTGCATTTGTGATTTATACATTTTCCTGAATACATCATTAAAGCAATATATACTCAGTGGGAGAAGCAGCATCACCCCTGCAGGCCTCACAAATCATCTATAAGTGTTACATGCAACACCATTTACTTAGAGCAAATGGTTGTTTCCCTATAAACATGTTATTTATGAGGGTATCAATTGCAATCTGCATAGTAATGTAGTCTTGTATTTCACAGAATTACACACATGATTTAAATGGCTTTCTCTCTCTTTCCCTCCGCAACCAATTAGCTCCATCTTCATTTAGATCTGCACCATGCAAATATCTCTCGACTTATGGCTAAAATAGTTGAAAACAGCCATGAGGAAATAATTCACATCACAAAAACATTCTAAGCCCTGACAATTTCAGGTCATCCTTTATTCAATCACTCCATTCCCACAAACAAAAACAAAAACAAATATATAAACAACAGACACATCACCGTAGGAACAATTTAAAGGCCTCCTGAATGAATCTATATAAACTATTAAACAGACCTACACACAGTACAGGCTGCCAAACTTATGAAGAGCAAATTCAAAATAATGATATTAACATACTAAAGAAAAAATTCAAATCTAGAAGCAAGGATCTAAATAACAACAGTAGTTTATCTGAGAGCAGCAAGATACTCTGTTGTTTCTGTTTGCCAATATTCATATGCATATTATGTACCAAATAATCGTCTTTTAGTCTATATCTTCACCCAAAGGCATGCAACCTCCTGCATGCTTTAAGTGCATTATCTGCCTTAAACTTGCCTCTGAAAAGAACAGATATGCAATATGGAGTTAGGCATTGTCACAGCTCAGTGGCTGGGTGCCATAATCTGTGACACTGCCTAGCAACCTCCCCACATCACAAGGAACACAACAATGCACTGGGTGATTTGAGGAGAGCAAGACACAATAAAATTTTACATAAAATAAATGACTTCATAAAGGGCAAATATATTCATTGGCTTAATATACAATACTGTGGTCCATTAAAGATTTGCATAAGTAAACAAAAATACAATACGACTTGCATTCTGATGAGTAAAAAGCTTTTAATTTCCTGATAGTTGTGTAGTTTATATATATATACAGTTTTTTTTTTTTTTATACTTTAAGTTCTAGGGTACATGTGCACAACGTGCAGGTTTGTTACATATGTATACATGTGCCATGTTGGTGTGCTGCACCCATTAACTCGTCATTTACATTAGGTATATCTCCTAATGCTATCCCTCTTCCCTCCCCTCCCCACAACAGGACCCGGTGTGTGATGTTCCCCTTCCTGCGTCCAAGTGATCTCATTGTTCAATTCCCACCTATAAGTGAGAACATGCGGTATTTGGTTTTCTGTTCTTGCGATAGTTTGCTGAGAATGATGGTTTCCAGCTGCATCCATGTACCTACAAAGGACACGAACTCATCCTTTTTTTCTGGCTGCATAGTATTCCATGGTGTATATGTGCCACATTTTCTTAATCCAGTCTGTCACTGATGGACATTTGGGTTGGTTCGAAGTCTTTGCTATTGTGAATAATACTGCAATAAACATAAGTGTGCATGTGTCTTTATAGCAGCATGACTTATAATCCTTTGGGTATGTACCCAGTAATGGGATGGCTGGGTCAAATGGTATTTCTAGTTCTAGATCCTTGAGGAATCGCCATACTGTTTTCCACAATGGTTGAACTAGTTTGCAGTTCCACCAACAGTGTAAAAATGTTCCTGTTTCTCCACATCCTCTCCAGCATCTGTTGTTTCCTGATTTTTTAATCATTGCCATGCTAACTGGTGTGAGATGGTATCTCATTGTGGTTTTCATTTGCATATCTCTGACGGCAAGTGATGATGAACATTTTTTCATGTGTCTGTTGACAGTATGAATATCTTCTTTTGAGAAGTGTCTGTTCATGTCCTTTAACCACTTTTTGATGGGGTTGTTTGCTTTCTTCTTGTAAGTTTGATTGAGTTCGTTGTAGGTCCTGGATATTAACCCTTTGCAATGTGGGGTCTTTTTTGGTTCCATATGAACTTTAAAGCAGTTTTTTCCAATTCTGTGAAGAAAGTCATTGGTAGCTTAATGGGGATGGCATTGAATCTGTAAATTACCTTGGGCAGTATGGCCATTTTCACAATATTGATTCTTCCTATCCATGAGCATGGTATGTTCTTCCATTTGTTTATGTCCTCTTTTATTTCACTGAGCAGTGGTTTGTAGTTCTCCTTGAAGAGGTCCTTTACATCCCTTGTCAGTTGGATTCCTAGGTATTTTATTCTCTTTGAAGCAATTGTGAATGGAAGTTCATTCATGATTTGGCTGTCTGTTTGTCTGTTACTGGTGTATAAGAATGCTTGTGATTTTTGCACATTAATTTTGTATCCTGAGGCTTTGCTGAAGTTGCTTATCAGCTTAAGGAGATTTTGGGCTGAGATTATGGGGTTTTCTAAATATACAATCATGTCATCTGCAAACAGGGACAATTTGACTTCTCCTTTTCCTAACTGAATACTTGATTTTTTTCTCTTGCCTGATTGTCCTAGCCAGAACGTCCAACACTATGTTGAATAGGAGTGGTGAGAGAGGGCATCCCTGTCTTGTGCCAGTTTTCAAAGGGAATGCTTCCAGTTTTTGCCCATTCAGTATGATATTGGCTGTGGGTTTGTCATAAATAGCTCTTATTATTTTGAGGCACGTTCCATCAATACCGAATTTATTGAGCGTTTTTAGCATGAAGGGCTGTTGAATTTTGTCAAAGGCCTTTTCTGCATCTATTGAGATAATCATGTGGTTTTTGTCTTTGATTCTGTTTACATGCTGGATTACGTTTACTGATTTGCATATGTTGAACCAGCCTTGCATTCCAGGGAGGAAGCCCACTTAATCATGGTGGATAAGCTTTTTGATGTGCTGCTGGATTCAGTTTCCCAGTATTTTATTGAGGATTTTTGCATCGATGTTCATCAGGGATATTGGTCTAAAATTCTCTTTATTTGTCGTGTCTCTGCCAGGCTTTGGTATCAGGAGGATGTTGGCCTCGTAAAATGAGTTAGGGAGGATTCCCTCTTTTTTCTATTGATTGGAATAGTTTCAGAAGGAATGGTACCAACTCCTCCTTGTACCTCTGGTAGAATTCAGATGTGAATCCGTCTGGTCCTGGACTTTTTTTGGTAGGTAGGCTATTAATTATTGCCTCAATTTCAGAGCCTGCTATTGGTCTATTCAGGGATTCAACTTCTTCCTGGTTTAGTCTTGGGAGAGTGTAAGTGTCCAGGAAATTATCCATTTCTTCTAGGTTTTCTAGTTTATTTACATAGAGGTGTTTATAGTATTCTCTGATGGCAGTTTGTATTTCTGTGGGGTCATTGATGATATCCCCTTTATCATTTTTTATTGCGTCTATTTGATTCTTCCCTCTTTTCTTCTTTATTAGTCTTGCTAGTGGTCTATCAATTTTGTTGATCTTTTCAAAAAACCAGTTCCTGAATTCATTGATTTTTTTGGAGGGTTTTTTTGTGTCTCTATCTCCTTCAGTTCTGCTCTGATCTTAGTTATTTCTTGCCTTCTGCTAGCTTTTGAATGTGTTTACTCTTGCTTCTCTAGTTCTTTTAATTGTGATGCTAGGGTATCAATTTTAGATCTTTCCTGCTTTCTGTTGTGGGCATTCAGTGCTATAAATTTCCCTCTACACACTGCTTTAAATGTGTCCCAGAGATTCTGGTATGTTGTATCTTTGTTCTCATTGGTTTCAAAGAACATCTTTATTTCTGCCTTCATTTCGTGATGGACCCAGTAGTCATTCAGGAGCAAGTTATTCAGTTTCCATGTAGTTGAGTGGTTTTGATTGAGTTTCTTAGTCCTGAGTTCTAGTTTGATTGCAATGTGATCTGACAGACAGACTGTTATAATTTCTGTTCTTGTACATTTGCTGAGGAGTGCTTTACTTCCAACTATGTGGTCAATTTTGGAATAAGTGCAATGTGATTCTGAGAAGAATGTATATTCTGTTGATTTGGGGTGGAGAGTTCTGTACATGTTTATTAGGTCCCCTTGGTGCAGAATTGAGTTCAATTCTGGATATCCTTGCAAACTTTCTGTCTCGTTGATCTGTCTAATGTTGACAGTGGGGTGTTGAAGTCTCCCATTATTATTGTATGGGAGTCTAAGTCTCTTTGTAAGTCTCTAAGGACATGCCTTAGGAATCTGGGTGCTCCTGTATTGGGTGCATATATATTTAGGATAGTTAGCTCTTCCTGATGAATTGATCCCTTTACCATTATGTTACGGCCTTCTTTTTCTCTTTTGATCTTTGATGGTTTCAAGTCTGTTTTATCAGAGACTAGGATTGCAACCCCTGGTTTTTTTGTTTGTTTGTTTTGCATTCGCTTGGTAGATCTTCCTCCATCCCTTTGTTTTGAGCCTATGTGTCTCTCTCTATGTGAGATGGGTCTCCTGAATACAGCAAACTGATGGGTCTTGACTCTTTATCCAATTTGCCAGTCTGTGTCTTTTAATTAGAGCATTTAGTCCATTTACATTTAAGGTTAATATTGTTATGTGTGAACTTGATCCTGTCATTATGATATTAGCTGGTTATTTTGCTCATTAGTTGATGCAGTTTCTTCCTACCATCAATGGATTTTACATTTTGGCATGTTTTTGCAATGGCTGGTACCAGTTGTTTCTTTCCATGTTTAGTCCTTCCTTCAGGATCTCTTGTAAGGCAGGCCTGGTGGTGACAAAATATCTAAGCATTTGCTTGTCTGTAAAGGATTTTATTTCTCCTTCACTTATGACACTTAGTTTGGCTGCATATGAAATTCTAGGTTGAAAATTCTTTTCTTTAAGAATGTTGAATATTGGCTCCCACTCTCTTCTTGGAGAGTTTCTGCCAAGAGATCTGCTGTTAATCTGATGGGCTTCCCTTTGTGGGTAACCCGACCTTTCTCTCTGGCTGCCCTTAACATTTTTTCCTTCATTTCAACTTTGGTGAGTCTGACAATTATGTGTCTTGGAGTTGCTCTTCTCGAGGAGTATCTTTGTGGCGTTCTCTGTATTTCTTGAATTTGAATGTTGGCCTGCCTTGCTAGGTTGGGGAAGTTCTCCTGGATGATATCCTGCAGAGTTTTTCCAACCTGGTTCCATTTTCCCTGTCACTTTCAGGCACACCAATCAGACATAGATTTGATCTTTTCACAAAATCCCATATTTCTTGGAGGCTTTTTTTATTTCTTTTTACTCTTTTTTCTCTACACTTCTCTTCTCACTTCATTTCATTCATTTGATCTTCAATCTCTGATACTTTTTCTTCCAGCTGATCGAGTCAGTTACTGAAGCTTGTGTATTTGTCACATAGTTTTCGTGTTATGGTTTTCATCTCTATCAGTTATTTTAAGGACTTCTCTACATTGGTTATTCTAGTTAGTCATTCATCAAATCTTTTTTCAAGGTTTTTAGTTTCTTTGTGCTGGTTACATAGTTCCTCCTTTAGCTCTGAGAAGTTTGATCGACTGAAGCCTTCTTCTCTCAGCTTGTCAAAGTCATTCTCCATCCAGATTTGTTCCGTTGCTGGTGATGAGCTGTGTTCCTTTGGAGGGGGAGATGCACTCTGATTTTTTGAATTTCCAGCTTTTCTGCCCTGCTTTTTCCCCATCTTTGTGGTTTTATCTGCCTTTGGTCTTTGATGATGGTGACGTACTGATGGGGTTTTGGTGTGGGTGTCCTTTCTGTTTGTTAGTTTTCCTTCTAACAGTCAGGACCCTCAGCTGCAGGTCTGTTGGAGTTTGCCTGAGGTCCATTCCAGACCCCGTTTGCCTGGGTATCAGCAGCGGAGGCTGCAGAAGATAGAATATTGCTGAACAGCGAGTGTTGCTGTCTGATTCTTGCTCTGGAAGCTTTGTCTCAGGGGTATACCCAGCTCTGTGAGGTGTGAGGTGTCTGTCTGCACCTAGTGGGGGATTTCTCCCAGTTAGGCTACTCAGGGGTTAGGGACCCATGCGAGCAGGCAATCTGTCCGTTCTCAGATCTCAACCTCCTTGCTGGGAGATCCACTGCTCTCTTCAAAGCTCAGTTGAAAATGCAGAAATCACCTGCCTTCTGTGTCGTTCACGCTGGGAGCTGGAGGTTGGAGCTGTTCCTATTCGGTCATCTTGGGTGTGCCCCCTACAATTACTTTTATGTGTGTTATTCTGTCAAAACTGTGATTCACCAATATGCTTATAGACTATCATATTGGAATATACTTCATGAAAGGAAATAATCTTTTAGTGATTAATCAGACTTGGGATCCCTAAGCATTTTATTAACTAAGCTGAATTAATTTCAAGAAATCACTGATTTCTCATCATCTGTGTGTGCTTCTATGAACTGAATTGTATGCCCCCCAAACTCATATATTGAAGCCCTAGCCCCTAGTATAGTGGTCTTAGAGATGGGGCTCTTGGGAGGCAATTAAGTTTAGGTGGGGCCCTCAAGATGGGCTTAGTGCATGCACTTATAAGAGGAGACACCAAAGCACTCTCTGTCTGTCCCTCTCCCTCTCTCTACGTTGTGAAGACAGCAAGAAGGCAGCCATCTACAAGCCAGGAAAAGGACTTTCACCAGAAACCAGCCATGCTGGCACCCTGATGTCACACTTCCAGCCTCCATAACTGTGAGAAAATAAATTTCTATTGTTAAGCCACCCAGTATATGGTACTTTTTTATGGCAGCCTAAGCAGACTAATAAAAGACCCCTATGGGAACATAACTTCTGCAGAATATATAGGAATATCCTTAAAACTAATAAAATATTTGCATCTCCTCATGTTCATTTTCACCATTCTTTTTATTACATTATTTTTAAGACTAATATTCTCATTGTTTACACATTTTTAAAATTCTCATAGATGTAATATATGAATATTTTCCTCATAAATCTATTATTTCTAGACTACATAATAAAACATTTTAAGTTATATAAATCAAATATAGAACTCTGTTCATTTATCTTTAGCATCAAAATTTACTTATCAGGACCAAAATCTTTGCAAGATGTATAAGGTAAGGAATAATCTTTAGAGGAAAATTTAAAGACCAAAGCATAAATTTTAATGAATTTATACATAAGAATATGGACATTTTCAAACTACTTTTAAAGAAAACACCAGACCAAATGGAATGACTGACCTTGTTTGCCTGGGACCATCTTGTTTTAGCACTGAAAGTCCCCTATCCCAGGAAGCCCCTTATTCCAGGGCAAACCATGATGAATGGTCATCCTATCAACACATTACTATGTCATTTTTATCACAGGGCATGAAGTAGCTATAGTTCAAATTTTTTAAGGACCCACAGCAAATAGGATTTTTTTGAATAGTTACATATATATCTGCATCAGATGTTAATTAACCTTTAACCTATATAAAATTTAGAATCTTAAAACTAAAAGGGACCCTAGAAATTAATTTGCCCCCTACTTATGTTACAAGTAAACAGATTACCAAGTAAAAGAATAGGACTGTGAATTGTCTATAACGAGAACTCTCTTCTCAAGTTGTTCTCACAGAACTTTTTGAGGATGTTAGGTTGGTGCAAAAGTAATTGCAGTTTTTGCCATTGAGAGTAATGCCATTTTTTTTTGCCATTACTCTCAATGGCAAAAACTGCAATTACTTTCACACCAACCTAATAAAAAATAATACTGAAGAAATGTCTGATGGCTCCAAATGGTGAAGAAATTAGAAGGTAGTGCACTTCTTTTTTTTTTTTTTTTTTTTTTTTTTTTTTTTTTTTGAGACAGGATCTCACTCTGTTGCCCTGACCAAAGTGGAGGGGTGTGATCTCCATTCACTGCAACCTCCACCTCTCAGGCTCAGGCACTCCTCCCACCTCACCCTCCTGAGTAGCTGGGACAGAGGCACACACCACAATGCCAGGGTAATTTTTGTATTCTTGTAGAGATGAGTTTTGCTTTGTTACCCAGGCTGGTCTCAAACTCCTGGGTTCAAGGTAGTGCACTTTAATATACAAATTCAATGTGATTATAAGATTCTTATGAGTAATTTTCTTCAATTTAGATAAATCTTATAATTCATGTGGGTAAATGCCCAATAATTGTTAGACAACTGTGGAAAAGAAGAAGAGGGAAGGAGAAGTTGTTTGCAAGATGCACAAGAGTCACAATAGTTAATTCTCTATGATGCTATTGCTGTGTGTATAAATTGTTCAGTAGAATATCAATGCATGAGCATGAGGAAAATGGAAGGACATATCTACAGGTGTTAACATGACAAATATGAGACATGGGGTGCTGATGTTACAAAAGTTTATGGGGGAAGAAAGAGTCTATTTCTTGTTTTTCTCAGCTTTGTAGAAGATCAGATGGTCATAGGTGTGCAGCCTTATTTCTGTGCTCTCTATTCTTTTCCATTGGTCTACATCACTCTTTCTGTCCCAGTACCATGCTGTTTTGGTTACTGTAGCACTGTAGTATAGTTTGAAGTTGGGTAACGTGATTGCTGTTTTTACCAGGTCCCCATACCAGTCTTCCTCACTGGGCAGGACCTCCTGACCAGGACCTTTAGCTATGTTTAGCCAGTGTTTTCTGGCCTATAGAGGTTTCAAACCTAGGACAGAGCTCTGAGAGGGAAGGGTTGGATGCCATCTTTGTTGTTTGGGCAACTTAGCTGGTCTCAGCTTTGGAGAGTCTGAGGCAGCCAGGGATTAGAACAGACCCCCAGCACAGCACAGCTGCTCTATGAAAATATAGCCAGACTGCTTTTGTAAGCAAGTCCCCGATCCCTTTTCTCCTCACTGGGTGAGACCTCCCAGTGAGGGTCTTCAACTGCCTCCTACAGGCATTCAGAATTACAACAGATCTCTACCTTTCTGGGATAGAACTCCCAGAGGTAGGGGCATGTTGCCATCTTTGCTGTTTCACAGTCATTACTGTTGATACCTCCAGGTACTAGAAAATTCAAGGTGACTAGGGACTGGACTAGACCCCCAACCCTTTTCCAGAGGGCTTCCACAGCAGACCTATGGAATAATGGCCAGACTGTTACGTGGTTGCCCGTTCGCAAATCTCTTCATGAAGAAGGTCCTCAAGGCCTGGGTCTCTGGCAACCGCTTGCTGGGGATATTGAGCCAGTACCAACTCAGAAACTCCCTGAACAGAGCCTTCAGGGGCAAATGAAAGTCTCTCTGGCACTGCCTCTGCAATGGGACTGCCACTGCTGCCCTCAGACTAAAGAAGGAGCAAAGACTCTAAGTGCTTTATTCACACTTCCAACAAGCTGCAGTCGATCCAAGGAGAGGAGTCCAGTCCATTTCCCACAGGTCCCACCTACTCCCCCTGCTTCTCATCAGAGAGGGAACCCCTGGCTTGGGCCCACAACATAGACCCTCCAACCTGGGCTGACTGCACTGAGCAACCGCTGACCTGCATGTCTCTGGGGTGGAGCCATCAGGAGACAAGCAAAATACCCTTGGCCATAACCACTACTAAGGTCCCTTCCTCTGTTGCTTCCAAGACAGGGAAGGAACATAAACTCTGAAATCATCTCAGAGCTTCAGTGGGCAATCCAGGAGTGCCAACTCATTATCTACAGCCAGCATTTAAGGGGGAGAGGAACTCACACTTTCAGAGCACTAAGAGGGAATATGACTGCAACTCTGCGGAAACACAGGGGAGCCAAACAACTGAGAAAGTTTACCAACTGACCAATAAGCCTAAGGGCTACCTACAGGATCACACCCGAAAGCTTCATCACCAAAAGTACCTTGCTAGCCTACCCCCTCTGAAATGAGAGACAAATCAGCCTCAAATAAAGACCCTGCACAAAGCCTTGGCCCTGTGAAAACATCCAGAAAAGAAGTCTACTGACTGTACTCAATCTACACTGAAGTTAAAGTAACACCCACATGCAAGATGAGAAAGAACCAATGAAAGAACCACTCTAGTAACTCTAGTGGCCAGAGCAGCCTATGTCCTCCAAACAATTGCACCAGTTCTCCAACAAGAGTTCTTAACCTGGCTGAGTTGGCTGAAATTACAGAAATTGAATTCAGAATATGGATAAGAATGAAGATCATCAAGATTCAGGAGAATAGCAAAACCCAACCCAAGGAAACTAAAAATCACAATAAAATGATAGAGGAGCTGACAGATGAAATAATCAGTATAAAAAAGAACCTAATGTGTCTAAAAGAGCTGAAAAACACAATATAAGAATTTCACAATGCAATCACAAGTATTAACAACAGAATAAACAAAGTTGAGTCTCAGAATTTGAAGACTGGCACTCTGAAATGACAGTCAGATAAAAATGAAAAAATAAAAAGGAATGAACAAAATATCTGAGAAGTACAGGATTATGTAAAAAGGACAAATCTACAAATCACTGGCAAAGGGCGGGGAAGAAAGCAAACAACTTGGAAAACATATTTCAGGATATCATCCATGAAAACTTCCCCAACCTTGCTAGAGAAGCCAAAAGTCAAATTCTGGAAATACAGAGAAACTTCTGCCAAGATTTCTACACAAGATCATCTTCAAGACACATAATCATCAGATTTTCCAAGACTGCAATGAAAGAAAGAATGTTAAAGGCAGCTAGAAAGAAAGGCCAGGCCACCTACAAAGGGAATCAGGCTAACAGCACACCTCTCAGCAGAAACCCAACAACCCAGAAGAGATTGGGGGCCTATATTCAATACAAGTAGAGAGAAAAATTTCAACCAAGAATTTCATATCCAGCAGTTTTTTAAATAGTTCATTGAAAATATCCCCACTATATGAAACCAGAGATTAAAATACATTCACAAGAATTACAGCAGCAATAATAATAGCAGTAGGAGTAAGTACTCTGGCTTTTTTTTTTCTTTTCTTTTTTAGAGATGGCATCTTGCTATGTTCCCCAGATTGGTCTTGAACTCCTGGGTTCAAGTAATCCTCCTCCCATGGCCTCTCAAAGTGCTTTGATTACAGGTATGATCCACCATGCCCAGATAACTTTCTAAAATTCTTGAATACCATTTACTCAAAAGCATCAACCATTTTATTGTTAGTTATAATCAAATGGACAATTTCTGTGCATTTCCTCTAAGTACAAAATTTACCTACATATAAAAACCTGGCCCAACTGTACTCAACAAGACAAAATAAAAACAGTTGAGTTAACTAAAACAACCATTTATGGAAGAAAGAAATGTTTATATAAGTGAAATAAGTATATCTTGGTCCTTAATCCTTTAATTTCAACTGGTTATCTAGTCTTTTTGCTAGATAGTTAGACTACTGCTAAAACATGATGCATTCTGAAATGGTCCTATGTATTGGTGCCATCTGTCAGGTAGTACTTTCATATCAAATTATTTTGTTTTCAACCTCTCCTTTACTCACTCTTCCCTGGCCATAACATGTGCAATAGGAGGACAGGCTAGAAGTTAGATTATACCAACTTAAACAATAGATCTTTTTTAACTGCTAAATCAATTCAGTTTCTTTACTTTCCAGCAACAGAACTTAATTCTAGTTAAATTAAGTAAAATACATGTTATTAAACTAAAGCAAAAAAGATGTTATTACATGTATTGTTGTAAGTGGGTCACTCAAAGACCAACAGAACGAGAATGAAAGGCCAGACATGGCTGACCAGAGCATGGCGAGCCACAAGAACCAGGAAACAGAGGATGCTGGGAGAACCTGGCCACTATGATGCTGACATTGCTAGTGATATCAATAGTCTCTGACCATTTCCTCAATCACTCTCTCAAGACTTAAAGTCCCTAATGAGACAGCATCCTATGGGCCAAGCTTAGATCATGTAATTGCTGCTTGGCCACCAGGGTGAGGCTGGCAACTGGAAATAACTGCCCACCATGAATATTCACAGTGGAAGAGGGGCAATCTGTAAACTAAACTCAGGGCACAATTCTAAACAGGACTGTCGAGCATTATAAATGTTCACGCAAATGACTGAATTTAGTACTATCATATCTTCTTCCCTTGATTCCTCCCCTAACTCTTAGATTAGCCTTTTTCAAGTTGATGATCACAACATATTAATGAGTCATAAGATCAATTTAATGGATCATAACTACCTATTCAAAAGAAAAATAGAATGGAGCAGAAAATATCAGAGCGCATTCCGTATAGGATGTTTGTGAAACTTCTGTTTCTTTATTTTATATACATCTATGGAATATGTGAATGTGCATTTTGTGTGCATATGTGTAAATGTAGTCATGATCCACAAAGTTTGAAAACATTTTATCCTAGTCCTTACCAGCAATCTGCAGAACTAACAACTACATGTGCTCCCTAACGTAAACCACCACAGTCCACAAAGGGTAAATCCAATCTCATGTAACTAGCGTTATGAAGCCTAAATAATGAATCACTGTAAGTAGCCTATGATATAAAATGGTTTCAGCATTTATATCATCACATATGGTTATTAAATTTTATTTAATTAGGACAAATAATTTTATAGCCATTTATTTGATCACAAGTATGTACCTTCTTGTCTGAAATCTTACCAGCGCCACAAGTGAGAAAATGCCCCACATGGCAATTTTTCATTGTAAATATTTTTATATAATTGTAATTTTATTAGCTCACGTTAAACCAGTCAACTCTTGCTTCTTCCGTAAAATTTTCTCCAATTATTGTAATCCACACTGACAGCTCTCCTTTCTCCTAATGCCTTTGATATTTAACTCTTAATAGTTCATCATATAGCTCTAACACCTCACCAAAATAAAACACACCTCAAAGTTAGGTAGGGATCAAAGACATGAATGACCAAGAGAAACCACAAATCCCATACACTAAAACTCGTGCATATTTCTCTTAAGAAATATCCCAAGAACCTTGTCTGAAGCTCATTCTTTCTGCTTTGTATGTAATTCTAATAAGCATCCTACCTAGCACATGAGAGATTTAAATATTTGTTTAATAAGCAAATGGATAAAATAATGAATGAATGAATGAATGAATATGAATAAATGAGATTTCTAAGCCCAAAGAAGCTTAATTGGAAGCAAAATGTAAGGGTGGTGCTATAGACTGAATTGTGTCCCCTGAAAATTGATCTGTTAAACTCCTAACCCCCAATATGACTATTTGGAGTGGGGAAATAATTAAGGTTAAATGAAGTTATGAGGGTTGGGTCCTGATCCAACAGGATCAGTGTCTTTATAATAAGAGACTCCAGAACTCACTTACTCATTCTCCACCATGAGACACAGACAGAATGCAGTCATCTGCAAGCCAGGTAAACAGCCCTCACCAGAAACTGAGCCCTGGCAAAATGTTGATCTTGGACTTTCTATAGTCCCTAGAACTATGAAAAAATAAAATTATGTTGTTTCAGCTCCCAACCCCAACTCCTGACTAGGAGTTGGGATCTGTCTCTCGCTCTCGCTCTTTCTCTCTCTCTCTCTCTCCACCCTCACCCTCTCTCTCTCTCTCTCTCTCTCACACACACACACACACACACACCACTTGTATGAACTCAAAATTCAGAATGGTTTGGAGTTATTTAAAACATGAGAAACATAAAAACAGAAGGAACATTTCAACAGTATTATCAAAAGAACAAATGTACACAATAAAGATTTTAAATCATTGAAGATATTGTAATGCATTCAGTATATTCTATTTACCCAGGTGGCTAGAAGTTAAATACTTTGTTACCTCTTGTCAAAATGAAAATGGCAGTGTCCCAAAATACTCTTTCCCAAAAGGTTTTTTGTAGTTGAATTTTGTTGCCATCATTTCATCAAATGTAATTTCACCTCCATGACTTGATTGTGGGCAATCTGAGGGCAGCAATTACCTGAGGTGCTTCAGAAATTATTAGCTGAAAACAATGTCTAGAAGAGTCTGAGCCCTATACCTTAGAAACGGATAAATGGATCAACCTTCATGCAATGACTGGATACATTTTAAATATTGTCCTTTATTTGATAAACTAATTTAAACAAAAATATATAAAGCAAATACACTTCTGTGAATGATACAGGAAATTTATGACATTAAGCATTTTCTAAGGAAGAAGAACAAGTCTGTTTTATAAAACCAAGGTCTCTTCACTAAATATGCACCTCTGTAAGGTGTAGACTCACTCAGGACTAAATCCTGGGACTTTGAGAGCTTCAGATGCAAATACTCATCCCCCCTAACAGGGACCCATCTGGTTTATTAACTACATTTTAATGAAGAGCAGAATTCTATTCTATAAATGGATTGCATAATACCTACAGCTCATGAAGAATTTATGCAGAGTGCTGTGGCCATATAACTAATGTGCATCCATTTGGATTATGGTCTTTACAAAGACCACTCACCACAGTTTTTAAAATAGACAAAGAATAAGAAATATACATGTCAACAAAGAAGACAGGAAATTTTCCAAAGGGTTTGTATATGTCAGAACTTCACAACTTTGACCTTTAAAAAAACATGGTTTTGCCAAATTCTTCTTTATTTTAAAGTGATTTTTTGTTTTATACTGAAATTTATTTGGCTGAAATTGGAAACATTACTAAGGAGTATTTGTGGACTCTTCTTCAAACTGTACAGAAACTATATTCTTGCCTGATACATGTGAAGATATATATATATATATATGAAAACTAAGAACAAGATTAAAATACTTCTCAGTTTTTTTTGTAACAAATGTATATGTATATTTCTAAGATGAATACATTTCAACCTATGCATTTTAAAACTGTAGCAATCAGGTCAAGGAACATTGAATCCATAAAAATCAAAGAAACTTTTCGCTTTTATATCACAGTCTGTTTAAATTAGTAAACAGTAGTAGTTTCCAGGGCTTTACCAGAAGTATGAATTCTGACAATTCTTTTTGTCAATCTCTGTTCGAAATAGTGTTGGGGTTGAAATAGTAATTTATAGAGTAATGGATTTAAATCAGAAGATATTGAAAAATGATACTGTATAAGTAGACTAACAGATTATTTTGACATGCACTGGGTATACTTTCCTCTTTTAACTGGTCTCAAAATAATTTCAGGAGTATACAGATGGAACTGCTAAAATTCGCAAATAAGATATAGTTTTATAAAAATATATAATATAGCTTCTAATACTATTTCACTTATAAAAACCACAAATATATTTTTCACAAGATCCTCTCACTGATCATCAAGTCATGCAAAATGTTTTGCAGGGAAAATGAGAAAATGCTAATCTAGTGACAGCAACAGTCCCCAAGAGGATAAGCAGCCAAAATTATGCAGTAGAGGGCAGTGGAAAAGGACCAGAATTGGCATATTTGCTAGCAAGGTGACAACCATTATTAAACCAATTCTATTCTGCTTTATCTCAATAATCATATCAGTAGGAAATATCAATTAACAGTTAAATCATTTATAACTTAGCACATCAGAACATTTGTTACCCAGTGCTTCTCAATCTTTGTCACAGCATGGCACACACACAAAACGACGTTATTAGAATAGCACAGAGAGATAAAGAGATATGATAACTGACTCCACAACTCCAACCACCATAGGCTGCCCCAGGGCTAAGGGGACAAATATCTCTCAGTCTATCCATAAAGAATTCTTGAACACACAAATTAGAAATCTCTTTCCTAACCAACTGAAAATGGAAATGTGTGCTACAACAATATCCCAAGCTGACATACATTAGCTTCTACATGCCAAACAAAATTTAAAAATATTCACTGAATGTCTACTATGTACTATGGTCTATTTTTAATGATTGAACCAGCAGGCAGACTTGAATATCAGGCTAAATCCTAATTTCATTCTGCAGGCAGCAAAGTGCAATGAAATATTTGAGCACAGGAAAATAATTTCAGGAAAAAATCAAGTTTAAAAAAATTTCAAGAAGCATTTGAAAGATGATGCTAGAAAGATGGTTCAGTCCCAACTGTGTTTTTTTATTTGTTTTGGGAATGAGTTGAATTTAAAAATTCACTGAGTAAGGCCTGTAATTGTTCACTAAAAGGTAAGAGGAGGAATAAGAAATCAGATTGACTGTGGTACTTCAGTGAGTTTAATTTGTGGGGGAGGGGGGGAAACAATGTCTGAAACTCTGGAAAGGAGAGAAAGTAAAGCCGAGGCAACCAGGGTGTAGCAGTTGTCAAGTAGTCAGGGCTTCCAGGACAGGGATGAAAAAGAAATGAATATGCAAAAGATACAAAAAGGAACAGAAAAAAACACAACTTTATGGCTAATTAGATATAGTTATGAACAGACATAGGAAGCGAAAAGAAAAATTTAAGTTGTGCACAATTTTCTGATCTAGAACATAGGAAACACGTGACATTATTATTAGAGTCAGTTTTAAGAAATGACAAATTAGATTTTAGACATTTCAAGTTCAAATGGCAGGACATCTAAGGATTAGGCAAATATGTTGATGTAGAACTTAAAGGTGACATTTGAAACTCTAAATATGAATTAGAATTCCAAGAAAAGCAAAATGATGTTTATGAGTCAAATTCTACAATCCCAATGACAATATTGTTAAAATAGACTAGCATATGCAGGTTCAACCACATGCCATATAAAAATATTTATCTCACAAATCTCTTCCAATTCTCCACAAATTATTTATTCAAAAAATATTCAGCAAATATTTAAAATGCCTAAAGTGGCAGGACTGGGACATACCATGGAAGACACAATTAACTTGATCCTTGACCTCATGGAGCTTGTAGCACAGCTGGAGAGACCAACATTAAGCAAAACCACATGCAAATAAATATGTAATTGCCAACTGGGAATAAATGTTGTAAATTCAAATTTTAAATGCCATAAGAAATTCTTATTGTCAAGTCATAAATCTGCTATGTACCAAATTCATGTTCTTAAAATATTCAAGGAGCCCAAAATTACATATTTAATGTTGGCCTTAATTAGAGAGTTAATTTCCATTCAAATTTTTAATTGCAAACTATTTGATTATCTTTGAGAAATTTACAATTCACATGAACACCATAATCAAAGCTGGGTCAGCTATCCCTTTTAAAAGCACCATAACTATCTCCATCCTTATTCTCCCATACTGCTTTATAGTTTTCTGCTCATAAGTCTATCTCCCTTCCTTGACTGTAAACTCCTTGAGAGCACTAAATGAGGCTTAAATGTTAGTTATCTGCAATGCTTAGCATAAGGTCCGGTACCTTGGAGGCACCATAGAATGAATAAGTGATTGAATGAATAAATGACTATCAGCAGGAGCGAACCATTAGGAGAACCTCCATATTTTTATTTTCATCCTTCATCATCGATACCTAAAATGATTAAACATTTGCCATAGATGAGGCTATAATAATTATTGGATTACAAGGAAGCACAAAATATAGTGCTTACTCTCAAAGAGTTTATAATTTAGGGACACAGACATACAAATCACATAGCATTTCATGGTTCACAAACTGCCTTCTCATACAGGATCTCTTATTATTGTCGTAATAGTCTTGTGAGAGAGGAAGGGCAGATATTAATTCATGATTCTGATGAAAAGACTGAGACCCACAGACGGTAAGTACCTTGTCCAAGGCCTTACTTGAGTTCTAGTACTCACTTTTACTCCTCTGCCTTGAACTGAATTAGACACTGCCTCACTCTAGAGGGCTAGAACTCAAGTAAGGCAGTGTTTAATTCAGTTTGAGGCAGAGGAATAAAAGATAAGTTTCAGAAGTAGGTAAATTATAGCTTAAATACCAGGCTATGCCTTCAGGCTTACAAGTTAACATCAATTCAGCCTCAAATCTCTTATCTTAGATGCCAAAAAAATAGTTATGTATGAAATAAAAATAAAATCAGTACCAATAATATAATACATTTAATCTGAAATTTAAGAATGTTATTTTAGTTGCCTTTACATAAAAAATAAAAACTAAAGGGTTTATATTTTCTAAGAGCCAATGTAAGTATTGATATACACATTCTTTTGAATAATTTGTATATTTTCCTTCTACACAATAAATGTAAATTGTATTTTTTTTGAAATAAGTAGTAGTGATACTAATGACTACTAGTAATGTAGTTAAAAGTTCTTTTTCAAGCTCATACATCAACCAAACATGAGGAATAAGGAAAAAGGTCTTTAAAATGCTCATGTGACTGATAGTAGGCACCTTTTATTGCCTCCAGCTCATATCCTTCTTTGAGAACAGCCCCTCCTCTTCCTTCAGCCATTTTTTCTAGCCTGTTCTCTCCATCAGAGCTAATTGGACCAGTAGTAGGTAGATTACTGATCCAAGCAAGGCAATCATATTTTCCCTAGAGAACTTGAACTGCAGGACATAGAAACTGAGGAGCACAGTTGAGAGGCACAGTTGTGTAAATGGAAGGGCTAAAAAAAGTCCATAGATTTCCTTTGCTAAAGATCCTGGAGCTGCCTTGACCTTCCATTCCTGAAGTGTGTGTGTTTCATTTGTGTACCTCAGTGTCCTTTCAAAATATTTCTTTAAAAAATAAAACCAATTCTACATGTAAAATAGATAAAACTTCTTACATATATAAAATCCTCATATTTCATTTTTAGCAAGACTAGGTAGAAATGAACTACATCCCTTTTAAACTTTGTTTGTTTTTAAGGGAGCAGGGAGGGGAAGAGACCTCTCTAATCTTATAGAGTTGAAGCAATTGATTAGAAACAATAATAGAATAGATACAGAGGATGGGATCTTGGAGTTCAGAAGAGCCAAATTTCTAAATTCATTAGATTCTTACTATGACAATCTGGAAAATCATATCATTAAACAAACTTTTCTTTGATATATAGGAACATTCTTCACCAATATCAACCTCAATTAACAATGGGTACATGACCCAGTAGTACCACGTTTGACTTTTGTATTAGATTACAAGTTTCAGGACATGCTAATGAAATGCTGTCCCAAGGCAACCATTGCTGTTCAACCAAGAAGTTCAATCTAGATACTGAGAGAATAGTTTTACCCTCTAAAGTTGCTTTTCTTTAAAATAATTTTAATTTCCATGCTGAGCCTAACACTCCAGACTACAAGCCTACTTAAGAGGCTTAAAAATATAAATAGACAACCCCATATGGCCTTTTATGTGCCACTTTTGACAAAGGTTGCTTGTGTTAAAGAGTCATAAAAGGAAAAGGCAAAGGTGGTTAACTTTGTGAAAGACAAGTCTACTAAAATCATATTATAGGATTGTTCTGATTAAGATAACCACATTTTATTTAATTAGTGGCCTGTCAGCTTTTTTTTTTTTTTCAGAGTGCATTAAGCAATATAGAGAACTCTCCAATATTAAGTAATTTCTATTTTGTTGATTTTAAGAATTATGTTTGCTTTTAAATTTTTAGGTAAATTTTATTGTATATATTTGAGGTTTACAACATGGTTTTATAGGACACATATAGATAGTAAAATAGATAGTAAAATAAGAAGCACATTAACGTACCTATCGTCTCATACAGTTTTATAGTTTTTTGTTACAAGAGCAGAAAATTGTATTAGTAATTTTTGTCAAATAAGTATATTTTAGCTTTTCAATTTTTAAACACTATTTTTCATAAGATACTAATGTTTTAAGGTTTATGTGTTTGAGGAATGAAATTATTGATTTTTTTTCTGTTTGGCTAACATCAATGATAGCTTTCAGCTAGTCTGTCTATGAAGTCTTACTCAGAGTAGACTGACCGCACTATTGGTTGGTTAGTGCTAATGGTAGATTTACAATTAATAACATCTCTATCTGAAAATAACTAGTTGAGACAAAAGTCAAAAAAAGTTCTAACAATTGGGGTGTTTCATTGCTGAATTTAAAAATTCAAGAAGCCAAAAACATCAGTTAATAAAATACCCCACATGCTGAATAACTAAAGTATTAGAATAGCAATAGTCAAAATTTTAAATCTTGTAGACCACTAGTCCATAAAATTTAATATTAACCATAAAAATAATTTACTATAATTTGAAATTACTTTATCCTGAGATAAAATGGTAATGGAGAAGTCTTATTTATTGAAAAATAGATTAAAATGTTTCAATATCTTCACTTCTTGTAAAAGTGTGTGCAAATAGAAGAAAAAAGTCCCCTTCTGCAAAATACCTTCCTTAAAATTGAACTTTATTCAAGGTACCCTCTTGTTATGCCATAGTTAACTGGTTTGCATGTAAATAATGTGCAAATGAAAGCTGGAGATTCTACAATTAATATGATAATTTATAGTCTGGAGTGTTAGGCTCAGCATGAAAATTAAAATTATTTTAAAGAAAATTATTTTATTTCTCATCTTTTTAGTCATCAAATCAACAGTCTTATAAATTATAACAGTACAAAAATTCTATTTCATCATTTTTACTCCAGAGTGTTTTTCTTTATGTCTAAAAATAAAATCAATTTGTATTCATAGCTCATAAATAATTTTCATACAATATACATTGTCATTTCTTCTGCTTTAGCATAAATAACAGCTAAAGCACTGGCTGGGTGAGGTAACTATTTTCTAGGTGAAAGAAAGTCCAAATTCAATCTGTGGTGGAATTTAAATTAATCGTTAATCTGTGAGAAGAAACTGAATAGATATTACTTGTCCTGAGACTATTTATCTATATATGAGGCTTTTATCGTTAGAAGTAAGGCAGTGGTAGAATTTTGTCAGTGCAGTGGTAAAACTACTTAAGAGATATCCACAGTCTGATCTGTCAGGGAAAAAATGATTTGGGAGGCTTAAAAATATAAATAGACAACCCCATATTAATTATTAATTATTTTCTTTACACATTGTGTGGTATAGGGTCTGGAACACAGTAGCTGCTCATTGAATATCACTTGTACCTAGCATTGCTAAAACCTATGGCACCAGTAAAGACAAATGAGTCAAGTTTCTACCCACCAGGAACCTGTGATCTAAAGGGGAAAGCAACTACTTGAGGAAATAAATCTACCAAAGACAGAATTTAATAAAAATAAAATAGAAGACATATATCTTATGACGAAAGGTATAAAGTACATAACTCTAAAGCCAGAAGTTTCTTAGAAGAGGTAGCCATTTTTTAGCAAGGATATGACTTGGCTTTCAGAGATTCCAGGAGGAAAGAATATTCCAGGAAAAGGAAGCATTTTGACCAAAACCGTGGAGAAGGCAGATATTATATTTGGGAAATATCTGGCTACAGCATGAGAAATGGAGAGACCCAAGGACAAGTACAGAGTAAGATAAGGACATTCTAGATTCCTTGACCACATCCTTCTCTCCAGCACATCATGCCAGTTTCTACGGTTTCACTTCCTTCCATGCCAGCCCAGACATCATGATATCACTTCAATCTCTGTCTTCAAAGAACCTCATACTCAGTTTTCTATTCCACCTGCCCTTCTAAGCTCTGATTTTAGTCCACCTAGATGTCCACTCTTTTTATACTTGGGCTGGCAAAACTCAGTCCCCAAGCAGATCTATACCCCTGTCTAGGTACTTAACATTTCTTGGCACCCCTATCTGAATCCTTTATAGAACTTACCTAGAATGTTTTTTTCATGCAAGTTAGCCCCTGGTTGTGCAATCCAGGTGACCTTCAGCAAATGCCTGGTTCTATGTGCCCATGCAGGTGTCTTTGCTGCACACCCAGCTTCCTTCTTCCTTCTTGTTGCACAGCACCCATCACAATATTCTACCTATTGGATTATAGGCTGTGTCACTGGATTGTATGTTCTTCAAGGATTAGAACTTACGTCTAATAAGTTATGTCTCTCATTCATTTATATGCCTACCATAATTCATGATACATTCTTCTAGGTACTTAGTATATACTTTCTGATGTAATAAGTAAATGAATGAATAATAGTACAATATATTAGGTCAGAATGAGATGAAGGGGGTTGAGATTTCAAGTTGAAAAGTCTGTATTTCTCAGCAATGGCAAATGATTTAAAAACTCAACGCAGTGATGGCTCTCACACCTGTAATCCCAGCACTTTGGGAGGCTGATGTCAGGGAGATCCCTTGGGACCAGGAGTTCAAGACCAGCCTAGGCAACATAGAAAGACCCTGTCTCTACAAAATAACAAATGAAATTAACCTGGCATGGTGGTCTTAACCATTCTGGAGACTGAGATAGGAAGATCTCTTGAGCCCAGGAGGTTGAGGCTGCAGTGAGCTATAATCACACCACCACACTCCAGCCTGGGCAATAAAGTAACACTCTATCTTAAAAAAAAAAAAAAAAAAAAAAAAAAGGAAAGCAAAAAAAAAAAGAAAGAAACTCAACATAATCAGATATGTGTTTTACACTAAGGCAATGTCTGATGTGGAAGACAAACTGCAGAAGAGAGAATGTGGCAAGTAAATCAGTTAGTAGACCATTACAATTTTCCAAGTGAGGATGATAAGACAACAACAGAAGGAAACACCAAAGATGGTCACTTGAATGGGAAAATGATAAATTCAGTTTAAATATAAAGTATAAAAGTCTTAACTGGCTGTTGGGAATATGGGTATGGATATGAAAAGATATTTTAAAATCACAGAATTTTTGGAGTTAGAAATCAGCTACTACTCTTCCCCCACCTTTATTTTAGCTTTTGAAACTGATGTGAAGGACAGATAATTCAATCCAATACAATTGGCTCCAACTTCAGCATTACATGGTTAGAAGATGACAGTTAATATTACAGTAAGATAACATTTTCTGGGGAGAGGCTGTACAATGAAAGTTTATGAAGCACCAGAACCTGGAATTTGCAAAAGTGCCTCTCTATAAAACAAGAGCAAAAAGGAGAGCCAGGAAAGGAAATGAGGAAAATGAAATGGTCTAACTTTTAGAGTCTCTTAATGGTAAAATTCTTGCTTTTTACACAGATCTGCATTCAATTCCTCAATTTATTTCATTAACATTTTTTTGTAACCTACTCAATGCTAGGTACCACACTAGGTGCAGAGGCCACAAAGATCAATGGTAGAATTGCAAAGAGGCACACACGTTTACTATTAGCCAGGAGCCCATATGAACATCTTGCGCATATTTATCTATCTAGTTTTCACAACCACTTTTTGAGATTGAAACACAGAGTGGTGAAGTAACTTGCCCAAAGTCACTCAGCTAGTTAATGGTAGACAAGGATTCAGATCTAAGCAGTCTGTCTCTAGAATCTGATCTTAATTACTAGCTCCTAATTGTTATGCTATGTTGCCTCTGAAGACATAGTTCCTGTCCCAAGAAAACTTGGGACAAAATATTCCAAAATATGGAAGCACATGTATTAAATTAAATAAAATTAAGCCAGTGGGGAAATAAATGCTTGGAGTGCAAATGAAGAATTGTGGCATGAGGGATCAAATACTTTCAATGTACTGGGTTATTATGATTTTCCTTACAACACTGACATTCTGGTGTAAGTAGTCAAGGAATTCACTGAGATTTCTTTGAATCTACACCTCCCAATGACTTTCTATGATAGTCAATCATGGTGTCATTTCATAGTCAGTGAATAGTCAGTGTGAAGCCGATGTAGAGCCCAAGATGCATGCCTGTAAAAGCAAGGAGAAAAATGCCTAAGAGTCAGACAGAACTGGGACTAGAATAAAGAAAGAAACAAAGAAAAAGAGAGTGCCAAAGACAAAAATTACATTTCCCTGGGTTTTCATTTGGCAACATTGAGCACATCATACAGTTAGTTGCTCACTTTGCAGTCTTTTCAAAAGAGCATTGGGTATTTGAGCACTTTGTTATATATTGTCATGTTGCCTTTATTCTAGAAAGGAGCAAGAGAGGAGTAGGAATTTTCCATAAGAGAAGATCTGACCAAATAATAGTCTATTCAATGGGTTTTCCCCTTTGGGTTTGCAAGTAAGGGATTGCAGGGCCTTTGTGTTGTTTTACCCTCTCTTCTCCATTCACCCTGACTATAAGACATGTCCTTGTATTAAACTCTGACAGAAAGAAATCAAAGATGATTTAATGCTCTATGTTTGACAATATTCAATGAAGTAATTTGTATGATTTACAGATATAATTTCCTCTGAAAGAAATTATATATGCTTAAAAATAATTTTATGATATAGCATAGTTGTTTAAAATCTGGCATAGATACATGCTTAAACAAATTATCTTTGCTTTTGGAAAGGAAAAGAATAGTTTAAAGGTCATAAATATTAAAAGAACAAAGTTATTTTTTTAAAATCAGGGGCAAATTTATTTAGGTCTGAGTTCAAATAGAGACCATCCACATTTTTAGGAAGATTACAAAAATCAATCTATTGATTTCAGATTTAAATACTTGAAATAAATACTATATATATAACATATTCCAATCCAGTTATAACATTACTAATTCAATATATATTCACAATGTTTACATATACAAATATTTTGGATAAGAATCAGGTTCATTCCAATTATTTCTCTCTCAAATGTCTAGAATTCTAAGTAGCAACCCTGGTACAGGCATCATTGCAAATAGTATGTATCATGAATATATACACTCTACAATTCTTGCCATTTTTATTTGCATTCATTTTGCACTAATTAAAAAATACACTAGAAATGTCTTTCTCATTCTTTATACTGAAAGTACTTAAACAGTAAAATTAATCATCACTTGAATGTCATATATTTTTTTCAGAACTGAACATTTTAAAACCACAAACAAATTACAATTTAAGAAAAATTACACTAAACTTTCTTTTTTTTTTTTTTTTTTTTTTTTTTTTTTTTTGAGACGGAGTCTCGCTCTGTCACCCAGGCTGGAGTGGAGTGGCCGGATCTCAGCTCACTGCAAGCTCCGCCTCCCGGGTTTACGCCATTCTCCTGCCTCAGCCTCCTGAGTAGCTGAGACTACAGGCGCCCACCACCTCGCCCGGCTAGTTTTTTGTATTTTTTACTAGAGACGGGGTTTCACCATGTTAGCCAGGATGGTCTTGATCTCCTGACCTCGTGATCCGCCCGTCTCGGCCTCCCAAAGTGCTGGGATTACAGGTTTGAGCCCCCGCACCCGGCTAAACTTTCAATTAAAGTTTGAAAGAACTTTTCAGTAGGAGCAAACAAATATAAGGGAAAATAATGGCTCTAAAAAACAGAACTTAAAAATGCCTACTAGTTCTGTCTTGTGTTCAAGACACAGATATGTCTTGTTCAGAACTAGGCACTCTACGACCAAAATTTCAAATGCCTATAGGTTCCAGGCTGACAGTAAAAGGGTGGAGGGGTGAATCCATGTGAAGACTATGGCAACTCAGAGAAAACAAGCCTTGACTAAAAGGGGCAGTTTCTACCAACTCAACACATAGTAAAGCTGACTCAATGTTGGTGGGTCATCTTTAAGAAAAGAAGAAAACTTAGAATAGTTTATGAAATGTTGACAATCAATTTTTTTTAACTGAATAATGTGCAGGACAAATCTTTCACTCCAAAGTCTCTCTGATCATGGAATGTAATCCTTAAACAACAAATGTTACCTTCCACAAATCACTGTATGATTTTAAGTGAATGTGATTCCACATCAATCTAAAACACTATGTGCTACAGATGATTAAAATCAATTCCAAGATTTATCACAAAAAGGAAGAAAAGCCTCTATGTCCCTCTTTATATTTGGCAGCTCAAAAGATTTTCGTAGATTCATAGAGGGAATGAGAATTCAAGGCTTGCTATAGATGTCTAATGCTCTGTGTCTACACAGCTACACGTTTTTTTAAAAACCTTAATTGTTTTAGAAAGTATTTCAAGGTAGTAAATGTTAATAGCCCCACTTACAGTGGTGAAATGAAGCTACAGATCTTCTCCAAAAGAAGCGGTGAAGAGGAAAACAGAAAAACCACTCATTTCACTTTTATATTATTCTGTATACTAAATAAAAACCACAGAGCAAAACATTTGTAAATGACTTACTGAAAATGGCACAGTGTTCCATCAACTTGTATGCCAATCTAATGAACTTTACCAATCATTTCACATACCACCAAGGAAAAGGTTGTGATCTTACATTTTTTTTTTTTAAAAAAAGGGCAAGCTATTTTAGCTTTTGTAGTGACCTATAAACAAAAAGGGCATCTATGACACAACAAAAACATTTCACTCGCTACTAGACATAGCAACCTTCTGCATTTATAATACCTTCCTACTTTGAATACTACATTACTTTAAGAAAATTTTGTATTCTTAACATCCCATTATATGGAATGGTCACTTGGCAAACCACCCCATTTGGTCTGAGGCAAAAAGGGGAGAAAGTTTGATCCTCTGGCACCACAATGGGGTGGGAAATTTGCGAGCACTCCCTCTACTGTCTCCAAGGAAATTCTGCTCCAACACCTCAAACTCCATTCTCTTGAAGGCTGGGGAAAGATATCACTAAAAGTGGGAGAAAAAAAAAAAAACAACAACTTCATAATTTTTTAACATACCCAGAATGGGTTGTCCAGCACTTCTATTTGGCAGCTTTTGTTTTGCTCTTGAAATCTGGAGCCTCAGTAAACAGCTGAAACAGGAAGAATTCTATTTTTACATATTATTTCATGTTTAAGTGCTTATTAAGTCTGGGTGTACATGCATATAAAGTAAAGAAGTTCCAGTGTGAAACTCTAGGATAAATTCGATATCTAAGGGTAAAATGACAAGAAAAGCTAGTCAAAGGGGCAGGAGACATTAATCCATGAAAGGCAAAAATGGAGAAAAGTTTAGGAGAAAAGGCATCAAGGGTGCTTACATTCCACAAAGAAATTAAGATGAAAACCAAGGAGGAGATTGTTTATATGAGATCATTCCTCATAGAAGTAGGAGACCAGGTCATCTTTGAGAGTAGAGGTGGTGGGGTGCATCCATCTATAGTAGCATTCAGCAGTCTATGCTTTCTGCCCTTAGTTTTCACTCCATTTTTGCTGTTCTCCTTGGCCTAGGGTAATATTCATTCAACTCATCGTAGGAAGTTATCAATTCTCCACCCCAACACGTCTTAGTACTTCTACACCTATAGTTAGAGACAGATCCCAGCAAACTTCAGGGAAGGTATGACCCAGGAGATCACATATATTCCCCCCAAATTGCAAGATTTTGCTAATATATTTTTCCAGAAACCAGAGGAATATGTTTGAAAACGAATTCTAAATGTCTTAGACCAAGGAGAATAGAAGATAATATTAAAGTTTGAGTTTCTTTATTATTATTATTATTATTATTATTATTATTATTATACTTTAAGTTCTAGGGTACATGTACATAACGTGCAGGTTTGTTACATATGTATACTTGTGCTATGTTGGTATGCTGCACCCATCAACTCGTCAGCACCCATCAACTCGTCATTTACATCAGGTATAACTCCCAATGCAATCCCTTCCCCCTCCCCCCTCCCCATAATAGGCCCTGGTGTGTGATGTTCCCCTTCCCGAGTCCAAGTGATCTCATTGTTCAGTCCCCACCTATGAGTGAGAACATGCGGTGTTTGGTTTTCTGTTCTTGCGATAGTTTGCTGAGAATGATGGTTTCCAGCTGCATCCATGTCCCTGCAAAGGACACAAACTCATCCTTTTTTATGGCTGCATAGTATTCCATGGTGTCATGTGCCACATTTTCTTAATCCAGTCTGTCACAGATGGACATTTGGGTTGATTCCAAGTCTTTGCTATGGTGAATAGTGCCGCAATTAACATATGTGTGCATGTGTCTTTATAACAGCATGATTTATAATCCTATGGGTATATACCCAGTAATGGGATGGCTGGGTCATATGGTACTTCTAGTTCTAGATCCTTGAGGAATTGCCATACTGTTTTCCATAATGGTTGAACTAGTTTACAATCCCACCAACAGTGTAAAAGTGCTCCTATTTATCCACATCCTCTTCAGCATCTGTTGTTTCCTGACTTTTTAATGATCGCCATTCTAACTGGTGTGAGATGGTATCTCATTGTGGTTTTGATTTGCATTTCTCTGATGGCCAGTGATGATGAGTATTTTTTCATGTGTCTGTTGGCTGTATGCATGTCTTCTTTTGAGAAATGTCTGTTCATATCCTTTGCCCAATTTTTGATGGGGTTGTTTGTTTTTTTCTTGTAAATTTGTTTGAGTTATTTGTAGGTTCTGGATATTAGCCCTTTGTCAGATGAGTAGATTGCAAAACTTTTCTACCATTCTGTAGGTTGCCTGTTCACTCTGATGGTAGTTTATTTTGCTGTGCAGAAGCTCTTTAGTTTAATGAGATCCCATTTGTCAATTTTGGCTTTTGTTGCTGTTGCTTTTGGTGTTTTAGACATGAAGTCCTTGCCCATGCCTATGTCCTGAATGGTATTACCTAGGTTTTCTTCTAGGGTTTTTATGATATTAGGTCTAACATTTAAGTCTCTAATCAATGTTGAATTAATTTTCATATAAGCAGTAAGGAAAGGATCCAGTTTCAGCTTTCTACTTATGGCTAGCCAATTTTCCCAGCACCATTTATTAAATAGGGAATCATTTCCCCATTTCTTGTTTTTCTCAGGTTTGTCAAAGATCAGATGGCTGTAGATGTGTGGTATTATTTCTGAGGACTCTGTTCTGTTCCATTGGTCTATATGTCTGTTTTGGTACCAGTACCATGCTGTTTTGGTTACTGTAGCCTTGTAGTAGAGTTTGAAGTCAGGTAGCGTGATGCCTCCAGCTTTGTTCTTTTGACTTAGGATTGTCTTGGAGATGCGGGCTCTTTTTTGGTTCCATATGAACTTTAAAGCAGTTTTTTCCAATTCTGTGAAGAAACTCATTGGTAGCTTGATGCGGATGGCACTGAATCTATAAATTACTTTGGGCAGTATGGCCATTCTCACGATATTGATTCTTCCTATCCATGAGCATGGTATGTTCTTCCATTTGTTTATGTCCTCTTTTATTTCACTGAGCAGTGGTTTATAGTTCTCCTTGAAGAGGTCCTTTACATCCCTTGTCAGTTGGATTCCTAGGTATTTTATTCTCTTTGAAGCAATTGTGAATGGAAGTTCATTCCTGATTTGGCTCATTGTTTGTCTGTTACTGGTGTATAAGAATGCTTGTGATTTTTGCACATTAATTTTGTATCCTGAGGCTTTGCTGAAGTTGCTTATCAGCTTAAGGAGATTTTGGGCTGAGATGATGGGGTTTTCTAAATATACAGTCATGTCATCTGCAAACAGGGACAATTGGACTTCTTCTTTTCCTAACTGAATACCCTTGATTTCTTTCTCTTGCCTGATTGCCCTAGCCAGAACGTCCAACACTATGTTGAATAGGAGTGGTGAGAGAAGGCATCCCTGTCTTGTGCCAGTTTTCAAAGGGAATGCTTCCAGTTTTTGTCCATTCAGTATGATACTGGCTGTGGGTTTGTCATACATAGCTCTTATTATTTTGAGATACGTTCCATTAAAACCGAATTTATTGAGAGTTTTTAGCATGAAGGGCTGTCGAATTTTTGTCAAAGGCCTTTTCTGCATCTATTGAGATAATCATGTGGTTTTTGTCTTTGGTTCTGTTTATATACTGGATTACGTTTATTGATTTCTGTATGTTGAACCAGTCTTGCATCCCAGGGATGAAGCCCACTTGATCATGGTGGATAAGCTTTTTGATGTGCTGCTGGATTTGGTTTGCTAGTATTTTATTGAGGATTTTTGCATTGATGTTCATCAGGGATATTGGTCTAAAATTCTCTTTTTTTGCTGTGTCTCTGGCAGGCTTTGGTATCAGGATGATGTTGGCCTCATAAAATGAGTTAGGGAGGATTCTCTCTTTTTCTATTGATTGGAAGAGTTTCAGAAGGAATGGTACCAACTCCTCCTTGTGCCTCTGGTAGAATTCAGCTGTGAATCCATGTGGTCCTGGACTTTTTTTGGTTGGTAGGCTATTAATTATTGTCTCAATTTCAGAGCCTGCTATTGGTCTATTCAGGGATTCAACTTCTTCCTGGTTTAGTCTTGGGAGAATGTAAGTTTCCAGGAAATTATCCATTTCTTCTAGATTTTCTAGTTTATTTGCGTAGAGGTGTTTATAGTATTCTCTGATGGTAGTTTGTATTTGTGTGGGGTCGGTGGTGATATTCCCTTTATCATTTTTTATTACATCTATTTGAATTCTTCTCTCTTTTCTTCTTTACTAGTCTTGCTAGCGGTCTATCAATTTTGTTGATCTTTTCAAAAAACTAACTCCTGGATTCATTGATTTTTTAGAGTGTTTTTTGTGTCTCTGTCTCCTTCAGTTCTGCTCTGATCTTAGTTATTTCTTGCCTTCTGCTAGTTTTTGAATGTGTTTGCTCTTGCTTCTCTAGTTCTTTTAATTGTGATGTTAGAGTGTCAATTTTAGATCTTTCCAGCTTGACTCTTTATCCAGTTTGCCAGACTGTGTCTTTTAATTGGACCATTTAGTCCATTTACATTTAAGGTTAATATTGTTATGTGTGAACTTGATCCTGTCATTATGACATTAGCTGGTTATTTTGCTCGTTAGTTGATGCAGTTTCTTCCTAGCATCGATGGTCTTTACATTTTGGCATGTTTTTGCAATGGCTGGTACCGGTTGTTCCTTTACATGTTTAGTGCTTCCTGCAGGATCTCTTGTAGGGCAGGCCTGGTGGTGACAAAATCTCTAAGCGTTTGCTTATCTGTAAAGGATTTTATTTCTCCTTCACTTATGAAACTTAGTTTGGCTGGATATGAAATTCTGGGTTGAAATTCTTTTCTTTAAGAATGTTGAATATTGGCCCCCACTCTCTTCTGGCTTGTAGAGTTTCTGCAGACAGATCTGCTGTTAGTCTGTTGAGCTTCCCTTTGTGGGTAACTCGACCTTTCTCTCTGGCTGCCCTTAAGATTTTTTCCTTCATTTCAACTTTGGTGAGTCTGACAATTATGTGTCTTGGAGTTGCTCTTCTCGAGGAGTATCTTTGTGGCGTTCTCTGTATTTCCTGAATTTGAATATTGGCCTGCCTTACTATGTTGGGGAAGTTCTCCTGGATGATATCCTGAAGAGTGTTTTCCAACTTGTTTCCATTTTCCCCCTCACTTTCAGGCACCCCAATCAGATGTAGATTTGGTCTTTTCACATAATCCCATACTTCTTGAAGGCTTTGTTCATTTCTTTTTCCTCTTTTTTCTTTAGACTTCTCTTCTCACTTCATTTCATTCATTTGATCCTCAATCACTGATACTCTTTCTTCCAGTTGATCGAGTCGGTTACTGAAGCTTGTGCATTTGTCATGCATTTCTCGTGTCATAGTTTTTATCTCTATCAATTCGTTTATGGCCTTCTCTGCATTGATTATTCTAGTTATCCATTCTTCCATTCTTTTTTTTTTAGATTTTTAGTTTCTTTGCGCTGGGTACATAATTCCTCCTGTAGCTCTGAGAAGTTTGATGTACTGAAGTCTTCTTCTCTCAACTCGTCAAAGTCATTCTCCGTCCAGCTTTGATCCATTGCTGGTGATGAGCTGCGTTCCTTTGGAGGGGGTGATGTGCTCTTATTTTTTGAATTTCCAGCTTTTCTGCCCTGCTTTTTCCCCATCTTTATGGTTTTATCTGCCTTTGGTCTTTGACGATGGTGACGTACTGATGTGGTTTTGGTGTGGGTGGCCTTCTTGTTTGTTAGTTTCCCTTCTAACAGTCAGAACCCTCAGCTGTAGGTCTGCTGGAGATTGCTTGAGGTCTGCTCCAGACCCTGTTTGCCTGAGTATCAGCAGCAGAGGCTGCAGATGATAGAATATTGCTGAACAGCAAGTGTACCTGTCTGATTCTTGCTTTGGAAGCTTCATCTCAGGGGTCTACCCTGACATGTGAGGCATGGAGTGTCGGTCTGCCCCTAGTGGGCATGTCTCCCAGTTAGGCTACTCAGGGGTCAGAGACCCACTTGAGCAGGCAGGCTGTCCATTCTCAGATCTCAGCCTCCATGTTGGGAGATCCACTGCTCTCTTCAAAGCTGTCAGACAGGGTTGTTTGCATCTGCAGAGGTTTCTGTTGCTTTTTTCTTTGTTTGTTTAGCTGTGCCCTCTCCCCAGAGGTGGAGTCCACAGAGACAGGCAGGACTTTTTGAGCTGCTGTGGGCTCCACCCAGTTCGAGCTTCCCAGGGGCTTTGTTTACCTACTTAAGCCTCAGCAATGGTGGGCGCCCCTCCCCCAGCCTCGCTGTCGCCCTGCAGCTAGATTGCAAACTGTTGTGCTAGCAATGAGGGAGGCTCTGTGGGCATGGGACCCTCCCAGCCAGGTGTGGGATATAATCTCCTAGAGTGCTGTTTGCTAAGACCCTTGGTAAAGCATAGTATTGGGGTGGGAGTTATCCGATTTTCCAGGTGTTGTGTGTCTCAGTTCCCCTGGCTAGGAAAAGGGATTCCCTTCCCCCTTGCGCTTCCCAGGTGAGGCAATGCCTCGCCCTGCTTCAGCTCTCGCTGGTCGGGCAGCAGCAGCTGACCAGCACCGATTGTCCTGCACTCCCTAGTGAAATGAACCCGATACCTCAGTTGAAAATGCAGAAATCACCCGTCTTCTGTGTCACTCGTGCTGGGAGCTGGAGACTGGAGCTGTTCCTATTCGACCATCTTGCTCCGTCCCTAAAGTTTGAGTTTCTTAAACATTTAGATATATACTGACCATATAACTCAGCAGTTATATTCTAGTATTTGGTCCAGAGAAATGAAAACATATGTCCATGAAAAGTGAAAATGAATGTTCACAGCAGCGTTATTCAAAATATACAAAAGCTGGGAAAAACCCAAATGTCCATCAACTAGTGAATGGATATACAAGCTGTAGTAGATCTGTGCAATGTAACACTACTCAATAATAAAAAGGAAACAACTGTTGAAAAAAGACAACATTATGCTAAGTAAAAGAAACCTTTTACTTAGCAAATAATAATAATCATACTGTATGATTTCACTTAAATAAAATTCTAGAACAGGCAAAACTAACCTATCATGATGAAAGTTAGATCAATAGTTTGCCTGGAGGTAGGGAGTTAGGGAGATTAACTATAAGTGAACACAAGAAAAATTATATATAAATTTCAAAAGTCCTTGACCCATATACTTAAAGTGTATGAGTTTTATTGTTTTTAAATTATAATTTAATATGTTGATTTTTAATGGATTGCATTGAATTTACTGATATGAGTACACTTTCTGGAAATTCTGAACTTATTTTTTTTAGTTCAAGCAACTGAGAAGTGGCTCTAATCATTTTCTGGTTTAGTTGACTAAAAAATTATCATGACTTACAGTTAATTAAGTCAAGAAGACAGAACTCTCTAGCATCATTGGAAGAATCCAAAAAACTAAGAAATGGATTTATCACATTCAGACTACACACCCATCCCCGTACCTTAAAGCTTAGAAGGCTTTCCCTCACTGTGATGTCAAGAAATAAATCAGAAAAGGGAGCAGCAGCATCCTTAAAGAGTTCTGTGGTGGAGGTTGCCCTCTGCAGGCTGGGGATGATAGTGGGAGACATCACTGTTGAGACTGGCTCCTGACAAAAGCTGTGATGATGAGACCCCAAGGTGAAAGGGCTACTTAGCAGCACTGACCCACTGGAGAAAAAATGAGTAAAATCACTACAATGAACAGCAGGAAAAAGTAGTAATTAGAGTGACCTAGTCTGCAAAGATCTTTGCTATGGTTAACCGGCCATGATGCCCTCGCAAATAAAATAGGTTTCCTGCTAAAATATTATTTATATAATATTTCAGCATACATAACACAAAATAGCTTAAGAATGGATGGGTGAAAAGCTAAATAAAGGTGAGAAAACTGACTTACCCAGTTCTCAGACCTAAGCCACACACAGAGCTCCTTGGTCAAAGAGAAGACATGGTCCTCTTGAGAATGGACCTTGCAACATAAACAAAAAAAAATGTGCTGAATTTTTTTTCAAACCTTCTTCCAAAAGAAGTGTACACTAGGGGATAAGCAACACTTAGACATTTCAAAGTTGACTGATTCTAATTCCCAAAGACCCAATGTAATAATCTGACTTCAATTGTTAATGTTTGCTGACAGTTTAAGCCTCATCTCTCTATTTTCCTCTTCTTCCTTGCATCTATGCAAACTGATACAAGGTGTTCATGCTCTTCTTTGGTACCAGCAGAAAGTTCAAACTACATGCAGGAGCCCTCACTCTTACCCCACCCTCTGATGACCATAAAAACTCCAAGCTAGTACGGCCATTATGGAAAAGAGTATGGAGGTTCCTCAAAAAAATAAAAATAGAACTATCGTATGATTCAGCAATCCCACTGCTAAGAATATAGCTGTAGGAAATGAAATTAGTATGTTGAAGATAGATCTGCACTCCCAGGTTCATAGCAGCAATATTAACAATAGCCAAGATATGGAAGCAATCTAAGACTCCATCAAGAGAATGGGTAAAGAAAATGTGAGATATATTAACCATTGTGGAGGACAGTGTGGCAACTCCTCAAGGACCTAGAACTAGAAATACCATTTGACCTAGCCATCCCATTACTGGGTATATACCCAAAGGATTATAAATCATGCTGCTATAAAGACACATGGACACGTATGTTTATTGCAGCACTATTCACAATAGCAAAGACTTGGAACCAACTCAAATATCCATCAATGATAGACTGGATTAAGAAAATGTGGCACATATACACCATGGAATACTATGCAGCCATAAAAAGGATGAGTTCATGTCCTTTGTAGCAACATGGATGAAGCTGGAAGCCATCATTCTAAGCAAACTATCACAAGAATAGAAAACCAAATACCACATGCTCTCACTCATAGGTGGGAGGTGAATAACGAGAACACATGGACACAGGGCAGGAAACATCACACACCGGGGCCTGTCGGGGGGTGGGAGGCTGGGAGAGGGATAGCATTAAGAGAAATACCTAATGTAAATCATGAGTTGATGGGTGCAGCAAACCAACATGGCACATGTATACCTATGTAACAAACCTGCACGTTGTGCACATGAACCCTAGAACTTAAAGTATAATTTTTAAAAATAAATTAAAACAAAAAGAAAAAAAGAAAATGTGAAATATATATATCACAATGGAATACTATTCGGCTTTAAATAATAAGGAAATTCTGCCATTTGTGACAACATGGAGGCCATTATGCTAAGTGAAATAAGCCAAGTACAGAAAGAAAAATACTACACAATCTCACTTACATGTGGAACCTAAACATGTTTAACTCATAGAAGCAGAGAGTAAAAAGGTGGTTGCCAGGGGCTGCTTGTGTTGGGGGATAGGGAGATGTTGGTCAAAAGACATAAATTTCAGTTAGATAGGAGGAGCAAGTTCAAGAGATCCATTGTACAATATGGTGGCTATAGTTAATAAAGATATGTTATATACTAGAAAATTGCTAAGAGAGTAGATTTTAAGTTTTCTCACCACAAATAAAAGCTAACTGTGTTGGTGGAGGGAGCCAGTCTCTTTATCTTGTTCTCTTGAGCCATTTTCAGCCCAGGTTGGGAGGCCTACATTGTTTTCCCCAGAAAACTTCATTATGTGAGTAATAAACCTTTCCATACTCTCTTGATATGTGTGCGGTGCCATCAGTCTCAATATAAAACAACAAATTTTTAGTGGGAGCTCTATTCTGTTTCTGAGGGATAACCTGAAATACCCCAAATGTCATTGTATTCACCAGCGCAGGAACTCACGGTAATTGTAATAGATGGAGCTTTGCTTATATATCTTCTCAGATAGATTCATTAGTAATTTCCTCAGTTTCTGGATATATAATTGAAATAAACGTGCTCATCAATTGGCTTAAATCACTACATTCACAGATACTAGAATGAGATATGTTGTGGTAGAAAGAGCCAAGCGGAAGCTCCTGGAACATCTTCTCCCCATTTGGGTAGAAAACCAAATACAATGCTCTATCTGCAAGGAAGCTAAACACATTAATGCCACTATCAAAGTCTTGAAAATGCAATTTAGTGGGTTTTATTACATCCTCATTTAACTTACCTATTTGGCCTATGCAGATGCTAGATGACCTTGGAGAGCAAAACTTAACCAGGTAATGACTGCAGTTGCCACTGTTTCTCCTCTTGGAGTATCTTATTGGAGCAAACCAAGGCAACTCCTGGCACCTTAAACAGAGCTATTGATTTGACGAATGCTTTCTTGCTTTATACCAATTTGAAAGTTTAATTAGATAGTTCATTCTCACCTAGAATGGGCAAAACTATACCTGCACTGTCACCTCAGTGAGTTATGTCAACTCTTCTGCTCTCTAACCCAATTTAGTCTGCAGAGATCATAATCATCTTGGCATCCCACAGAATATCTGGTCTATTTCATTGATGACATCATGCTGGTCGAACCAGACAAACAAAAAGTGACTGGTATTGTTGTAAGACACGTGAATGCCATAAGATAGCACATAATCCCATGAAAATTCAATCTTGTTACTATGAAGTTTCTGAGGGTCCCATGGTCTAGGGTATACCTGAAAAATATTTGAAAAGTAACAGACCAATTGTTGCACCTTGAACTAATTGTTGCTACAAAAGAGTCATTGGGATCTAAAGTTTTTATTTGATTTTAGAAATAACATATAATATATTAGAATGTCCTACTCCAATCCATATACCAAGTAACACATAAGACGGCTCTATTTCAGTGAGGGCTTAGGGAAAAGGAAGGCTCTGCAGAAAGGCTGGGCTGCCTCTGTAAGCTGCTCTGCCACTTGGGCCATAGGAACCTACAGATTTAATGGTAATTGTGGTAAATAAAGATGCTGTATAGAGAGTCTGACAAGTGTGAACAAAAGAATTGTAGTACAGACACTGAGATATTTACAGCAAAGACATATCTTCTTCTATGCATGATTCCTTCTCTTTTGAGACTGTTATCCAGAGATGGAAAATGTGACCATTAGGAATCTGTAGCTCCCCTTTTTGAAGAGAAGATAAAAGAGTCTTGCCCTCTCTTACTCTGCTCTAAGATACTTTGGGTATGACATTGCAATCAACATCCTCAACTCCTTTGCCAGCAAACTTCCCATTAGGTTATCTCAATAGAGGATATAGAAGGAAATTGTTAGTCAGAAATTCATACATTTACATGATCTCATTCAGCATACAAAAACACACCTTTAATTTGAAGTGTGGGTTCACAAACTTCACTCTTGTCATTGGCCCCAAGAATATACACTGGAAGATAATTTATAATATTTTATAGTGAGAAGATATTGAATTAAAATTAAACTGAAAATTAAATATGTCAAATCTAGATATATTGTGCTGTTGTACTGAGCATGCATGTGCTCAAGAAATAACCAATATTGTTGGATCTGCATACTTTATATGTAAATATTATTTGTCTTCCCAATATAAAACTTCAAAAAATTTATAATATTAATAATTCAGTTCAGCCCACTTTCCACTGAGGAGTTACAATCTCCCATAGACTACTAAAATAAGACACACAGAAATACGTACAAAGGCTGGGTGCAGTGGCTCACACCTATAACCTCAATGCTTTAGGAGGCTGAGCAGGAAGATCGCTTGAGGCCAAGAGTTTCAGAACAGCCTGGGCAACATACTGAAACCTCATCTCTACAAAATAGGAAAAAAGAAAAACTAGCCAGCTATGGTGGTGCACATGTAACCCCAGCTACTTGAGAGGCTGAGGCAGGAGGATCATTTGAGCCCAAGAGTTTAAGGCTGCACTAAGCTATGATCACACCACTGCACTCCAGCCCGAGCAACAGAGCAACATGCTGTTTCCAAAATTGAAATAAAATTAAATTAAAATTTAAAAAGAAACATATGTACATCGTGTTTCATAACCAAATTTAAAATATATTCTTGCATTTTTAAGTCACCCAAGGTACTAATGTTTCTGTGAGTGTCAAAATTAGCAAATCACTGCAGCATTCCTCAGGAGACCAATTACATATCCTCATATGATTTATCGCCCTAGCATGAAGGGTGTTTGGGGAATCTGCAGCGTAGGCTTATAGGGTCTTTATCCTGGGGCTTGAATGAAGTTTGGTGTTTGCCTTGTGGCATGCAGGTGCCTGTACATCTTACTCAATTTGGTCCCAAGGGCACTCCTGTGAGAAACAAAGGTTAGGAAAAGATATGGTAAACAGTGGAAAAGCAAAGGAAGTTAATTATGCCAGGTGAAAGGCCACAGAATTCTCTTTTAGCACCTGCAAAAGTATGCCAATATTTATACAACAATCTCCTGGGATTCGTGGGAGATGTCAATTTTTAAGACACTTTACCTTTCCTTTATTTTTTTTACTTTCAGCCATCTGTGAGTAATATGTGTAGAGAAAGGATGATCTGACAAAGTATGAAACACAACAAGCTGTAAGACTTTGAGCCTTGTATAACAAAATATGAAAACAAAGATCAAAACCACAAGGCATACTGGGTGATTGTTTGGTTTTTTAAAAGAACAGCCCAAAGCAAGGAAAAAAATTTCCCAACTTCTAAACAACCAGAGTATCAGCAAAACATAAACAAGAGCATGTTTATCTTATACCTACCACTGAATCTCCTTGAGTCCCTTTCCTGTTTAAGCCGTTAGCCAGCTGGACACAAAGTCAGCGGGGCAGCCTGCTTTAATTTACTCAGAATGAGAGATTATTTTGAAGTTCCAGTTTTACTTTTTATGAAGTCAAATCCAAGAAAATTAACTCACATGTATAAATATGTAAATCTATAAAAACTAGATATACAATATGATGAAAATGAATTCCATAAAACATACACAAAAAATTCTAAGCAATTTAGATCCTAATGCTGATAAAAGACTTTCAGTCTTTGAAGAGAGAAATTTCATTCTTTGTAAAGACACTTTTATAACGTTGCTGGGCTTATTCTTCTATAAATTAAATGTGCACCAGAGGTGACATACATAACTTTTTCTGAGTAGGAAAGTAGTATCTTCGCTTCGCCAGACATGAAAATGTCTCATTTTCCAGTTTTTCTATATTATCCTCTAATGATAAAAAGGTAACATTTTTAAACTATATTGTTAGCTAAAATTTATACATCTGGCTCAATAAAACATTTTTCCATCAGTTCTATAATAGAGGCTTTTAAAGTATATCCACAGAAATAAGTCCAAAGTGAGTAACAGAGTATCTGTATCACATTAACCATAATGCTCAATACAGTTTCATATTGATTAATTCAAAGAAAACTGAAATAGAAAACATCCAACATGTGACTTAAAGACAGAAATGTCAATCAAATTTAATATATCGTTTTTAAACTCTATAATTGTTTTTTGTTGCTAGCCATGAACAAAAGATACTTTTGAAGCTCAATTTCATCTTTAACTCCAAGTGCACTTTTAGCAATATCTTTCAGTTTCTCTTCCTTTTCATCTCAACTGCTATCTCACCTAGGTTTATATATCATCACACAAATCTGCTTATTTCACTAGATCTGTTCCTAATATTTGTGGGATCTGAACCAAGAGTACAAAGACATCCATTTACTATTTGTCTAAATATTCAAAAGTCATTAAATCAAGCTAACAAACTACTAAATAAAACTTATGCTGTCTTTCTACTTTGAAATAGATGATTCATAATAATCAGACACGCCAAGTTTGAATTCAGAGTTTTTTGATTCCTCAAAGTTCTGTAGATACTACAGGAACTAGAGGAACTCTATACTACAGGAAGAGCTTGTTCCTAAGCATCATCCTATGGCCTACCCTCTTTCTCCTCCCAACATCAACTCCAACACACACCAAAGTGTCCTGCATGGGCGCTTCAGCCTGCATGTCCAAGTTCAGCCCTTTCATTCCCACAGCAGATGGCTATCCACTGGCTCCTCTTAGGGCACAGGTATGTGTAACAGGCTAACATGGTCCACCCTTGGGAGGAAAGACCTTAGTTAAAGGCCTATACATACCCTGAAAATGTGCTTGGAGTCATCTCAGCAGAGAATTCTGGGGTCCTAAATACCCAAGGGCCAGAGTGTAGGCCCTAGATGGACACAACCTCTTGCCCCTTAGAGGACTCACAGCTGGAGGACAACCCAAAGGCAGCCCTCATAAGCACAGGTCCTAGGACAAGCGCCTTCTTTATTCTGATCCATTGTTGATATTGAATTTTCCTGCCTGCTCTACCATCTTAAATTCATTCTACATGTAAATGTTATGTCCAAAATTACATTAATTATCAGTTTGTAATTACATATTCACCTTCTCCTGAATTTCCTAACATGGTAATAAAAGCATTACAATTCAAATATTTGTTTAACCTAGAAATGCTAGAGTCTTAGAACTTTAGAGTCCTAGACTCTTCCCCCACTATTTATCTCCAATTTCTTGATTTTTTTAGCTGAAGCATCAGTAAACTCTTTTCCATTCAAATTGCCATTATACTAACTAAAGCCTTCATTATTTTTCTAGGCTATAGCAATAGGCTTTTAAATGGTTTTCTGACACATGTCATGTTCTAGCTAAATTCATTCCCTGCTCTTTTAAAAGGACGTTTGTAATCAAGTCACTATTATCTTTAAAAAGCTTTCATGCTTGCCCACCACCAAAGAACGAAACTAGCATGCGTTCAGCATAGACAGCCTTTTTCAATGTGGCCTCAGCCAATGAGCAGCCATTTCTCCCTGAACCCATCCTGCCTTTTCCTTTGGCCACACTAGTCTACTCATCATTCTCAGAATATTTTATGCCTTTTCACTTCCTATTCTTTGCTCATGCAGTTTCAACTGAATTGAATGCCTTTCTCCACTTCTGATGCATGTGAACTCTTTCTCATCCTCCAAAGTCAGCTCAAATATCCCCACCTCCCAACAGGCCGATTTGAGCCCTAGACAAATTTAATAATTACTTCTTCCCTCATCTGTGTCCTGATTGAATTTTATGCCTAACTTTCTTACACTATGTATAAAATTCATTGTCCCTAACTTTCTTACAGCATGTATCAATAGCATAATTCATATTAATCTTAGCTGAATGACAGAAGTGACTGTTGAATTTACATTAATTTTCTCTTAGTTTGGAATTCCCCAGAAGGATACCCAGACGCAAGGATTTGTGTGCAAATAATTCATACACCAAGACGGCACAAGTGTACATATGTAACAAACCTGCACATTGTGCACATGTACCCTAGAACTTAAAGTATAATAATAAAAATAAATAAATAAATAAATAAATTGAAGGGCTTGAAAAAAAAAAAAAAAGAAGTAGTGCAGGAATCACTGCTATACAGCAGGGAAGTGAGACAAGGAAAGGAAGCCAGCCAGTAAGGTTTACATCATCAATCCAAATAATACTGAGAGCAACTAGAGCTTAGGACACACACCCTCCCAAAGGACAAGGTGGCTGAGGTTCGCTAACTCCAGCAGTACTCCTGTACTTCTCCCTAGCTTTACACAGAGAGTGGCCTTCCCCCTTTTAAAGAAAAACTCTTGAGCATAGAAATGCAAATAGTTGAAAGTTACAGGGAGCACTGTATTGAGGTCCTTATCAGGTGCTCAGAAGCCCAAATCTAGAATCCTAATGATTCTATGGCATGGTAAGCAAAAAGCAGGGACCGACAATTTATGGTTCCTCTATTAACTACCAATTTGTTCCTTAATCTCTAGCTGCATTAACTGATGAAAGAGCAAGGATTCATCAACCACTGTGAAAGTTCTACTTTATTTAATCCTCATAGCACTCAGAAGTAGCTATTATTACCATCACTTTATGGAAGAAAATGATGTTCAGAGAATTTAATTCATGGAATTTAAGTCAAAGAATTTAGACCACAGAGTTAAGAAGACTCAGGAAAAGCATTTGAACCCAGGTACTCTAAAAAAATTCAAATACTTAACAAAAAGATTTTAGAAGAACTAATCTGGCTATTTTAGAGTCAAAATGTTAATTAAACTGGACATGTCTTGTCATTTCTGTGCCTAATTTTTAAAAAGCTTCATATTTAATCCATTTTAAAATGTTTAGTTACTTGAAATTATAAGCTATAATAAGAATCTGTAAAAAAAAAAAACAATGCTTTGCTTATTGTTTTCAAAAATCAAAGATTAAAAAATCATAGTGCCAAACTAGTAGGGACATACACTAAATTTTATTATAAAATACTATACTAGAAACATGTTATAAACGTGTAATATATGTTATTATTAAGATTAGAAATATTAATAGATCTTTAACTGTAAAAGTAGTACCTCAATTTGTGCTTAGTGTTGCTAAAGAAAACATTATAAACATAAATAAATAGCTATTAATATATGTGGAGTCTGTGAAAGCTGTTTGAAATTTGAAATAGATTGTTTTTTACTTGTCATAAAAATCCTAGTCACTATATATTTAAGTGATATTTTTTATTTCTCCAAATTTTATAATTTACTTTCAACCTTTTTGGAAGCATGTGTAGTATAAAACATTAAAACAAGGATTTTAAGATCTACAATACAAGTACAGCTAGTACCTCCATATCATACCACCATAAGTAATCACTGGGCCAGCCTAGCTGTTCAATCCCCCAAAATACGGAATAAATTCTTCAAAGTATTTGGATATGATTTGTCCCAACAAACAAATTATTCTATAAATATTATCAAGACCCTAATATGTGTTAAGTGGGAAACCATCCAATGATATTTTAAAAATTAACTATTTTGCTAAAAAGCTCAGTAGAAAATAGTGTTGATTCCATTTGGATTTAAAATAAAGTAAAGAAGTGAATATTTTGGTTATTGATGATTCCTGGGCAAAAGGTTAACTTAAATAAGTCTTGTTCAGCCTGACCAACATGGTGAAACCCCATCTCTACTAAAAATACAAAAAAAAATTAGCCAGGTGTGGTGGCGGGCACCTGTAATCCCAGCTATTCTGGAGGCTGAGGCACTTGAACCCAGGAGGTGGAGGTTGCAGTGAGCTGAGGTGGTGCCACTGCACTCCAGCCTGGGCAACAGAGACTCTGTCTCAAAAACAAAAAAAACAAAAAAAAAAGTTTTTTTAATTTTTTAAAGAAAAACTTAAGATGTAATCAGCAATTATCTTAGTTCAACATTTACTCATAAGGGTGTGTGTGTGTGTGTGTGTGTGTGTGTGTGTGTGTGTATAAAATTCATATTGAGTCATTCTTTCCTCAACAAATTTAATAAAAAATCTTAAGGTTTTTTTTTTTTTCCCTTAAAAAAAGGAAGAAACAAACCAAACCAAACCAAACCTGACCTGCTGACCAAGGAAAGATCACCGACACAGAATATTAAAGTAAAAGTTCTAGGTGTTTAGAAATACCTAGAAAAGGTCAATTTGTGCTATCTTTCAATAAAAGAAAAAAAATAATTATTTATGATGTATTCCAAGCATGGGATTTATCAACCAGAGTTCTGACATAGTTAATAATTTATCTTGATAAGAATAAGAAGAGAGAGAGAGAGAAACAAGGAAGGAAGGGAGGAAGTGCGGGGGGAGGGAAGGAGAAAGAAGGAGGGGGAGGGAGAGAGGGAGGAAAAAGAAAAGAGTTAATGATAAATGTGTCACTAAATTGTATTTTAAAGACATTCCCATTTTTACAGCCATATACGCTGTGGCAAATTCTAAAACATCCATAAAATTCTTTCTATCTCATTTGTATTCTACATTTGTAAATTCTGTCTCAAGTAAAATAAGCAATTCGGTGCAACATTTGCAAACTTTTATAAATACTGTTATAATTACTCTACACTCCTAAATCCTTCTGTTTGGATTCAAGACAGTGATGTTAAACATTTATGAGAGTGTTTATTGCTTTGGAGTGGGATGCGACACTTATATGGCACATTTGTGTATTTTAGAAGACTGCTTTATATAACTCAATCACGTATACACAGGATTACAGGTAATTTTACTTTTATATCAGATTAACACAAAATGATTATCAGCTTCAGTGAGTCTAATATTTTACAAAATCTCAGCTTAAATGAAAAATAGTACTTTACAATTCCAAATGACTTCTGAATTCGCTATATTCCCAACTGTGATAACAAATTCAAAAGAAACGTTTCACAATATAATTCAATCTTTTAAGAAGGAGAATTCTTAAAAGTTCATGAATTAACATTAATTGGTTTTAGTCCCAGCTTTGATTTTGTTAATTTATTGTTCATTAACTTATTAACTTGTTCATTTAGTCAATAAATGTTTACTAGTTTTCTTCTATTGGCAGCCTTTAGGCTGAGCACTGATAATACAAGATACAATCCTAAGTAGCACCTGTGTTTAAGAAACTGCCAGCTGGGGAATTTATCCTTTTTTCCTTTAAAGGAGGTGCCCAATCTAATCTGAAAAGACTTAATGTATGGCACAAAGTATTAGATATAAATCCTCTTTTAACTTTAGAATTTTGTCATATTAGACTAAAACTCATGCCAGTTTATAGAACTTTGACCTTATTCCATTTCAGCCATCCACACCCATATTGCCACAACCCAGAACACTTCCACCCTGGAATCATATTTAATTATCTTTTTCTGCCCCAAACATTCCATTATTTCACTACCTTACTTTCATTATAAGTGTCATTCTACATCATTAAAATCTTCCAGTCCCTTAATCTCTTTTTTTTTTTTTTTTTTTTTGACACTATCAATCTGCTTTTTCTCATTTCCTTCACTGAGCAACCGGTAGTTCGTGATCCATCATTTCTCATTGCTAGCTTTCATTTCACATTAACCCTGAATAAATTCAGAGCTTTGTGCTCCTGTTCCTTTAGCCAGTAGGTCTCCTGGATTCTGCAGGACAAACTACACAACCTGTTGATTTGTTTCATTACTAAGACAAGGTCTCCAGAGTCATGTGGGTCATCAACCAGGAATAACAAACTTTTAAATGTCCCTGGGTCAGATACCTCTCTCACTTCCCTGAGATTATTTTAGATATTTATGAATGCATCTAATTTCTGTAATGCAAAGTCCTTACCACTTACCACTTTAATCACTTTAAAAAACTACCCAAAACTGAAGAAACTTAAACCCTAGGAGCCCTTTCTTACTTATCCAAGAGGGTTGCAGGCTTTCTGTGTTTCCATGTCTCCCTACTTAATACTATTCTGTAATTGTTTTTACTTCTTTTTATCTCTCTTGCTAATTAGTTACTTAAGACCCAGATCCTATCTTTTTGTCTGTGAAGACACAACAACTGGCACAACACTTCACAGATAATAGGCATTTAATTTTAGTTCAGTAAATTTATTTCAAAATATTTAATATTTCTTCTCATTTATTTCACCCACTTCTATAAAAGATTTTCTTATTGTAATATGAAATACCACCAAAATAGCTTTTTCTTTGTCCTCCTTTAAACAACCCCTTAGAAAATGAAAGTCTATTTGTTTTTGATCATAGATTAAAATCTAGCTTTTAGTTTAACTAATTTAAATTTTTTGATAAGCTGAATTTCAAAAGAATATTTCCAAAAATACTATATTTTAGTAAAAAAATTATGAGTATGTAAACACATATATCACATATAAAGATAAAAAAGGAAGCATAGTTACTCACCTAATTGGTAATAGTGATGATTTCTAGGGAGTAGTATTGGAAGAAGTTTATTTCTTACATTACAAATATTTACACTATTTGTATTTTCTACAAGGAACATGAATTACTTTTATTTTAAATCTTGTGAGTACTTCTTATAATTTTTTAAAAGAAATCTTAATAAAAAGCAGAACTTCTGTTTGTAAAGAACAAAAGTATTGCAAAGTGGAATTTCACCATAACATTATGAATCTAACGAGATTCTCCTCCTAAATAAGCAATTAAACTTTCTTGAAGAGGGTCCAAGATGAACCTACTATATGTAAAATTCTAAGAAAATGCCATAGGTTTCAAATGTATTTATTAAATTTCTGAAGGAGTTGCTTCTTTTCACCTGCTGCTCACACACACCAACACTCAAACAATAACTTCGAACTAATTTATTATAATTCATTTTATCCGGAGTCATTTAAAAATTGTCAGTGAAAGACTTCTTGAAAGAGTTTTCTTCATAGCAATTTCCAAAGCACTTATTTTTAAAATCCAAACAGTGGTTTAGGATTCCAAATCAGCAACAATATGTGTTTAGACTGAAAAATTAAAATACATTTCAAACCAAGTATTTCAAAATCAATTTCTTTCATGTTTACTCATCAATTCTTTGGTTCTGGGCTTTATGTTTTCCCTGAAACAGTTGACAGTTTTGCTTTTGGTATGAAATAACATAGGATTAGTTTGCCTGAGGGACCATCTGTTGTTCTATGCCCTATCATGACAATTCTGAGGGCTTCAGAACTGCACTCTGTGGTTTCTCATTAAGGGGAGAATAAGAGTACTCTCTATCATGAACCTAAGCCTCAGAAATGCTGTCCATTACATATGCATCAGAATATATTTGTGACATGTGTCAAGCAAGACAGAATGTTCTTGTTTCATTTTATGTGAATATTACCTGATGCTCTAGCAGATGGGAAGGTAAGTTTTGTTCGCTTGTTTAAATTTTTTATTTCATTAAGTTGTGCCTTACAATATGGATGTGTTATTTTAACACTTAAACTGTTTTCTCAATGTATGAATTGCTGCTGATATTCCTGATCAAACCATAAGTAAAAACAAAGTATAAGTAAAAACAAAAATATATATGTATTATGTTTTAACAAGTTTAGGCAATCAGTACTCCCGTTCTTTCAAAGTTCAAAGAGAAGATGTCTGTCTTCTACCACAACTTCACATATCCTTTGAGTCTTAGAAAGTTCAAAATAATATGAATCAAGTACACATACAATGACGGTGTTACAAATAAGGGTAAACAAATTTGTGTTGATTCAGTAAGGAAAGATTAAGGATACTTTTCCAACAGTCGTGTGTTTTGTACTAAATTACAAAAGGACTCAGCGGCACATATTGGCAGAAAGGAATGTGCTAAAAGTTATTCCTGGGTCTACCCTAGAATTATTTTGCCTTTAAGAAAAATCACATTACATTGACTTAAATACCAGTGCATATTTTGTTTTTATATTTATTATTTATATATATAATTATTTCATTGTTTCATAGTATAAACTAAATAGTAGATTTTATTTATCAGACTCTCAGGTATCTATGGTGCATAATGCAAAACTCATGGGCCATGGGCCATGGGGGTGTGAAAAGATAAGAGTGGTCTAAAAGCCTCCCATAGGGTATACCCAAGAGTTAAGGGTTACCCTCAAAAATTAAAAAAAACAAAAACAAAAACCTAATATGAAATAGATGAACACAGTCATCTCCAGAAGTAGCAACCTTTAAAGATTCCATGTAAACATGTTTACAGATAAGACCACAAAAACCCCAGATTTCCAGTGAAAAGCCCACAGTGTCTCTGGCGTTTAGCCATGATAACAAATATAAATATGCCTTTCAACTCCAATTTAAGTCAATTGACAAATTAAAAGGGAGAATTCAGCAGCTAACAATTTTACTATAATATGTCTGAGACAATTATTGTCTTGTTAAAACAGATGAGCTCCAAATCTAGAGAGAGACACAGGCAAAAGGAAGAGTTGTATGTTCTGTATTTCCAAATGATACAGACTTTGCTTCCAGCAGAAAAACTGTTCAAATGCCAGATATTTGATATGATGATAAATCACTTCTTCAAGCTTTTCCCTAGACTGAGTGAAATATTTCCCAAAACCACTGCAAACTCTTTGCTCCTATTTCATAGAGGATCCTTCAGGTTAAATTTTGTTTTCCAATTTCCTCCACATCTTGAAGGTAATACCCTATACATAGGACATAAGGATATCCCCATAAAAGATAAGTTAGCCCTGCAACTTATAAAACCTTCTCTGATAGGTTCAGGTAATATGCATTGAATGATCCAACAATGACCATGGGGAAACAAACTACAGTTTCCTGAACTTAAAATCTTATCTTATGAAAGGTAGCTCTAAAAGTGCCGCCTCCACCCCAGGAGCTGTGTATACATATCATCTCTTAACACCGCCATGAAATCTAAAGCCATCAAGACAGAGGTCAGCTCCAGGGAGCTCGAAGCCTAGAAGAAGAGTTAAATGTGTATCATTAACTGTGTTATAAGATAGAATGATTGGGCTATCATGATATTCAAGCAACTTGCAAACACTGACAAGAAGGGGGTTACATTTTACTAAAGTAAGAGAAGCTTAATAAAGAAACCAGTTAGTCATCCAAAAAATATTTTTCAAGCACTGTGGCACTGAACTGGGATTTGAGTTGTAACAGAGTGGAAGATAAGAAAATACCAAGCTAAAATAAAAAGAATGCCATCAGTCAAGTGCCACAAATACTTAAATAATTCAGGGATTCTTATTTGACTGATTTTACAATATATAACAGAGAAGAGTCTTTCAAGGTGAGTTGGTTTGAATCCCAGTCCAGACCTGGTTTTCTTAATATACCAACCTAAGGAGCATGGACTTGATTTTATAAGCACCAGGAGAAGGATTACTTTTGCACAGGGGTACTACATGCTGGGTCTTGTCTGTGTTCCCAGATCACTCTGGCAGTTGGTAATGACAGATTTTGAATGGAAGAGGTGGTGAAGTCAGTGGAGAAGCTATTGTGGTGGTTGAGGTGAGAGTCAATAAGGACATGGACAAGCAAGGTACCAGTAGGAATAAAAAGAAGTCAAGACACAGGCCATTATTAAATTTCTACAGCAACACAATTGTTTTATTGATATGCCTCATTTAAATGTTTAGTGTGTATTCAAATCTTGATATTAAATTACAACTTCCAGTTACAATGAACTGGAAGATAAGAGCAATCAAAAAAAGTAATTTGATAATATATGTTTATGATCCATTTATTGTGAGCCTCAGAAATAAAATAAAAACCTGCCATTGTGGATACAATTATGTAATAGATCAGTAATCTTACCTGTTTTTAAAACATATGACTTTAATAAAATTGACTTCTCTCTCTTAACTGAGAAAGTTACTGACAATTAAAATACCTAGTCATTCAGAACAGAGGACTAGGAAGAGCTAAATGTGATTAATATAGAGACAGTAGAAAGGAAAATAAAGCTACTAAGATAGGAAGGAGTTGTAAATGTGAGGGCTTTTACATATGGCATAGTATAGGATTAGAACCTCATTAAAGGAGGAGTTAATAAAGGGCTTTAAATGAGGGGTGATAAAATATTAGCAGCTCTGCATTAAAAAAAAGAATCAAAATTTACACTCCCCAAATTCAGCTCAACTTCAGTAATATATGTATCATACCAAAATTTCCAAAGGGAATCTCCACATTCCAAAAATTTTCAAGTTTTATTAAAGAACAATAAAATATCCTCATATTTAAATAGTAGGACTTTATGCTTCTTATGCTAATACTGTAAGTTGATTTCTCTAAGAATTTAAAATAGGTATGTAGCTAAGAAATATTACCTTTTTAATGTAATAGTAAGAAATTTATCTAGTTATATGACATATCTAAATTTATTGCTTAATTAAAATTTGACAAAAGTCATCATTATTAAAACATTGCATACTTAAGGAATAAAGATGAAAACATCATCCTTTTCTACAGTGTATTGGTAGTTTGGTTACTTGCTTTAACCCAGTAAAAGAAAAAGCCACCATACAGAGTGCCAACTACTCCTTTGCTCTTTCCCCTTGATCCCAAAAATTTATCATCAGTCATTTTCTGCATGGTTATTTGGGAGAAAAGATACTCGTTTTTGTTTTTAGAACTCTCTAGACTTTCTTTTCTTAGTAGTAAATTGCTTCAAACATATTGGTTGATATTTAACGCTACATTAAATAAAGTCCAAATGTGTGTGTTTAAGTGATTCATCATATTCAGTGGAAAAGGTTTAATTTCTGTCTCCAGAGAATATTGCTGAAGAGTTTGTCTTCCTTACTATTGTATCTAAATGGTTTTTCTTTTTTTAATTGTATTTTTAATTGACAAGTAATAATTGTACATATTCTTGGGGTGCATAGTGATGTTTTGATACAATAATATATAGGAATCAGATTAGGCTAATTATCATATCTATCATTTCAAACATTTATCATTTATTTGTATTGGGAGTATTCAATATCTTCTGTCTAGCTATTTGAAGCTATATATTAATAGTATTGTCTCCTATAGTCATCTTACAATAGTATAGAACACTAGAACTTATTCCTTCAATCTAGCTGTAATTTTGCATCATTTAACAAATGCAAAGAAGTATTTGAGAATGCTAATATGGAAATTTTTGTAATCAAAATTGCAGTGTTGAAATATTTCTAGAGATCATGTAGCATAACATCCCATTTTTTTGCAGCTGAAGGTAAATTGAGGCTCAGAGTATTTAAATGGCCTACAAGTTTATGCATTCAGTTTTTTCATGAACTAGGAATCAAACTCAGGTCTCAAAGTATAGTGGTTTCTTTTTTTAGTTTTGCAATTTGCTAATGGGTTCTACTTTACAGTATCACACAACTGTTTGACCAAAATTTGGCATGGCTCAGCAATTGTCTATTCCTCCTTCTGTAGCTCTCATCTTGAATGAAACTATTGTCTACATTGCCAGCACTTTTTTATTTCACAAAACTAACTGGCTACTATGCTCTGTTAATTCTGTTTTCAAATAAAATTTTGAAGCTGCTACTTCCTCATTACCCTAAATGATGCTGATATAATTTAGGCAGCTACCATATCCTACTTTGATTACTATTATTGATGATGGCCGCAGCCCCTCTGGAGAGGCCGCTGTGAGAACACCAGCTGCAGCGGGGGAGGCACAGCTGGGGCTGCATGCTCCGTGGAGCCAGTGGGGGCAGGAACAGGTGACCCCAGCAGGAGCCCCGTGCCTTACCAAGTTAGTGGGGTGGCAGCCGAAGCTCCCGGGTGCAACTGCAGCCACCCACCCGTGGCTCTGGACCTGGGCATCTTTGTGCTCTTGGGGGTCCGAGAAGCCCCCTACTCCCCACGCTTAGAAGTGCCTGGTCCACTCCCTGGCCTCTCCCTGTTCCCAGCGCCCACTTCAGTGTGGAGCAAAGTTGTGGCTGAACCTGGGTACTATCGCGACCCGGCCAGACGTGTGTGCGCTTGGGGTGGTGCTGACACACCAACACCCTGCCACTTCAGCCCCCTGGGGACTCTGAACACCGACAAGTGCAGGAGGGAGGCCAGCGTGGCTGAGGGTGGCTTGGTGCGGGTCTGCGGGCGCCCCTCAGAAGGGACAGTGTAGGTGCTGTGAATGACACGTTAATGGCAGGCGAATGCAGACAAGTTCCCAGGTGGAAAGGGGAGGGTCCTTGGTGAAACGCCACTTTCGAGCCAGGGATTACCTGACGCCTGGGTGCCAGGCTGCCCGTTAGGGTGGAGTCCACAACCGGGAGTGAGAACTTCCTTGATGCCTTTTGGCCAATCAAGTGGTTTTTCTAGGCCCACCCATGGGTGCCCATGGACCAATCAGCACACACTTTCTCCTGCACAGAGACTAATAAGCATGTACTTCTCCCACTCTGAGCCCATAGAAACCCAGGACTCAGCCAGACTCAGATACTCTTAGGATGACCTGCTTGTGAATAGGAGCTAGCCATTTCAGGTCTCCTCTCCACTGAGAGCTATTCTGTTGCTCAATAAAGCTCGTCTCTGCCTTGTTTACCCTCCAGTTGTCCACATAACTTCATTTTTCCTGGATGCAGGAAAACAAGAACTCAGGACCTGCCGATTGGTGGGAGCTAAAGGGGCTGTAACATGTTCGTGGCTGGCTCACCAAGCTGTGGGCAGTGACACGCTCCTGGACTGTGAGAGTGGAGTGGTGATCCTTCTAGGGTCCCAGACCTTAGGATTCCCCAAGCAGAGCTGCTGTAACCCTATAGCCTTCCTACCCTCTGCCGGAGCCCAGCAGCAGTCCCACACAACAGGAAACAATTCTGGGGCTGGGCCAACCCAGGAGCCATGGGCTGAAGCAGGGCAGCGGGACCGAAAGAGCTGTAAAACAAATGGGCTAGACCACGCACGCACGAAACACATCCCCCCAGGCCGCCCCGCTGCAGGCAACAAGAAGGAGAGAAGAGTTGCGGCCCTTCTGGGAGCCCAGACCTAGGGCCAGGGCTGTGACATGCTGTAACACCTGTTTGGGGGCTCTGCAGTTCCTGGCATCTCTGAGCTTTCAAGCACCACCACTTTCCCCTTGTCCAGACGCTGTTGCCCACAGCAGAAGCCGTTTTTGGTACGTCTGTTCCAGCTGCAGCCTCCCACAGAGCTGGCGCCTATGGGAGCACCCGGAGCTGCTTGTCCCACTGCAGCAAATGGTGTGCCTGATTGCGCACAGTGGCCAGACCCTGGGCTTTCTTGCTCACACACCCCTCACTGCTCCGCACCTGGCTCCTCTTTGGCAGGTGTGTTATCTGGGTCAAACGCAAGCCAAGTACAGCCTGCCAGTCTAAGTGGGCGAAATGAGCCCAGTGGGTGTGAGCAAAGCCCAAGCAGAGGTGCTGCTGGCCACAGAGGTTTCTGGCTGGCCAAGCGACACCCAAATGATCTTGTGACATTTCAATATCCTTATACACAGTTTTCCTCCTCCTTCAACCTAATCCCACACTTGTTCTAGAATGAGCTTTTAAGACTATAATTCTGATCACTATCTGCCATTTTAAAGTCATACAATGGCTGACCGTTGCCTTAAGGATAAGTCCAAGAGTACCAGATATGACACAATCTGGCCCTGATCATATCCCCCATCATCACCTCCTTGTCCCATGAGTACAATTTCCTGAACGTGATATGCTATCTCTTACCTCCTTTGTTAGCTCTCCTTAGAATACATTCCTCCTTATCACATAGCTAACTCATTCTCAAACTTCAAGATACCCTCAAGTGAAACTTTCTCTGGAGAGTCTGTACTGGCATTCCTCCAACATTTGAAGGTGTTAGATGCTTCACTTCTAAGTTCCCAAAGCACCTTGGGCACTAATCAATCATGGCACTTACTCAACTGTAATATAACTGTAAATTTACATGTCTATCTCTTCCATTGATCTTGAGCTTCTAAAAAGTAGGGACCTACTTTCATCTCCACATTACTGGAACCTAGCACAATAATTAAAATTTATTTGCTAAATAGATGAAGAAATAATTTAAGATGACTAAATGAAGAAAGAATAAAAGAATCTATAAAGCAAATAAAACAGAAACCTATATATACAAATACAATTGTTAAGTAGACTGCCATCAGATAAGTTAATTTGTTACACAGTCTCCATAGGTAAAAGAAATATGTAAAGTTTGAGTTTATGTTATACCCACTAAAAATAGAAATATATTATAAACAAAAATTATTTTTGTGGGAATATGTTTTGTAGTAAACTTCACCTGCATTTAAAGTGTTTTGATCTTTAAACTAAAAAGCCTTTTAAGAGTGCTGAAGTCCTCAACATTAAATGCTCACTTTTTAAACTCCTGACCATGAGATTCTACTTCTACCCTTTTGATCAACTAATAAGATATCCATTAGAACCAGATATCTCATGAATAGAAAATGTTGTATCCTACCTTCTGGGACTGTTGCTGTAGGCTATCATCAGTGCAAGTGCTATAAAACTTTGGTGTAGAAGGTATGAATTAATCCTAAGTAATACTAAGAGAACACAAATGCAATAGAGAAGAGCATCAATCAGAAGAAAAGGATGTGTCTCGCTTTCTATCTCTGGCTAAATGCCACAGCAAGTCTTCTCTGATCTTTTCTATGACCTTTTCAAGTACTAATTATTTTTTAAATGTTCTATGAATACAAATACATGTTTGTCATTGCCCTTCCTATGATGCATTATAAGACATTAACAAAGCAAAATAAATTTGATATTGAAGGTTTAACTGCACAGCTTTTGCATACACTTTAATAGGCAATGTAAAACCTTCTCAGCAGGTGCACTATGAGATGAAGTGATTTTTCATGAATAATTCATTTTTATTTTTTTTAAAAAAGGTACTTCTGCTAAGATACAAAGTGCAATAATGTTTTTCAAGAGAAATCGGTGACAATTCGAAGCTGTCATTGCCAATTTGTTTTAGTTCAGATTCAAAAGGTCACCCACTTGACACAATGAAAATGAAAAATGCCCGTTTCTTTTTTTGAAATCAACATGCTATGCTCCATATTTTCCATCTAAAATATTTTTGAAGCCTAAAGAGAAAAGAATTTTATGAGATCTAATAAAAATGTATACTACCACAGAAAAAAATTTATAGAACTTCCTTCAAAAATCAGTTTCAATAGAATAATAAAAAAATGTGGAAATCATCTCAGGGTCTTTTGCTGTAAAACGTCTAGAATTTACATTAAAATGCCATCTTACACTATCATGGACCAGGAAGTTCCATGATTCAAATCATAGCCTGTATAGACTATCATTAAGGATGTTTCCCTTTTTTTTTTTTTGGAAAGATTATAACTTCCCATAAAAGCTTTTACATATATTATACCTTTTCATATCCAAGATTACTGTATAAGGCAGAGCAGGTAATAATGTCATTTTTTAAGATGAGGAAATTGACAACATCAAAAATCCTGAGACAACACACTCAGAGTCACAAAACTAAGTGGTAAGGTCAAGAACCATGAATACAAAACTCTTATCAAGTGCTATGATTGCCCAGGACACCAGAATTACTATTCCTATGAGATTTTCATTTAATACAGAGCACTTTTGAATTGTAGGTAATAGAGTCCATGCTATAGGCCAAATGCAATAAGGATATATTATTTCCAAATTTTAGTTTTAAGAGAGAAAATAAATGAAAATGTAAGACATTCTGAATACATGTATTCTGAATTGTTTACTCCTAAAATATAAAATTTGGATAGATTATATTCTTTATTTAATAATATTAGACTATATTCCTCATGTAAGAGAAATTTTCTCCAAAAACACTTTTGTATCAATACTTTTTATCTCAGCTATTACTTAATAATAACACAAAAAGTAATCTGTGCCCTAATGGTTTTCTGCGAAGCATATCTGCATAGGTCAGAGACCAAAAAAGTTAAGGAATCCTTTCCAAGATATCAAAAAGAGGAAAAACTGACCTTTGTTTTCATCAGAAGAAAAAAAAATGGAATATCAAGTAATATGGCAAAACAGGTTCATATCATAATGTTCATTATAACCTTACTTAATTGGCTTTATGAAAACAAGGGTATATGAAATCCTGATGACTTGGAAATGTTTTTAGAAGCTCTGTTCTTCTAGGGATTGGGAGGCTGTGGTGGCTACTGATGCTGACACAAGTGGAAGCAGCAGGAATTGAACTCAGTTCCATTAATTCTCCGTTCCAAATTAGTTTTCCGTTATCAGCAACTTCAAATGATAGTAGCCATCTTTCTGCTCCAGAAAGCATTTTCTCCTTTCCTTCAACTGCAGGTCCTCCATTGAATTACTTTTCTTCATCATTCACATTTCCTACAGCCTCAGAAAGAGAGGATACTTTTCTAACAGTAACCCCCAGTTTCCCTCTTCCACTTGTAGGTCACCATCAGAAGTACCATAAACAAGCTTGAAACACACATGCATCACAACATGGCAGAGATCAAAGAGGAAGCAGTCACATGTGAAGAGGAGCAAATTTGAGAGGTACCCTGGCTTAATAACGATGCGCTTTTGGGAACTTATCCATTCCCGTGAAAACTAATACAGTCAAGAAAGCGAAAACTCATTCATTACTGTGAGAGTAGCACCAAGCCATTCATGAGAGATTTGACCCCGTAACCCAAATACCTTTCACTAGGGCTTACATCTCAATATTCAACATGAGCCTCAATGGGAACAGATATACCACATGCAAGCCATAACACTGCCTAACCATATGCCACCATTATCAGCTGACTCTGGTAGTACTTTCTTGTCAATATTTCTGAAACTTAGTGTCAATAGTCTGAAAAGCTATTCTAAGGGCACAATCTGAGTTCTAGACTAGAGTGCTAAGAAGGCACTAAGGCCATAATTTTGAACTCCTTAAAGGAGATCCACAAAGTACCAAAATCTCAATTAGTATTATAAATAAATGTACCAAGAACAAGAAAGACTAAGCAAGAGGGTACAGATATGAAGTATTGTTAACCTTCACTGGACAAACACTATATGCCAGAAACTGTGCCAAGCAATGGTGACAGAATGATGAATAGGACAGAAAATGGGAATAACCCCTTCCTTACATAAAGCTTAGAGTCTAGCTGAAAATATAGACTATTAATAAAATGATTAAAACAATGTGTAATGAGTGCCTTGACAAAGAAATTAAGGGTGGAACATTTACCAAGATAGGCTATATTGTAGATCATAAAACACACCTTAACAAATCTCAAAGAATACAAATTATACAACTATATTCTCAGACCACAGTGGAATTAAACTGGAAATATAACCAAAAGATAGCCAGAAAGTTCCTGAATATTACAAATTAAATGAAACACTTCTAGACAACACATGTGTCAAAGATGAAGTCTTAGCGAAATTTTTAAATATTTGGAACAAAATGAAAATTAAAATACAATTTATAAAAATGTGTGGGAAGAAGTAAAAGCAGTGCTTATAGGGAAATTTATATTGTTGAATGCAGCATATATTAGAAAAGAAGAAATATCTATGACCAGTAACCTAAGCCTCCACCTCAGAAAACTAAAGAAGAGCAATTTATGTCTGAAGCAAGCAGAAGAAAAGAAATAATAAAAATTAGAACAGAAATCTATTAAATGAAAAAGAAGAAAATGAGAAAAAATTAACAAAAACAAAAGCTGATTTTTGAAAAGATTAATAAAATTGATATAAACCTTTAGCCAGAGTAACTTGGGGGAAAAAAGGCACAAAATACAAATACCAGTAAGGAAAGACAGTTCATTCCTACTCATGTCATGGACATTAAAATAATAAAGAAATAATACATACAATTTTATGTCTACAAATTTGGTAATGCGGGGAAGTTTAAATTTTCTTTCTGAAGTTTTGATAACTGAGTCTGCTAAGATATGCTAACAAAAGGCAAATTAACAGAGGAAATGGCAAATAAATTTATTAATGTGCAAGTACATGGGAGTCACACAAAAGATGAAACTCAAGGAAGATCTAGATAGTTGAAGCTTAAAAATCCTTTTCTTAGTGGGGAAGAAAGTGTGGAATGCAGGCAATTTTAAAGGAAGAGTAAATGATTTTTAGGAGAGAGGAACGGTCCTGCAGCACAGACAACAGCCTGGGACAAAGTTCCTCCAGACTGTGTGGGAGGTGGTGACAGTTATGAGAAAGTGAGGGGTAGAACTGCACTACAAACAAAGATTGCCAAATTATGCAGATAAAGTCTCTCAGGTAACAGCCTTCAGAAGAAAAGATAAAACATCTGCTTAGGTGGACATGACAATAACCTTTAGTTTCACCTTTTGTGATTCATCTTCCCTGGTTAATGAGATTTCACACAGGGGATTGATTGCCATTGTGTTTGTTTTGAAAGAACTTTCCTTAGTCAAATAAAGGGAATTTCAGACAGAGGCCCTGTCTGCACTTGGGGAAAGAAACAAGGGAAGGTCAGAGAGACATTGATTGTGAGGCAGCTTCAACTGTCTTCCAATTTCTTTTCATTCAAGCTGCTCAGCATGTCAAAGCACCAAACTATGGTACTCCTAATAATAACACAAATAAAACGAACAAACTCCTTGAAAGACACAAAATACCAAAACTTATACCAGGAGAAGAGAAAATCTTAGTAGGCCTATATTTATTTTAAAACTTGATTCCATCAGCCCCAAATGATTTCATAAATGACTTCTACCAAACATTGAAGGAAGGCAATTTCACAATCCCTTCCACAAATAGAAACAAAGAGAACGAACGCATTCTAATTTATTTTTAAGACCAGTGTTACCGCCTACCAAAATTAGATAACATAAGAAACAAGAACTATACACCAATATCTCTCATAAACATAGATGCAAAAATCCTCAACAAAATATTAGGATATTGAATCCAACAATATAAAAAAAGAATGTACACATTTCAGGTAGAGCTGGTTTAACATAACAAAGATTAATCAGTGTAATCCACCACATCAATACACTAAAGAAGAAAACTTGTGTTATCATATTAATTAATGCAAAAAAAGCATTTGATAAAATTCAACACCCGTTCACAATAAACTTAAAAATAAAACTCTCAGCAAATTAGGAATATAAAAAAACTTCCTAAACTTAATAAAGAACGTCAACAAAAAGCCTATTGTAATTGTCCAACAGGTTCTTCCTGGCTGCTGCACAAACAAAATCAATTTACTGAGACTACGGCATTGGAATAAAGGATTTCATAGACATGAGGCTGGCCCACCTAGGAAAACTAGAGTTATCACTCAAATCAGTCTCCCTAAAGGCTCAGAAGTTAGGGGGTTTTAGGGACAATTTGGTGGGTAGGAAATGGATGTTGCAGATTGATTTGGGATGAAATCATAGGGGTGTGGAAAATGGTCCTCATGCACTAAGTCTCCTCTGTATGGGGCCACAGGATCAGCTGAGTCATGAGCCACAAGTCTGGGTGGAGTCAGTCTGAAAACATCTCAATAAACCCAATCAGGTTCTATAATAGTGATGTTATCTATAGGAGCATTTGAGGAAAGTCACAGATCTTGTGTCCTCTGGCCACACGACTCCTGAGTAGTAATGAGTTAGAGAAACTATGCAGAGTTCAAGACCTTCTCATAATCCTAACCTTGTGATTTTTCATTAGTTTTACAAAGGTGTTTAATTTTGGGAAGAGTTAGTATCATCTTTGTTTTAAAGTCAAACTATAAATTCTTCCCAAAGCTAGCTTTGTCTACACCTAGGAATGACCAAGGGCAGCTTGGAGGTCAGAAGCAAGATGGAGTCTACTATGTCAGATTCACTTATTGTCAGAATTTTGTAAAGGCAGTTTCACTATAACTAACATTATACTTAATAATGATAAAATAGACCCTTTACCCATATTGTCAAAAATAAAGCAAGGATTTCTGCCTTCATCATTCTGATCTAACATTATACTATAAGTACTAGTTAGTACAATAAGAAAGGGAAGTAAAACAACAAGAAAGGGAAGTAAAAGAAAAACAGGTTGGAAATGAAGAAATAAAATTGTCTTAATTCCTATATGAAATGATTGATTATGAAGAAAATTCCAAAGAATCAACCAAAAAATTCCTGGATCTATTAAATGAGTATAACAAAGTATCAGAATAGAAGGTTAATGTACAAAAGTCTATTGCTATTCTATATACCAGCAATGAACAATGGGAATTTTAATTTAAAAAAAATACCATTTATAATGGCACCCAATAACAGGTAAAATAATCAGGTATATCTAATGGAAATGTACAGAATATATGTGCTGGAAAGAAAATCTGATGAAAGAAATCAAAGGAAGCTCTAATGGACAACTATTCCATGTTCATGGATTGAAAGACTCAATATTGTTAAAATGTTAGTTCTTCCCAATTTGATCTATAGATTAAATGCAATCCCAAGTATAATCTCAATAAGCTATTTTGTAGTTGTAGATACACTTACTCTAAACTTTAAATGAAGAGGGAAAAGACCCAGAATACAATGCAATGCTGAAGAAAAACCAAGTTGGAAGACTCACACTACCCATTTCAAGACCTACTCTAAAGCCACAGTAAGAAAGACAGCATGGCGCTGGAGGGAGAGTACACTGAATGGAATAGAATAGAAAGCCCAAGAATAGACCTATGCAGGTACAATCAACTGATCTTTGACAAAAGAACAAGGGTAATTCAAGGAAGAAAGGAGAGTCTATTCAACAAATGGTGCTGACAACAATGAGACATTTATATGCAAACAAAAAGGAGAAAGAATCCAGACACAGACTTTAGACCTTTCACAAAAATAAACTCCAAGTGAATAATGGATCTAAATGTAAAATGCAAACTACAAAATGTCAAGAAGAAAACATAGGATATATAGAAATCTAGGTGACGCTGGGCTTGATGAAGAGACTTTATATACTACACCAAAAGCATGATCCATTAAAAAAATTAACAAGTTGGTCTTTGTCAAAATTTAAAACATCTACTCTATGATAAAAACTATTATAAGAATGAAAAGAAGAAACACAGACTGGTAGGAAATATTTTCAAAACATATATCTGTTAAAGGATTTCTATCTAAAATATACAAACAACTCTAAAACTGAATGAGAAAACAAAGAAAAAACAGAGGAAGAATCTGACTAGACACTGTATCAAAGAGGATGTTGTTGGAGTTCATAAAAGATACTCCAAAGTATGGCATTTTTAAATGCTGAGCACTTTGAATTAAAGAGAATTAAAAGGCCTTAAAAGCATCCTCAGAGCCAAGGACTTTTTGACCTTCTCCTGATATTCACCCCCAAGCAAGCAGTAGAACTGTCTCCAAAGTCCACTTATCTGAGGCTCCTCCAGAAGGAAGAGAATTGTCTTTGATCCCCTCCCTAAACTCTTACTAACCAGGGAAGATTAAACTCATGTTGCAGGAAGGATGACTGAGGAACGTCACTATACCTAAGCAGACTTTGTCACAAGCTATTGTCTGTTCTCCAGTACCATTCAATTTCTAAAGAGAATCATTTATAAACTATTGTCTGCTCTTTGAGTCTATTAAACTCTCCTAAAAATCATTTAATACCCCTCAAAATTGCCTACATTCCCCCATGTCACTCTCCTCTATGAAGAAGGTTCTATTTAAGCCTCAGCCATTTGGTCCTTCTTGGTGTCTCATATTTTGGTGGCCTTGTGCATATTAATAAATTTGTGTGCCCTTCCTCATGTTAATCTATCCTTGTCCATTTATTTCATCAAATTCTAATCTTCAGAGAGAGAGGAAAACTCTCTTTGCCCCTACAATATATAGATGGCAAACAAGCATATGAGAAGATTCTCAACACTATTTGTCATTAGGGAATTGCAAATTAAAACAACATGTGATAGAGTTCAGAACATATTACTCCAAAATATGACTGTAGGTAACCAGAATATGTCCCTTTGGCATACTGATTATTTTGGACTGGTTATGTTGAGAAACTGCAGACATGGGAGTAGTTATGAAAAATTGCTCTTTTGTAAGAGAAACTTATCTCTAGAAAGAAAATCTCCATTTATAAAGGTGTCTTCCTCTCTGCAGCAGGAAGAGAATAATAAGTAAATCACTAGAGACTTAACCAGTAGAGACGGCATACGCTTACATCTGTACAATAAATCTTACCTTTGTTTTATGGTGCTTTTCCTGGCAATCTCCTCTTAACTGAGCCTTTCCTCACAAACTTTTTTGTTTCACAGGAAGTGATATTAAAGCCTAAAGTTTAAATGTACTTTTGAGTTTACTCTGGAAATTTACTCATCTCTCTGGGTTTTCTCCCCTGTGTATACAGGCAGTATATATGTTAATAAAATGCTGTTTTTATCCTGTTAATCTCTGTTTTGCTACAATGAGTTCCAGTTAAGAACTATCAAGTGTGGAGAGCAAATTATTTTTCACACAAATGAAATACCGCTACATAATTTTTAGAAGTTAAATCCAAAAATTGACAATACCAATTACTGTCAAGGATGCAGAGCAACAGGAGCTTTCATTCATTGCTGGTGGGAATGCAAAATGATATACTTTGGAAGATAGTTTTGATTCAGGGCAGGAGATGCCCAAAATTGGGGTTAAGCCCAGGAAGGTTTCTGACTTCACTCAGGAAAGAATTCAAGGGTGCTTAGGTAGTAAAAGAAAACAGCTTTTTATTGAGGTAGCAGTGTTACTGCTCTGTGACTGCTCTTGCAGAGAAGGGCTACCCCATAAACAGTATGTTGAGATTAGCAGTTCAGGTGCATTTATACCCACTTATAATTACATGTAAATTAAGGGCCAGATCATTCAGAAATTTCTAGAAAAGGGGCAGTAACTTCCAGGTGTTGCCATGAAAAAGGGTGTTAAGGTCTGGGTGTTGCCATGGCAATGGTAAACTGTCATGGTGCTGGTAGGTGTGTCTTATAGATTCCCGTTGGCCAAGGTACTTAGAACCTAAAGATTTATAGCCAATTAAACATTCTAGGTCAATGGAGGTGAGGAGGCACTCATTATCTCTTAAAATATTTTTGAGAGTCAAAAACTAAAAGACAAAAATAAGATTATATATCAGTAAAAAACAAGATTACAGAATCAAGCTATATTGGGGAAAAACATTGCTCCCAAAGACCTCTGAGACAAAACACTTTAGCATCAAGCCACAATTTTAGTCAGAATCAGAAGAGAAAAACTCACTGGAGATGATGAAAAAGGAGACAGCCATTATTCCAGGCCTTCTTAAAGGGAGATAAACTTGGAAGTAAAACAATAGTTGAATATGTTAGATATTAATCTGAGAAGTTTTAAAAGAAATTGGTTATAGTACCAAGAACAAAAGTTCCTCTAATTTAGGAAATCAATACCTTAAGAAAGCCTGGTTCTAATATGGAGACCATTTTCTAAAAAGTCTACCACAAATAGTATTTCTTTAATCATAGCAAGCTTAATCCTAAACAAAATTACTTTTATAAATTCCCCTTCACAAGCCTTATCCTCACTTATGCAGACTAGCTACATTATGCTTGGACTTTCTGACTTGTCCTACCTTTTCTACCTTTTTCTTAAATAACCAACCATTTTACCTAGGAAAAGGATTTATTATTCAAAATCCTTTCTCATATAAAATTACCCTTTCTTTACATTCTTCCTAGCCAAAAAAAAAAAAAAATGCACTTTCTATCCATAACATTCTTCACCTCTCTTTTCTACTAATTGGTTTTCTCATATTTTGAAACTCTCTTTTAATAATTTGCAAGCTGACATATATATAATATATACATAAAATACATATTTTATATATATATATTTCTTTTCCCAATAAAGAGTACAATTTTTGGTATATTTTCTATGTTTTCTATGAACCTAGAAAGCAAGAAATCCTGACTTGCCCACCAGACATTGACATTTTATAGATGAGAATCATTTTACAATTTAAGATTTTAACTACACAAAGCTCACTATTTAAAGTCATTTTAACCATTCTAAAGCCTATGGACGTCAGTTTATTGTAAAGTTACAGTTTAGAAGCCACAACATTATTTTCAAACTAAAACATTTAAACTGGCCTTATTTGTTTAATTTATGAGTGAGTTTATAAACCAATTTGTCAAATTTGGTTTATAAACCAATTTGATAGCATCCTAGACATAACACCCATCACAATACCTGTATGTACACATATACAAGCATATCAAACAAAGCGACCTATACAATACAACTAGATCCAAGTTATTTCAAAATTGGGACCTGTCTACCTGGCCAAATTTAGTTTGCCTCAATAGGTATAGAAAACAGGAAGAGTCAGGGAAGGGGATCCCATAGCATTAAGTAAGGAAGGGAGGGGGGAAAGTGTATTACTCAAAGGGAGATCCTGGAGTCCCTCAACCACTGGAGGGCTTGCCAGGCAGTGGAAACACTGAAGAAAAACGTTTGAGTGGCCACCTGTCTGCCACTGCACAAAGCCATTCATAGAGTCAAGTGTCTAAGACCCCTAGTAAACTTACTTGAGCAAGGTAGCTTGCTGGGGCTAGTGGAAGAAGGTTGGCTCTAGTATTGATGGGGAGTTTTTTTCTCTCTCACAGGGTGTGGTTAAGACATTCTCATTGTCAATGGCCCTTTGGCTTATAGTATACACCCTGATTCTAGCCCAGGGGCCGGCGAGTCAGGAACTCTTCTTTGGGCATTTCAGATGCCAATCTTGTGACACTTTCTTGGGACAGGTAACCCTGAGTGGGTAGGGAGCTTAATGAAACTGTTAATAATAGCATTTTTTGGCTATTTTCTTTCTTTTTTTTAACCTCTTTTGCCCTATCCCTATTGTAAACTTTAGAGGTGATGATTAAGAGTTGACTAATAGAGGTTTGGGGTTCCATTGCTGCTTTCTAAAGCTTCCTTCTAATACTGGGGTAGAGTGAATAATAAACTACATACTAAGGAGAGTTTTCCCTTAGGGGTAGTCTGGGTCTGTATTAGTATATTTCCTGAGTGCCTCAACCAAATGACCCTAAAACAGAGCAGGATTTTTGTTTTATCCCTGACTGATTTCTCCAACCTTGGCATAATTAACTGGCTTAACTTTTTTTCCCACAACACAGTAAGCACATGACAATACTTGCAAGTCTTGACAAATTAAAGAACATGGTCACCTTAACAAATATCTCTATGAACTTTTTTCGATCCTCTGAAAATTGCTCATATTTTGACTGGAAAAAGCCAAATCACACTTAGAAAATTGGACATATACTCCAAGTGTTACTTTATTTCCACCAGCTACATCCTGCAATTGACACAGGTTCGACTTTAGAGACTGATGTGGGACCCCACTCCTGGTGGTACTGTTTGAGCTTAATTTCTCAGGCAGTAAGAGCTATAAGCTAGGGCTAGTGGATAAGGGGAAGGGGTACCTGATGGCCTTGGGGTGGAATCCTTCATTAGAGAATGAGTAGGATTCCCCCTGACCAGAATTGAGGGACTGAGGAAGATCCAGGGAGCATTAGGGCTTCTAGGGAGAGAAGCTTGGAGATCCCTTAAGGATAGCTTAGGGGTAGCTTCCTGGTGGTGGAAGTAACATAAACCAGTAAAGGACCATAAAAGCCTGTACATAAGGTATCTCCTCACATTGTCCTTATTTACAGCATGAATCTATTTGTAAAATAACATTACAACATAAAGAACCATGCCTAGGCCAGATGTGTTGGTTTTCTACTGTGTAATGGACCCAAAAAGTGTTGGAATCGAAAATGAGTTTCTTTTCCTTTAAGTCAAATTTGAATTTGCTCTAGTAGCCTAAAAGACACCCTAGTGGAGAGTCCTCTGGGATGCTCATCATTGTCCCCACGTCTAACAAGGATTTCTACACGACACAGAAGACTTTCTAAATCTAGTAAGAGAGAAAGCAACTAGGCCCTTGCTATTTTTCCCCTTTTAGTTTTTCACTTCCTGCAAAGAAGGTATAAGTATAGTTAGCAAGTTATGAGAGTGGATTATAAGTGTTTTCCAGTGAACAAAATACGACAAAGGAAGTATTTTTTTAACTAAGTGTAGAAGGAAAAGTGTAAATAAAGTGACAAGAAAAAAAAAAATGTCGTTTTGAAAAATGATAACTTTAGAGCCCAAAACAAGAGAAGGCAAGACCAAGATTCCCCCAGGGTGGGCCTCTAACCTACAATCCTAAAAGAAATGTCAGTGCCAAAAACCCTCGAGAATCCAGGAAGCTACTAAAAACACCAAATGTCTAAAACCCGCAGTACTTGAATATTGGCCAGTGAGGGTCTCTACAACTAATGCCAGAAGACCCAGAGTATCTGGGAGACAACCAATGCTGAAAACCCCAGAGCATCCTGGGAGCAGCCAACAGAACCCCAAAGGCCTGGTTGGGGTCACAGAACAATGTGACTCTGGCATTTCAGAGTCCTGCAAACAAAACATTAATTTTAGGACTGAAAATAAAATGACTGGTGGGGCAATAAAACGGAGCCAAAAGAAAAAGGACCGGGGAAGGGGTAACGAGGGTGTGTTTCAGGGCATTCAAAGGACAGGGGACTTTAAACTGACCATTTAGCCAGAGGCTTTTATTCCCTAGCTCACCCAATACTATGGGAAGTGGGGAAGTGAGGACACTCATCAATCCACAGGAGCCAAAATGGCGCTGATGAATCTCCCACGTGGGACCCAGTGAGCTTTCTTCAGGTTCCCCAGGTTGGGTGGGCTCAGCTGTTACAGTGGGAGTGGCCAGTACAGGGACCAGTAACCCGCTAGCCTGCTGGTTACTGGTCAGAGTGGCAGGTATTGTACAAGACAGCAGTACTATGATCGCTTGCCTGTCCACTCACCTCCACCGCCTGTCTGGAAAAATGAGGGCTCTGAAAAGAGCCTTTGCTTCGTGCTGTAACTCTTGCAGGGTCAGCAGCTCTTCAGTGTTACAGCCTCAGTGTTACAACTCTTGCAACCTCAGTCACTGACCCCTTTATCATCTCTCTTCTTCTCTTTGCTCATCATCTCACTGGTGGCTGTCTCTTGCCACAACCTTGCCAACTACTAACCACTGCTTCTCTCATCGTCATCTTCTCTCTTCAGCCCCACTTCGGGTACCACTTGATGTAGGGTGAGCAAGCCCTAAAATTGGGGCTTAGCCTTGGAAGTTTCTTGGCTTTGCTCAGTGAAGAATTCAAGACCAAGCTGGTAGTAGAAGAAAACAGCTATATTGAGGCAGCAGAGTTACAGCTCTGTGACTTCTCCTGCAAAGCAGCACTACTCCATAGGCAGTGTGTTGAGAGCAGCAACTCAGGGGCAGTTCTACAGTCATATTTATACCCACTTTTAATTACATGCAAATTAAGGGAAGAGTTATTCAGAAATTTCTAGAAAAGGGGTAGTAACTTCCTTGGAAAGGAAGGAAGGGGCAGTAAGTTTTGGGTATTGCCATAGCAATGGTAAACTGTCATGGTGCCAGTAGGTGTGTCTTATGGAAAAGTGCTTTCAGTGCCTCTTCCTGTTTCAACCAGTCTTCAATCTGGTCCAGAGTTGAGTCCCACCTCCTACCTCAGTTTGGCAGTTTCTTACAAAGCTAAACATTATGTAACATTACTAGAAAATCCAGCAACTGCACTCCTAGATATTTACGAAGCTAATTTGAAAACAAGTCCCAAGAAAATATGCATATAAATGTTTATAACAGTTTAATTCATAGCTATCAAAAACTAGAAACAACCAAGATGTTTTCTATATCTGAATTCATAAATACACTCTAGTATATGTTAATACACACAGTGCAATGTCACTGAGTGATAAAAAGAAATGAGTTATTAAGCCACAAAATGGCATAAATAAATCTTAAGTGTATATTCTATGTGAAAGAAGCCAATTCGAAAAGGCCATGTAATATGTGGCTTCATTTACATGACATCATGGAAAAGACAACATGATAGGGATAATAAACATATCAGTGGTTGCTAGCAGGTCAGGTGGGTGAGGAGAGTTGAATAGGTGAAATTATGCTATATGACATTGTCATGTTGAATATAAGACATTAAGCAGTTGTGCGGTAGCTCACGCCTGTAATCCCAGCACTTTGGGAGGCCAAGGCAGGCGGATCATGGGGTCAGGGTTTCGAGACCAGCCCAGCCAACATGGTGAAACCCCATCTCTACTAAGAATACAAAAAATTAGCGGGGCATGGTGGCAGGCACCTGTAATCCCAGCTACTCAGGAGGCTAAGGAAGGAGAATCGCTTGAACTGGGAGGCAAAGGTTGCAGTGAGCAGAGATCACATCATTGCACTCCATGTGAGTGCAATGGGTGACAGGGCGAGACTCCATCTCAAAAAAAAAAAAAAAAAGTGGGGAAAAATGGACAAATTGCCCATGCAGAAGAATTCCAAATAATTTATGTTGCTATTCTGTCCCCAAGGAGGTAAAGCATAGCTCCCCACTCTCTTAAGTGTAGGCTGTACATAGTGACCTTCCAAAGAGTATAGTATGTAAGGGAAGCATGGAAAGAGTAACTATACAGTGGAGAAACCTGACAAGCTGATGATATTTAGGTAAAGATGAAGAAACCCAGCCAGCAGATGAAAGTCCACATCAACAGTGATAAGTCACATTGAAAGCATGCACCCTGAATATGATAGAATGAAAATGGAGCATTGCCTCTATGGTTCTCCTCCCAAAAACATTTAACCCAAGTCTAATCATAAGAAATACATCCTACAAATTCCAATTTAGGGACATTCCAGAAAATGCCTGAGCAGTGCCTTTCAAAACTGCCAAGGTTATCCAAAACAAGGAAAGTATTAGAAACTGTCACGGCCAAGAGGAACCTAAACAAACATGACACTAAATGTAGTATGGTATCCATTAAATGTAATGATACCATGAATAGAAAAAAAAGGACATAAGAAAATATGAATGAAGTGTGAATTTTATTTACTAATAATGTATCAATATTGATTCATTAATTATAAAAATCATACTATATTAATGTAAAATAATAATGAGGGAAATGGTGTGCAGTATATGGGGAATCTATGTAATATCTCCATAGGCCTTTTCTGAATCTAAACCCATTCTAACATTAAAAGTTAATTTTAAGAAAACAATTTGCCAACTTCTGGGGATGATAAAGAAACAATTCGTCTTCTTGAAAACTAGTAAATTAAGGAAAATAATCATGCATTTATCCTGTCATTCCTAAATAAATTGGACCCTGAGTAATTTTGGTAGCTTTGTAATATGGCAATGTGGCTGAGATGAATTATGTACTTGAGAATTCCCTTTCCTGTGTGTTTTCAGTTAGGCTGGGTGAAAAAGATAATCGAAGGCGCATGCAGTATGAGACCTGTAGTGGCTGCCAGCACAGTGGACAGGAGAGACCAGTCTTCCTAGAGTCAAGCTGCTTGAGAATGTAGCCCAAAGCGAGTGGTAAACTTCATCTTTGGCTAAATATCAGCAAGATACTGATATTCAATAAACTAGTACAATAAGGGAAAGTTGAAAATAATTTTGAAAGGAGAGAGTGAGCAAGACAGAAAACAGTCTTTTATAACCTAGTTTAGAAAGTGACATCCCATCACTTTTGCCATATTCTATTCCTTATAAGAGAGTCATTGGTCCTAGTTTACACTCAAGAGGAGGGGATTACGTCTAGCATGAATACCAGGAGGCAGGGATCACTGAGAGCCATTTAGAATCTGCCTACCACAGTTTGCCTTGTGACTCCGCACTGACTCACATCCTTCCACATACAAATCACACTTATCCCCTCCCAGAGTCCCCACAATTCTCATCCCATCACACCATCAGCTCAAAGGCTAGAATATGACACCCTCCAAATCAGATTGTATACAGACGGGGCTCCTCGGGTATAGTAACTATTTATTTTCCTTCTTAAAAATTAAAGATGCTTAATTTCCAAATCTAAAATTTAAAAATATTATTAACTTCAAGGTAAATGCATCCTTCTTGTCATTAGCAAATTGTACACGATCCATCATAGATATTCCAAAGCAAATATTTAAGTGCTAAAGAGGAGATATTTTAGGAGAGCTTAATTAACAATTGCCAGGTATATTGATTAATCTTGACAAACGACTTTATTAAATGTTAATGAGAATCTAGAAGACTGACAACAATTTCTGAAGTTAGGTGGCAGATCAAGACTCAGATACTTGATTAATCCTAATTCTTCCCTGTCCTATTTTAGTGTGTCAAAATGACATTTGTGACATTTGTCAACTGATATCAAAGAAGTAAAAAAGAGAAAATGTATTATGCTCCCTAAAATAGTTGAAACTTTCATTCACAAATGACAGAAGCACACTTTAAACTAGTATAAGCAAAAATGGAATAAGGAATTTACTTGTTCATGAAACTGAGAAATGTAAGGCAGAGCTGGAGTCAGACGCAAATGAGACCTCAAACGATATTGTCAAGCGTTTCTGCTTCCCTTTCTCTCCAGCTCTCAGAACCACTTTTATGAGAGTGTCAGAAAATTCTCCTCTTTAGGCACATATCAAATGACCACAGAACACACAGGAAGATCTCCTTTTTTGAGTTAGTATATAAAAATTTCAGAGAAGGCCTCTGATTGGTCCAGCCTGGATCACATGTTCGTTGGGCTGATTTTTTAATTAAGAAGAAGGGTACTGTCATCACAAACACACCAGAACTGGAGTAGAAGAGGGCCAGTCCCCTAAGGAAAGGCAAGGAATAGGGTAGAGCAGGTGGGGAGGGGATCTTACCAGAGGAGGAAAGAAAAAGCTGGACAGGTTAAAACAGTTTTGTTATGCTGTCTTAATAGTAAATCGAAATCAATTATTATGTGAGTTATCCAGCTACATCTAAAATGTACGAAGATACCAACATTTCAGTTCAAGCAAGTTTACCTCGGCCAAGATTTCTCTGCTTTCAAAAACTAATAATCTTCAAAGTCATTCGTATCTATTATGTATTTAAACTTTCAATTTGTTGGTATTTAATGCTACACACCATCACTAGAAGAAGAATTATATGCATTTGCTTTTTAATCTGAGTAAAGATTTACCTTATCTTAGTCTGAGTTCACTGCTGTTGTAGTAGATGTTTAAATAGTTTTTAGATATGACTCAACTGTAAAAGTTCTCTAATATAACTCTTCCAATAAAAAGCATGGTATATGCAAACACAACACATTTATAAAAGTAATCTAGCTCCTGTAAGAAGGTAATACTACTGAAGTGTTGTTGATACATTGTTTTAAATTGTTTTCAACTATTTTCTTTGAAAATAAAATGATAAAAAAACTGAAAAATGAATAACTTGATGAGTTACTTTAAGATGAACTCTAACTACCACGCAGATCATAAAGTAGAATTTTGCAAGCTACCCAGAAACTCCTCCATGTAACTCATCACAGTAATAAGTCCCTTATTCTCCTAAATTTAATCACTGTTCTGACATTTGTAACATTCACTTCCTTCTGTTTCATTATCATATTATCACCTAAGTATGCATCCTTAGACACTATAATTTAATCTTGCACCCTCTTTAAGAATCTGATGTGTCTTTTAAGTCTCTTTTAATTTATAGGTTCCTCCCTCACCCCTTTCTTCTTATAATATATCTTTTAAATAACTCAGTGCATTTGAACTATAGAATATCCCAGCAGGTTCCTGTAGCAGTTTAATTATTTCAAGTCTGTTCCTTCAGTTCTCTTAATTATTGTGTAAATTGCTAATAATCTTGAATAAATCCTTTTCTGTTTAAACTAGTCAGAGTGGTTACAAATGCCCATAGCTAAAAAATACATGTATAGTAGAATATAAGATGAGGATGAAAGTTATCTGTAAGAAAATTTTTATTGAAATTTTATTTAGAAATAAATATGGCTGGGTGCGGTGGCTCATGCCTATAATCCCAGCACTTTGGGAGGCCAAGGTGGGTGGATCATGAGGTCACGAGTTTGAGACCATCCTGGCTAACACAGTGAAACCCCATCTGTACTAAAAATACAAAAAATTAGCCAGGCGTGGTGGTGGGCGCCTGTAATCCTGGCTACTCGGGAGGCTGAGGCAGGAGAATAGTGTGAACCCAGGAGGCGGAGGTTGCAGTGAGCCAAGATTGCGCCACTGCCCTCCAGCCTGGGCAACAGAGTGAGACTCCATCTCAAAAAATAAATAAATAAAAATAAATAAATCCACATTATTAGAAGTAATGTTGCAGCTTAGTTTATTCATGTCATGTAGACACTAAGACAACTTTTTCTAAAAGTGTTTATCTTGAATTAGAGATCCATATGCAGATCTCTATCAATGAGATTATAGTAGGTAAGAATATGTGATGATATAGGTGAAAATCTCTATGCAGAGATGAAAAAAAATGTGGCAAAATTTAGGTTTGTAATATTTCCAGTAAAACCCAAATTAGCTTTAGAATTTGAAAAGCAAATATGATTTCACCTTTAATGAGCATAAACAATGTACATGATACCACCAAGAAATAATGGTAATCACCTGTCCTTTTACTTCACTGAAATGATCATATAACTTAAGGAAAAAGACGAAAGATTCAAACATAGACAATACCCTTAGCAAAAGGCAAAGTCTGCAAGTGTGAAGTGACTTTAAGTGTAATTACTACTAGATTTAATGTAGTAAAGATTAATGAAGATGCATAAGTATTCCTTAAAGCTAGCTAGAAAATAGCAAGTAAGGCATTGACAAATGGAATGTCATCATTCTAATGCAATACTTTTATTGACTACCCTTATTCAGTAGGTACAAAAGGAAATACAGAGGAAATGGCTAGATAATAATATAATAAACTTACCACATATTGTATGTTTTCCATTTAACCAGGCAATGGTCCAAAAATAAAATTAATGTTATAGCCAATGTATTCTTGGCATTACCCAGAGTTGTTGAAAGTTCTTCAATAACAGAAACAATAAGAAAAGAGTGTTGAGATACATAACATAGGATAGGAATGTGTAAATCATGTCATAACAGAGATACTAATTGAAATAATGCTAAAATATCTGCACATTCACACATTATAAAGTAATATAAAGAAGGATCTATTCCAAAATCTCCAGGTTGGAATGATTCACTCTTTGTAGTCTAGGCATTTGGTTGGTCAGTTATGTCTTAATACCAAAATTCACTTATACATTAACATATGTCTACACAATACTGAAAGACAGCAGCCTACAGTAGAAATGACAGATGTGTGGCAGACACTGTGTTATTTGCACCAAATATGTCAGATTCTCTTAACTAATGATAGAACTCTTTCCTGAGGACATGGGCAAAGATTCAGAATCTCAACTCAGGGATCCAGGCAGCTACTACTAATGGAACAAACACGGATGATCCTTGAGACTGTGTCTATTTGCCCTCCCTGGCCTGCAGTAAATAGGTAGAAGGATAACCTTGAATTATTTGAAAATAGATAAGCTAAAAATACCTGGTAATAAGCAGTTGAAACAAGTATCATTAAAATTTCCAACGAATGATGCTTCATAATGGAAAAATTATTAACTTGAGTTTGAAAAATCATGTTTCCTTGACTGGTATGATAAGTAGTCAATGATTTAAATCCCTTGTTTTTCAAATCATAGTCAACCTAATCTTTTATACTCCATAGAGTGCTTATGTTAATTCTCATAAAAATAATATTTTATAAAAAGTAAGGTACTGCTATGAGCATGTTTTTGAAGGAAGCAATGCATGTTTGTGAAGGAAACACAAATGTAACATAGACTAACCATAATGCACCAAAATTTAATATATAAAAGCATGTTTCTTTGAAAATGCAAATTCAATTTTCACCTATTTTGAACTTCTACTATAGGTGATGCACCTTTGGAGATTACACTCCTATGCAGTAGTCCAAAATATGAGCTCTGGAATCCTAGTGCCAGGGGTCAAATCATGGCCCTCTCACTCCCTAACTGACCTTGGTGACTTCTCTAAGCCTGAGTTTTCCCATCTATAATATGAAGTAAAAATATTAGCTGTGTCATTGTGAAGTTGTATAAACTCATGATATATTATAATGCAACAGTACTACACCGTCTTCAACTAGTGAACACTCAACAAGATTTAGAAGCTATTGTTTTTATTATTGTTATTGTTGTCATTGTAATACAAAGATCAATATGACTAATTTAATATTCTCAAATCCTCTTTCAAGAGTCTGGGAGCATAGGGTGGGAGGGGAGGTGGAGAATGGGGAAGTGGGAGAAAAAACAGAATACATCTAACAGAATAATATGAGAGATAGAATAATATTGGTATATTGATAAAAAAACTGTTGTATCAATTCAACTGGTATCAGAATTCAAGTTCAGGTGAAAGGGCTAAGAAGGTCTTCATCGAGAAGATGAAATTTTGAGAAAGGCATGAGATGGTGCCTATGATTTCAACAGACAGAAGGGTCAACATGAGCAAGCTGGGAAAGAAAGCAGAGGACATGTTTGGAGACTAATGAGTCAGAAATTAAGAATAAGTAAGGAAAAATGTGAAAATATAATTTGAAAGTTAGGCTGAACCATATGCTAATGGGTCAAGATGCTGTGCTGAAAGTTTGAAATTGAATAAAATGAAGTTAGAAACTCAGCATGTAATACAGAGCTGGAAGTCTGTTTATAGTAATAAATCATAACAGGATATTTTTATGGGACAATGACGACTCCCCACACCCAAAGTCAAAGGCCAGTCAAGTGGGCTTTTTTATTCTTTTACTTTGAATTATAGTAAATATTATTTTTGTTAATATTTCTAAATTAAAGTTTTGCAAAATTTAGTTAATCTCAGAATTTGCACAATGTTTACTCTAAACTGTTCGTTACCCTCTCAAATGATAATCAATGAAAATATACCATATAAAAGAAGTACACATAACTGCTGTTTTAAAACATATATATAATACCCAGATAATAATCCACATTAAAAGTGACATGTTCAAAATCGAAAGATAATCTTCAGATATTCTTTTCTTATTACAAGGAATTATGAACCTCTGAAATTTGTATTTATCTAAGTAGCACTGGACTTGGCTTTATAAAGACTTGAAAACAGGCATATAAGCTTCTCTTCAATCAAGGTTATCTACATAAAGAATCCAGATACATCATTTTTTAAAATAATAAAATAAAATAACATGTTAAATGGCAACAATAAAGTAAAAAATAAAGGGAGCTAACCTTTTTTGAAAGTTATGTAGTTTACATCCCACGTCTCACTGAATCTGCCCAGCAGCTCCATTTTTACAGATCAGAGAGGTTATCAAGACGTCATCTTCCCAACAGGTGAGGCTAAGCCCGGACTCGGGAGCTAGAAGTTCAAATGCTAGTGCTGCCTCTAAAGGCTTTGTGATCTTAGGCAAATGCTTAAGCCTCTTTAAGTCTCAATTGCTTCATCTGTTAAACTGGGAATATAACAGTATTTGATAAACCCAGATGTTGTGAAGGCAAACTAAAGAGTATGTATGAAATAATTACACCCTATGCTAGCATTTACTCGAAGTATGTTCTGAGGAATTCAAGTCCTAGAAGATTGTTGTGACCACAAATGAATCTATAGTTTTACAGATTGGCTCTTGGGAATGACTATATATAATTTTTACCCTTTGGAGATTTATAGTGTTAAGACTCTGATAAATCTTGTAGTCAAATATTTTAAAATGTAGCTTTAACTTCATTTAACCCATAATTTTTCAAATTTATTTTTACATAGAATATTATTTTACTCTTTTCCCTTTCATTGCTTTTACTGTCTTTTATTCCTTTTTCTTCCTTTCTTTCTTTGTTCATTTTTATGCAGTATTTAAGCCCCTATAGCCAAAGAAAATTATTCCACATAATATTTTTTCTAGGAAGCACTTTATAACACAGTTAGCTGGCATTCATAGCAGGCATGAGAGAGTTAAACAATCAGTAATATAAAAGTTCAAATGTGGAAGAGATACATGAGAAACGGCATGACCTAAGAGGCCTTACAAAAGAAACTTGACGCAGAGATAAAAACTTAGACAAACAGAAAGAAAGGCAGACTTACATGGGCAGAGTAAACACAGTTTAAATGGAGAGTTCGTAAAGATAATAATATTGACGGTGATGCCAGATATGATGGCTATTACATACCAAACACATAGTATTCATCAGGCATTATCTCCTTTAGCAGGTGAGAAGTCTGGTGAAGTAGACTAGCACCAAAGTTGAGAAACTCTGAGTACTATCTTAGATAGCTATCTTGTTGATAAAATCCCTGGAAAATTTAAGTGTTCAATCAATTCAAAAAGCATTCATTGAAAACTGATCTTCTAAGCAATATGCTAGATACTTTGTGTAAGAGAAGTAAAGAATTGGTATCCTGAAAGCAAATTAAAAGGCAGTAAGTTGGAGGAAAGAGAATATAGGTAGGGAGACCAGATAGCAAGATACCATGTGAATCGAGGTATAAAATGATGAGGGCCTGGAGACAGTCAGGATTAAGGTAGAAAACAAAGAAAAGATTAGATGAGAAATCAGTTCTGGGTGTCACATGATTAAAAGAGTGATAATTGAGACTAAGAATGGGTTAGCCCTCTAAAGAAGGATCTTTAAACTGCAGATTTTGGTACATTAGGGTTTGTCAAATGGGTTTAATGGATCACAACCAATATCTTACTGCATTCGAAGAAAAAGAAAATAAAACACCTGAGTGTACCTACTCCCTAAGTATTGTTTCATGAAACTTTTATTTCAGAAATACATACTATAGATGTGTGCATTGGGTCACATGTAGTTAAAAACTTCTATGCAAATAAAGAATGAAATAAAGCAGTGAAATCAGAAAAATGAGAGAATTTTAAGGAGAAGATATCACATACCAATTACAAAAGAACTAAACACAACGATTACTTAGAGAAAATTCTGGGACTTACATGAAGTAGGGTCAATCAGAAAAGAGCAGACACTAGACTAAGAAATATCATATGTTTATTATTTTTTATTCATAGGCTATTAACTTAATAAACTAATATAGCTCAATCATGTGTAAAGATGACCAAATATTTTGAATTACTTTCCTGTCTTTGATAGGCTTTTCTTTTCTTAATTAGTTTCAGTTAATAATAATTCAAATATTTAAGACCTGTAAACTATTGAGAAAATCTATAATTTATGAAAATATGACCCCTAACAAACAAAAAATAAATCACTAGTCATATAGACATGCAGAAAGTGTCCTTAAAAGGATTAAGATCCAGTTCCATTCATACCAAAAGCCTTTGACAAGGCAAAAGTTATGCTATTCTTCCAAAAACTGTACCTTGATTTATTGATGTTTATTATCCTTTCCGTTCAAATACTGCATCAAGCACAAGCTATTTTAAAACATTGAAAATACTGCTCTAGGTTAAGAAGAGATAAGGGACTTAGCTGTTACTGTCAGTTGTTTGTGCATTACTTTGACATTTTACAAGACAAGGCATTCGGCCATCTCTGGTTGTCTAGATCTGCAGTGGATGTATTTCAATGAATACTAAATTTGAAGAAAATTTACTGAATTTCTAGTATGCAGACATTTCAACAATATTGTAGTTTCTCACATGTAAGAAATTAACAATCCTGTAGGAGTTCTAATTATATAATGAACCACAATTAAGGCAGAATATGCTATGTGCCATTCTAGAGATAAAATCCAGGGTCAAAAGGGTTTCAGAGAATAAAGATACCTTTTATTTTTTACTATGATGATTGGTGAAGACTTCATAAGAAGCGTGACTCTTTAACTGGTTCTTGAAAAACAATAAAACTCTGACAGGTCAAAATTAGAAGTAGAGATTCATGACCTAAGAAGATAAATAAGATGAGGAAAGGAGAGATGAAGATTCACAGTCAACCAGTTTGAATACATCATAAGGTATATGTGCAGAAGGGCGGATGATGCTGTAATGAGCTACCCGGATCGCCCTCAGGAATGAAGGACCTACATTCCAGCCTCTGGAAATTCTACCAACTTACAGTCCTTAGATGTCAGCCCTCTCCAGAAATATACTATGCCTAAAAAAAGCCATTACTAAGTATATACCCAAAGGATTATAAATCATGCTGCTATAAAGACACATGCACACGTATGTTCATTGTGGCACTATTCACCATAGCAAAGACTTGGAATCAACCCAAAAGTCCATCTGTGACAGACTGGATTAAGAAAATGTGGCACATGACACCATGGAATACTATGCAGCCATAAAAAAGAATGAGTTTGTGTCCTTTGTAGGGACATGGATGCAGCTGGAAACCATCATTCTCAGCAAACTATCGCAAGAACAGAAAACCAAACACCACATGTTCTCACTCATAGGTGGGAACTGAATAAGAACAATGAGATCACTTGGACTCGGGAAGGGGAACATCACACACTGGGTCCTATTATGGGGAGGGGGGAAGGGGGAGGGATTGCATTGGGAGTTATACCTGATGTAAATGATGAGTTGATGGGTGCTGACGAGTTGATGGGTGCAGCACACCAACATGGCACAAGTATACATATGTAACAAACGTTGTGCACATGTACCCTAGAACTTAAAGTATAATAAAAAAAAAATAAAAAAAATTAAAAAGCCAGCTGAATCAAGGTCACTCTCCCATCATGGGCCGGCCCACATTTAACTATTGACTGATGCAGAAGTACAAAGGCACTCACTGCAATGCAGAGCAACTCTGACAGCCATCCCAGCTTCAGAGCTCCCAGTTCAGCTGAAGCCTTCGTTGAGACTACGTCACATCCCAACTTCTACTGCCAAACTCTCTTTCATTTACTTCCTTGACCTCCACAGGAGTTGATCCCAACACTGCTTCCTAATAAGCTTTCTGCACACTAATATCCATCTCAGAGTCCTTTTTTGGGAAGCCAACCTATGACAAGAAGCATTGATAGAGATTTCTGATTTTTAAGATGAAGAACAGAAAGCATTCTACTCTTTTGATTGATTTTGTCCTCTAAGATACTTCCCAGAACTCACAAGTAGATAAAGAAATAGAAATTCCATATTCATTAAAACCAAGAGATATATTCGAACTCAAAGTATAATATAGAAAGAAGGAAAATAAAAACCAATGCATTTAGCAAAATATTGGCTGATTAGACTTCAAAGCACTCGGGAGAGAATAACAAAATCCATTTGCCCCACATATCCATGAAGATTGTTTGAGGACTGAACTTTGTCCCCATAAATCCACATGTTGAAGTCTTAAATGCCCACCCCTCAACCCAGTGCCACAGAATGTAACTGTATTTGGAGATAGATCTTTATAGAGATAGGTAATTAAGCTCAAATGAAGTCCTAGGTGGGCCTTATATGACTGGTGTGCTTAAAAGAGGAAATAAGGACACAAACATACAAAGACACAGAAAAAGATAGTGATTTCCAAGCCAAGAGGCAAAGCCTTCAGAAGAAACCAACTCTGCCCACAATTTGATCTTGAACTTGACTCAAGAACTATCAGAAAATAAATTCTGCTGTTCAAGTCACACTGCCTACTGTGTTTTGTCATGAAGGCCCAAGAAGACTATGGCTCTTATCTCATATCTCATACCTAAAGATCTTAAGCTATTTGAGAAAACTCAAAAGAACAATTAAAGCAAGAGATTCAAAGGAAACACAACCAGCATAGAATATAACAGCAAGCTTCAAAGTAATCATCTTCAATTTTCTAAGAGAGATAAGAGAACAAGTTATATCAGGAAACAAGATATAGACCGCTATGAAGATAACAAAAAAACCCAAACAAGTTCTTTTAAATTAAAAATGTAACAGATAGAATTAGAAAAAGTTAATAGCATATTCAAAAAATAAATTTAGAAATTAGAAAATTTCCCAAAAAAATGAATAAAAAGAAAAGAGTTAAGAGAGTAGGAGAGAAAAGAAAATTAAAAGACCAGTTGAGGAAGGCCAATATTCAGCTAAAAGGGAGACCATGTGACATTGCTCTAGCTAATAAGATGTAAATGTAAGTCATTATTGGGTAGAGCTTCTAGGAAAATATTTTAAAAGAGAAAAGACTCAGAGGGCTCAAGTTTTCTGCCTGTTTTCTTTCTTTCTTCCTGTCTGAAATATAGATGAATGCTGAAAATAAAGCATTAATCTTGCAACCTAGAAGTGACGTGCATGATATAAATAGTCACATGAGAAGAACTGGAAAGTCAGAATCGAACTTGGCATAGTGAAGCCTATTCATCATCACTGAGCTGCCTATCTCTGGACTTCTAACTATGTGGGCAGCATTGAACTCCTTTATTTATAAGGCACAGTGTAGCCAAGTCTTCTATAATTAGCCAATGCAGTACTATTTCATTATTATAGTATACTATTTGACTCAGAAGATATTTAAAACATCATAAATAAAAACTCTAAATATTAACCAAAAACTATATTACCAAAAATAGTATGTATTGGAAATGTGGGGATGTATTTGAGTTCTCCAGAGAAACAAAACCAATAGGAGATAGATATAATAGATGATAGATAGATAGATAGATACATAGATAGATAGATAGATACACACATACATACATACATGCATAGTAGATTGATGCGGAGAGAGAGATTGTGAGAAATTGGTTCACATGATTTTGGAGGATAAGAAGTCCCATGATCTACCATCTACACGTAAGTAAGTATATTCCAGGCCAAGGCAGGAGAAGATGCAATGAGAAGTTCCAACTCATACAGTGAGGCAGGGAAAAAAAAAAGAAAAAAAAGGGCAAATTCCTCCTTCCTTTACCTTTTGTTCTATTCAGGCCATCAACCCTGAACAGATTAAATGATGCCCACTCACATGCAAAAGAGCATCTACTTTACTCAGTCCACTGATTCAAATACTAATCTCATCCAGAAACCCCCAGAGATACACTCAAAATGTTTAACCTGGAAACCCCTTGGTCCAGTCAATGTGACACATAACATTAATCATCACAGGGGAGGTGCAAGACAGCATAAATCCTGATCTATGATATTCAAGCTTAAATAAATGCCTTAAACTAATGAATTGAGAGAGAGCAGTGTAAGTACATAACTTAAAAATATAAAGTAACTATTACAAAAGAGTGAAAGTGGCTGCCAAAGGAAGCTGTGGTTTGAAAATAAAAAGACATGAAGCAGGAGAATGAATTTTTAATTGTAATCCTTTTAACACTATTAGACTTTATTAAATGTTCCGCATGTATTTTTTTAATTTAGAAAGTATTTGAAGATAAGGAATGGATTCCAGTAGTCCTTTACTATGCCCTTATCCATTAGCTTTCAGACTTAAAAAATTTAATAAAGGGCACTCTCATTTTGTTAAGTGGCCAATGAACATTTTAAGTCAGCACTCCAAGTGACTTCACATATAAAATCAGAAAAGTACAAACTATTTTAAATTTCACAGTACTCTTTTAGGATGGTTGGTATTCAAACATCTACATGTTCCACATTTTAACTACCCAGTGTCCCAGCGATGGATTTCCAGTTTTACTTTCCCATTGTCCCAGTGATGGATTTCCAGGCTTACTTTCCCACTGTCCCAGTGATGGGAATCTAGGATTACCTACGTATAGGCCCAGCTTATCCATCTCTGTCCAGGTGGCAGACATCCAGGCTGCCTTCAACTCTTGCCTTGATAAACATTTCTGCAAAGAAAATCCTAAATCCTCACGTGTCTCCTCAAGCTCCCTGAGCTATGTACTCAGAAGTAGAAAGGTAGGGTTGTAGGATACACTTATACTTAATCTGAATAAATCATGTCAGATCCACTACCACTACCACTACCACTAGAAGTGCAATAGAGTTCTTAGGCCTTCATATCTCAGTTGCTATTACCTAAATTTCAAATGCTTGCCAGTCTATAATCATTTACAGTTACAGCTGAATGATACTTGAACTTGAATTTCTTAAATTACTCACCATTCTGACCATCTTATCACACGCCTCTTAGTTTTCTAAATTTACTCTTCTGTAATTTCATGTTCATCTATTTTTGTCTGTTCCCTGAGGTGCCTGTTTCTAGTTGATTTTTAGGAGGTACTTGTGTAGTTTATCTATTAAACACTAGTTGCTGTTAGATTTTGAAAATGTTTTCCCACTTATTATCAGTTAATTTTATTCAATGAGTTCTTTATTAAACAGAATGTTTATTTTTATGTAATGTTATCAATTTGCAATTTTATTTTTTTAAAATTTTTCAACTTTTAAATTCAGGGAGTATATGTGCAGGTTTGTTACCTGGGTATATTGCATGATGCTGAGGCTTGGGTATAAATGATCCCATCACCCGGGTACTGGGCATAGTGCCAACAGTTTTTCCACATCTGCTCCCCTCCCTCCCTGTCCACTCTAATAGTCCCGAGTGTCTATTGTTGCCATCTATATGTTCATAAGTACCCAATGGTTAACTTTCACTTATAAATGAGAACACGCAGAATTTGGTTTTCTGTTTCTACATTAATTTGCTTAGGATAATGGCCTCCAGCTGTATCTATATTGCTGCAAACACATGATTTCATTCTTTTGTATGGCTTCCTAGTATTCCACGGTGTAGATGAGCCACATTTTCTTTATGCAGTCCACTGTTGATGGGCGCCTAGTTGATTCTGTGTCTTTGTTATTGTGAATAGTGCTGCACTAAACATGAGAATGCATGTGCTTTCAGTAGAACAATTTGTTCTCTTTTGGGCATATACCCAGTAATGGAATGCTGGGTCAAATGGTAGTTCTGTTTTTTAAGTTCTTTGAGAAACCTCCAATCTGCTTTCTACAGTGGCTGAAATAATTTATATTTCTACTAAAAGTGTAGAAGTGTTCCCATTTCTCTGCAGCCTCACCAATATCTGTTGTTTCTTGACTTTTCAGTAATAGCTATTGTGACTGGTGTGAGATGCCATCTCATCTCATTGTGGTGTTTTGCTTGTTGTTGCTGTTGTTTTTTGAGATGGAGTCTCACTCTGTGGCCCAGGCTGATCTCAGCTCAATGCAACCTCCACCACCCTTCCCCGAGCTCAAGCTATTCACTTGCCTCAAGCTCTCGAGTAGCTGAAATCGCAGGCACATGCCACTAGGCCCTGCTAATTTTTGTAATTTTAGTAGAGATGGGGTTTCACCATGTTGGCCAGACTGGTCTCAAAGTCGTGACCTCTAGTGTTCCGCCTGCCTAGGCCTCCCGAAATGCTGGAGTTACATTATTGTGTTTTTGATTTGCATTTATCTAATAATTAGTGATATGCAGAAATTTTTTAATTTTTAAGTTCTGGGGTACATGTGCAGGATGTACAGGTTGGTTACATAGGTAAATATGTGCCATGATGGTTTGCTGCACCTATCAAACCACCACCTAGGTATTAAGCCCAGCATGCATTAGCTATTTTTGGTAATACTCTCCTTCCCTCTACCCCACTCCCTGTATTCTTGATTTAGCTCTCAGCTTGAACAGTATTGGTATATAGAAATACAGCTGGTTTTTGTACACTGATTTTGTATCCTAAAGATTTGCTGAAGTTGTTTATTGATTCCTGGAGCCTTTTGATGGAGTCTTCAGGGTATTCAAGGAATAGAATTATATCATCAGCAAGAAGAGATAGTTTGACTTATTTTCCTATTTGGATGCCTTTCTCTGGCCTGATTGCTCTGACTAGTATTTCCAATGCTATGTTGAATAGGAGGGGGAAGAGTAGGCATTTTTGTCTTATTCCAGTTATCTAGGAGAATGCTTCCAGTTTTTGCCTGTTCAGTATGTTGTTGGCTGTGGGTTTGTCATAAGTGGCTTTCATCATTTTGAGGTAGGTTGCCTAGTTTCTTGAGGGTTTTTACCATGAAAGAATGTTGGATTTTATCTAAAGCTCTTTTTGCATCTATTGAGATGATCATATAGTTTTTGTAACATAATTCTGTTTATATGATGAATCACATTTACTGATTTGCATATGTTGAACCAACCTTGCATCCTGGGAATGAAGCCTACTTGATTATGGTCAATTAACTTATTGATGTGCTGCTGAATTCAGTTTGTTAGTATTTCGTTGAGGTTTTTTGTATCTATGTTCATCAGGAATATTGGCCAGTAGTTTTCTTTAGTGGTTGTGTCTTTGTCAGGGTGTTGCTAGCTTCAAAAATGAGTTAAGAGGGAGATCCTCCTCCTCAAATTTTTGAAATAGTTTCAGTAGAACAAGTACCAGGTCTTCTTTGTACATCTGATAGGATTTCGCTGTGAATCCTTCTGGTCCAGGACTTTTTTGATTGATAGGTTTTTTTATTACTGATTCAATTTCAGAACTCAATATTGGTCTGTTCGGGGTTTCAATTTCTTCATGAAAGAATGTATCCATTTCCTCTAGATTTCCCAGTTTGTTTGCATAGAGATGTTCATAATAGTCCCGGAGCATTTTTTTTTATTTCTGTGGGATCAGTTGTAATGTCACTTTTGTCATTTCTGACAGTGCTTATTTCGATCTTTTCTCTTTGTAAATCTGGCTAATGGTCTATCAGTCTTGTATATTCTTTCAAACATCAACTGTTGGTTTCATAAATTCCTTATATGAATTTTTGGGTGTCAATTTCATTCAGTTCCACTCTAATTTTAGTTATTTCTTTTATTTTGCTAGCTTTAGGGTTAGTTCATCCTTGTTTTTCTAGTTCCTTGAGGTGCAACATTAGATCATTAATTTGAGATCTTCCTAACTTTTTGAAGTAGGCATTTAGCACTATAAACTTTCCTCTTAACACTGCTTTTGCTAAATCTCATAGATTAGGGTAGTCTGTGTCTTTTTTTATTTAGTTGAAATTTTTTTTTATTTCTGGCTTGATTTCATCATATACCCCAAAGTCATTCAGGAGGACATTGTTTAATTTCCATGAAATTGTATGGTTTGGGGAGATTTTCTTGCTATTTATTTTTATTTCACTGTGGTCTGAGAGTACAGTTGGTAGGATTTTGATTTTTTTTAATGTATTGAGACTTGCTTTATGGGGGATTATGTGGTCACTCTTGGACTATGTTACATGTGCAGACAAAAAATGTATATTCTGTGGTTGATAGGTGGGGTATTCTGTAGATGTCTACTAGGTCCAATTTGTCAAGTGTCAAGTTTAAGCCCAGAATTTTTTTGTTAGTTTTCTGACTTGATGATCTGTCTGAAGCAGTCATTGTTGTGTTGAAGTTCCCCACTATTGTGTGAATGTCTAAATCTTATAACAAGTCTAGAAGTACTTGTCTTATGAATCTGGATACTCCAGTATTGGGAGCTTAAATATTTAGGATAGTTAAGTCTTCTTGAATTGAACACTTTATCATTATGTATTGCCCTTCTTTGTTCTTTTTTCCTGTTGTTGGTTTAAAGTCTGTTTTGTTCTGATATAAGAATAGTAATTCCTTCTCTTTTTTCTTTTCCATTTGCATGGCAGATCTTTCTCTGTCCCTTTATTTTGAGCCTATGAGTGTCATTATGTGTGAGATTGGTCTCGAAGACAGCAGATTAATGAGTCTTTTTTTTTATCCAATTTGCCATTCCGTGCTTTTAAGTGGGGTATTTAGATCATTTATGTTCAAAGTTAATATTGATATGTGAGGTTTCAAACCTATTGTAAAATTGTTAGCTGTTTGCTTTGTAATTCTATTATGTTTTTGCTTTAGAGGGTCTACAGGCCACGTACTTAAGTATGTTTGTGTAGTAGCAGGTATCACTCTTTTGTTTTCATGTTTAGACTTTCCTTAGGTCTCTTGTAAGGTTGGTCTAGTGGTAGCAAATTCCTTTAGCACTTGCTTGTCTAAAAAAGACTGTATTTCTCCTTCACTTACGAAGCTTAGTTTGACAGAATTCAAAATTCTTGTTTGGAATTTCTTTCTTTTTCTTTTTCTTTTTTTTTTTTTTTTTTTTTTTTTTTTTTTTTTTTTTTTGAGAATGCTGAAAATAGGTCCTCAGGCCAGGCGTGGTGGCTCATACATGTAATCTCAGCACTTTGGGAGGCCAAGGCAGGTAGATTACTTGAGGTCAGGAGTTCAAGACCAGCCTGAGCAACATGGTGAAACCCCGTCTCTACTAAAAGTATGAAAATTAGTTGGGCATGGTGGCACATGCCTGTAATCCCAGATACTTGGAAGACTGAGGCAGGAGAATTGCTTGAACCTGGGAAGCAGAGGTTGCAGTGAGTCAAGATCATGCCACTGCACTCCAACCTGGATGACAGCAAGACTCTGTCTCAAAAAAAAAAAAAAAAAAAAGGTCCTCGTTCTCTCCTGGTTTGTAAGGTTTATGCCAAGAAGTCTGCTGTTAACCTGACATGGTTCCCTCTGAAAGTGATTTACCCTTTTTCTCTAGCTGCCTTTCAGATTTTTGTTTTTTAATTTAGCATTGACCTTGAACATTCTGGTGACTATATGCCTTGGTGATGTTTGTTTTGTATAGTATCTTGCAAGTGTTCTCCAGATTTCTTGTATCTGGATATCTACCTCTCTAGTAATATTAGGGAATTTTTCTTGAATTACTCCCTCAATATACTTTCCAGGTTGTTTACTTTTTCTACTCTCTTAGAATGCCAATAATTCATAGGTTTGGTCACTTTACATAATCTCATATTTCTCAAAGACTTTGCTCATTTTATAAAATTCTTTTTTCTTTATTTTTGTCAGCCTAGATTAGTTCAAAAGACCAGTCTTCAAGCTCTGAAATTCAATCCCCTGCTTCATCCAGTGCAGTGACAAGGTTTTCGATTATATTTTGAAATTCCTTAAGATTTTTAATTCCAGAAACTCTGATTTATTTTTAAGATGTTTATCTCTTCCTTCATTTCCTAGATTGTTTAAAAGTTTCTTTGTGTTAATTTTCAACCTTGTCTTGGATTTCATTGAGCTTCCTTGCAATTCCTACTTTGAATTCTTTATCTGTCATTTGTGAATTTCCATTTCAGTTAAGGAACCATTCCTGGAGTGCTAGTAGAATCTTTGGTGGAGTCACTATGTTCATCTTCAACTAAAATTCCAGGTGGTGGTGAGTCCAATTATTTCATGAGTCCCTTATTTCACAAAACATGAAAGCTAACTCTTTTTAAATCTTTTTTTTTTTCTTGAGATGGAATTTTTGCTCTTATTGCCCAGGCTGGAGCGCAATGGCACGATCTCGGCTCTCTGTAATCTCCGCCTCCTGGGTTCAAGCGATTCTCCTGCCTCAGCCTCCGGAGTAGCTGGGATTACAGGTATGTGCCACCATGCCTGGCTAATTTTGTATTTTCAGTAGAGACAGGGTTCTCCATGTTGGTGAGTCTGGTCTCGAACTCCCGACCTCAGGTGATCCGCCTGCCTTGGCCTCCCAAAATGCTGGGATTACAGGCGTAAGCCACCATCCCTGGCCTACGTCATGTTTTAAAAGGGTTTATTTTTTGTTTTTACCCATTCAACAGAAAAAAAAAAATTAGACATGGTGAAATTTACAGTCGGTGACACCATCCTTCACTCTGTCTATACCATGAGATTCTACACTTAAAGCTCAGCATTATTGGTATAAAACTTAAAGACACCATGAGGATTCTCCAGTGAAGGAAAAGGAGGAAATTAAAAATGATCTGCAAACAACTAAGAATAACTAAACATTATATCAGACCTAAAACATCTTCTAATTCCTCTGCACATTGCATCCCATTACTATCCAGCCAGATCAGACAACAGGGCAGTGAGGAAGAGAGAAGCCACTTGGTAGATATTTTCAGGGGATTTTAACAGAATACTTTTAAATGAGAAAAAAAAACTCATGGTTTGTTATCTTTGCTATAAAGCAATAAAGGGGTGAGAAATATGAAATCTCAAATGGAGATATTAAAAGACTGTGAATTTAAGAAAAAGACCATAATTTCTGACAAAATAGAAAAAATTAATTTGGATGTACTAGATTTGTTTGTTTTGCTTTGTTTGTTTTAAAGGATACTTATATTTCACATTGGTCTCATTGATAAGGTGATCCAAAAAAACATTTTTTTTTTTTTTTTGAGACAGAGTCTCACTCTGTTGCCCAGGCTAGAATGCAGTGATGCCATCTCGGCTCACTGCAACCTCCATCTCCTGGGCTCAAGCAATTCTCCTGCCTCAGCCTCCCAAGTAGCTGGGATTACAGGCACTCACCACCATGCCTGGCTAATTTTTGTATTTTTAGTAGAGACGGGGTTTCACCATCTTGGCTAGGCTGGTCTCGAACTCCTAACCTCATGATCCACCCACCTCCCAATGTGGTGGGATTACAGGCATGAGAATGAGTTCTTCAGTATCATTTTAAAAAGTACAAGTGAATGTGGATCCATCTGTGGGGGGGGGAAACTACAAAAAGACAAAGATGGAATACTCAACCCCTGCACAAGACAACACACTGGAGCTGACCAAGCACATGCTTTATAAATGCTTTTTCAAAATCAATTGTTAGAACACACAAGAAACTGGTTTGTTCTTATTGTTTATTTTGATTGTGTCATTCCTTGCACATCACCTCCTCCTCGTCCTGGCATTTCGCATAGTGAGAAAAGTCATCAAAGATGGATGCTGTGTGCTTGTAGGAAGCTGATAATTTTCAGCACTTGTTTTTCTTTTTCTAAAGGCACCTCCTGTGTTTTATGGTTTATGACTGGCTTGCTGTCATGATTCTCCAGTCTGATGTGCCTGAGCTGGTTATTGGGCACATCACTGACAAAAATTCACTCGATATCAAAATTTCCCTTCCATTTGTCTTGAGACCAGACTCCAGCACTGGTGCTGCTGTCCACAGAGCACTTCATCTCGGCCACCCCACAGAAATACCCACTCCCATTGATGCTGAAGAGCAGGTAGGCAGGCCCTTTGCTGCTTATGGAGCTGAATGCACTGTTCAAGTACATAGTGCATGTTCTGTACTACACAAAATGGACTACTTAATGGAGTAGTGAATGTCATCCTCAGAATAGCTCTTTATAATGCACACATGTCCAGTTTTGAGATTCCAGTCAAATTCATTAGGATTATAATTATGGGCAGCTTTCAGTTTTTTTTACACTTGGGGCAGAATTAGTCTTGGTATTTCCAGGAGAGTTACTATCACTGTTGGCCCCTCTTCTCTGCCCAAATGCCATATTTCCATGTGAGGAATGATCCAGTAGGTCTGGAGTGACTGATGAGGGTTCTGATACTGTGGTTGAGCCAAAGCAGGAAGCTTCATTGGGAGAAGATGAGGCACCTTCTGGAGTTGTGAGGATAGTGTCTCCTAGGGGTCTGGGGTCTTCGGCACAGGCCCCTTGTTTTCCCTGGTGTCAATATCCATGTTATGCTTTATAGATGGAGTAGGCAGTGCACCCCCTATGACAGGCCCACTCCTTGTTTCCATTTTAGGCCATGGTTTTGCAGGCTTGCTGGCAATGGCAGCCCATGAGGTCAGCTTTGAAACTGCCATGTTCACATATGTCCCATCATTGCCAGAAAGGATGCCAATCAGTGCCACACTGCTGACGACAGAGCCTACTGCCCTTGACTGCAGAGGAGCTGACATCCCAATCTTCAGGCTGACCATGTCCTGCTACAGGCTGTTCACCCCAGAAGCCTTGCTAAAGGTGTCACTGTGAAAGCCCATCTGCCCATCAACCACTATGCAGCCCAGGGAGCTTGGGGGTAGGTGTAGCTGCTCCCATATGTAGAGCTCTGAATCTGCTACCCTTGAGACCCACTTGTCCTCCCTGCCAAGAATACAGGGTTTGGGGGTAAAAATTAAACCTGTGCTGATAGATTTTGCTCTCCAGACTCCAAGGCTACCCCAAAACAGAATTGTGCATAAAATTATGATCTCTGTTACTGAGCTGTTCATAGGTGGTGAGGTATAGAATCAAAGGGTCCTTGCAGTGGACCACAGAGCCTCATTGAGGGATTAAGGAACTGCAGTGGATGGTGGGTAATAGCTGTAGTGAGACTAAGGGCTCACTACATTGTCCAGGCTGGTCTCAAACTCCTGGGCTCAAGCAATCCTCCTGCCTCAGCCTCCCAAGTAGCTGGGATTATAAGCATGTGCCACCAGGCCTGGCTATCTTGCCATTTCTTTCCCAGTATCTACCTACTGAACAAAATTGTGAAGACAAAAGGGCAAGAACTGTGGTGATCTTGTTTACTAATGCTTATCCCAGAGCCTTCCATGGGGTAGACAGGTGCTCAATGAAGTCTGCAGAATCAGTAAATAAATGGAAAGAATGGGTATTTCATACATAACTGGAAATTTATATAATAAATAAAAGCCTATGAGAAAAACTAGATTTAGTTTTAACTAGTTTTACCTTATAAAATAAGTGAAAGAAAGGGCTAATGGTGATGAAAGGATAAATAAAATATAAAACCATAGAGAAAATCAACAAGGTCAAAGTCATTTTTAAAAATTTTTTATAAAATTGATAAACTCCTAGCAAGATGGCATAAGTAAATTACTGACATCAAATATGAGATAGGGGACATTATTATAGATACTATAGAAATTAATGAGATAATAGAAGATGTTCTAAAAATTTTATGTTAATAAATTTGTCAACTTAAATGAAATGGACAAATTTAGAAATAGGTAAACAAATTTTGATATGTTGATACAATGAAATACTGCATAGCAATATAAATAAATGAACTATTACTAGATACAATATGGATCTCAAAAACATTTTGTAAAGTGACAGAAGTCATCCCCAACATAAAACACACTGTATATTTCTATCTGTATGAAGTCAAAGAACAGACAAAAAATCATCAATGGATACAAACAAAAGAATAGTGATTTTCATTTGGGGGATCTTTGGGAGTGGTATGAATGGAAAAGGAAATGAGGGAACTTTCTAAAACAGCCGTTCTCAATTAGATGCTGTGAGAGAATTAGGCCTCACAGAAAATAATTTGAGACACTATTTTCTTAATTAGTCTAATAATGATACATAGTATTCTTGATGCACAAGAGGTAAACTGATTAATTAGAAACAGTGCGTGCCTTTGGGCATGACGATTTAACTCCCTTCTAGATCCCCAGTTGAGAGGTACTGTCTGAGGCTGCACTGTTCCATATTGTAGCCACTAGCCACATATGGCCATATGAATTTAAATTTAAATTATTTAAAATTAAATAAAATTTAAAATGTAGTTCCTCAGTCAGACCAGCCACACTTTAAATGCTCAAAAACCATATATTGCAAGAGCTACTATATTAGATAATACATATGTGTCAATTTCATCTCAAATTTTAAAAATAAGAAGTTAGCACAAATAAGTTTATATTATGTATAAGGTTTTGAAGTTTGATGACAGTAAGGCATTATGTCTCATGAAACACAAAAAACAAAACAAAACAAAAAACTCTTACTTTTGTCAATTTTCATAATATAACACATCTACCAAACTACAACATTTCATATTACTACCAGTCCTGAATAATCACTTCCCATGAAAATCACAATTTAGAAATGTGTATCTGGGCTTGAGTTCGTTTCAAAATATAACTAATACCCCCAGGACTGGTCAGATTTGTTTCACTCAATTTGTCTTTAAAGGATTATAGAACCAGGGTATTTTGCAGCAATACATGGAACAAATGCTTAATATTCAAGATGGGCCTTAACACAGCACACTTGGTGAAAAACACCACCATTACTACAAACAACAGAACACTTTCTATATTAGCCAAGTTAAACATATCAGCATTTTTCATGAAGTCATGCAATCAAATAGACTTCATTTTACAAGTCACTGTTCATTGGACTATAAAATGAGTTTGCTAAATTAATATTTCAATGAATTACATTTAAAGAGAATATATAGATTTTCAAGTATCATTGGTTTACACCAAAATGTCTTAGAACCAAAAATCAAAGTTATCAATAGTTGTCAGCAGTCTGTAAGTACTCAACTTAAAGAAATATGTGTAAATTATGAATTAATTCCAAACATCCAAACAAGAAAATAAAATGGAAAAAAAGACTCTGATTCCTAGAATAGCCTATAGCCAATTTTCTCCCAAAAGAATGCTTATTTTAAATAAAGTCTTAGCCCTACAAAATGTAACAGCTGAATTATGGTCTAAGGTCGACACATATATAGACATATAAAGTCTAGTGTGTATGTAACAAACTAGCCTGCCCTAAGGCTCAGGAGGCCCCAACAATGTCCAGTTGATACTGGAAAGATGAGTTCTAAGCCACAGAGCTCAGTCACAGTGTGCTCCAAGCAGCTTGCCCTGTCTTTCAACAGCCTATTGTACTCATATCTTCCCAATTCCACTTTCAGGGACATCATGTCAGTAGCTTGAATTAGGCCACAGTGGAAATTTCCAGATGGTTCTTATTTAAACACTGAAATAACGTAAGTAATAACACACTGGAAAATAACAATAATATGAAATACGTCCTACACTAGAAATATGTTTTATAGTTTATCGTTGTGTTGCCCCGACGGCTCCTCTCACCCACTCCACAATCTTATTTAATAACATCTCCAATCTCTGGATGCTCAGGCAAAATACTTTGCAATCATGCTTCTCTTTATCTCATGCCCCTTTTGTCACCTATCAGAAAAATTTGGCTGCTGTTACTTTCAAAATATATCCAGAATTCAACTGTTTCCCACACTTCTCACTGCTACCACCCTGGACCAGGCCACCAACAGCTCTTTCCCTGTCTTCATCTGCTCTTAACTGCTGCCATTCTACCCCCTACCACCTAATCTCAGAATATCAGCCCCAGGGACACTCAAAACCCTGCTGGCTCCCCATTCATAGTAAAAAATCTGAAGTCCTTACAGCAGTCTGTTGATCTGACCCCTGTTCCCACTCTGAACATAGTTTTAGCTACTTTCCTCTCACTCACTTCACTCTAGCCACATAGGCCTTTTTGCTCTTCCTTCAACACACCAGGAAAATTCCCACTTCTATGCCTTTGCATGAATTGTCCTAGTATTAGAATGCTCTTGCCTAATACCTGCATGACTACCTCTGTCACTCCCTTCAAGTCTTGACTCAAATGTCACCTTCTTAATAAGTCTGATCACACGCTCCAATTGCAATGCCCTCTTCAGCAATTGCCACTCCCCTTTGTCCTGCTCCACTTTCCCTTTCCTCCCATAGCACTTATTAACTTCTAACATACTATACAATTTACTTATTTTATGCAAATAAAGGCAAGTAAAGTTAATACTTTATGAAATCAGAATCTTTCATCAATTTTATTTGTAGCTGTATCCCATGCCTCTGGAATAGTGCTTGGCACATCATAGTTGCTCAAGAAATGTTTGTTAACGAAAAAATGAGTGGCTATCCCAAACTCTAAAGAATGTCAGATAGTTTTGTTTTCTCCTTTGATCTGAAGATGTTTGGGAACATGATGCCTGGATCTGAAAGGCATCCATATGTGTTGTGAAAACGTTCAGAATTGTTTAATCACATCTGTGATTCTATTCTGTGAACCAAAATCTGTCAGAAATCTAATGCCAAAATTGTTATTGGAATTTTCTTGCTCACTGCATCACTTCTAAGAACAGTTTGAATCATTTCCTGAGACCCTAAAGGCTACAAATATACAATCTGCTTCTTAACTGGTGAAGAGACTCTAGACTGTGTAAAGGTTTTAAACATATTTTGGGAGACATATGTGGTTTGAACACTAAAATTAACCTATGATTTACAGGAGCAAAAAACAAATGATTTTAGCATCCAGTAAAATTTTATGCTTGAGTGCTCTGTTATTTTATATCAGTACATGAAACTACTTTTCATTTTCTTTACTGAATACTACCAAGGTGCAAATAACAACTCAAAATCTAGAAGTGTAAAATTCTTATAACATCAAAGAACCAGCAGAACTAATGTACTTTGTATTGTTCAATAATGTAGGTGAAGGTACGAGAATGTATTATTGCATTTGAATACTCCAATTCCAAAATTTTATAAAATGTCTTTAAATTATACGAAAATGATCAATATATTTTGAAGCAAATTTCTCAAATGGCCTTCAGACACAATCTTCATAGCCATAGAGATGTAAAGCAACAAATAACCTACATTTGTTTTAAAAATGTGTTGCAATGCTCTATCCACCTAACATCTGCTTTAGAAGTTTAAATTCATTGCTATAGCAGTAAACATGACTGACAGCTTTAGAATAAGTTAAATAAATGAAAAAGAATTTTTAACACTATTTTGAGTGCCTGGATGGGAAGAAGTAAAAAGAGAACAAACACAGGGAATTCTAACTTCTCCATACTTCTGGAGGATAAGAGAGTTGTTATTCATTTGTTTGTTGCTCTCTTTTAGAAACAAAGTGATGGTACATGAGCTACATTTTCACCTATCAATTTTCGGCAGAAGCATCTAAACAAGTGGTGCATAAAGGAACTATGGCTCCTGCTGTCATGGCTGAGACAACCATAGCCATCAGCATTGAATGGTGATGTAAGAAATGTAATCATTGTAGCAATCAAAGAGCGCAAGCACTACCTGGTCCATTCATATGTAACTCAATGAGCATTGTTCTCCTTGGGCAAAATAAGCAGCCCCAAAGTGCAGGTGAACAGAAGATATGGTGAGATTACTGGCTAAATTTGGCGTGAATCCTAGCTAGTTTCAAAGTTCATATTGGAAGCAAAACCACTAAAGAGGAAGTATTACTAAGCAGTAATGCATATTAAGAGCACAGTATTATTGTTGATTAAATTCTCAAGTATTTATTAATTTTTAATGCACTGTATGCCTTCCTAAGAAAAGCTTAGACCTCACTTGCCTAGAGAATCCTTGTTTCAGTGTGTACTAAATATTTAGGAATGACATATGAAAATTTTCCAGTTTTTCTATACCTTTCACTTAAATAACAAGTATCTAGTAATTGCCTACCATTCACCAGAAACATATTGGGAGTGCAACAATAAACAAGGCAAGTGATGCTAGTAATTTTTGTACATTGATTTTGTATCCTGAAACTTTGCTGCAGTTGTTCATCAGCTTAAGGGGCTTTTGGGTTGAAACTATGGAGTTATCTAGATACAGTATCTTGTCATCTACAAACAGAAATAGTTTGGCTTCTTCTCTTCCTATTTAGATGCCCTTTATTTCCTTCTCTTGCCTGATTTCTCTGGCTAAGATTTCAGTACTATGTTGAATAGAAGTGGTCAGAGAGGGCATCCCTGTCTTGTGGCACTTTTCAAGAGGAATATTTCCAGCTTTCGTCCATTCAGTATAATGTTGGCTGTGAGTTTGTCACAGATGATCCTTATCATTTTGAGGTATGTTCCTTTAATACCTAGTTTATTGACAGTTTTTAACAGGAAGGACAGTTGTCACTTTAAATTAAAAGCTAGAGATGATTATGCTTATTGAGAGAAGCCAAAAGCTAGGCCTCTTTTGCAAAATAGCCAAGTTTTGAATGAAAAGGAAAAGCTCTTGAAGAAAATTAAAAGTGCTACTCCAGTGAACACATGAATAAGAAAGCAAAACAGCCTTATTACTGATATTTTAAAAGTTTGAATAGCCTGTATAGAAGATCAAAGCAGCTATAATATTCCCTTAACCCAAAGTCTAATCCACAGTGAGGCCCTAACTCTCTTCAGTTCTAAGAAGGCTGAGAGAGGTGAGAAAGCTGCAGAAGAAGAGTTTGAAGCTAGTAGAGGTTTATTCACGAGGTTTAAGGAAAGGAACTGTCTCCATAATACAAAAGTACAGGCTAGGCATGGTGGCTCATGCCTGTAATCCCAGCACTTTGGGAGGCCGAGGCAGGTGGATCACGAGGTCAAGAGATTGAGACCATCCTGGCCAACATAGTGAAACTCCGTCTCTACTAAAATTCCAAAATGTAGCTGGACGTGATGGTGTGTGTCTGTAATCCCAGCTACTCAGGAGGTTGAGGCAGGAGAATTGCTTGAACCCAGGAGGCGGAGGTTGCAGGGAGCCAAGATCACGCCACTGCACTCCAGCCTGGCAGCAGAGCAAGACTCCATCTCAAAACAACAACAAAATAGTGCAGGGTGAGGCAGCAAGTGCTCACGTAAAAGCTGCAGCAAGCTATCCAGGAGATCTAGCTAAGATAATTGATAAAGGTGACTACATTAAACAACAGATGATTAATATGGATGAAACAGCTTTATATTGGAAGAAGATGCCATCTAGGACTTTTATAGCTGGAGAAGTCAGCCTGGCTCCAAAGATTCAAAGAACAGTCTGACTTTCTTGTTAGGGGCTAATGTAGCTAGTGACCTGAAGTTGAATCCCACGATCATTTACCATTTCAAAAATCCTAGGGCCCCTAAGAATTATGCTAAATCTACTCTGCCTGCTCTATAAATGAAACAAGAAAGCCTGGGAGACAGTATGTCTATTTACATAATTATTTACTGAATATTTTAAGCCCACTTTTAAGACCTATTGCTCAGACCAAAAAAAAAAAAAAAAAACTCTTCAAAATGTTACTGTTTATTGACAAAGCATGCATGATCACACAAGAGCTGGTAGAGATGTAGAAGGAGATTAATATTTTTTGTATTTTTTTCAATTTTTTTTATTATTAAACTTTAAGTTCTGTGGTACATGTGCACAACATTCAGGTTTGTTACATAGGTATACATGTGCCATGTTTGTTTGCTGCACCCATCAGCTCATCATTTACACTGGGTATTTCTCCTAATGCTATTCCTCCCCCAACCCCTCTCCCCTCAACAGGCCCCAGTGTGTAATGTTCCCCTCCCTGTGTCTATGTGTTCTCATTGTTCAGCTCCCACCTATGAGTGAGAACATGCAGTGTTTGGTTTTCTCTTCTTGTGTCACTTTGCTCAGAACGATTTCGTTTCCAGTTTCCAGTTTCATCCACATCCCTGCATACGACATGAACTCATCCATTTTTATGGCTGCATAATATTCCATGGTATATATGTGCCACATCTTCTTTATCTATCCTATCATTGATGGGCATTAGGGTTGGTTCCAAGACTTCGCTATTGTAAACAGTGCTGCAGTAAACATATGTGTGCATGTGTTTTTATAGTAGCATGATTTATAATCCTTTGGGTCTATACCCAGTAATGGGATCGCTGGGTCAAATGGTATTTCTAGTTCTAGATCCTTGAGGAGTCACCACACTGTCTTCCACAATGGTTGAACTAACTTACACTCCCACCAATAGTGTAAAAGCATTCCTATTTCTCCACATCCTCTCCAGCATCTGTTGTTTCCTGACTTTTTAATGATTGGCATTCTAACTGCCATGAGATGGTATCTCATTTTGGTTTTGATTTTCATCTCTCTAATGACCAGTAGTGATGAGCATTTTTTCATAAGCTTGTTGGCTGCATAAATGTGTTCTTTTGAGAAGTATCTGTTCATATCCTTTGCCCACTTTTTGATGGGCTTTTTCTTGTACATTTGTTTAAATTCTTTGTAGATTCTGGATATTAGCCCTTTGTCAGATGGGTAGATTGCAAAAATTTTCTCCCATTCTGTAGGTTGTGAGATTAATGTTTTAATGTCCACTAACACAACCTCCACTTTGTAGCCCATGGATCAAGAAGTGATTTTGACTTTCACATCTTATTATTTAAGAAATACGTCTTGCAAGGCTATGGGTGCCATACACAGTGAGTCCTCTGATGGATCTTGGCAATGTAACTTGAAAACCTTCTGGAAAGGATTCACCATTCTAGAAAACAATAATAAATTTGTGATTCCTGAGAGGAGGTCAAATATCAACATTAACAGAAGTTTGGAAGAAGTTGATTCTAATGTTCATGGATGACTTTGAGGAGTTTAAGGTTTCAGTGGAAAGAGTAATTGTAGAGGTGGTGGAGATAGAATGAGAAGTAGAATTTAAAATGGAGCCCGAAGATGTGACTGGATTGCTGCAAGCTTAAGATAACACTAATCTATGAAGAGTTACTTCTTACAGATGAGCAAGAAAAGTAGTTTCTTGAGATGGAAACTTCTTCTGGTGAAGATGCTCTAAACATTATAGAAATTAAAACAAAGGATTTAGAATACTATGTAAACTTAGCTGATAAAAGAGTGGCAGGGTTTGAGAGGACTGACTCCAATCTTGAAAGAAGTTCTACTGTGGGTAAAATGCTATCAAACAACATAGTAAGCTACAGAGAAATCTGTCATGAAAGCAAGACTCAAGTGATACAGCAAACTTTATTGTTATCTTAAGAAATTGCCACAGGCACCCCAACCCAGCCAACAGCCAACAATATTGAGGCAAGACCCTCCACAAGCAACAAGACCATAACTTACTGAATGTTCAGATGATTGTCAGTGTTTTTATTAGCAATACAATGTGCTTTAATTAAGGTATATATATCGTTTTCTTAGATATAATGCTATTGCACAGTTAATATACTACAGTATGGTTAAACATAACTTTTAAATACACTGGAAAACAAAACAATTTCTGTGACTTTCTTTATTGCAACATTCATTTAATTGTGGTGGTCTGAAACCAAACTTGAACTATCTTCAAAGCCAGTATAAATGAAGCCTAAAAGGATACCATCTAAGCAGTTAATAGTGGTAGACAACAGATTCAAATTTGTACACTTGGTGCGCAATCTGAACCACTTAAATAAGCATATTTCACTTCTCTAATAAAAAACAATTTTTCATTGGGTACATCTGTACAATATGTTGCTACCCATCTAATTATTAATAAATGCTTTGTGATGTAATTATCTGGGAGGCAGAGTAAGATGGCAGGATAGACAACTCCACTGATCATATCCCCCGCAAGTACATCAACCTAACCACTATCTAAAAAGAAAAAAAATTTAAAAACCTTCATAAGAGCTAAAAACCAGATGAGCCCTCATAGTACCTGGTTTTAACTACATGTCACTGAAAGAGGTACTGAAGAGATAGAAAAAAGGCTTGATTTGCCAGTGCCACCCCACCCCCATCACCCCAGCACTGCCAGCATATTGAAGAGAGCATCTCTGGGTGCTGGGGGAGGGAGAACACAGCAATTCTGAGCCACTGAACTCAGTGCTGTCCTGGTAGAGCAGAAAGCAAAACCAGGCCAACTTCAGCTGATGCCCAACTACAGAGGGAGCATTTAAACCAGCCCTAGCCAGAGGGGAATTACCAATTCCAAAGGTCCAAACTTGAATTCCCACAAACCTCACCACCAAGGGCCAAAGTGCTCTGAGTCTCTAAGTAAACATGAAAGGCAATCTAGGACATAAGGACTGCAACTCTTAGGCAAGTCCTAGTGCTGAACCAGGCTAAGAGACAGTGGAGCACACAACCTACTGAGACATCTGGGGCAGCTAAGGAAATACTGGCGCCACCTTTCCCCTAACCACAGGCTGTATAGCACCTGGCTCCAAAGAGACCCCTTCCTTACGCTTGAAGAAAGAAGAGGAAAGACAGGGGAGGACCTTGTCTTGCATCTTGAATACCAGCTCTGCCACAGTAGAATAGGGCACTGCTCAGTCATGAGGACCCCCTTCCTAGGCCCTAGCTCCCAGACAACTTTTCTAGACGCAACCTGGCCCAGAATGGAAACTATTACCTTGAAAAGAATAAACTATTCTTGGCACCATTTATCACCTGCTAACTGAAGAGCCCTTGGGCCCTGAACAACCAGCAGCAATACCCAGAAACTACATCGAGGGCCTTGAGTGAGCTTCTGAGATTCACTGGCTTCAGGTGAGATCCAGCATGTTACTGGCTGTGGTGGCTACAGAGAAATCTCTCATGAAAGGAAGGGTCAAGTGATACAGCAAACTTTATTGTTGTCTTAAGAAATTGCCGCAGGCACCCCAACCTCCTTCCACTTGAGAAAAGCAGAAGAAAAAATACAGGGGAATTTGCCTTGCACTTTTATGTACCAGCATGGCCACAGGAGGATAGAGAATACCAAGTGGGCTCTTGGAGTCCCTGATTCCAGGTCTTCGCTCTTTTCAAGTATCTCAGGACTTGCCCTGGCCCAGCGGGGAGCCTACTGCCCTAAAAGCTGAGCCCCAGGTCAGGCAGCATTCATCACATGCTTATTTAAGAATCATTGGGCCTTATGGGAACGTCAGCAGTAGTCAGGCAGAATTCCTCATGGCCTGTGGTGGCTGTGACTATGAGGTGAAGCTTCTCTGACTTCAGAAAGGGGAGAAAAGAGTGGAAAGGACTGTATCTTGTGGTTGAGTGTCAGCTCAGCCACAGTACAAGAGTACACCATGTAGATTTCTAAAGTTTGTGACTCTAGTCCCTGACTCCCAGACAGAAACTGTGGATTCACTGGGGCCTGAGAGAACTTGCCACCCTGAAGGGAAGGACACAGGCTTGGCTGGCTTTGCCACCTGCTGATTGTAGAGCCCCAGGGCCTTGAGCAAACATAGGCAGTAACCAGGGAGTGGTTGCAGCAGGCCTTAGATGAAACCCAGTGCTGTAATGGCTTCAGGACTGATCCGGGGCAGTCACAGTGGTACTTGTGTCACTCCACCCCTAGCTGTAGGTGGCTCAGAACAGAGAGAGACTCTGTTTGTTTACTAGAAAGTAAGGGAAGAGTACAAGAGTCTGCAAGGGGTAATGAGAGAATTCTCCCAGATCTTGCCCAAGACCATCAAGGTGGTACATCAGTGTGTCTACAATAACCACAGCATTATTGGGCTTGGGGTGCTCCCTGAAGCAAATGCAGTTTAGATCACAAAACCCAAATCTTTGAAAATATCTAGAAAGCATTCCCAAGAAGAACAGGTATAGACAAGCCCAGATAGTGAAGACTACAATAAATACCAAACTCTTCGATGTTAAGACACTGAAGAAAATGTGCTAGCATTAACACCATCCAGGGGAACATGACCTGACCAGATGAACGAAATAAGGCACCAGGAACCAATCCTGGAAAAAGAGATGTGTGGACTTTCAGACAGACAATTCAAAATGACTGTCTTAAGGCAAAGGAATTCAAGACTAAACAGAGAAGGAATTCCAAATTCTATCAGATAAATTTAACAGAGATGAAAATAATCAAAAAGAATCAAGCAGAAACTCTGAAGCAGAAAAATGCAATTGTCACACTGCAGAATGCACCAGAGTCTTTTATTAGTAGAATTGATCAAGGAGAAGAAATAATTAGTGAGCTTCAAGGCAAGCTATTTGAAAATACACAGAAGAGACAAAAGAAAAAAGAATAAAAAAAAGAAGAAGAAGAAGCACGCCTAAAAGATACAGAAAATAGCCTCTATAAAAATAGCCTCAAAGGGGCAAATTTGAGTTACTGACCTTAAAGAAGAAAGAGAGAAAAAGAAGTAGAAAGTTTATTCAAAGGAATACAAACAGAAAACTTCCCAATCCTACTGAAAGATGGCAGTATCCGAATATAAGAAGGTTATATGAACACCAAGCAGACTTAATCCAAGGAAGATGACCTCAAGGCATTTAATAAACAAACTCCCAAAAATCAAAGAAAGGATTCTAAAAGCAGCAAGAGAGAAGAAACAACATACAATGGAGCTCCAATATGTCTGACACCAGACTTTTCAATGGAAAGTCAGAAGAGAGTGGCAAGACATATTTAAAGTGCTGAGGGGGAAAAAAAGCAAAACTTTACCCTAGAATAAATATCTGGTGAAAATATCCTACAAACGTGAAGTAGACAAACAAAAGTTGAGGAATTTCATCAACACCAGATCTGTCCTACAAGAAATGGTAAAAGGAGTAATTCAATCAGAGAAAAATAAGAATGTTAATCAGTAATAAGTAATCACCTGAATGTACAAAACTCGCTGGTAGAAGTAAGTACACAGAAAAACACAGCATAGTGTAACACTTGAACTGTGATGTGTAAACTACTCTTAGATAGAAAGACTAAAAGATGAACCAATCAAAAATAATAACTACAACAACTTTTCAAGACATAGAAAGTATAATAAGATGCAGATAAAATCAACACAAAGTTTAAAAGTTGGGGGGATGGAGGGCGAAGTAAAGGTGTAGAGTTTTTATTTTACATACACTGACTCCAGGCTTCCCAGTGAAAGTGACAGCAACTCCAGCAAGGTAGGAGGTTGGACCTCCGTACATACCCCTTTGAAGGGGTCTGAATCCAGGGAGCCAAACAGTGACTGTCCCTGGGCCCCACTTCCACAGCACCACATAGGATAAGACCCACTGGCCTGGAATTCCAGCCAGCCACCAGAAATAGCAATGCATCTACCTGGGACAGAGTTCCTATTGGGAAGAATGAGCCGCCATCTTTTCTGTTTGGGAAACTCAGCTGTTCCAGTCTCAGGGCTTTGGAGAGTCCAAACTGGCCAAGGGCAGAAGGGAGGATCCCACAGCATACCACAGCTACTCTACCAAAACATGGCCAGACTGCTTCTTCACGTGGGTCTTCAATCTGTACCTCCTCACTGGGTGGGACTTTCCAACCAAGGCCCCAAGACACCCTCACCAGTGTTCTCAGGCCATAGAGATTTGAATACACCCTGAGAGGAAGTTCCCAAAGGGAAGGGTAAGCCACTATCTTTGCTGGTTGGGCGACTGAGATGTTTGAGTCTGTGGGCTTTGGAAATCTCAAGCTGACTGGGGCAGAAGCGGTACCCCAGCACAGCAGAGCTGCTCTATGAAAGGCATGGCCAGACTGCTTCTTTAAGTGCCTTCCCAATTCTGTATCTCCTCACTGGGCAGAATCTCCCAACCAGGTCCTCCAGCCACCCCTGCTGGTGTTCTCTGTCTGACAGATATTTGAATTCTCCCAGGGATGGAGTTCTCAGGAATAGGGGTAGGATGACAGCTTTGCTGTTTGTGTGACTGAGCCATTTCAGTCTGTGGGCTTTGGAGAGTACAAACCAACCAGGGTCAGAGGAGATCCCCCAGCACAGCACAGCTGCTCTACCAAAATGTGGCCAGACTACTTCTTTGAATGGGTCCCCAATCCTGTTTCTCCTGACTAGATAAGACTTCCCAGCAGGGGTCTCCAGCCACTTCATACAGGTGCTTTCAGCCAGCAGCACCTCCATACCTCTCTGGGCTGGAGGTCCCAGAGGAAGGAGCAGGCTGCCATCTTTCCTGTTTTGCAGGCTTCACTGGTGATACCTCCAGGTGGTGAAAAAATACAAGGCAACTAGGGACTGGAGCAGACCCCCAGCAAACCATAGCAGCCCTATGGAAAAGTAGCCAGACTATTAAAAGAAAAAGAAAAAAAAAATTGAAAGGTCAGCAGCCTCAGAGATTTAAAGTAGATAAGCCCAAAAAGATGAGAAAGAATCAGTGCAAAAACACTGAAAACTCAAACAGAGTTCCCTCTTTCCTCCAAATTACTGCATCATCTCTCCAGCAAGGATTCAAAACTGGGCTGAGGGTGAGATGGCTGAAATGACAGAAGTAGAACTCAGAAAATGGATAAAAACAAACTTCACTGACCTTAAGAAGCACCTTGTAACCCAATGCAATGAAGCTAAAAATCATGATAAGACATTATATGAGCTGACAAACAAAATACAGTATAGAGAAGAATGTAACTGAGCTGGTAGGGCTAAAAAAAATACAATAAAAGAATTTAATAATGCAATCACAAGTATTAATAGCAGAATAGACCAAGTGGAGGAAAGAATCTTAGAGCCTGAAGACTGTCTTTCTGAAGAAGACAGGCAGACAAGAATAGAGAAAAATGAATGAACAGAAATGGTCAAAACATCTGAGAAATATGGGATTATGTAAAGAGACTGAATCTATGACTGATTAGTGTACCTTAAAGAGATTGGGAGAATGAAAGGTGGAAAATATATTTCAGGATATCATCCATGAGAAATTCCCCAACTTAGCCAGGCAGGCCAACATTCAAATTCAGGAAATGCACAGAACCCCAGTTAAGTTACTCCACAAGAAGATCGTTTCCAAGACACATCATCATCAGAAACTCCAGTGTCAAAATGAAAAACAAAAAAAAAAAGTTAAGGGCAGTTAGAGTGAGAGGCCAGAACACCTACAAAGGGAGGCCCATCAGACTGCCAACAGTCCTCTCAGTGGAAACCCTACAAGCCAGAAGAGACTGGGGACCAATATTCAAATTTCTTAAAGAAAAGAAATTCCAATCCAGAATTTCATATCTGGCCAAACCAAGCTTCATAAACAAAAAAGATATGAGAGCTTTTTCAAACAAGCAAATGCTGAGGGAAGTCGTTACCACCAGACCTGCCTTACAAGAGTTCCTAAAGGAAGAACTAAATATGGAAAGTAAAGATCATTATCAGCCACTACAAAACCATGCTGAAGTACACAGACCAGTGACACTATAAAGCAACCACATAAACAAGTCTGAAAAATAACAAGCTAACATCATGCCAGGATCAAATCTATGCATATCAATACTAACCTTAAATGTAAATAGGCTAAATGCCCCAATTAAAAGACATGGAGTGGCAAGCTAGTTAAAGAACCAAGACCCATTGGTATGCTGTCTTCAAGAGACTCATCTCACATGCAGTAACACATGTAGGCTCAAAATAAAGGGACGGAAGAAAATCTACCAAGAAAATTGAAAACCAAAAAATGCAGGGGTTGCAATCCTAGTTTCTGACAAAACAGATGTTAAACCACAAAGATCAAAAGAGACAAAGAAGGGCATTCATTACATAATGGCAATTCAACAAAAAGACCTAACCAGGAGTACCCAGATTCATAAAGCAATTTCTTAGACAACTTCAAAGAGACTTAGATTCCCATACAATAATAGTGGGAGACTTTAACACTTCAATGACAATATTAGACAGATTATCGAGACAGAAAAGTAACAAAGATATTCAGAACCTGAATTCAGTTCTGGGTCAAATGGACATGATAGATACCTATGAACTCTCTACCCCAAAACAACATTCTTCTCCTCAGCACTTGGTACTGCTCTAAAATCAATCACATAATCAGAAGTAAAACACTCCTCAGCAAATGCAAAACAACTGAAATCATAACAGTTCCTCGGACCACAGTATGATCAAATTAGAACTCAAGACTACGAAATTCACTCAAAACCATACAATTGCATGGAACTTGAATAATCTGCTCCTGAATGACTTTTGGGTAAATAATAAAATTGAGACAAAAATTAAGAAGTTCTTTGGAACCAATGAGAACAAAAATGCAACATACAAGAAATTCTGTGACACAGCTAAAGCAGTGTTAAGAGGAAAATTTATAGCACTAAGTGCCCACATCAAAAAGTTGGAAAGATCTCAAGTTAATAACCTAAAATCACAACTAAAAGAACTAGAGAACCAAGAGAAAACAAATTCAAAAACTAACAGAAGACAAGAAGTGACCAAAATCAGGTTGAAATGAAGGAGATAGACACACACACACACACACACACACACACACACACAAATTCAAAAAATGAGCAAGTCCAGGGGCTGGAGTAAAAAAAAAAAAAAAAAAAAAAAACTAAAAAATTGACAGACTGCTAACTAGACTAATAAAGAAGAAAGAAGAGAATATTCAAATACAAAAAAAATCAGAAATTAGAAGACAGATATTACCATTGACCACACAAAAATACAAATAAACATTGGAGAATATTATAAACACCACTATGCAAATAAACTAGAAAATCTAGAAGAGATGAATAAATTCCTGGACACATTCACCATCCAAAGACTGAACCAGGAATAAATTAAAACCCTGAGTGGACCAATAATGAGTTGTGAAATTGAAGCAGTGTAAATAGCTTACCAAAAATAACAACAAAAATTTTTTAAAAGCCCAGAACAAGATGGATTTACAGGTGGATTCTATCAGATGTGCAAAAAAGAGCTGGTACCATTTCTGCTGAAACTGTTCCAAAAAACTGAAAAGGAGGGACTCTTCTCTATCTCACTCTATGAGGCCTGCATCAACCTTGTACCAAAACCTGGCAGAGATACAACAAAAACAGAAAACTTTAGGCAAATATTCTTGATGAACATTGATGCAAAAATCCTCAAAAAGTACTGGCAAACAGAATCCAGCAACACATCAAAAGCATATCCACACAATCAAGTAGGCTTCATCCCCGCGATGCACAGTTGCTTCAACCTACACAAATCAATAAATGTGATTCATCACATAAGCAGAACTAAAGAAAAAAGATGCATGATTACCTCAATAGATGCAGAAAAGGCCTTCGATAAAATTCAACATCACTTCAGGTTAAAAACTCTCAATAAAGTAGATATTGAAGGAAGAAACATAACTCAAAGTGATAAGAGCCATCTATGACAAACCCACAGCCTCCATTATACTGACTGGGCAAAAGCTGGAAGCATTCGCCTTGAAAATCAACACAAGACAAGAATGCCCTCTCTCACCACTCCTTTTCAACATAATATTTGAAGTTCTGGCCAGAACAATTAGGCAAGAGAAAGGAATAAAGGGCATCAAATAGGAAGACAGGAAGTCAAACTATCCCTGTTTCAGATGACATAATCCTATATCTAGAAAACCCCATTATCTCAGCCCAAAAGCTTCTTAAGCTGATAAGCAATTCCAGTGAAGTTTCAGAATACAGAATCGATGTGCAAAAGTTGCTAGCATTCCTAAGCGCCAACAGCAGTGAAGCCAAGAGTCAAATCATGAATGAACTCCCATTCATAATTGCCACAAAAATAATAAAATACGTAGGAGTATAGCTATCTAGGGAAATGAAAGCTATCTACAAGAAGTGCAAACCACTGCTCAAAGAAATCAGAGATGACATATACAAATGAAAAATGATTTCATGCTCATAGATAGGAAGATAAATATTGTGAAAATGACCATACTGTCCAAAGCAATTCACAGATTCAATGCTATCCCCATTAAACTACCACTGACATTCTTCACAGAATTAGAAAAAAAAAAAAAAAAAAACTATTTTAAAATTCATATGGAACCACAAAGAGTCTGAATAAACAAGGCAATCCTAAGCAAAAAGAACAAAGCCAGAGGCATCCCACTACCCAACTTCAAACCATACTACAGGGCTACAGTAAGAAAAAGAGTGTTATACTGGTACAAGAGACACATAGACCAATGGAAGAAAATAGAAAACCCAGAAGTAAGACTGCACATCCTACAAATATCTGATCTTCAACAAACCTGACAAAAACAAACAATTGGCAAAGGGCTCCCTATTCAATAAATGGTGCTGGAATAACTGGATAGCTATATGCAGAAGATTGAAACTAGACCCCTTCCTTACAACATATACAAAAATTAACTCAAGATGAATTAAAGACTTAAGTGTAAAGCCCAAAACTATAAAAACCCTGCAAGACAACATAGGCAATACCATCAACTATATATGATTTTGTTGATCATCTGCCTTACATTACTGGAATCTAAGCTCCATGCAGGCAGGTATTTTTATGTCATTTGTTCATCAAAGCACCTAGAACAGTGCATGACACATAAGAGGCACTCTATAATTATTTGGTGAATGAATGCATTCATTAATAAATTATCCCCTTGCTCTCCCACAAGATCAGGTTGCTTTTTTTTTTTTTTTTTTTTTTTTTAACTTTAAGTTCTAGGGTGCATGTGCACAATATGCAGGTTTGTTACATAGGTATACAAGTGCCATGTTAGTTTGCTGCACCCATTAACTCATCATTTACATTGAGTATTTCTCCTAATGCTATCCCCACCCCATGACAGGCCCCCGTGTGTGATGTTCCCCTCCCTGTGTCCAAGTGTTCTCATTGTGCAATTCCCACCTATGAGTGAGAAAATGTGGTGTTTGGTTTTCTTGTGATAGTTTGCTGAGAATGATGGTTTCCAGCTTCATCCATGTCCCTGCAAAGGACACGAACTCATCCTTTCTAAAGGCTGCATAGTATTCCATGGTATATATGTACCACATTTTCTTAAACCAGTCTCTCATTGATGTACATTTGGGTTGATTCCAAGTCTTTGCTATTGTGAATAGTGTTGCAATAAACATATGTATACATGTGTCTTTACAGTAGCCTGATTTACAATCCTTTGGGTATATATCCAGTAATGGGATAGCTAGGTCAAACAGTATTTCTAGTTCTAGATCTTGGAGGAATGACCACACTGTCTTCCGCAATGGTTGAACTAATTTACACTCCCACCAACAGTGTAAAAGTGTTCCTATTTCTCCACATCCTCTCCAGCATCTGTAGTTTCCTGACTTTTTAATGATCGCCATTCTAACTGGTGTTAGATGGTATCTCATTGTGGTTTTGATTTGCATTTCTCTGGTGACCAGTGATGATGAACATTTTTTCATTGTCTGTTGGCTGCATAAATGTGTTCTTTTGAGAACTGTCTGTTCATACCCTTTGCCCACTTTTTGATGGGGTTGTTTGCTTTTTTTCTTGCAAATTTGTTTAGGTTCTTTGTGGATTCTGGATATTAGCCTTTTGTCAGATGGGTAGATTGCAAAAATGTTTTCCCATTTTGTAGGTTACCTGTTCACTGATGGTAGTTTCTTTTGCTGTGCAGAAGCTCTTTAGTTTAGTTAGATCCCATTTGTCAATTTTGGCTTTTTTTGCCATTGCTTTTGATGTTTTAGTCATGAAGTCCTTGCCCATGCCTATGTCCTGAATGGTATTGCCTAGGTTTACTTCTAGGAATTTTATGGTTCCAGGTCTAACACTTAAGTCTTTAATCCATCTTGAATTAATTTTTGTATAAGGTGTAAGGAAGGGATCCAGTTTCAGCTTTCTACATATGGCTAGCCAGTTTTCCCAACACCATTTGTTAAATAGGGAATCCTTTCCCCATTTCTTGTTTTTGTCAGGTTTGTCAAAGATGAGATGGTTGTAGATGTGTGATGTTACTTCTGAGGCCTCTGTTCTGTTCCATTGGTCTATGTATCTGTTTTGGTACCAGTACTATGCTGTTTTGATTACTGTAGCCTTGTAGTATAGTTTGAAGTCAGGTAGCGTGATGCCTGCAACTTTGTTCTTTTGGCTTAGGATTGTCTTGACAATGTAAGCTCTTTTTTTGTTCCATATGAACTTTAGAGTATTTTTTTCCAATTATGTAAAGAAAGTCATTGGTAGCTTGATGGGGATAGCATTGAATCTATAAATTACCTTGGGCAGTATGGTCATTTTCATGATATTGATACTTCCTATCCATGAGCATGGAATATTCTTCCATTTGTTTGTGTCCTCTTTTATTTCACTGAGCAGTGGTTTGTAGTTCTCCTTGAAGAGGTCCTTCACATCCCTTGTAAGTTGGATTCCTAGGTATTTTATTCCCTTAGTAGCAATTGTGAATGGGAGTTCACTCATGATTTGGCTCTCTGTTTTTCTGTTATTGGTGTTTAGAAATGCTTGTGATTTTTGCACATTGATTTTGTATCTTGAGACTTTGCTGAAGTTGCTTATCAGCTTAAGCAGATTTGGGGCTGAGATAATGGGGTTTTCTAAATATACAATCATGTCATCTGCAAACAGGGACAATTTGACTTTCTCTTTTCCTAATTGAATATCCTTTATTTATTTCTCTTGCGCGATTGCTCTGGACAGAGATTCCAACACTATGTTGAATAGGAGTGGTGAGAGAGGGCATCCCTGTCTTGTGCCGATTTTCAAAGGGAATGCTTCCAGTTTTGGCCCAGTCAGTAAGATATTGGCTGTGGGTTTGTCATAGATAGTTCTTATTATTTTGAGATACATTCCATCAATACCTAGTTTATTAAGATTTTTTAGCATGAAGGGCTTTTAAATTTTGTCAAAGGCCTTTTCTGCATCTATTAAGATAATCATGTGGGTTTTGTCATTGGCTCTGTTTATGTGATGGATTACATTTATTGATTTGCATATGTTGAACAAGCCTTGCATCCCAGGGATGAAGCCAACTTGATCGTGGTGGATTAGCTTTTTGATGTGCTGCTGGATTCGGTTTGCCAGTATTTTATTGAGGATTTTCGCGTCAATGTTCATGAGGGATATTGGTCTAAAAGCAGACCTAATAGACATCTACAGAACTCTCCACCCCAAATCAACAGAATATACTTTCTTCTCAGCACCACATAGCACTTATTCCAAAATTGACCACATAGTTGGAAGGAAAGCACTCCTCAGCAAATGTAAAAGAACAGAAACCACAACAAACTGTCTCTCAGACCACAGTGCTATCAAACTAGAACTCAGGATTAAGAAACTCACTCAAAACCACACAACTACATGGAAACTGAAAAACCTGCTCCTGAATGACTACTGGGTACATAAAAAAATTAAAGCAGTAATAAAGATGTTCTTTGAAACCAATGAGAACAAAGACACAATGTTCCAGAATCTCTGGAATACATTTAAGGTAGTGTGTAGTGGGAAATTTATAACACCAAATGCCCACAGGAGAAAGCAGGAAAGATCTAAAATCAACATGCTAACATCACAATTAAAAGAACTAGAAAAGCAACAGCAAACAAATTCAAAAGCTAACAGAAGGCAAGAAATAACTATGATGAGAGCAGCACTGAAGGAGATAGAGACACAAAAAACCCTTCAAAAAATCAATGAATCGGGAGCTAGTGTTTTGAGAAGATCAACAAAATTGACAGACCACTAGCAAGACTAATAAAGAAGAAAAGAGATAAGAATCAAATAGATTCAATAAAAAATGATAAAGGGGATATCACCACTGATCCCACAGAAATACAAACTACCATCAGAGAATACTATAAACACCTCTGAGCAAACAAACTAGAAAATCTAGAAGAAATGAATGAATTCCTGGACACATACACCCTCCCAACACTAAACCAGGAAGAAGTTGAATCTCTGAATAGACTAGTAACAGGCTCTGAAATTGACACAATAATTAATAGCCTACCATCCAAAAAAAGTCCAGGACCAGACGGATTCACAGCCGAATTCTACTAGAGGTAGAAAGAGGAGTTGGTAGCATTCCTTCTGAAAGTTTTCCAATCAATGGAAAAACAGAGAATCCTTCCTAACTCATTTTATGAGGCCAGCATCATCCTGATACCAAAGCCTGGCAGAGACACAACAACAACAACAACAAAAAATCAGGTTTTTTTATTAACTGCATTATTCCCATCTACAAACTAAAAGGACAAGGAGGTTGAGTTTTTATTCTATATGTGATGGGAAATCATTGAAGGAAGTAATGGCAATGACATGAGCTGATCCAAATTTTAAAAACACTGCTCTCATTTATTTATAGAGATAAAATTTCTAAGAAGCCTGAAACAGGAGCAGGAAGATGAAGCCCAGAAACCACTATTAAATCAGCATCAGAATTACATACATAAAACTAAAAAACCATTTGGAGAATATATTGTCAACAGACATAGCACAACAAATGTGACAAGTTGCTTTTATTGGTATTTCGTATTATGCCAAATTGTGAACCATGTTTAACAATAATTATAATAGTACAACATTAATACTTATATTAGGTCATTGCTCATGGTTAATGAACATGTGAATACACCCTCTTCTGTATATTTCTCTCCAGAAAGCAAACAAACTATAGACCAATACCATTAAAAATGGGGTACATGTTACTCTCTGAAACACAAAATATTTTCTTATATTCATATTGGAGGTATATTGCATGTTTATATGTCACTCACCTTAAAGCTATTTTAGAAGTCAGTCATAAACACCAAAAAACATAAATTCTAATATGGAAAAACTAGTCTTTAAATACAAAAACAAAATATTAAAAAGTCAATTAATGCTTTTTTTAGTTCCTTCTTTTTTTACTCAGATTGCAGGTTTGAACATGTATTTTAACATTTTAAATTATTCTAACACAGTGATCAATATCATTTTTTCATAGTTGCTAATTATAAAATAGAAGTAGGAAATACTATGTACAGAAGGAATTCTTTTATGATTCAGTATCAAAAGATTTCTGGAGAGAAGGAAGGAGGAGAAGGGCTTCACATGCTATTCTGTATTTTTCCTCATTCACTTCACTGACCTTTACTCAAAACCAACAGCAAGAGGAAACAAAGAGGAAACAAAGGTAGAAACAACCCCAGGGACACAGGCAGCTGGAAAATAAAACCCCTGCATGATCTTTAGATATGCAAGTAACTTTCAAGCTGCAAACACAAGGAGAATAATAAAACATTCCCTGTGCAGCTATATTATTTAGCTGTCAGATACACATATGCCTAATTTACCTGAGCAGAACAGGCAAACCACCTGAAAGGAATGGCTGATGAGAGCCTGCAACAAAACAAGCATGACAGAAGAGGCTCAATTTCAATAGAGACAATTTAAGATGAGTTCCGAATATTGTCATGTGATTAAGATTAGTCTTTTATGAAAAAATAATGATCATTATATAAATCTTACATACTAGAAAAGTATTTTCTGCTACAATTTACACAAATATAGGTGCTTATATCATTTTAAAAATTAAGCCAGTTTTATGCTAAATGAAAGCAACCAAGTTATTCTTTTGTATTTTTTAAATTCATGCACTTAGAATTTCTTCATACAATAAGGGGGTCCTATTTAAATTTACAGAACTTAGAAGGGAGGTGATCTAAAATCTTATGAACAACTTAGCACTTTCTCTTGTGCTGATTTTTGTAGTTTTGTTTTTTTGTGTGTGTTTGTTTTCAGACACATTTTACAACATTTTTTCTGGCAAAAGTAATATACACTTTCAAAAGATGGGAAACTTTAGGAAGCACATTTCCACATCAGAGATTATAGCTCCTTAACTTCGACCCCTTATCCTCCCAAATTCATATTTCTCATTGTTTTTCTAAAACAATTCACTAATATTAATCAAGATCTTGCTCAGGATAACTCAGGTAATGTGATTCTTCCAGTTTTGTTATTTTTGCTCAGGATAACTTATTAAAACTTAGTTCGCATTGATTCCACATTCATTGAACTTCTTTCTGAATGACTTTCAAATTGGAATGCCTGAAGATGAGGGGAAATGAGAATCACATCATCATGGCCATAAGACTAGCAGAAAATTAACTCACACACTGCTCAGGTTTTGCATGCACCAAAAACCTCAGCAATCACCACTAAAGAACTAATCCATGTAACCAAAAACCACCTGATCCCAAAAAATTATTGAAATAAAAAAAATAAGAAGCCCTAAAAGATCTTAATATATATATATATGTTTCAAAAATGCAAACTTTTAAATTAGTATTTTCTAGGCCATCAATTGCTATTAATATGCATCCCACAAAATATATAATCTGTACCCCAGAAACAAAGCATCAATAACAAGCATTCCCAGATTAATAAATCCTTACTAGGTTTGTCTCCAACTAAAAGACTGAGTCATCTGAGATCTATAATGAGATTTTTCTAAAGAAATATATTTTATCTGAAAATAGCCTAAAAATCTCTATTAATATCAATATAGCTTAATAGAATTGCCACTGCATAAACATGTAATTGTATCCATTGTTATTATTTCAAAATATTATATTTTCTATTTGACTGGTATCTCATTGTAGTTTTGACTAACATTTCTCTTATGAGAATGATATTAAGGAGTTTTTCATATGTCTGGCATTTATACATCCTCTTTTGAGAAATGTCTATTAAAATCTTTTGCCTATTTTTAAAACAGATTATTACATTTTTTTCCTATAGAGTTGTTTGAGCACTTTATATCTTCTGGTTATTAATCCTCTGTCAGATGGGCAGTTTGCAAATATTTTCTTCCATTGTGTGAGTTGTCTTTTCACTTCATTGTTTTCTTTGCTGTGCAGATGCTTTTTAACTTGATGTGGTCCCATTTGTTCATTTTTGGTTTGGTTGTCTGTGCCTGTGGATTATTACTCAAGAAGTTTTTGCCCAGAGCAATGACCTGGAGATTTTCTCCAACGTTTTCTTGTAGAAGCTTCATAGTTTGAATTTCTTTGATTTAAGTCTGCAATCCATTTTGATTTGATTTTTGCATATGACAAAAGGTAGGGGTCTAGTTTCATTCTTCTGCATATGGATATTCGGTTTTCCCAGCACCATTTATTGAAGAGACTATCTCTTCCCCAGCTTATGTTCTTGGAACCTGTGTCAAAAATGAGTCCACTGTAAGTGTATCAATTTGTTTCTGGGTTCTCTCTTATGTTCTATTGGTCCATGTGTCTGTTTTTTGCCAGTACCATGCTGTTTTGGTTACCATTGCTCAGCAGTGTAATTTGAACTCAGGTAATGTGATTCTTCTAGTTTTGTTATTTTTGCTCAGGATAACTTAGACGATTCTGGGTATTTTGTGGTTCCATGTAAATTTTAGAATTATTTTTTAAATTTCTGTGAAGAATGTTCTTGATATTTTGATAGGGATTACATTGAATCTGTAGTTTGCTTTGGGTAATATGAGCATTTTAACAATATTGATTTTTCCAACCCATGGACTTGGAATATTTTTCCATTTGTTCATGCCTTACAATTTCTTCCATCAGTGTTTTATGGTTTTCATTGTAGAGATCTTTCATTTCTTTGGTTAATTCCTAGGTATCTAATTTTATTTGTAGCTATTGTTAAAATTATTTTCTTGATTTCTTTTTAAGATTGTAGTTGTCATACACAAAAACTATTGATGTTTGTATGTTTATTTGTATTCTGCAACATTACTAAATGTTTATCAGTTCTAAGTGTTTTTTGGTGGAGTCTTAGGTTTTTCCCAATATAAAATCTTATTGTCTTCAAACAAGGATAATATGACTTCTTCCATTCCAATTTGGATGCCCTTTATTTTTTTTCTCTCGTCTAATTGTTCTAGCTAGGAATTCCAGTACTGTGTTGAATACCAGTGGTAAAAGTGAGTATCCTTGATGTGTTCTAGATCTTGGAGGAAAGGCTTTCAGTTTTTCCCCATTCAGTGCAATATTAACTATGAGTCTGTCATATATGGCTTTTATCACTTTGAGGTATGTTCCTTCTATACCCAGTGTTTTGATGATTTCTATCATTAAGCTATGCTGAATGCTGTCAAATGCTTTTTCAGCATCAAATAAAATGATCATATGGGTTTTATCCTCTATTCTGTAGATGTATTCCAATTGATTGATTTGTATATGCTAAACCATCTTTGCATTCCTGGATAAATCCCACTTAGTCATGCTGAATGTCTTTAGTGTGTTCTTGTATTAGTGTAGTTTTCTTTTTGATTTGTCTTTGTCTAGTTTTGGTATCAGAGTAATATTGGCCTCATAAAATGAGACTGGAAGTATTCCCTCCTCCTGTAATTTTTGAAATAGTTTAAGTAGAATTGGTATTAGTTCTTTAAACATTTGGTAGAATTCAGCAGTGAAGCAATTGGGTCCTGGGCTTTTCCTTGCAAGATGGCTTTTTACTATAGCTTAAATCACATTAATTGTCATTAGTGTGATCAGTTTTTGGATTTCTTCATTGTTCATTCTTGGTAGGTTGTATGTGTCTAGGTATTCATCCATTTCCTCTAAATTTTCCAATTTATTGGCATGTAGTTGCTAGTAGTATCTACTAATGATCCTTTGAATTTCTCCTTTTCCACCTCTAATTTTATTCATTTGGGTCCACTATTTTTTCTTGGTCTGGCTAAAAGTTTGTCTGTTTTGTTTAACTTTTCAAAAAACAAACTTTTTGTTTCATTGATCTTTTGTCTTGTTTTCTTCATTTTAATTTCATTTATGTCTTCTCTGATCTATAATATTTCTTTTATTCTACTAATTTGGGGGCTTGTTTTGTTCTTGCTTTTGTAATTCTTTAATATGCATCAATTAGGTTGCTCATGTGAAGTTTTTCTCTTTTTTCCTTTTTCCAATGTAGCCACTTATAGCCATAAATTTTCCTCTTACTACTGTTTTACTGTATCCCATAGGTTTTGATGTGTTCTGTTCCCATTATCACTTGTTTCAAGAAATTTTTCCATTGTTTTCATAATTTCTTTATTGGCCCACTAGTCATTCAGGAGCATATTGTTTTTAATTTTGATGTGTTTGTATGTTTCCAAAATTCCTCTTATTATTAATTAGTAGTTTCATTCCATTGTGGTCAAAGAAGATGCTTAACATAATTGCAAGAATTCCCTGGATTACCAGGCAGAGACTCTTGTCCTCTCCTCTTGCTTTCTCCCTAACAAATGGAGTCCCTCTCTCAGTGCTGAGCCAACCAGAGCTGTGGATGGAGTGACACAAGCACTCCTGTGGCCACCATCACTGGGACTGCACTGGGTCAGACCTGAAGCCAGCACAGCACAGGGTCTTTCCCAAGCCCACTGTTACTACTACCTGGCTACCACCTATTTGTGCTAAAGGCCCCAGTGCTCTATAATCAACAGTTGGTGAAGTTAATCAGGCTTATGTCCTTCTCTTCAGGGCAGTGAGTTCTCCTGGGCCCTGGGTGGATCAAGAGATGCCATCTTGGGGCCAGGGACTAGAGTCAAAAACCTTAGACATCTACCTGGTATCCTATTCTACTGCAGCTGAGCTGGAACTCAAACCATGAGATGTAGCCCCTTCCACTATTTCCTTCCCTTTCCACAGGCAGAGGAGTTTCACCCTGTAACCACCACCACCACAGGCTCATGATGAGTACTGAAGACTACTGTTAATGTTCATTTAAGGCCCAAGGTCTCTTAATTTAGCTTGTGGTGAATGCCAGGCCTAAAAATCACACTTCAGGGAAGTGGGCTCCCTTCTGGTTCAGAGCGCATCCAGAAATGCCATCCAAGAGCCAAATGCCTTGAAATGAGGACCCCAAGAGTCCACTTAGTGCTCTATACCCCTGTGGCCAAGCTGGTACCTGAGATGCAAGACAAAACCCTTTTACTTTTCCCTGTGCTTTTCTCAAGCAGATGGAGTCTCTTACCACAACCACCACAGTTAGGAATGTGCTGGGTCTCATCTAAAGCCAGAAAGTCTCAGCTTTTCCCCCAAGGCCCATAATTATTTCTGCTAGTTATTCAAGGCCCAAGGGATCTTTAGTCAGCAGGTGTTGGGTCCCGCCAGGACTAGGCCCTTCCCTTCAAGACAGCAAGTTCCTTTCTGGCCCAGTGTTTGCCTAGAAATATTGTCCGGGAACTAGGACCTGGAAGGGAGATCTCACATTGCTGTCTACAGTGGCTGAGCTGATATCCAAAATGTAAGACAAAGTCCTCTTTACTCTTCCCTCTCCTCTCTTCAAGCAAAAGGAAGAAAACTCTTTTGCAGCCATAAGTGTTGCAGCCTGGGGTTGACGGAAGAGTGGTGCAAGTACTCGTTTAGCCACCAAGGCTATTGTCTCAGTAGGTCGTGTACCTTCCAAGTCCACTGGTTCTAAGTCCAGCTCACCACTCTGACTCACCTAGGAGTTGCAGTCTTTGTGGCCTAGAAGGTCTTTCAAGTTTATTTAGGGCCCCAAGTACTTTAGTCCACAATGGCAAGGTTTGCTAGAACTCAAGCTCCAACCACTGGGATGGGTAACTCACCTTCTGCTAAGGCTACTTTATATGTTCCCTCTGTAGGCAGGCATCAGCTGAGTTCAGCCCAGTTTTGTTTTCTGCTGTGACAGGGCAGCACTGAGTTCAATGTAATATCTCAAAACTGCTCTCCTCTCTCCCTCTCCCAAAGGCATAGATTTTCTCTCAGCACCATGCAGCTGCTGCCAAGGGACGGGGGAGGGATGCTGTTGGCAATTCAGCACTGTCTTTCCGAACCTATTCAGTGCCCCTTTCAGTAATATGAAGTTACAACCAGATACTGTGTATGCTCACCTGATTTTTGGTTCTTATGAAACTGTTTTCTATATGTAGATAGTTGTTAAATGTGGTGTTCCTGTAGAAGAGATAATCAGTGAAGCCTTCTATTTGGCCATCTTGCTCTGCCCCTCTCCTAATTACTTGAATACTAATTTTCATTCAAGAAAATAGACTAGATCACCAATTTCATTTTATCCATGCTTCTAAATGAAATAAAATAATTTAATGAGTATTTTTCCTGCCTTCTAGATCACAAAGTTAGTTCAAATAAAATGTTGTAAAAAATATAAAATGTTCATGTGGTATAACAGAAAATTTCAATTTGTTACTCTTAGAATTAATTTTTGTAATGATATTGTAGCATTATATATATTTTAACAATCAAGCTAAGTAGAAACTATTCCACCCAAAAAGCAAAGCACTGTTTTAAAATGAGCTAGTTCTCACTAAGTAATATCGATTCCAATAATTACTCCCACCCACCAAATGCAAAGGTAGTGTGATTCTTGTTTTGCTTTCACGTATCTTTTCCATCAACTCTTAAAGCACCTACATTTAATACTTCTCAATGGAAATATTGTAATAACCACTCAACTCCCTTCATGATATTTCTTTCCTTTTTTTTTTCATTTTATTAGAATTTCTATTTTTTTCTTTCCTTTTTAATAAATTTGACCACTGAGTTTTAATTAAAGTTCTAGAATGCCCTGCATTGAACATGTCAACACTGTGTTCAAACCAACTTCTATGTTCCTCAGTGCCTTTACAATAAAAATCTAAATTTCAGACCAAGGCATGGAAATCTGTTGCAAATTCATTCACACTTGACTTCCAGCCATACTGTCATTAAATCTCTGAACTCTAATCAGGCCAAATGTATCATTTCCCAAATGTAAGCATGCCTATTTTTATCTCCCAATCGTTGTGCAAGTGGCTTCATTTATATAATTTGCTGGTTGATTTAACCTGTAATGTCATACATCTCAGCATATTTAAGCCTTTAGAGAATCTATCCATCTTTCACAGCCAAACTCAATGCTCACCTTTCTGAAGCTCAATCTGTATTAGTCTTTCCTTCTTCTAAATTACCAAACCATTTTTTTAACTTATATTTATTTATATATTTATATATAATATATGTTTTATATATTTGTTTATATATTTATATATCATATAATTTATATAAAAATTTATGTATAATATATAATTTTCATATATTATATATAAATATATATAATTTTATGTATATAATATATAATTATATTAAATATATTTTTACATATATTAAATATATTTTATATATTTATTTATAATTATATATATAAATTTATAATTTATATATACTATTATATATAAATTATATATAAATTTATATATACTATTATATATAAATATATTAAATATATAAATATATTTAATATATATACTATATAATATTACTATATATAATAATATATATAAATTATATACTATTATATATTATATAATATATATTTATTATATATAATATATTTATTTAATATATTTAATATATTTATATATAATAGTATATATAAATTATATTATAAATATATAATAGTATATAATAGTATGTATAAATTATATTATAAATATATATAATAGTATATAATTATATATAAATTATATTATAAATATATATTATAATATATATAAAATATATTATAAATATATTAAATATATTTTTATATAATAGTATATATAAATTATATATATGTTTTATATAATTTATATATTTTATATGCCTATAAAATATATATAATTATATATCATATGTAATACAATTATATATTAATAATATAATTATAAATATATTATATACTATATAATAATAAATATATATTATTATATATAATATATATGATTATATTATTATATGTTATATATAATATATATTATATATGTATAATTTGATTTGTGATAAAAGTAACTAATAGCGTTTTTCATAAAATAGACTCTCAATAAAGGCGTGTGGTTTAATGAATTAATTATGTGGACTAAAAATGGTTCATGGGCTGTAAAAGAAATTGTGTCCAACCAGAACTTTGATAAGAGAAAGCCTGGTGATTCTAATGAAAATGCAACTCTCATGTCTCCTTTTTTAAAATTTCGTAGTCAAGAGCTAGAAACTTATTTGATTATATTTCAACTTTAACTTTAAAATGAGATTAATTATCTATGAAAATGTAAATGTATGTAATCAAACCTACATATCAAACAAACACAACAGGTAAAATCAAAATGCAGCCTTTTTGTTCCTATTACTGTTTTACCTTCTAAAAATATTTTCTTAAAAATTTAAAACACAGAAAGAAGGGGCCAGCCTTCAAGCAACAGCCACCTGAGACGGCAGCCATCACGCGCTCAGGAGTAAAAGTCCCTCGCAATTTCCAACTGTTGGAAGAACTCAAAGAAGGGTAGAAAGGAGTAGCAGATGGCACAGTTAGCTGGGATCTAGAAGACATGACACTTAACAAGATGGACAGGGATGATAATTGGGCCTACAAGAACAATTTATGAAAACTGGGGTGAGCGGCTGGCAAGATGGCTGAATAGGAACAGGTCCGGTCTGCGGCTCCCAGCCACACCAATGCAGAAGGCGGGTGATTTCTGTATTTCCAACTGACGTACCCAGCTCACCACATTGTGACTGGTTAGACACTGGGTGCAGCCCATGGAGGGTAAGAGGAAGAAGGGTGGGGCATCACCTCACCTGGGAAACACAAGGGGTTGAGAAACTCCCCCCTCTACCCAAGCGGAGCTGTGAGAGACTGTGCCTTGAGGAACAGTGCACTCTAGCCCAGATACTATGCTTTTCCCACAGTCTTCACAACTCACAGGCCAGGAGATTCCTTCGGGTGCCTATGCCATCAGGGCACTGGGTTCCAAGCCCAAAACTGGGCAGCCGTTTGGGCAGATACTGAGCTAGCTGAAGTTTTTCTTTCATACCCAAGTGGCACCTGGAACACCAGTGAGACAAAAACATTCACTCCCCTGGAAAGGGGGCTGATGCCAGGGAGCTAAGTGGTCTAACTCAGCAGATCCCACCCCCACAGAGCCCAGCAAGCTAAGGTCCACTGGCTTGAAGTTCTCACTGCCAGCCCAGCAGTCTGAAGTTGACCTAGGATGCTTGAGCTTGGTGAGGGGAAAGGCGTTTGCCATTACTGAGGCTTGAGTAGGTGGTTTTCCCCTCACAGTGTAAACAAAGCTACCTGGAAGTTAGAACTGGGCAGAGCCCACTGCAGCTCAACAAAGCAGCTAGAGCCAGACTGCCTCTTTAGATTCCTCTTCTTTGGGCAGGGTATCTCTAAAAAAAGTCAGCAGCCCCAGTCAGGGGCTTATAGATAAAACCCCCATCTCCCTGGGACAGAGCACCTGAGGAAAGGGGAGGCTGTGGCGCAGCTTCAGCAGACTTAAACATCCCTGCCTGCTGGCTTTGAAGAGAGCAGCCCCGCACGATGTTTGAGCTCTGCTGAGGGACAGATTGCCTCCTCAAGTGGGTCCCTGACCCCCGTGCCTTCTGACTGGGAGACACCTCCCAGCAGGGGTTGACAGACACCACATACAGGAGTGCTCCTGCTGGTATCTGGTGGGTGCCCCTCTGGGACAAAACTTCCAGAGGAAGGAATATACAGCAATCTTTGCTGTTCTGCAGCCAACGCTGGTGATACCCAGTCAAACAGGGTCTGGAGTGAACTTCCAGCAAACTCCAGCAGACCTGAAGCAGAGAGGCCTGACTGTAAAATGAAAACTAACAAACAGGAAGGAATAGCATTAACATCAACAAAAAGGACATCCACTCAGAAACCCCATCCAAAGGTAGATAAATCAAAGACCAAAGGTAGATGAATCCATGAAGATGAGGAATAAACAGCGCAAAAAGGCCGAAAATTCCAAAAACCAGAATGCCTCTTCTCCTCCAAAGGATTACAACTCCTCACCAGCAGGGAGCAAAACGGGATGGAGAATGAGTTTGACAAATTGACAGAAATAGGCGTCAGAAGGTGGGTAATAAACTCCTCCAAGCTGAAGGAGTATGTTCTAACCCAATGCAAGGAAGCTAAGAACCTTGAAAAAAAAGGCTAGAGGAATTGCTAACTAGAATAACCAGTTTAGAGAAGAATATAAATGACCCAATGAAGCTGGAAAACAGTACAAGAACTTCGTGAAGTATACACAAATATCAATACCTGAATCAACCAAGCCAAAGAAAGGTTATCAGAGACTGAAGATCAACTTAATGAAATAAAGCATGAAGGCAAGATTAGAGAAAAAAGAATGAAAATGAATGAATAAATCCTCCAAGAAATATGGGACTATGTGAAAAGACCACACCTACGTTTGACTGGTGTACATGAAAGTGACGGGGAGAATGGAACCAAGTTGGAAAACACTCTTCAGGATATCATCCAGGAGAACTTCCCCAACCTAGCAAGAGAGGCCAACATTCAATTTCAAAAAATACAAAGAACACCATAAAGATAATGCTTGAGAAGTGCAACCCCAAGACACATAGTTGTTACATTCACCAAGGTTGAAATGAAGGAAAAAATGTTAAGAGCAGCCAGAGAGAAAGGTCGGGTTACCCACAAAGGGAAGCCCATCAGACTAACAGCAGATCTCTCTTCAGAAACCCTACAAAACAGAAGAGAGTGGGGGCCAACATTCAACATTCTTAAAGAGAAGAATTTTCAACCCAGAATTTCATATCCAGCCAAACTAAGCTTCATAAGTGAAGGAAAAATAAAACCCTTTACACACAAGCAAATGCTGAGCGCTTTTGTCACTACCAGGCCTGTGTTACAAGAGCTCCTGAAGAGAGCATTAATATGGAAAGGAAAAGATGGTACCAGCTACAGCAAAAGCATACCAAAGTGTAAAGACCATCAACACTGTGAAGAAACTGCATCAATTAATGGGCAAAATAACCAGCTAGCATCATAATGACAGGATCAAATTCACATATAACAATATAAACCTTAAATGTAAATAGGCTAAATGTTCCAATTAAAAGACAAGAGACTGGCAAATTGGATAAAGAGTCAAGACCCATCAGTGTGCTATATTCAGGAGACGCATCTTATGTGCAAAGACACACATAGGCTCAAAATAAAAGGATGGAGGAATTTTTTTTTGAGATGGAATCTCGCTGTGTTTCCCAGGCTGGAGTACAGTGGTGCGATCTCAGCTCACTGAAAGCTCCGCCTGGGATGGAGGAATATTTGCCAATCAAATGGAAAGCAAAAAAAGCAGAGGTTGAAATCCTAGTCTCTGATAAAACAGACTTTCAACCAACAAAGATCAAAAGAGACAAAGAAGGGCATTACATAATGGTAAAGGGATAAATGCAACAAGAAGAGCTAACTATCCTAAATATATATGCACCCAATAAAAGAAAGCAAGTTCTTAGAGACCTACAAAGAGACCTTGACTCTCACACAATAATAGTGGGAGACTTTGACACCTCACTGTCAATATTAGAGAGATCAGTGAGACAGAAAATTAACAAGGATATTCAGGACTTAAAACTCAGCTCTAGACCAAGTGGACCTAATAGACATCTACAGAACTCTACACTCCAAATCAACAGAGTATACATTCTTCTCAGCACCACATAGCACTTATTCTAAAATTGATCACATAATTGGAAGTAAAACACTCCTCAACAAATGCAAAAGAATGAAAATCATAACAAACTGTCACTCAGACCACAGTGTAATCGAATTAGAACCAAGAATTAAGAAACTCACTAAAAACCACACAACTACATGGAAACTGAACAACCTGCTCCTGAATGACTACTGTGTAAATAATGAAATTAAGGCAGAAATAAATAAGTTCTTTGAAACCAATGAGAACAAAGACAAAATGTACCAGAATCTCTGGGACACATTTAAATCAGTGTTTAGAGGAAATTTATGGCATTAAATGCCCACAAAAGAAAGCAGGAAAGATTTAAAATCGACACTGTAGCATCACAATTAAAAGAACTAGAGAAGCAAGAGCAAACGTATTCAAAAACTAGCAGAAGACAAGAAATAACTAAAATCAGAGCAGAACTGAAGGATATAGAGACAAGAAAAACCCTTCAAAAAAATCAGTGAATCCAGGAGCTGGTATTTTGAAAACATCAACAAAATAGATAGACTGCTAGCCAGACTAATGAGAGAGAAGAATCAAACAGACACAATAACAAATGATACAGTGGATATCACCATAGGTCCCACAGAAATATAAACTACCATCAGAGAATATTATAAACACCTCTACCCAAATAAACTAGAAAATCTAGAAGTCAAAACCGGGAAGAAGTCGAATCCCCAAATAGACCAAAAAAAAGTTCTGAAATTGAGGCAGTAATTAATAGCTTACCAACCGAGAAAAGTCTAGGACCAGATGGATTCACAGTAGAATTCTACCAGAAGTACAAAGAGGAGCTGGTACCATTCTGTCTGAACCATTCCAAACAATAGAAAAAGAGGGAATGCTCCCTAACACATCTTATAAGGCCAGCATCATCCTGATACGAAAACCACACAGACACAACAAAAAAAAAGAAAATTTCAGGCCAATATCCCTGATGAACATCAAAGTGAAAATCCTAAATGAAATCCTGGCAAACTGAATCCAGCAGCACATCGAAAAGCTAATCCACCACATTCAAGTTGGCTTAATCCCTGAGATAGAAGGCTGGTACACATTACACAAATCAATAAATGTAATCCATCACACAAATAGAACCCATGACAAAAACCACATCATCTCAATAGATGTATAAAAGACCTTTGACAAAATTCAACAGCCCTTCATGCTAAAAATTCTTAATAAACTAGGTATTGATGAAATATATGTCAAATTAATAAGAGCTATTAAGGACAAACCCACAGCCAATTTGAATAGGCAAAAACTGGAAGCATTCCCTGTGAAAACTGCCACAAGACAAGGATGCCCTCTCTCACCACTCCTATTCAACATAGTATTGGAAGTTCTGGCCGGGGCAATCAGGCAAGAGAAAGAAATAAAGGGTATTCATTAGGAAAAGAGGAAGTCAAGTTATCTCCTTTTGCAGATGGCATGACTATATATTTAGAAAACCCCATCATCTCAGCCCAAAATCTCCTTAAGCTGGTAAGCAACTTCAGCAAAGTCTCAAGATACAAAATCAATGTGCAAAAATCACAAGCATTCCTACACACCAATAATAGACAAACAGAGAGTCAAATCGTGAGTGAACTCCCATTCACAATTGCTACTAAGAGAATAAGATACCAAGGAATCCACCTTACAAGGGATGTGAAGGACCTCTTCAAGGAGAACTACAAACCACTGCTCAAGGAAATAAGAGAGGACACAAACAAATGGAAGAACATTCCACGCTCATGGGTAGGAAGAATCAATATCATGAAAATGGCCATACTGCTCATGGTAATTTATAGATTCAATGCTATCCCCATCAAGCTACCAATGACTTTCTTCACAGAATTAGAAAAAAACTACTGTAAAGTTCATATGGAACCAAAAAAGAGCCCGCATTGCCAAGACAATCCTAAACAAAAAGAACAAAGCTGGAGGCCACATGCTACCTGACTTCAGAGTATACTACAAGGCTACAGTAACCAAAATAGCATGGTACTGGTACCAAAACAGATACATAGACCAAGGGAAGAGAACAGAGGCCTCAGACGTAACACCACACATCTACAACCATCTGATCTTTGACAAACCTGACAAAAACAAGCAATGGGGAAAGGATCCCCTATTTAATAAATGATGCTGGGAAAACTGGCTAGCCATGTGCAGAAAACTGAAACTGGATCCCTTCCTTAAACTTTATACAAAAATTAACTCAAGATGGATTAAAGACTTCAATGTAAAACCTAAACCCATAAAAACCCTAGAAAAAAACCTAGGCAGTATCATTCAGGACACAGGAATGGACAAAGACTTCATAACTAAAACACCAAAAGCAATGGCAACAAAAGCCAAAATAGACAAATGGAATCTAATTAAACTAAAGGGCTTCTGCACAGCAAAAGAAACTATCATCAGAGTGAACAGGCAACCAAAGAATGGGAGAAAATTTTTGCAATCTACCCATCTGACAAAGGGCTAATATTCAGACTCTACAAAGGACTTGAACAAATTTACAAGAAAAAGCCCATCAAAAAGTGGGCAAAGGATATGAACAGATACTTCTCAAAAGAACACATTTATGTGGCCAACAAGCTTATGAAAAAATGCTCATCACCACTGGTCATTACAGAGATGAAAATCAAAACCAAAATGAGATACCATCTCATGGTAGTTAGAATGCCAATCATTAAAAAGTCAGGAAACAACAGATGCTGGAGAGGATGTGGAGAAATAGGAACGCTTTTACACTATTGGTGGGAGTGTAAGTTAGTTCAACCATTGTGGAAGACAGTGTGGTGACTCCTCAAGGATCTAGAACTAGAAATACCATTTGACCCAGAGATCCCATTACTGGGTATATATCCAAAGGATTATAAATCATACTACTATAAAGACACACGCACACATATGTTTACTGCAGCACTGTTCACAATAGCAAAGTCTCGGAACCAACCCAAATGCCCATCAATGATAGGATGGATAAAGAAAATGTGGCACATATATACCATGGAATACTATGCAGCCATAAAAATGGATGAGTTCATGTAGTTTGCAGGGATGGGGATGAAACTGGAAACCATCGTTCTGAGCAAAGTATCACAAGAAGAGAAAACCAAACACCGCATGTTCTCACACATAGGTGGGAGGTGAATAATGAGAACACATGGACACAGGGAGGGGAACATCACACACTGGGGCCTGTCAGAGGGTGAGGGGCTAGGGGAGGGATAAGATTAGGCAAATACCTAATGTAGATGACGGGTTGATGGGTGCAGCAAACCACCATGCCATGTGTATATCTATGTAACAAAAATGCACGTTCTGCACATGTATCCCAGAACTTCAAGTATAATTAAAAAAAAAAAAAAAATCTTTACCAATTCTTTCTTCTCTACACACTCACAGGTGATTTTCATTGAAGTAGTTCAAGAATCATGAGACATTTTAATATTACATATGGTTTCATCTCACTGTCTAATTTCACATCTACTATATCTGGATACCTAATTGAAACTCATTTTAATATCCTTCAATTTAAATATCTTCTCTCGCTTGCGCTCTCTCTCTCTCTCTCTCTCTCTCTCTCTCTCTGACACACACACACGCACACACACACACACAGAAAAATAACTATGAATGAAACTATCTTTTGTTTATATCATCCAGAGATGACTACAATTCGTTTGAGTTAAGAGAAATTATTGGAAAATGTTGACTTTTTATACAACCTTGGTACTGAAAGTTCCCTGATGTAAAAATAAATAAATAAGTGAAAGAAATAAATTGAAGAAAGAAGACAAATCTTCTTAAAGGATATAGAATTAAATGATAATCCAAAATGGATTCAATTCATATTTAATTGTTAATACTGTTCTTGGATAATCTATTATGTCTATTTAAGAATATTTAATAATAACATTTACACTGGCTGAGCACTATCAGCATATTAGTTTGTATAGTAAACTTATAGAAGACCAAGTCCTACTCTCATGTCTATTTAATAAATATTGACTTCTTGTTTAGGTATCAGACAAGATTTATTGACATGACAATTCCATATTTTCTGAGAAGGATTAAAATTTTTATTAGGTCCCAAAACTAGAAGGCAATATCCATACTAGTCTTGTCACACTCATTTATCATAAAATTCATTCAAACCGCACATTGAGGTTTCCATAAAACAATTAGTCCTGTTTCTCGTTCCACGCAAACAGGACAGACAGAAGCTATTCAAACATCTTTCTCAAACCAGATGTGAACAAAGAACTCTTGAGTCTAGATGCAATGTTGAATTTAGTAACAGTGCTCCTAAAACCAGCCAGATCTCTTAAAAGGCAAAGTGAGAAGCGGAAGAGGCACAGCAGTGCCGTCACTGTGCTGCCAGGTGAGGACCGGGATCATCACGGTCTGGCCTACATTGTCAAAGTGGAAAACACTAAATTAATTTGCATGCATGAAGATTCTCTCTTAATTTGCATGCAATTGTCATCTAAGAGATAATAAAGGACAATATGAAGGGATTTTATTTTATTTTATGTATCTATTAGTTTGCTTTTTAATTTCCCACTTAACATAGAGCAAAAGGAAAAAAAATCTAAGGAGGCCCTGAAATGTAATCTGAAACAATAACCAGTAATTGGATTGCTAAGAGAAAATAAGGATCCATAGATGAGCATACCTGAAAAGAAGGAAGCCACCTTAGGCTTTAGTTGATTTGCTTATTTCCTTTAAATAATATATGCAAAGTTTCTACATAATGTGAGTGTATATTAAGTATTTAATAAATGAGCACTGTTGTTACTATGATTAATGTTATTATAATGAGTTTCTAGCAAAGGAATATTTGTAAAGCAAATACTCTTGATAAAGACACCACAAGCATGTTGAAAGAATAAATAATAGTTTGCTACTTATTGAAACGTTATTTTTATTGTGTTCTCCTGTTAACAAGGAAGGAGAAGGTGGGGACAGGTAGGAATAATAGAACAAAATATGTACATATCATCAGGTAAGACTAAGCTAGAACTAATCAATTTTTACTATTTAATAATTATAGGCTTTCACCAAAGCCAGAAACCAGATATTAAGTGCATATATATGCAATATATATATATACACACACACACACACACACACACACACACACACACACACACATTTGGTTTGATATGCTCCAGATAGGCTCCCATATTATTCAACCCAGAAACTAAAAATCAAAATAATTATTATGCATTCAAAAATTGTCATTGCTTTAACCTCAGAATAGTAAAGTTTTACAGACATCCCCAAATCAGTAACTTGATTATCCTAAGTTATCAACACAACAGGTACTTTCATGTTATCCTAACAAAACAATTATTTACCTACAGCACTGCCTCGTACAGAGTAAGTGCTCAGTAAATATTTGTTAAATTAATGAATGAACCAGAGAAATAATGTAATGGCATTTTGCAAATGATCAATAAATGTATTATTTTTTTAATGGAATAACTCTGCTTAAACATGAGAGTTATAAAATCAGTCAAGCAACGAGTCTTAACATACACTCTTCAAAATACTGAATAATCTTAGAGAGTCCAATAGTATTTAACTCTGATATGTTTTGTGATATAAGCAGAAGCATCAAAACAGCTTTACAAAATTCTATATGAGAACACCTTGGCTCACTTCCCTCTCTCACCAAATCAAGTCATTTAATATCACATTTTTTGTATTGTGGAAACTTGTCCTTATCTGATGATGTATACATATACATTAAATTCTTACAGGAAATGTGATATGGTTTAATAATTAGTCTTGAAAATTGCTTCTCAAACAAGACATCACTCTGAAAAATAAAATAAAATAAAAAGACTAATGAAAAAGATTGCTTTCATTCACTATCTCTATGTTATCCATGGAAAATACAGACAGATTTTAGGTATCTGGGGAGAATGCTATTTGCTTAGAAAGATGTTTTCCAGGAAAAAAGGTAGATGTTAAAATGTAATGTTTTACTTCAAACTCTGTCATTTATCCATTTGGAAAATTAACTTGAAATATAGGTTGCCATTTTCTACATATGTGATAGGTTAACATTTGCTTCTATCAAGGTGGCATCAAGGTTTAGCAATCTCAGAATATGACAATGTAAGTATACATAATATAACTACAAGAATACATTATCAAGTAATTGAATTCAATTTAAAAGGTAAATGGTGATTTTATTTAGGTGTAGATAAATGAAAAGAATCAAGTTTATTTGTTTTTTCAAAAGTATCTAATTGCTTTAGGTCAAATCCATTCCACATAGATAATCTATAGTTCAAATCAGAGGGTGATAATTTTGGTCCCAAAAATAGCAATTTTGAATTTGAAAAGCATATCTCTTTTTTGGAATCACTGCCGCCGTGTCCACATTTTACCTTTGCAAGAGAAAGATAAATATACAAAGATCATATAATAATTTGAATGTCATTATAAACACACATAGAAAATTATTCTCTGTTACTAAGAAGAGTTAAAATTAAATCACAAAAATTAGAATTCTTTATACTTAAATGTAATCTATAGAAAATACATCAAATTCTCCAGAAGAAGAAAAAGAAGGGATATTTTGAAACTAGTTTCCAAGTAATGCTGATAACTTTCCCTGACTGGAATAATCTCATAATGCTATATAGCCACAGTACAGTATTGATAATACTGTTTTCCTATTTTATTTGGGTACCAGGTATTTCCATCTCAGGGTCCTGTCATAGGCTCCAAATCTTACCATATCCATAGCTAAACTTGTTATCTTCCTTCCCCAACTTGAATCTATTTTCTCTCAGATAATCTCTATCACAATTAATAGCATATCCAATATCATTCTCCTAAACTATAAATTTCAGTCTTTCTCAGAGACTCCTTTCTTCTCAACCCTCTATGAATCAGCATGATCTTTCAGTGCTCTCTCTAAAATTTCTCTCAAATCTGACTGAGCTTCTTGCCTCCTTGTTACTAAAATTGCTTTATCATCTTGCAACAAGACTAATGCAACAGTCTCCTAACTGCTGTCCCCACTTGCTTTCAATTTAGTCCACTCTCTAAAGTGCTCCCAGAATTACATTTATTAAAAAGTACTTATTATATAATAATATCTCTTCTCTTATTAAAGGCTTCTTTCAGCTCACTATGGTCTTTAAAAGAAAGTTTCAAAATCTTTTTTTTTTTTTTTTTTTTTTTTGCTTTGAGACAAGGTCTCGCTCTGTTGCCCAGACTGGAGCACAGTGGCACAATCTCATCTCACTGCAGCCTCAACCTCCCAGGCTCAACCTCAGCCTCCTGGGTAGCTGGGGCTACAGGCACATGCAATCATGCCAAGCTAATTTTGTTTCTTTTTTGTAGAGAAGAGGTCTCATTATGTTGCCTCGACTGGTCTCCAACTCCTGCACTCAAGAGATCCTCCCACCTCAGCCTCCTGCCTCACTCAGGCCCAAGAGCCACTGCACACACCCAAGTGTAAAAATCTTTAACATGTCATGTATTGCTCTTCAAAATTTGACTACACTTTACAGCATCAACTTCGACTTCCCCAAACCTCCAAACCTAATAACCTATGGATTTCTCACTTATTAGTTTAATGCTCATGAGTGGTTATACACGCTATTTTTTCTGCATGGATTACTCTTTTCTAGAAAATTCCTATACATTCTCCAATCCCAACTTAATTTTCATTTCCTCTATGAACTCTTCCCCAGTTCCTCCAGAGTAGTACACTGTTTCCTTTACAGAACTTTCATTGAAACAAGGAAGTTCACCATGAAAAAGGAAAATGGAGGATTCTGAAAACAGAAAATTTAAAATCCAGAGGAGGAAAAGGGAATTCCCAGGAACATGCTGAAAGGAATTTCCTGGAAGACAACTATGCAGTAAGCCGGGGGAAAACCAACAACCTAAAAAGCAGGAAATGGACATTGGCTGGGAGCAAAAGAAAGAGCATGCTAACAAATTTCCAAGTGTCTCGATCTATTGAGAGGAAATTTCACAGTTTTTTTTCAAAGATTTTGGAATAACATTAGAGATAGACACCTAGAAAATTTCCTCCCCCAAAATAATGAGGCTACTGTTGCATCCAGGATAAATTAAAATTTGCATAAGAAAAAGAATGTAATCAGTTTCTATGTGACTCAACTCTGAACAATAGTTACTAATGAAAGTAATATAATCACTGAATATTAAATAAATAAAAATGTGTTAATCATAACTATATGATCCCTGAATACTAAATAAACTTAAATGTGTGATATAATTAAATCAGGAGGAATTTTATATGACAATTAATTCTTCATCCTCCATAAGAGGACCGGATAATATGTAAGACTGAAAAATCAAGAAACAGAGGTACACTCACATGCTTTAAATGTAGGAGGTGAAGGCCAGAAGAAACTGCAAAAGATCCCTAAGGACCAAGCAGGACCTGTGTTCCACAACTCCAGGGGCATCATTCAGATTGGAGTGGTGTCCCCAGAGTTGTGAAACAGGGGACTTAGGATCAGAAGACCAGAGTGGGGACAGTGAGGTAGGGGAACACTGCTTTTCATTACACCCTTGTAGTAGTATTTGACCTCATAAATTATGGAAGTAAGAAAAATATCTCAATGTAGGATAATAATTGTGGTGGCATTCAAAGTAATACATCTTTGATCTTAAATATCATTTTCAGCTGGGAGCGGTGGCTCACTCCTGTAATCCTAGCACTTTGGGAGACCGAGGTGGGCGGATCACTTGAGGTCAGGAGTTTGAGACCATCCTGGCGAACACGGTGAAATTCCGTTTCCACTAAAAATACAAAAATTAGATGGGCATAGTGGCGCATGCCTGTAATCCTAGCCACTCGGGAGGCTGAGGCAGGAGAATTGTTTGAATCCGGGAGGCGGAGGTGCAGTGAGTCAAGACTGTGCTATTGCACTCCAGCCTGGATGTCAGAGGGAGACTCTGTCGCAAAAAAAAAAGAAAGTCTACCCCAACGGTAAATCCCCGTTATGTACTCCTTTAAAATCTTCAACTTAACTTTCACAAGAGACAATAGTACAGTATAACTATTATCTAAACTTAATCCTAAATTCATATTTAAATAGGATAACATCAAGTAACTCTCAAAAGTAAAGCAGTAACAAACATTTAACACCCATTATTTTAAGAGACAATTCTAACAAAAACAAATAGCTCAAGATTGACAGAGGTAAATATATTTTAAAATTCTAACAAGTTGGATTAAGAAATTTTAGCAAAATTTGAAATAAAAATCCTAATTGTTATATGATATCATCAAGTATAGATACAGCTCTCATATCTGACACAATTAGGATAACAGTTTAATCAGAAAAGTTGGTTAAAATAAAAAACAGGAATCATTAAAAAAAAAAAAATAGTTAAATCCTGTGGCACACAATGTTGATCCTGACCTAAAAGCCACGTGTCACTTCTTCCTCAGCTGACCCATGACAATTTTGTTTGGGTGGCAATGCTTTACCTGAAGCCTCAAGATATAAACCTGGATCCGTCTGCATCATTTTAGCAAACCGGTTGAATATTACCATCATTTAAGGATGGGCAAGTGATGCAATACTGTACCCTGAGACAAGAGGAAATCTGCTAAGGAGTTATATAAGGCCCTTCTCCATGATGATTGGAGAGTAAGATGTGAAGAGAAGCTGTGCCACCTTCCATCTGCCTGGGATGATGCCACCTAAGATGTAAATTTGGTTCCATGAGAGCCACATTGCTACACAGAAAATCTCAGAGAAGCAGTCCAGGAGACACGATCATCCTTTACATGTTAATTCATCAAACCTGAAATGGTCTAAGCATGAAATTCTTATGTGAAGTAATTAAATACATTTATTGCTTGAGCAATTTTTATTAGGAAATTCTATTCCTTGACTATGAAAGCATCCTAACTGATGCAGAAATACTTTAAGTTTCAACTTTTCACTGAAAGTTTGTATTTTTACTTAAGTGGTCATTCAATACAGGGTTTGGACCTTTGAGTACAAGTCTTGAGATTCAAATTCTACTTAGTCTTTCTTTAAAAGGGAGCTAAAACACAATAAATTACAAAATAGTCTGAGAAATGACTCCTAGACTTTTACAGTGTTCTTTTTAGTCATTGATGTTTTTCATACACACCTACCTTAATGATAGTTTTTACTGACTTGCATTAATCATTTTTCCAATGCTTTAATGTATATTTTTTATTTTCCTTAATCAGTAATGTTTTACACATCCAATTATATGAGAGATATATTCAATTTAAAGATGAATGATTTTTAAATGCCTAATATAAGCCATCAAGCACAAAAAAATAGCATTACCAGGAAGTTTGAAGCCTACGACTAGAATTGCTGGCTATGAAGGTATGTGTGAACATCGCCAACTTTACCAGACAGTGTCAAATTGTTTTTCCAGTGCTTTTACCAGTTCATACCCCACCTGCAATGCAGGGGTGGTTCTCTGGCTCCATATTATTGTCAAGACTTAATGTTGCCAAACATTTTCGTTTGTGTCAATCTGGTGGGTGTGAAATGGTATATTGTTACAGTTTTTACCTAATTTTCATGGAAACACATATTTTTACACCTATTCAGTTGTTTTACACAGCATATAATTATAGTAGCAAGCATAAAGAGGTTCAGGAACAGATATTATAGACTCTCTTGGTAAATACACAACTCAGCCAAAGGGAGAAGTTAAGCAGGCACACTGTAGAAAAGCCTAATAGTTATGGGCATTTATCATGCCATGGACATCAAGTTCTCGGAAGGAATGTAGAATCCTGATTAATCTGATTAGTCCATTAAGTTGAGATCAGTTCAGAGAACTTCTGTCATTTCCAAACAGAATCCTACTATAGTTGGGATGTCATTTCTAGGCTGGATGGAACACTGCTCAGATGCAGTGTGTACAACTGCTTCTACTCTTAAGACCATATTTGTCATTTTTGTCTTCTACTCTGGAGAATTCCATTTTTCTTTTTTAAAAATGATGAAATATTTTAAAAATACAGTAAAATACAAACAAGAGTAATCTTAATGTAATGCTATGTTTGCCATGAATCTTTTTTTTTCCGAACATCACAACATTACAGACACAATCAAATCCCTGTGGATCCAGAACCAATCACATATTTCACATTTGCCCCATGATAAACACACTGTGAATTTAATACTTACTATCCTTTTATTAGTCCAGATCATTCAAGAAACAGATAGCACATTAAGAAGAGTTCAATGAAGAAAGTTTAATGAAGAGACAATTTAAAATGATGGAAAGGGTTTAAATTAATAAAAGATGGAAAAGCATCCTAAGTAAGAGTAATAAGAGTAGAAAGCCTTTCCTAATTCTAGGCCTGAAATATAAAGATATAGATTTAGTTCCTGGGATGCAGAGCAAAGTGTATCTGTCAGAGAAGACTTCATGACAGAACCTGTGGCCTGGAGAAATGTGCCATGTCCAGTAAAGGTCTGGCAGAGCAAAAAGTAGGGACTGGACTTCCAGTGGCTAAGTTCGGCTGGAAGCAGTAGGATCAAAGTAAAGTATGTAAAAGCAGATAATGGAGGTACCATAAAGCAAAAGAAAAAATAGATTAGAAGAAACAAAAAAGATGAAAATGGCTAATTTTAAAATTTTGTTCCTATGAGTGGCCAGAAAGTAGGGTAAAAATAACAAGGAAAAGGAATTTTATACTAGGTTTGCTATAAAATCAATTGAAATGTTTATGATACACAAGAGGACAGAGTTAATGTGCTATAATAGATTATCCCTAGCTATGCTCATTTTATTTAGGCATTTCATTTCAATAAGGTTAGAGCTTTAAAGTTAGAAATTAAATTTTTCGTTTAAACAAAAACTTTCATAGCATTTAAGAATTGTTTAAAATACATTATTGTCTCATTCTGAAAGTGAATTTATGTTACATATGAACATTTTAAGTTTCATTATAAGTATATACAGCTATACATTATAGCTATGAGTAACTTCTAAATAAATTTTAATAAATAATATAAAAAATTAAATAAACTTTTCTAAATAATAAAACCACACACACACAGAACATTTGTTAGTATAAGTTACTCCAAAAGCAAAGTCTGAGTCAAGGACTTGGATGCAGTTGATTTATTTGAACAACTAATCCCAAGAAGCAGAAGGCAACAGACAACACGAAATAGGGAAAGAAGAAAACTATAGACAAGACCATAAAAAGCGAAATAACGTTAGGGGTTCACATTCATTTAGCCCATTGATATAGGCACAAATAGCTATAAATCATCTAATTTCATATTTATATCATTGGTAATTTATTTACCAATTTATCCCCAGAATGCAATGTTCAAAATAAGAAATTCAATTACATAATTTGGAATACTAACTGAAATAAAAAAGACATGATCATTTCAACTGATTTTTTTAAATAATAGGTAAGTAAATAGTTGTTTGATAGAAATTTTAAAAAATAATGATAGCAATTTTTCAACATAAAAAACAGAATTAATCAAAAACTTAGTGTTCATAGTATACCTAATAGGCTTTTGGAAGAATTCCCCTTAGAGTGGGAATACATATTAGCACCCATGCATGGAGTTCCTAGCCAATGCAATAATATAAAAAATAGAAATGAATTTCAAGAATTATAAAAACAGAGTTAAGGCTGTTTTTCTTCAGATGTTTTCACTTCCTACATGCACATAAAATTCAAGAGAATTAGCAGATAAAGTGATATAGCTGTAATGCAAGTTAAGTTTGGTACAACAATCATTAGAAAAGCAGAAATAATGATTTTACTGTAAAGCAGAAATAATGCATCAGAAAATGTAATATTAGTTTATTCAACACATTTTGAGAGCCCACTATGCATCAGATCCTATTCTAGGTACAAGGGATATAGCAGTGAACAAACAGACTAAAATGCCTGTCTTCTCTAAGCTTATATTCTAGTTAAAAAAAAAAAAAATTTGCAGTAATATTAGAAAAAAGAAAATATCTAATTCACCATAGAAACAAAAACTATGAAGTACCTAACAATGAACTGAACAAATATAACACCAAAATAATGGATAAATATGGCGTGTTCATAGATTGAAACGGTATCATAAAGATGTTGATTGGTCTATACATTAAATATAAATTAAATACAATTTCAGTCAAAATACAACAACTTGGAAGGGGAGAGGAGACTTTAAAATTCATTGAAAGATTTGAAGTGCTGAGAGTAAACAAAACAATTTTTGAAGAAGAGGAGGGGTTCCAGTTCAAAAAATCAAGACTGATATGGTTTAGATCTGTGTCGTTACCCAAATATCATGCTCCATTTTAATCCTCAATGTTGGAGTGGGACACAGTAGGAGGTGACTGGATCATGAGAGCAGTTTTTCATGACTTAACACAATCCCGTTGGTGTTGTCATCACAATAGTGAGTTCTCGTTTGGTGTTTAAAAGTGTGGCAACTCCCCCATCTTTCCCGTTCACCTTCTACCATGATTGAAAGTTTCTTGAGGCCTCCCCAGAAGCCGAGCAGATGCCAGCATCATGCTTTCTGTACAGCCTGCAGAACTATGAGCCAATTAAACCTCTTTTCCTTATAAATTACCCAGTCTTAGGTATCTCTTTATAGCAATGCAAGAACAGACAAATACAAAGACTTTAATGAAAAAAATATTGTTGCAAAGACAATATTGCTTTGATCAGGGACACAAAACTAAGCCAACTGAAAAAAAATAGAAACTACAGAAATAGACTCGCGTATATTTAATAAATGACTGAAGTTATATAAAAATCAACAGTGGAAGGATTCACTATTCAATAAATAGATCTGGGGGAAATAGACTGATCTACATGGGGAAAAATATCTGAAAGGGTCAAATGTTTATTATCTTGAGGTAGGAAAGAATTTCTTACATAAGATGCTAAACAAGCAGACAACAAAGGGAGATGCTTGATACATTTGACTTCCTTAAAATTACAAACTTGTGCACAACAGACATTACAAAAAGGGAAAAAGACAAGTCCACCTGCCAAGAGAAAACATTTACAGTATACAAAACATTCAAGTCATTGGCATGCAGCATATTTAAAGTACTCCCACAAATCAACATAATAAACAATCCTATGGAAAAATGGGGAAAAGATGTAAACAGGCAATTATCAGAAGAAACATGAATGACCAATAAAAGAAAAGATGCTCATACTCACTAATAGTCAGAGAAATAGGAAATAAAATAACCATCAGATTAGCAACAACAAAAAATTGTTTTAAGTATCTCTCAATATCAAGTGCTGGTAAGGATGCGAAGCAAAAGGAACTTCCAGTCTGCTCCAAGGAGTGTCAATCGTTAAAACCACTTTGGAGAGAAAGTTGGTATTATCTAGAAGTCATAAATACCCACCATCTGCAACCCATAAATGCTAATTCTAGTTATAAAAACTAGGAAAGCTGTTACCGAGGTTCACAAGGAATCATATATAAGAATAATCATTTTAACATTGTACATTCAAATTGTTCATATAGTCTGGGCGCGGTTTATACAGTCACGCCTGTAACCCCAACACCTTGGGAGGCTGAGGTGGGAGGCTCACTTGAGCCTAGGAGTTCAAGACCAGCTCTCCATTTTAAATATTAAACACGTTTTGTAAGATACACATATCTTGTGAGTATGATAATGCCTTTGTTGTCCCCACATACATTCCCACAGCCATTTTCCCACCCCTCAAATTCACATTTTTGTCTTTGTGAGGCTATTTGTATCCATGCCTGTTAACTCAGGAGCAAGGTTTTAAGACATGACATAAAAGTTTTGTTTCAACTAAGAAATAAGCAACAGCTGGACACAAACTACAGTGGATATTGTGATAGTCCACCCTGATCTTTCTTCAGGGTCAGGTCCAGCCATTCCCAGCCCAGCTATGAATGCCCCTCTGCTGATACAGCCCTTGGTCACAGAGAACTGCCTCACCCACTAATCTTAAGATATAAACGCTAAGTCTCTTGCCCTAGTTTACAATAACTCTAAAGAGCCACGCAGTTCAAGGATATCCCAGCCTCAGCTTCATTGGATACAATCAGGTCTCAGTTGCAACCACATTCTCCTGTCCAATTTGACATCCCTCACTTCTTTACAGCTCTCTTTCCCAAGAGCACTCACCAATACATCTTCTACATGCAACCTCTATCTTGGCATCTAATTTCAGATAATCCACTCTAAGACAAAAGTTCTCCAAAATAAATACCCACTTCTTAAAAAAATTACATTAAGAAGAAAATGCTTGAAAAGAAATGTGCTTTATATATATTAACAGGTTCCTTATTGAATGTTACTGTAATTTTTTCAAATGATATCTATGGTTCTTCAGTGACACAATGGTAACATACCAGCATCTAAGCATAAGTCTTCCTAGCCAAAAATCTGGGTTTGGAGAAATTTCTAAATAGTTTGAGAAAACTCTCAAATATTCATTCATATGAAACTCTCCATTTCGAAAGCCTAAAAATTTTACATTTTCTCAATAATTATATATTTTGGAAATAAACAAAGTATTGAATACCCAGCCCAGCTTTATGATATAAACATAATTGTTTAAATTTTCATTAAAATTAATATTTTCTTAATTTTATTATTTTTTAAAATTTAAAATTTGAAATGAAAATACAATTTTAAATCTAATAGTATCGATATAGGAGTTAAGAAGGAATTACTTAGGCTAATAGCAAGGGCATGGGATCCCTCGGTAAGGCTTTTCTTTTTTCTTTTCTTTTTAATGAAAAGCAGCCCTAAATCATTTTCTAACAAAGAGCAGCCTGTAAAATCAGGCTGCAGACATAGACAAGCAAGTTGGCAGCTTGCATGGGTCAATGCCAGCAGGAACTAGGGAGTAGATATGTTCAAAATGGCGGCTTCCTCTTCCCTTTTCTTTGTCAGCCAAGAGGACAGTAAAGAGCAGACAAGATGGCACCAATCAACTGGAAAGTCCGTTTGCATTACAAGATTAGGGTGGGGCCACCAGCCTTCCCTGTGCACTATGTAAACATCATCTCTGATAGAACCAATCTGTGAGCCCTACATACCTCAGACACCAGCTTCTCCAGCCTGCCTATAAAATTTGCTGCAGTCCACTGCTCTCCTCTCTCCTTTCTTGTGTCTATTATTTCCACTCCTTAACCCACCCACATGTGTCCGTGTCCTGAATTCTTTCTCAGCAGGCAACAAAAAACCCCCAGGTATATACCCTATGGTATACCCGGTTGCTTGGTTGCCTGTTTGCTTCAGTATTAAATACCATAGCCAGGCATGGTAGCTCACGCCTGTAATCCCAGCACTTTGGGAGGCCGAGGAGGGCGGATCAGGAGGTCAGGAGTTCGAGACCACCCTGGCCAACATAGTGAAACCCCACTCTACTAAAAATACAAAAATAACCGGAGCGTGGTGGTATGCACCTGTAATCCCAGCTACTTGGGCGGCTGAGGCAGGAGAATTGCTTGAACCCAGGAGGCAGAGGTTGTAGTGAACCGAGATCATGCCAGTGCACTCCAGCGTGGGCGACAGAGCAAGACTCTGTCTAAAAAAATAAAAAATAAAAATAAAAAGCTTATGTATTAGAGAGACAAAAGAGGCACAACAACATGGCCAAATAGAATTTGCTAGTGATCACCCCCCTGCAGAACACCAAATTGAACAACTATCCACATAAGAAAGCACCCTCTTAAGAACCAAAAAAAAAAAAAAAAAAAAAAAAAAAAAAAAAGGTGAGTGATTATTGTACCTGCTTTTAACAAAATATCAAGGAAAGAGGCATTAAGGAGGGTAGGAAAGACAGTCTTGCATTGCCTATCCCACCCTTCCGTCATTTCGTGGCAGCACAGTGCAGAGAATTAGTATGCTTTGGGGACACAGCATGAAGTGAGTGTTGGACTTTGCATTGGAACTCAGTGCTACCTGTCATAGCAAAACACAATGAAAGGCAGACAGTTCTGCTGGTATCCACAGAGGAAACATTTAGACCAGCCCTGGGCCAGAGGGAAACTCTCAGTGCCAGCAGGAGGAACCCAAATCACAGCTGTTTCCAACACTGGCTGACTAAAGTGACCTAGGGCCTGGAATAAAACTGAGTGGCCGTCTGGCCAAAAGGACTACAGTCCTTGGGCAAGGCCTGGTGCTGCACTAGTCTCAGAGGCAATGGGACTAGGGGTGCATGTGACCCAGTGTAACACCAGCCGTGGCAGCTAAGAGATTACTCATGTCACCCCTCCCAGAACTCTCGGCAGTGCAGCTTGGGGGAAGAGTTCTGCTTGGGGAAAAGAGAGGGAAGAATACAGTGGACTTTGTCTTACAAGTTGGGTACCAGCTTAGCCACAGTAAAATAAACACCAAGAAGAGCCCTAAAGCCCCTGACTCTAGGCCCTAGCTCCTGAACAGCATTTCTAGACCCACCCTGGGCCAGAAGAGAACTTGCCTACCTGAAGGGAAAGACAAAAGCCTGGCTAGACTCACCACCTCCTGACCAAAGTGCCCTTGGCCCTTGATAAACATCAGCTTTAGCCAGGCAATAGTCACCACAGACCTTGAGCAAGACCCAGTCCTGTGCTGGTTATAGGTCAGACACAACAGGGTCACAGTCATGATGGCCATAGGTGTGCCAACTCCAGACAGTTCAGCAAAGAGACTCCATTTATTTGGGGGAAACTAAGGGAAGAGAACAAGAGTCTCTGCCTGGTAATCCAGGCAATTCTCTCAGATCTTATCCAAACCACCACCAAAGTGGTACCACTAGGAGTCTCTGTGACTCTTGTAGAGTCACAGCATTACTGGGCTTGGGGTGCCCCCTAATGTAGATATGGCTGCATTGACCAAAATCTTAGATCACAACACTCAATTCCCTTTGAATACTTGAAAAGCCTTCCTAATATGGATGGGTGCAAACAAGTCCAAACTGTAAAGATTGGAATAAATACCTAGCTCTTCAATGCCTAGACATCAATTAATGTCCACAAACATCAAGAGCATCCAAGAAAACATGACCTCACCAAACAGACTAAACAATAAATCAATAGCCAATGTCAGAGTGACAGAGATATATGAATTTTCAGACAGGGACTTCAAAATAGCTGTCTTGAGGAAGCTAAACAAACTCCAAGATAACACAGACAAGGAATTCAGAATTCTACCAGAGAAATTTAACAAAGAGTAATTAATTTTTTAAAATATCAAGCAGAAATTTGGGAGCCTAAAAATTAAATTGACAACTTGAAAAATAAATGCAAAGTCTTTAGCAAGCAGAATTGATCAAGCAGAAGAAAGAATTTGTAAACCTGAAGATAGGCTCTATGAAAATACAGTCAGAGGAGAAGACAGAAAAGAGAATAAAGAAGAAGAAAGCACACCTACAAGATCTAAAAAACAGCCTCAAAGGGTCAAATCTAAGAGTTGTTGGCCTTAAAGAGGAAGGGGAGAGAGAGACAGAGAGAGAGAGAGAAGTTTATTCAAAGAAATAATAACAGGGAACTTTTCAAACACAGAGAAAGATATGAATACCCAGGTACAAGAAGGTCACAGAATATCAATAAGATTCAACCCCAAAAAGATCTCAAGGTATATAATAGTCAGACTCTCAAAGGGCAAGAATAAAATAATCCTAAAAGCCACAAGAGAAAAGAAGCAAATAACATATGAAGGAACTCTGATATGTCTGGCAGCAGACTTCTCAGCAGAAGCCTTACCAGCTAGGACAGTGTGAAATGACATATTCAAAGTGCTGAAGGAAAACAAACTCAACCTAGAATATTTTATCCAGCAAAATTATCCTTCAAACATGAAGGAGAAATAAATACTTTCACAGAAAACAAAAGCTGAGAGATTTTATCAAATACCAGATGTGTCTTACAAGAAATACTAAAGGGAATTCTTCAATCTGAAAGAAAAAGATGTGAATGAACAATAAGAAATCCTCTAAAGGTATAAAACTAAATCACTGATAATAATAAGTACACAGACAAATATGGAATACTTTAAAACTATAATTGCAGTGTGTAAAATACTCAGATCTTTAGTAGGAAGACTAAAAGACAAACCTACCAAAAATTAATAACTACAGCTTTTTAAGAGATTGACAATATAAAAATATATAAATTGAGATGACAAAAAGTCAAAAAGCAGGAGGATGGAGTTAAAGTGTAGAGTTTTTTAGTAGTCTCTTTGCTTATTTGTTTTATTTCACTTCCTTGTATCAAAGTTAACTTGTCATCAGTTTAAAATATTTGGTTATAAGATGTTATTTGCAAACCTCATGGTAAACATAAAAAAACCTGTAATAAATACACAGATATTTTTAAAACAAGAAATTAAAACATACTATCAGAGAAAATTACTTTTACACAAAAAGTGTTTTTCTTTCTTCCTTTCTGTCATCTTTCTGTCAGTGAAGGAATTGAGAAAGAAATTTTTAAAGTTTCTTGAAACAAGTAAAAATGGAAACACACGTACCAAATTCTTGGGATGCAGCAAAACTAATGATAAGAGGGAACTTTAAAGCAACAAACATATACCAAAAAAACAGATAAACTTCAAATAAGCAATATAACAATGCGTCTTAAAGAACTAGAAAAACAAAAGCAATGAAAACTCAAATTAGTAGAAGAAAATAAGTAATAAAGATCAGAGCAAAATAAATAAAATTTAGGCTAAAAACAATAAATGATCAATGAAACAAAAAGATAAACAAAATCTTTTGTGAAAAGATAGACAAAATTGACAAACCCGTAGCCATATTAACTAAGGAAAAAAAAAAAACAGAAAAATACTAAATAAATAAAACCAGAGATGAAAAAGGAGACATTACAACTGATACCACAGAAATCCAAAGGATCATTAAAAACTATGGTGAACAACTATATGCCAATAAATTAGAAAAACTAGTAGAAACAGATAAATCCCTAGGCACATTATAACTTGCAAAGTTTGAACCATGAAGAAATCCAAAACCTGAATAGACCAGTAATAAGTAAAGAGATAGAACAGTAATAAAATGTCTCCCATCAAAGACAAGCCTAGGACCCAATGACTTCACTGCTAAATTCTACCAAACATTTAAAGAAGAAAACATATCAATCATACTCAAACTACATCAAAAATTTGAGGAGGAGGGAATACTTCCAAACTCATTCACAAGGCCAGCATTACACTAATACTGAAACCAGACAAATCTACAATTACAACAACAAAAAAAAAAACCCTACAAGCCAATATTCCTGATGAACACAAATGCAAAAATTCTCAACAAATACTAATAAACCAAATTCAGCAACACATTAAAAAGATCATTTATCATGACCAAGTAGGATTCATCCCAAAAATGTGAGATTGGTTCAACATATGCAAATTTTAAAACGTGATACATCACATCAACAGAATGAAGGACAAAAACCATTTGATCATTTTAGTAGATGCCAAGAAAAATCAACTGATAAACTTCAGCATCAGACCTGGCACAGTAGTAGCTCATGCTTATAATTCCAACATTTTGGGAGGTTGAGGCAGAAGGATCCTTTGAGGCCAGGAGTTTGAGACCAACCTGGGCAACATAGCAAAATCCTATCTCTATAAAAGAAAGGAAGATAAGAGAAACATTTTTCACAAGGCATCCATTTGCATAAGAAAAATTCATATCACTTTATGGTAGACACTTTCAAAAAATTGGGTAGACAGAACATACTTCAACATGATAAAACCCGTATATTACAAACCCACAGCTAGTGTCATACAGAACACGGAAAATCTAAAAGCCTTCTCTAAGTTCTAAAACAAGATAAGAATGCCTACTTCCACCATTTTTATTCAGCATAGTACTAAAGTCCTAGCTAGAGCAATTAAACGAAAGAAAGAAAGAAAGAAAGGGCATACAAATTAGAAAGGAAGAAGTCAACTTATTTTTGTCTGCAGGTAGTAAGATCTTATATTTGGGACAATCTAAAGATTCCACCAAAAAAATAAAAACTATTATAACTGATAAACAAATTCAGTAAAGTTGCAGGATACAAAACCAACATACACAAATCAGTATATTTCTATATGCCAATACTAAACAATCTGAAAAGAAATGAAGAAACTAATATCATTTACAGTAGCTACAATTAAAATAATATACCTAGGAATTAACTTGACCAAATAAATGAAAGATCTCTACAATGAAAATCATAAAGCATTGATGAAAGAAACTGAAGAGGACACACCAAAAAATGAAAAGATATTTTATGCTCATGAACTGGAAGAATCAGTATTATTAAAATGTCTATACTACTCAAAGTAATCTACAGATTCCATTTAATCCGTATCGAAATGAATACATTATTCAAAGAAATAGAAAAACAATTCTAAAATTTATATGGAACCACAAAAGACCCAAAACAGCCAAAGCTATTCTGAGCAAAATGAACAAAGCTGGAAGCATTACATTACCTGACTTTATATTATGCTACAGAACTATAGTAATCAAATCATCATGGTACTGGCATAAAAACAGATGCATAAACTAGTGAAACAGAATAGAGAACCCAAAAATAAATCCTTGCATCTAAATTCAACTCATATTTGATGAATGTACCAAGAACATATATTGGGGAAAAGAAAGTATCTTCAATAAATTGTGCTGGGAAAACTGTATATCCATATGCAGAAGAATGGAACTAGACCCCTATCTCTCAACATATACAAAACTAAAATCCAAATGGATTAAAGACTTAAATTTAAGACCTCAAATTATGAAGCTGCTATAAGAAAACATTGGGGAAACACTCCAAGGCATTGGTCTGGGCAAAGATTTCCTGAGTAACACCTCAAAAGTACAGGCAACCAAACCAAAAATGGACAAATGGGATCACATCAAGTTAAAAAACCTCTGCACAGCAAAGGAAACAATCAACGAAGTGAACAGACAACCCACAGAATGGGAGAAAATATTTGCAAAACACCGATCTGACAGGGGACTAATAACCAGAAAGCTAAGAAGCTCAGTCCACTCACTAGCAAATAATAATAATAATAATGATCTGATTAAAAATGGGCAAAAGGTCTGAGTAGACATTTCTCAAAGGAAGACATACAAATCATCAAAGACATACAAAAAGACATACAAAACATCACTAATCATCAAAGAAATACAAACCAAAACTACAATGAAATATCATTTCATTCCAGTTAAAATGGCTCATATTCAAAAGTCAGACAATAAGAAATGCTGGTGAAGATGTGGAGAAAAGGGAACTCTCACATACTGTTGGCCAGAGTGTACATAGTACAATCACTATGAAGAACACTATGAAGGTTCTTCAAAAACCTAAAAATAGAACTACCATATGATCCAACAATCTCTCTTCTGGGTATATTCAAGAGAAAGAAATTAGCATAACAGAGATCTGCCCTCCCATGTTTATTGCAGCACTACTCACAATAGCCAAGATATGGAATCAACCTAAGTGTCCATCAATAGAGGAATGGATAAAGAAAATATGGTACAAATACACAATGGAATATTATTCAGTCATAAAAAAGAATGAAATCATTTCATTTGCAACAACATAGATGAAAGTGGAAGATATTATCTTATGTCCATTCCAGCTATTCTGTAGCTGAAATAAGCCAGCTACAGAAACACCAATATTGCATGCAAAAGCAACAACAACAACAACAAAAAATGAACTCATGGAAATAGAGAGTAGAATGATGGCTACCAGATATTGGGAAGAGAAGTGCAGGAGGGTAAATAAGGAGTAGTTGGTTAATGCATTCAAAAATACAGTTAGATAGAACGAACAAGATCTAGTGTTCAGTAGTACAATAGGGAAAATATAGTTAAAAATAATGTATTATATATTTTAAATAACTAAAGGAGTGAAACTGGAGTGTTCCTAACACAAAGAAATCATAAATGCCTGAGGTTATGGGTACCCTAACTACCCGGACTCGATTATTGCACACTGTATGCCTGTATCAAAGCATCAAATGTACCCCATAAATTTGTACAGCTATTATGCACCCACAATTTTTTAAAATGTCTAATCATATGTGTTAGGCATTCACTCTACTAGGCCATTTCTATATAAATATTTACTCCAATATCTAGCTATCTATATTTATATGCACATTTATATATTCAACAACCATAAGGTAGATTCTTCTCTTTCTTTAATAAAAGAGAAATTTGAGGTTCTTTCATGAATGTAAAAATTAAGATACTAAGTAACTTTTCCAGGGTCACATACCCGTAGATGTTAAAACTTGGATTTAAAGTTAGGTTTGTGTGGTTGCTAAACCCATGCTTTTCAAAATAACATATCTTTTCTTCAAAATGAAGCATTTCAAAAATGTGTCCATGGATCACAGAGGGAGTATGATCATGTGAAAGATCTGGGGAGGTAACAACAGGGGTCAGGGACTTTAATCGCTAGACTCAACTCTATTACTTAACAACCTGTATGACCTAGACAAATAAAATACACTCTAAATTTTCATCTTCTGCAGTGACATGTCAATAAGCATTAATAGATATGTATAATAGATACCTATTGCTGAGTGCATGCTATGGGTTAGACATGCATAAATACCTACACATATTTTATTAAATCTTCACAAGAATTTTATGAAATAGATATTTTATCCATTTTAGAGATGCGAAAACTGAGTTCAGATATTCTAAGTGAATTGCTGAAAGTTATCAACTTCACAGGCTCCTTTACAGGAATTTAGCATGGTGAGTCATATTAAGATACTAAAGGAATTCTAAAATTCTATAGAAAGGCAAAGAAATTCTACTTTAAAGTTTTTATTTTATTTATTCTTTTACTTTATTTTATCTACAACTTATACACTCCCTATAAGATACAAGTTCTATTGATCCTACAAGAAAAAATGTGCTACCCCATGACAAGGTCTTACTGGTTTGGCTTCCTTTTTTTTTTTTTTTTTTTCTTATTGAAACCTCTATGTCAATTCCTAGTGGAAGAGAGATAAGTAAATTATTGACATGAGAGTTTACAGCAAATAGATACCTAAACTTAGTGTGTTTTGTTTTTCAAAATTATTTATTTTAACAAATCTAGACAGTCATTATCTTTCTCTTACTTTAAAATCAGGCAAATCAAAATTTAGGTTTAAAAAATTAAACAAATTTTTTTATTTCACATTTATTCACTACTGTTAAGCCTTAATCAAAAAGTTAAAACATTTAATGGAACAAATCTCAATGGATAGATTAGAAAATTACACAAAAATACTCTATTTAATCAATTTTACAATGGCTCTTTTTGACATTTTAATAACTTGAAATTAAGACGATTCTTTCAATCTATGGTGTGTGGTGGTTATTGGCAATGTTTTGTCTTACTTTGAGGTATATAAATCAATAGTGAAACACAGAATCAACAGCAAATTAAATTTGATCAAATATAGAAGCTTTAAGCATCATTATATTTCTCTATTCTTTTGAAACAAATTTTTACTTATTTCAAAAATAAAACGTTTCATGCTTGATGGTATCTTATTTATCAATCTGTGATATGTCATTTTTTATTCAAACATTCATAAAACTGTAACTCTAAGATTAACTGTTTTTATATTGTCTACTATGAATTTACATTAAAATTCAAACACAAATTAAAATGAAATATGAGTCTTATATATGATTATCAGAAAAACCTTATATGTTAAAACATGTTCAGATTTTTTGAAGGATCATAACTTATTTTTGTTATCTGGTAGAAGCTTATGAAAAATAGAGCATGCCAAATTATAAATGTGCCAAATAAAGACATACCTGACAATTTCTCTGCAGTTCATTTTGTAGGCTCTGGTATATGTCAACATTTTATTCCTTCAGATCAGGCAAGGTTTATAAGTTGGACTTTTCTAGATGTTATGGCCTAAATGATTCCCAAAATGTATGTGTTGAAACTTAACCCCCATTATGGTGCTGCTAAGCAGTACAGCCTTTTGGAAAGTGACTAAGTCATGAGGGCTTCATTCTCATGAATGAATTAGTGTCGAATAAAAAGGGCCAGAGGGAGCTGACTTTGACCCCTATTGTGCCTTCTGTCATGTGAGGATATAGCAAGAAAGTCTTCAACAAACCAAATGCTGCCATCTTCATCTTGAACTTCCCAGCCTCTAGAACTGTAAGAAATCAATTTCTGTTCTTTACAAATCACCCAGTCTATGGCATTTTGTTATAACCACACAAACAAAGACACTAATCAAGTAAGAATTTCTTTCTGTAAAATCAAGGGATTCCATTAAGAGCATAATATGTACTTTGAGAGTTAAGATGGTAAGTACAAAATAATATATTCCAAGCAATTCAATTAGAAAAAGAATAAATTTTAAGATTATCAAGTAAGCTTTCATTTTTCTTTAGATAAAACCAGACTTTTAAGTTCATCTCTGCATATTGCCAAAAACAACAAAACATTTATGACAAATCTATTAAGTAAAATGTATACTTGATAAAGCTTATATTAAATGAAGTCACTTGAGTTAAAAACCAATAAATGGTGCTGCAAAAACTGGATTGCCAGATGTGAAAGAATAAAACTGTACCGCATCTCTCATCATATACAAAAGTTAACTCAAGATGGATTAAAGGCTTAAATGTACAACCCAAAACTGTTTAAATAAACACTAAGAAAAGATCTAAGGATAACTCTTATAAGCATTGGTTGGGGCAAAGAATTTATCACTAAAACATCAAAAGCATAGGCAATTTAAAAAGTAGGCAAATGGGAATTAATTAAACTAAGAAGTTGCTGCACAGCCCAAGAAATAATCAACAGAGTGAACAGACAACTTGTAAAATGGGAGAAAATATTTACAAACTATTGATTTAGCAGGGGACTAATACCAAAATACACAAAAACTCAAACAACTTAACAAATAATCCCATTAAAAACAGGGCAACAAAATTAGCCAGACATGGTAGTGGGCTCCTGTAGTCCCAGCTACTTGGGAGGCTGAGACAGGAGAATGGCGTGAGCCCGGGAGGGGAGTTTGCAGTGAGCCGAGATCATGCCACTGCACTGCAGCCTGGGCGACAGAGGGAGACTCCATCTCAAAAACAAAAAAAAAGAAAGAGGGCAACAATGGTATGCTGTCTTTAATAGACCCATCTCACATGTAATGACACTCATAGGCTCAAAATAAAGGAATGGAGGCAAACCTATTAAGCAAATGGAAAAGAGAAAAAAGTATGGGCTTCAATTCTAATTTCAGGAAAAAACAGATTTCAAACCAACAAATATCACAAAAGACAGAGAATAGCATTACATAATCATAAAGGGTTCAATTCAACAAAAAGAACTATCCTAAATATATATGCACTCAACATAGGACCACCCAGATTCACACAGAAAGTTCATAGAGAACTAAAAACACACATATACTCCCATACTATTATAGTGGAAGACTTCAACACTACACTGACAGTAATAAATCATCAGTGGAGAAAATTAACCAAGATATTCAGGACCTGAATTCAACATTGGATCAAATCAATCTGATTGACCTTTACAGAACTCTCCACCCCAAAAACAACAGAATATACATTTCACTGATTGCCACATGGCACACACTCTAAAATTGACCACATAATTGGACATAATCCTCAACAAGTGCAAAAGAAACAAAATCATAAAATCATACTTAACACTTTCAGCACAATAAAAATAGAACTCAAGACTATAAAAACCACACAACTACATAAAGATTAAACAAGATGCTCTTGAATAACATTGGGGGAAAAAATAAAATTAAAGCAGATATCAAAAAGTTCTTTGAAAGTAATGAGAACAAAGATACAACATACCAGAATCTCTGGGACACAGGTAAAGCAGTGTTAAGAAGAAAATTTATAGTAATAAATGTCCACATTAAAAAGTTAGAAATATCTCAATTTAACAACCAAACATCACAACTGAAAGAATTAGAGAAGCAAGAACATATATATCAACCCCAAAGTTAGAAGAGTAAAAAAAAAAAAAATCAGAGCTGAACTGAAGGAAATCGAGACACAAAAAAAAAATTCAAAAGATCAACAAATCCAGGAGTTGGTTTTCTGAAAAAAATAATAAGATAGGCTGTTAGCTAGACTAACAAAGGAGAAAAGTGACAAAATCCAAACAAACATAAATAGAAATGATGATGGGAATGCTACTCCTGACTTCATAGAAATAAAAACAACCATCAAAAACTACTATGAACACCTCTATGCACACAAACTACAAAACTTAGAAGAGATAAATAAATTCGTGGACACATACACTGTTACAAAAATGAGCCAGGAAGAAATAGATTCCCTGAACAGGCGAATAACAGGCTCTGAAATAGAATCAGTAATAAAAAGTCTACCAACCAAAGAAAGCCCTGGACCTGATGGATTTACAGTCAAATTCTATCAGACGTACAAAGAAGAGCTGGTACCATTCCTGCTGAAACTATTCCCAAAAAAGGAGAAGGAGGGACTCCTCTGCAACTCATTCTATGAGGCCAGCATCATCTTGATACCAAAACCTGGCAGAGACACAACAAAAAAAGAAAACTTTAGACCAATATCCTTAATAAACATCAATGTAAAAATCCTCAACAAAATATGGCAAACTGAATCCAGCAGCACAACGAAAAATTTATTCATGACAATAAAGTAAGCTTCATCCCCAGAATGCAAAGTTGGTTCAACATAAACAAATCAATAAATGTGACTCATCACATAGCAAAACTGAAGACAAAAGCCACATGATTATCTCAATAGACACAGAAATGATTTTCTATGAAATTCAACACCACTTCATGTTTTAAACTCACAATTAACTAGATATTGAAGGAGCACACCTGTAATAATAAGAGCCATCTATAACAAACCCACAGCCAACATTACATTGAATGGGCAAGAGCTGGAAACATTTACCTTGAAAACCAGTACAAACAAGGATGCCCTCTCTCACCACTTCTATCCAACATAGTATTGGAAGTCCTAGCCAGAGCAATCAGGCAAGCGAAAGAAATAAAAGGCATCCAAATAGGAAAAGAGGAATTCAAACTATCCCTGTTTGCAGATAACATAATTCTATATCTAGGAAATCCCATAGTATCATAACCTCCAAAACTCCTTCAGCTGATAAACAACCTCAGTAAAAATTTCAGGATGCAAAAATCAATGTATAAAATATTCCCTTTACACCACCAACAATCAAACTAGGAGCCAAATCAGAAAGGCAATCCTATTCACAATTGTCATTAAAAATAAGATAAAATACCTAGGCATACAGCTATCCAGGCAGGTGAAAGAACTCTACAATGAGAATTACAAAACACTGCTCAAAGAAATCAGGGAAGACACAAACAAATGGAAAAACACTCCATGCTCATGGATAGGAAGAATCAATATCATTAAAATAGCTATACTGCTCAAATCAATTTACAGATTCAATGCTATTCTTGTCAAACTGCCATTGACATTCTTCATAGAACTAGAAAAAAACTATTTAAAATTCATATGGAACTAAAAAAGAGCCTGAATAGCCAAGGCAATAGTAAGGAAAAAGAACAAAGCTGGGGGCATCACATTACCTGACTTCAAATCATACTACAGGGCTACAGTAATCAAAACAGCATGGTACTGGTACAAAAAAGGCATGTAGGTCAATGGAACAGAATAGAGAGCCCAGAAATAAGGCCAAAGGCCACACATGTATGAACATCTGATCTTCAACAAAGTTGACAAAAAAATGCAATGGGGAAAAGACTTCCTATTCAATAAGTGATGCTGGGATAACTGGCTAGCCATATGCAGAAGATTGAAGCTGGACTCCTTCCTTACATCAAATAAATAAATCAACTCGAGATGGATTAAAGACTTAAATGTAAAATCTAAAACCATAAAAACTCTGGAAGACAACCTAGGCAATTCTATCCTGGACATAGGAAGAGGCAAAGATTTCACGACAAAGAGACCAAAAGCAATAGTAAAATTGAAAAGTGGGAGTTAATTAAACATATGAGCTTCTGCATAACAGAAACTATCAACAGAGTAAACAGACAATCTATAGATTGGGAAAAATATTTCAAACTATGCATCTGACAAAGGTCTAATAACCAGCATATGTAAGAAACTTAAACAAATTTACAAAAACAAATGACACCATTAGAAAGTGGGCAAAGGACATGAACAGACACTATGCAAAAGAAGACATACATGCAGCCAACAAGCATATGAAAAAAGGCTCAATATCACTGACCATTAGAGAAATGCAAATCAAATACACAATAAGATACCATCTCACACCAGTAAGAATGGCTATTAAGAAGTCCAAAAATAGCAGATGCTGGCAAGGTTATGGAGAGAAGGGAACACTTCTACACTGTTTGTTGAAGTGTAAACCAGTTCAATCATTGTAGAAAGCAGTATGGCAATTCCTCAAAGAGCTGATAGCAGAACTATCATTCAACCCAGCAATCCCATTACTGGGTGTATATCCAGAGGAATATAAATTATTCTACCATAAAGACACATGCACATGGATGTTCATTGCAGTGCTATTCACAATAGCAAAGACATGGAATCAACCTAAACACCTATCAGTGAGATTGGATAAAGACAATGTGGTACACATAAACCCTGGAATACTATGCAGTCATAAAAAGAAATGAGATTTTGTCTTTTGCAAGAACACAGATAGAGCTGGAGGCTATTGTCCTTAGCAAACTAATGCAGGAACACAAAACCAAATACCACATGTTCTTACTTATAAGTGGCAGCTAAATGATAAGAACTTATGAACAAAAAGAAGGAAACAACAGACACTAGAGTCTACGTGAGGGTGGAGGGTGGAGGTTGGGAGGAGGAAGAGGAGCAGAATAGATAACTATTGGCTACTGTGCTTAATACCTGTGTGATGAAATAATCTGTACAACAAACCCCCAGGAAAGGAATTTACCTACACAGCAAACCTTCGCATGTACCCCTGAACCTAAAAGTTAGAAGTATATATTTTTAAAAAGTGAACAAAGGACATGAATAGACATTTCTCAAAACAAGACATACAAATGGCTAACAGGTATAAGAAAAAATGCTCAACATCACTAATCATCAGAGAAATGCAAATTAAAACTACAAGATATCATCTTACCCCAGTAAAGATGGCTATTATTAAAAAGAGAAAATAGCAGATGTTGGCAAGGTTGTAGAGAAAAAGGAAGTCTTATACACTGTTGGTGGAAATGTAAATTATTACAACCTCTATGGAAAACAGTATGGACATTTCTCAAAGAACTAAAAGTAGAATCATCGTTTGATCCAGCAATCCCACTGCTTGATATCAATTTATTAAAAAGATGCCTGCACTCATATGTTGTCACAGCATTATTCACAATAGCAAAGTTATAGAATTAACCTAAGTGTCCATCAATGGAAAACTGGGTAAAGAAAATGTAGTATATATACACAATGGAATATTAGTCAGTCATAGAAAAAAATGAAATCGTATTTTTAGCAGCAACATGGATAACACTGAAGGTCATTATCTTAAGCGAAAGAAGTCAGACACAGAAAGTTAAATATCACATATTGTCACTCATAAGTGGGTACTAAAAAACCATGAGCACATAGACATAGAGGGTAGAATGATGGATAATGATAGATAATGGAGAAGACTCAGATGGGCGCGGGGGGTTGGGAGGGGTGAATGATGAGAAATTACTTAATGAGTATAATTAATGAAATTTGGTGAATAGATACCTGAAAGCTCTGACTTGACCACTGCATAATCTATGCATGTAACAACATTGCACTGGCACCCCATAAATTTATACAAATTTTTAAAACTATGTAACCACAATGTAATATGTTTTAGAAATAGGAGCTTAGGGGGACTTGATAAACAATTATCTCCATTAAGTTAGACATATAAAACTTACATTTTTGGCCGGGCGCACTGGCACACTCCTGTAATCCCAGCACTTTGGGAGGCCGGGGTGGGCGGATCGCAAAGTCAGGCATTCAAGACCAACTTGACCAATATGGTGAAATGCCATCTCTACTAAAAATACAAAATACAAAAATCAGTCGGGCATAGTGGGACGCATCTGTAGTCCCAGCTACTCGGAGGCTGAGGCAGGAGAATTGCTTGAACCCAGGAGGTGGAGATTATAGTGAGCCAAGATTGCACCACTGCACTCCAGCCTGGGTGACAGTGTGAGACTCCATCTCAAAAAATTAAAAAAAAAAATGAAAATAAAAATTTAAAAAAAGCCTTACATTTTTAACAAGCATGTATACGAAGCTTCACTGTAAAAAACTATCTTAAAAAAAAAAAAAAAAAAAACTTCTCAGAACTATACATTTCTCAGAAAAATGGGGTCCAGCTGGAGCTGGGCAAATTAGATTGGATTTTACCTCCACTTCAGGTATAATTATCGCTACAATTCTGCACTAAAAAGTGGGATAATTGAAATACTTTAAAAACTAAGATATCATTGATGATAATGTAATCCTAAAGTTAGGAGAAAAGGCTGCCCAAATTCTCATGTTTCTCCTCTCCTCATCTATTTTTTAACATCCTTTTGTTAAAAAAGTTTCCTCATAAACAGTCATAAGGCTTATATGCAGGCTTCTTTCTACAATATTAATAATAAACCCATTTCATTTCACTGCCGAATTTCTTTAGAGTTTAAATAATTTTAGAAACATTGTGTAATAACCAGACAGAGGCATTCTCTTAATTTACAAAATGAGATCACTTTTTCCAAAATTTCTATCTCTTTTTTTAAATAAAGCAATCTCAAACAAGTTACAAAATAGTCATCTATATTATTAAGGACTTTTGTGTGAGATTTTAATTAAGATTTAAGCTAATATTGCAGTTAATCCACTCTGCACACACAGTTAATGCCAGATTCTCCAATGATTTGACGTATATATTTTACTTCCATTAGTGTAGAAATAGCAAACATCTTAAAGGATACAAAAATTGGAGGAAATTAAAGCAATGTGAAGAATAAAAGATCTTAACCTCTTCTAAATTTACCATTTTAATGCAGTCCTAGTTAAAGTCAAAGATGATTTAAGATACAGAATCTATACATATTTTAAAACAAAGAATTTTCAAACATATAAATACCCCTTTTAATAAATAAAAAAATTATAATAACACCAAAGAACAAATTAAACTTTATCTGAAATGTAATAAAAACTAAAGTTTGCAAAAGATAAATGAATTGTGGTCAATATTATGGCAAGAATTTGGTTGTTATGGTAATAAATGAGATATGTAAAAACAACATGAAGCTATTAACAATTAAAGGGAGTACTCTGCATAAAGTAAGGTCATTATTCCAATCAGTCCAGTATTAATTAGAATGCCACTTCTAGTGTTTATTTGGAGAATGATCTGATGCATGAGATAAGGAAGACCAAATGGCTCAAGAACTAAAAACTGAAACCTCAAATGGTTTAAGTTTAGTGAGGAATAAATCTCAGCGATTATATTCAACAAATCTCAGTGATTATCTTCAACAAACACTTTAGATGAATAAGGTGACCAGGACTAAGACTTGTTTAGAAAACTTGCCATGCATGAAGCTACATAAATACAGTGGATGCATTTATGAGAAATAGTGGGAGGATGAAAAAGTTTAGTAATAAATTCCCACTTGTAAAGAGTACAGAAGTTTTCTGTGTCATCCATTTGAAGACTACAACCCATTTACAAGTAAGAACATTTTACAAATTTGTATGACATAAATGGTATAGGTGATAAATAATATCCAATTTTCAAATATTTATTTATGAGAGTGTTACATTCAGTTACAAAATATATCAGACCATTTATCTCACACTAAAATAAATTTCTTTCTTCTCCACATATTTCATAAATTGGATGCAATTTACTCAAATAATTGCACCCATATACATCATAATTTATACTTAACTCATAGGCTGAGTTTGGTCACAAAGAGAGAGAAGAGTTAAAAGGGGAACAAAAAATATATTAGATCAAGTCATTTAATTTTTTTCACTCAGTTTTTTAAGTTTTCTATGGTACAAGCATATTGACTTACGAAATATGTATTTATATTTCTAAATTGCTTAACAAATATATTAATAAATGTTGTAAAAGTAATAAAAGGTCAAGTTTTGGAAATGTATACCTTTTTTGTACCAATCTCAGAAAAAGTTTAGAAGGAGATTCTAGTTGAGGTTAGGTATCATAATACATGCACAATATCTTAAGCAAAGCATCTGCATTCGTATCTAAGTTGTCAATGAGAAGGGGGCTACATAATGTTGGGTAAGTACAGTAGTACCCACTTATCTGCAGGGGATACATTTCAAGCCCCTCAGTGGATGCCTGAAACCACAGATAATACCACACCCTACATATACTATGTTTTTCCCTATACATAAATAACTGTAACTTATAAATTAGGCACAGTAAGAGATTAACAAAAATAATAAAATAGAACAATTTTAACAATATGCTATAATAAGTCATGTGAATATGATCTCTCCCCCTCTCTCTCTTTCAAAATAACCTCACATTTTCAGATCATGTTTGTGATGAAATTAGCGTTGAAAAACAATTGCTCTGATGATGGAATGCAGATGCCATTGGAAAAAGTAAAAAGTTGGAGTTGAAGAAGTCAACTATGCTCTATGCTGTCCTATAGACTAGCCTCTAATCACATATAGCTACTGAGGACTGGAAATGCAGTTATTCTCACTTGAGATGTGCTGTTAAGTGTTAAATACAAACTAGATTTCAAACATTAGAACCAAAAAAAGTAAAATATCTTACTACTTTCATTTTTTAAAGTATTTTTAAATGCTAATACTTTTGATAAATTGGTATAAATAAATTATTAAAATTAAGTTTTCCTTTTTGTTTTTAAATGTCTACTAGACAATTTAAAGTAATATATGTTGTTTACATTACATTTCTAATAAACAGCTAGAAGTTTATTGCAAAGTTGAATGAGTGAAATGAAAAAATTGTGAACTAGCATTGTAACTGTACAAACAAAGCAAAATAGAAAAATATGTTACAAAAGAAGAAACTTAATAGTTCAACATATAAGAAGACAGAAAATAACTTTGAGGATTTTAGATTCTGTGATTAGTTTTACAATTGGCAGAAAGATGTTCATGGGTGGAAAATTGTTGAGAAGAAAATATTAGAATATTTAGTTTCAGACATGCTAAGTATAAGATGGTAGTAGAATAAGCAAAAGGAAAGAAGACAAATACAAAAGACAAAGGCACTGAATATAGCAAAAAGGATGTAATGCATATGCTGAGTAAATAATTTCAGTAAAATTATGAGGACAAAAGGAAGATTGTAATGGGTAAGGAATAAAAAGTAAAAAAAAAAAAAAAAAAAAAAAAAAAAAAAGCAATGGAGTACAGACTACTCTTTTAAAAGACTGTCAGGTAATGAAATATGAGAAACATATGGTACATACCCAGTAATGGGATTGCTGGGTCAAGTGGTATTTCTGCCTCTAGGTCCTTTAGGAACCACCATACTTTCTTCCACAATGGTTGAACTAATTTACAATCCCACCAACAGTGTAGAAATGTTTTTTTTCTTCTCAATCTTGCCAGCATTTGTTGCTTTTTGACATTTTAATAACAGTCATTCTGACTGGTGTCAAATGACATCTATCATAGTTTTGATTTGCGTTTCTCTAATTATCAGTGATGTTGAGCATTTTTTCATATGCTTTTGGCCCCGTGTATGTCTTATTTTGAAAGGTGTCTGTTCATATCCTTTGCCCACTTTTTAATGGGAGTTGTTTGGGTTTTTTTTTTTTTTTCTCGTAAACCTGTTTAAGTTCCTTGTAGACTCTGGATATTAGACCTGTGTCAGATGGCTAGACGGCAAAAATTTTCTCTCATGCTGTTGGTTGTCTGTTCACTCTAGCTTATTTTGCTGTGCTGAAGCTTTTGGGTTTAATCACATCCCATTTGTCAATTTTTGCTTTTGTTGCTATTGCTTTTGGCATTTTCATCATGAAATCTTTGCCCGTGCCTATGCCCTGTATGGTACTGCCTAGAGTTTCTTCAAGGGTTTTTATAGTTTTGGGTTTTACATTTAAGTCTTTACTTCATCTTGAGTTAACTTTTTGTATATGGTGTAAGGAAAAGAGCTTCTATGTGTCAGGCGCCCAAGTCCTTCAAACTCTATAATAGAAGTAGGAACAACCATAGAGAAATAAATGGTCACTTCAGCATTGCTTCAGACAGGTGGAATGAATAAAAACCACAAACAGTCCCCTAGCCTTTTAGGGGAAGTACAGGCAGTTAGGGTGGCTGAAACAAGGAATAAGAGCATAGTGAGAGCTCTAGATTGAGAAGCAGGCAGGAATCAGACCAGAGAGTGACTCAGCCACAGTGAAAACTAGTTTCAACTTCATCCTCAGAATCAAGGGGAGTCATTAAAGAGTTTTAGCCAAAGAACGACATGATCAGACCTGCACTTTTTTAGTGACTTTGCCAACAGACTGCAGGATAGACTGGAGGAGACAGAAAGCAGAAATACTAGCTAAACTGTTGCAATCATCCTCAAGAAAGATAATGAAGAACTTAATTTGCCTTTGAAGGAGTTTCCCTATCAGAGCTTCATCAGCTTGCAGTGGCTGTAGTGGCTCAATTGTGGCCACTCCCTTATTCTCCATGAGTCAAAAGGCTGCAAAAAAAAAAAAAAAAAAAAGGTTTTGAATATGTACAGAAACTGAACCCTGACCCCATGCCATACCAAATTAGCCTCTATGAGCCAGATTCTTAAACTTCTTTGGAGAATCTGATGAAACAAGAAGGCACAGACATAAGTCATTTTGAAAATAGTTTTAGGTAGACCCATAAGCCTACTCATGCCTTCAATTTAATCCAATAACTATATATTAAGTTCTGTATGACTGTAACTTGTAGCATAGGATGGGAAAGGGTTAATGAAAAATGAATGGGAGATTGGACAGATGCTTGTAATGAATGCTAAGGAGTTTGGACTTTGGCCTAAATAAAGTGAGAGGCACTAAAGCATTTTAAGAAGAAGAATAACGTGGTCAGATTTTCATTTTACAATATAGCAAATTGATTGGAACTGGGAAACCTAGAGACAGATAATCAATTAGAATGTTTTTTCCATAACCCAAGAGAGAGATGACAGCTGTCTAGCCTCAGTTCATGGCAATGAAGATAAAGGAATATGTACATTCTAGAAATGTTTAGGAGGTCGAATTAGCAAGGCTTTGTGACTAATGGGAAGTAAAGTCAAAGAAGTGGAAGATGATAGCCAGAAGTCTGATTTGTTGAGAGGAATGAATGCCTTCAGCAAAACAGGAAGTGGAGGTGTGAGCAGGTTGGGAGTTAGGGAAAGAAGGTTGAACTCCATTATGATTATGTTGGGTTTTTAATGCCTAAGAAACATCAAAAGGAAAGATCCCTCAGGCAACCCAGCATTGGAGTCAAATGTTCATGAGAGTTCTGGATCGAAGAAAACTAGAAACTATTTTGAGTAAGCATGGAGATGGTAACTGAGGCCATTGGAGTGAGTGAGGTCACCCAGAAGAGTGTGTAGAGTTGGAAGAGAAAGAAGCCTAAGAAAGAACACTTAAGGATGGGCAGAAGAAATGGAAAAATAATCAAAGAATAAGCAACCAGATAGAAGGAAAACCAACCCAATGTGTTACCAAGAAAATGAAGTATTTTGAAAAGACAGTAGTGCCAGTGTCAAATTCTGCTAAAAGGTAAGTAAATAGAGATTGAAAATGTCCATTGAACTTTAATTACAGATATATTCGATATATGAGTTTTTCCTACAGTTCACTGATTTACTGCTTATTTTTTATTCTCTCTTTTCTCTCTTTCTGTTTTAATCATTTCAATTGCTATGGCTTCAAGTTCACTAACATTTTCTTCTGAAATGCCTAACCTATTGTTAATCTTATCTGTGACAGGTTATTTTATGTGTCAACTTTAGGCTATGCCCAGTTGCTCGGTCAGACAGCATCTTGAATGCTCCTGTGAAGGTACTTTTTATGTGTGTTAACATTTAAACTGGTAGACATTGAGTAAAGGAGATTATATTCCATAACATGGGTGGGCCTCATCCAATCAGCTGAAAGCACTAAGAGAAAAAACTGAAGTCCTCCGTGGAGAAAGGAATTCTATCTATAGGCTGAATTTGTACCCAAGACTGAAACTCTAACTCCTGCTAGAATTTCCAGCCTACTGCTCTGCCCCGCAAATTTCAGACTTGCCAGTCCCCACAGTTGCATGAACAAATTCCTAAAATAAATATCTCCCTCCCCTCTATGTGTTTGTGTATACCTTTCATGTATATGTGTGTATATACACACATGGGGGGAGAGATTTTATTTTATGGAATTGGTATACATACACACACACACATAAATGTACATCACATCTATGCATCCTATATATACACACATATTACATACATGCATTTGTATGTGTATGTGTGTGTATATCTTATTGATGTTGTTTTTCTGAAGAATCCTGACTCATACACTATCCATTATATTTTTCATCTCAGACACTGTTGCTTTCATCTCTGAGAATTTCCATTCAGGTATTTTCTATACCTTTCATCTACATAACTTTTTGAACATATAAAATACAGCTACAATCATGGTTTTAATGTCCTTGTCTGGTAGTTATAACATCTACATCAGTTCTGGATTTGTTCAATTGACCTCCTTTTAGGTCTTTTCTACCTGCTACTTCACATGCCTTATAATCTTTTTTTAAATTGATACATAATATTTGCACATATTTATGGGGTACATGTGATATTTTGTTACATGCATAGAATGTGTAAAAATCAAGTCAGGGTATTTAGGATATCCATCACCTCAAGTACTTATCATTTCTATGTGTTGGAAACATTTCAAGTCCTCTCATCTAACTATTTTGAAATATACAAGGCATTGTTGTTACCTATAGTCACCCTATTCCACTATCGAACATTATAACTTATACCTTCTATGTAAGTATGTTTGTACCCATTAAGCAACCTCTCTTCATTCCCTCTCTCCCACACACACCTTTCTGGTATCTATCATTCTACTCTTTACCTCTACAAGATGGCTTGTAAGCTTTAATGGGATAACAGACTGAATTTTACCCTGTTCAGTAACTAGATATTTTTGTATGCCTATAAATCTTCTTGAGCTATGTTCTGGGATGCATTTAACTTTCTTGGAAAGTTTGGTCAGTGGCAGATAGGCAATGCTGTTAGGAGCCTTCGGCAGGCCCCTGTAGGTGAATGTTGGGGCAGAGGAGGGAAAACTATAAAAGATGATACTAAAGAGCTGAACATAGATGAGTGGGAAATTAAAGTTCCAGAAAGAGATGATAAGAAGGATTTGAGAGCAAGGCCCTGTATCATCTCCAGATAACTACTTTCCTTTTGAGACACAGCTCTCAGCCTTAGTAGAGACTGAACACTTGACCATGGACCACCAAGTTACCATGTGACCTGAGCTGCCCATCATGAATGAGGTATTATCTGACCCACCAACCCATAAAATCAGGCATGCATTGCAACATTCTATCATCATCTGGAAGTAGAATATAGGTGAACAGGCCCTGAGCAGGGTCTGAATACACAAGTAAGTTACATAAAGAAGTGGCCCTAATGCCTGTGGTCCCCACTCCTGCTACACTGCCTTCTCTCTCCAGGCCTGCACCTATGATCTCGTGGTGAGTTTCTTATGATCAGTTGACAGAGGAAGAAAAGACTTAGACCTGGTTTACCAATGATTCTGTCTGTGCGATCTGAAGGAATACCAAAAAGTGAACACTTAAGGCACTTTAGTCCTCCTCCAGGACATCACCAAAGGACAGTGGTGAAAGGAAATCCTTCCACTGGGCAGAACTCTGGGCAATGCACTTGGTTGTACACTTTGCTTAGAAGAAACAGCTAGATGTCACCCACTGAAAACTGGTGACAAAGAAATTTGGAGAAGAGAGGTATGTGAAAAGACTTCTCTGAATGGGTGAACAATGTGAAGTTATTTGTGCCCCATGAAAATGTTCAACAAAAGCTGACCTCAACTGAGAAGAGTTTTAATAATCAAGTGGATAGAACGATTCATTCTGTAGATATTAGTCAGCCTCTTTGTGAAGCCATCATTGTCATTCCACAATGGATTTGTGAACAAAGTGGCCACGGTGGCAGGAATGGAGATTGTGCATGGCTCAGCAATATGGACTTCCATTCAGCAAGGCTGACTTGGCTAAAACCACCATTGAATGCCCAGGCTGCCAGCAGCAGAGACCAACTTTGAGTACCCACTATGGCACCTTTCCCCAGAGTGATCAACTACCTGGTGGTAGGATGATTATATTGGACTGCTTCCATCATAGAAGAAGCAGTGTTGTAGCCTTAATGGAATAGACATTTACTCTGGATATAAATTTGCCTTCCCTGAAAACAATGCTTCTGCCAAATCCACCATTAGTGGATTTACAGAAAGCCTTATCCACCAACATGGTATTCAATATAGCATTGTGTCTGATCAAAGAACTCAACTCACAGCAAAAGAAGTAAAGAAATGGGCCCATGCTCATGGAATTTATTGGTCTTACCATGTTTCTGAAGCAGTTGGCTTCATAGAATGATGAAATGGCCCTTTGAAGACACAGTTACAGTACCAGCTAGGTAGCAATACCTTGCAGGGCTGGGTCAAAGTCCTCCCCAGGAAGGCTGTATGTACTCTGAATCAGTGTTCAATATATGGTACTCTTTCTCCAATAGCCAAGATTTATGAGTCAATTAATCCAGGAGTAAAAATTGGAGTGTCACCACTCACCATTATCCCCAGTGACCCATTAGCAAAATTTTTGCTTCCTGATCTTGCAACCTTATGCTCTGCTGGCCAACAACTCTTAGTTTCAGAAGGAGGAATGCTTCCACTAACGAAACGACAATGATTTCATTGAACTGAAAATTAAGACTGTCACCCAGCCATTTTCGGCTCCTCATGACTTAGTTAACAGGCCAAAAAGGAAGTTGTGAGGTCAGCTGGGGTGGACTACTATTCCCAATAGAGGTAAGGAAGAGTATATCTGGAATACAAGAGATCCCTTAGGGCATCTCTTAGTATTACCATACCTTGTGGTTAAGGTCAATGGAAAAGTATAACAACCCAATCCAGGCAAGACAACAAATGGCTCACACCTTCAAGAATAATGGTTTGGGTCACCCTACCAGCTAAAATTGTCAATTGAAGGCAAAGGTAGAACACAATGAGTAATAGGAAAAGATGGTTATAAATACCAGTTATGACCATGTGACCAGTCACCGAAACGAAGACTGTAAATGTCGTTAGTATTTTCTCTTTATTTGGTTATAAATAAGTTTGCATATATATATATATATATACACACACACACACACACGCACACACACACACACACACATATTAAACAAATATATTTGCTTTCTTTCCTCTTTTTTCCTTTTCATTTAACATAAGATGTATTGACTTTCTAACAATATTTTTTAAGTGTTGTGCATTTCACATCACAGTGTTTTAGTTGTGGGATATCAGAAAAAAGTAAACATCACTCAAAGACTGAACCACTTTTTTATATTTATTTATTTACTTATTGAAACAGAGTCTCACTTCCTCACCCAGGCTGGAGTGCAGTGGCATGATCTTGGCTCACTGCAACTTCTGCCTCCAGGGTTCAAGTGATTCTCATGCCTCAGCCTCCTGAGTAGCTGGGACTATAGGTGTGCACCAGCATGGCCGGCTAATTTTTGTATTTTGGTAGATACAGGGTTTTACCATGTTGGCCAGGCTGGTCCTGAACTCCTGACCTTAAGTAATCCACCTGCCTCAGCATTCCAAAGTGCTGGGATTACAGGCGTGAGCCACTGTGCCTGGCCAACTTCACCTCTTCTTTTAGGGAAGGAATTAGTCCATTTCTGGTTGTACCCAAATATCATCTAGCCTATAATTATCATATTAGACAGAATTATGACCTTGTTTTAATCCAATTTGAAGATTAAGTATGGCTTAAAAAGATATGGATGGGTCCCAAGTTGACAAGTGATGGACTTAAAATGATTAATTTCAAATGTCAACTTGACTTGGCTAAGAGATGCCTAGATAGCTGGTAAAACATTACTTCCAGGTGTGTCAGTGATGTTTCTGGAAGAGATTAACATATGACTTGGTAGAGCAAGAAAGAATATCACCCTCATAAGATGTATTGACTTTATAATAATATTTTTTTAAGTGTGAGTAGACATCATCCAATTCATAGAGGGCTCCCAAGAGAACCAAAAGGCAAAGGAAAAAGGTGAATTCGCTCTCTGTTCTTGAACTGAGACATCCATTTTCTCTTGTTCATGGTCTGATTCAACACTTCTGTATCTCTGGTCTTCAGACACAAACAAAAACTTACATTATCTCCCCTTGGGCCTTCAGGCTTGGACTTAAACTATACAACAAGCTTTTCTGGTTCTCCAGCTTGCAGAGAGAAGATTATAGGATTTCTCAGCCTTCACATTATTATAAGCCAATCCCTGATAATAAATCTTTTCCTATATTGCTATAAACATCTTATCATTTCTGTTTCTCTGGGGAACCTTGACCAATATATACACAAATGTAGGAAAAAATAAAGCAAGCTAGAATTTTGCTTTTAAATCTTTATAGTTTTGGTTGGAGCTCAATAATGGTAGCAGTTTTGGAGTAGCCATTATGAGCTATCTTCCCCAACTTTGCCACAGTTAGCCTTTCTTAAAAAGTAATCTGAAACTCTCCTAAGCACAATAATATATTGAAGTGTTACACTGCCCTAGAAGTTCTAATTCGTAACTTTTCCTGAAATTTCTAGAAAGGAAGAAGAGAAGGAGGGAAATGTGGAGGCAAGATGACTGACTAGATGTAGCCAGGTGGAACAGCTGCCACCAAGAGACCAAGACAACTAACACACTCCTCACAGACCTCCAGAGGGAAGTGACCAAGAGTGGATGGAGGGAAGACACAAAAGTGGAGCTGAAGGAGGAGAAAGCTGGGAAACCTACACACCTAGACTTGTTCCTGGACCTCAAGGCTCCGGGATAATGGGTGAGTTGAACTGGCAAGGAGTAACCCACTCTTGCCACACACCTCTGAAACCAAGGCAGGAGGAGACCCTACACCCATCATGGACATGAGTTGGCAAGACGAGTTGCTTAGAGTAGTAGTAGGGGCAGAAAGCCAGCTATGTAGAGCAAAGAGAGTTTGGTGCAGGAACATCTGTAGCAGACCACAGCCAGGGATGGCTACCACCCCAGGCTCAACTTCCTCCCATAGGAGACTTTAACCCTAGAAGAACTGTCAGTTGTGAACTCTGTAGGGCAGTCTTGCCCATCAGATAGGGATGGTCTGACTTGAGCACTCCTTGGTCTGGCCTCTCCCAGGTCCCCAGCCTAACCATGCCTGCTTGCAGGGCATCCTCGGATGCCTTGGGAGCCTGCATCATACCTTCTGCACTGGTGGGCCGTGCCTGACCAGCGGAGAGCTCCAGTGGAGGCCATGCCCCTGGCCATCCACTAGCCCGCATGCTCCTTCCCCATACTGAAGCTTCCCCCAGGCCCACAGCAATTCCCTTAATTGCTTTGCTGGCACATGTCTGCATGGGTGGGTTTTGCTTTCCTTGCCTCACCAGCACATGAGTCTGCATGCACTGCACCCTGCCACTCCTGCGGTGGGAGTGCAGGCCACCTCCTCCCGCTGCCAACTACGACCACAAATGGAGCCTTGGAGGGCACAAAGCCAGCCAGCCTCACCCCCATCAATTCCCCACGGTTGCACTAGCACTATGCCAGGAGTGAAACTAGGGTCAAAGAACAGCAGATCCTCCCAGACCCTGAGCAAGCACTCCTGCTTGCAGTGCACAGAGAAGGCAAACAGACCCGTACCCAGCAACACCCAGCACCTGAGCCAACACCACCACCAGTGCAACCACATCCACAGTTGCCACATGTCACCCCAAGCTGTGTTGCCTCCACCACTGTGGTGAACATATGCAGAGAGGAAGATACTCCAGCACCCAAGAGCACTCTGCTGCAGCCAATGAGTGTGCACCCCATTGCACTGCCACTACTGATGCTGCTGGTACGTACAAACAAGGATGGATCCCACTGTCACTGCATTACAAAACACTTTGGCTAACACCACCCATCAGAGTATAGTGGCCAGCAATCCAGGAGTACCTCAGCCCCCACTACCCAACAGAGTGAATTCCTAACCTCGAGGAGCAGGAGAACAAAGAGCCAATACAAGTCTCCCACATTTAGTCTTGGGACCTGAGTGTTGGCCCCCTAAAATCTTCTAGAAATGAAGCTACATGGCTGAAACCACCTTATACCACAATCAAACCATCACAGTCATCAAATAGAATAAAAGGAAAAAAAACCCACCCAAAGGTCAGCAGCCTCAAAGATTGAAGGAACATAAGCTCACAAAGAAAGAACCAGCACAACAAGACTGACAAATCAAAAAGCCAGAATGCCCTCTTTCCTCCAAACGACCACATCACCTCTCCAGCAAGAGTTCTGAACCAGGCTGAGATGGTGGAAATGAAAAAAATAGAATTCCAGAATATGTATAGGAACAAAGATCATTGAGCTACAGGTATATGTTGAAACCTAATCCAAGGAAGCTAAGAATCATGACAAAACAATGCAGGAGCTGACATACAAAAAAATAGCCAGGCTAGAAAAGAATGTAATTGACCTGATAGAGATGAAAAACACACTACGAGAATACTTGTGATTACATTATACTTATGATTATACTCCATAATATAATCACATTTCATAATATAATCACAAGTATTAATAGCAGAAAAGACCAAATGGAGGAAAAGACCAAGAATAGACCAAATGGAGGAAAGAATCTCAGAGCTCAAAGATTGGCTTTTTGAAATAAGACAGTCAGACAAAAATAGAGAAAAAAAAAAATGAAAAGGAATCAACAAAACCTCTGAGAAATACAGGATTATGTAAAGAGACCAAATTTATGACTCACTGGTCTCCCTGAAAGAGATGGGGAGAATGGATCCAACTTAGAAAACACATTTCATGATGTCATCCATGAAAACTTCCCCAACCTAGCTAGAGAGTTCAGCATTCAAATTCAGGAAATACAAAAAATCTTAGTAAGATACTTCACAAGAAGATCATCCCCAAGACACATAATCACCAGATTCTCTAAGGTCAAAATGAAATAAAAAATATTAAAGGCAGCTAGAAAGAAATGTTAAAGGCAGCCAGATTCACAAAGCAAGTCAAATCTCTGACCTTTCTCTCTAGCTGCATTTAACATTTTTCTTTTTTAAAGGGAAGCCTATCAGACTAACAACAAGACCTCTCAGCAGAAATCCTATAAGCCATAAGAGATTGGGGTCAATATTCAACATTCCTAAAGAAAGGAAATTTCAACCCAGAATTTTATATCCAGTCAAACTAAGCTTCGTAAGCAAAAGAGAAATAACATTCTTTTTAGACTAGCAAATGCTGAGGGAATTCATTACCAAAGAACTTCCCTATAAGAGCTCCTGAAGGAAGCTCTAAATATGAAAAGGAAAGACTATCCACTACAAAACACACTGAAGTACACACAGCAGTGACATTATAAAGCAACCACATAAACAAATCTGCAAAATAACCATCTAACATCATGATAACAGGATCAAATCCACACATATCCGTACTAACATTGAATGTTAATAAACTAAATGACCCAATTAAAAGAAACAGAGTGGCAAGCTGGATAAAGAACCAAGACTCATTGGTATGCTGTCTTCCAGAGACCCATCTCACATGCCATGACACACATGGGGATGGAGGAAAATCTACCAAGAAAATGGAAAACAGAGAAAAGCAGGGGTTGCAATCCCAGTTTCAAACAAAACAGATGTTAAATAAATAAAGACCAAAAAAGACAAAAAGGGGCATTACATAATGATAAAGGGTTAAATTCAACAAGAAGACCTAATTATCCTAAATATATATGCACCCAACACAGGAGCACCCAGATTCATAATCAAGTTCTTAGCTTCAAAGAGACTTAGACTCCCATACAATAATAGTGGGAGACTTCAACACCTCACTGACAGTATTACACAAATCATTGAGACAGATAAGTAACAAAGATATTCAGGACCTGAACTTAGCCCTGAATCAAATGGACCTGCTAGACACCTACCAGAACTCTCCACCCAAAAGCAACAGAATATACATTCTTCTTACTGCCACATGGCACACACTCTAAAACCAATCACATAATCAAATGCAAAACATTCCTCAGCAAATGCAAAAGAACTGAAATCATAACAGCAACTCTCTCAGACGACAACACAATAAAATTAGAAATCAAGACTAAGAAATTCACTCAAAACCATACAGTTATATTAAAATTTAATAACCAGCTCCTGGATTACTTTGGGTAAGTAATAAAATTAAGACAGAAATCAAGAAGTTATTTGAAATGAATGAGAACAAAGATACAACACACCAAAATCTCTAGACACAGCTAAGGCAGTGTTAAGAGGGAAATTTATAGTACTAAATGCCCACATCAAAATGTTAGAAATATCTCAATTTAACAACCTAGTATCACAACTAAAAGAACCAGGAAGCCAAGAGAAAACAAATTCAAAAGATAGCAGAAGACAACAAATAACAAAAGAGCTGAACTCAAGGAGATTGAGATACAAACATTCATTCAAAAGATCAATGAATCCAGGAGCTGGGTTTTTAAAAAATATATTAATAAAATAGACCACCAGCTAGACTAATAAAGAAAAAACAAGATAAGATTCAAATAAACTGTTCTGTTCCATTGGTCTATATGTCTGTTTTGGTACCAGTACCATGCTGTTTTGGTTACTGTAGCCTTGTAGTATAGTTTGAAGTCAGGTAGCGTGATGCCTCCAGCTTTGTTCTTTTGACTTAGGATTGTCTTGGAGATGCGGGCTCTTTTTTGGTTCCATATGAACTTTAAAGCAGTGTTTTCCAATTCTGTGAAGAAACTCATTGGTAGCTTGATGGGGATGGCATTGAATCTATAAATAACCTTGGGCAGTATGGCCATTTTCATGATATTGATTCTTCCTATCCATGAGCATGGTATGTTCTTCCATTTGTTTATGTTCTCTTTTATTTCACTGAGCAGTGGTTTGTAGTTCTCCTTGAAGAGGTCCTTTACATCCCTTGTAAGTTGGATTCCTAGGTATTTTATTCTCTTTGAAGCAATTGTGAATGGAAGTTCATTCATGATTTGGCTGTCTGTTTGTCTGTTACTGGTGTATACGAATGCTTGTGATTTTTGCACATTAATTTTGTATCCTGAGACTTTGCTGAAGTTGCTTATCAGCTTAAGGAGATTTTGGGCTGAGACAATGGGGTTTTCTAAATATACAATCATGTCATCTGCAAACAGGGACAATTTGACTTCTTCTTTTCCTAACTGAATACCCTTGATTTCTTTCTCTTGTCTGATTGCCCTAGCCAGAACTTCCAACACTATGTTGAAAAGGAGTGGTGAGAGAGGGCATCCCTGTCTTGTGCCAGTTTTCAAAGGGAATTTTTCCAGTTTTTGCCCATTCAGTATGATATTGGCTGTGGGTTTGTCATAAATAGCTCTTATTATTTTGAGGTACATTCCATCAATACCGAATTTATTGAGCGTTTTTAACATGAAGGGCTGTTGAATTTTGTCAAAAGCCTTTTCTGCATCTATTGAGATAATCATGTGGTTCTTGTCTTTGGTTCTGTTTATATGCTGGATTATGTTTATTGATTTGCGAATGTTGAACCAGCCTTGCATCCCAGGGATGAAGCCCACTTGATCATGGTGGATAAGCTTTTTGATGTGCTGCTGAATATGGATTGCCAGTATTTTATTGAGGATTTTTGCATCCATGTTCATCAGGGATATTGGTCTAAAATTGTCTTTTTTTGTTGTGTCTCTGCCAGGTTTTGGTATCAGGATGATGTTGGCCTCATAAAATGAGTTAGGAAGGATTCCCTCTTTTTCTATTGATTGGAGCCATCTGATCTTTGACAAACCTGAGAGAAACAAGAAATGGGGAAAGGATTCCCTATTTAATAAATGGTGCTGGGAAAATTAGCTAGCCATAAGTAGAAAGCTGAAACTGGATCCTTTCCTTACTCCTTATACGAAAATTAATTCAGGATGGATTAGAGACTTAAATGTTAGACCTAATACCATAAAAACCCTAGAGGAAAACCTAGGTAGTACCATTCAGGACATAGGCATGGGCAAAGACTTCATGTCTAAAACACCAAAAGCAACGGCAGCAAAAGCCAAAATTGACAAATGGGATCTCATTAAACTAAAGAGCTTCTGCACAGCAAAAGAAACTACCATCAGAGTGAACAGGCAACCTACAGAATGGGAGAAAATTTTTGCAATCTACTCATCTGACAAAGGGCTAATATCCAGAACCTACAAAGAACTCAAACAAATTTACAAGAAAAAAACAAACAACCCCATCAAAAAGTGGGCAAAGGATATGAACAGACATTTCTCAAAAGAAGACATGCATACAGCCAACAGACACATGAAAAAATGCTCATCATCACTGGCCATCAGAGAAATTCAAATCAAAACCACAATGAGATACCATCTCACACCAGTTAGAATGGCAATCATTAAAAAGTCAGGAAACAACAGGTGCTGGAGAGGATGTGGAGAAATAGGAACACTTTTACACTGTTGGTGGGATTGTAAACTAGTTCAACCATTATGGAAAACAGTATGGCGATTCCTCAAGGATCTAGAACTAGATGTACCATATGACCCAGCCATCCCATTACTGGGTATATACCCAAAGGATTATAAATCATGCTGCTATAAAGACACATGCACACGTATGTTTATTGCGGCACTATTCACAATAGCAAAGACTTGGAATCAACCCAAATGTCCATCAGTGACAGACTGGATTAAGAAAATGTGGCACATATACACCATGGAATACTATGCAGCCATAAAAAAGGATGAGTTTGTGTCCTTTGTAGGGACATGGATGCAGCTGGAAACCATCATTCTTAGCAAACTATCACAAGAACAGAAAACCAAACACTGCATGTTCTCACTCATAGGTGGGAACTGAACAATGAGATCACTTGGACTCGGGAAGGGGAACATCACACACCGGGGCCTATCATGGGGAGGGGGGAGGGGGGAGGGATTGCATTGGGAGTTATACCTGATGTAAATGACGAGTTGATGGGTGCTGACGAGTTGATGGGTGCAGCACAGCAACATGGCACAAGTATACATATGTAACAAACCTGCACGTTATGCACATGTACCCTAGAACTTAAAGTATAATAATAAAAAATAATTAAAAAAAAAAGATTCAAATAAACACAATTAGACAAAGGGGATATTGCCACCAACCCCACAGAAATACAAATAATCATCAGAGAATATTATGAACACCTCTATGCATATGAAATAGAAAATTAAGAAGAAATTCATAAATTACTGCACACATACCCCTTCCCAAGACTGAACCAGTAAGAAATTGAATCCCTGAACAAACCAATAACCAGCTCTAAAGTTGAGTCAGTAATAAATAACCTATCAACCAAAAAAACCCAAGACCACACAGATTCACAGCTGAATTCTCCCAGATGTACAAAGAAGAGGTGGTACCATTCCTGCTGAAACCATTCCAAAAGATTAAAGAAAAGGGATTCCTCCCTAACTCATTCTATGAGGCCAGCATCATCCTAATACCAAAACTTGACAGAAACACGGCAAAAGAAGAAAACTTCAGGCCAATATTCTTGATGAATACTGATGCAAAAATCCTCAAGATAAAACTGGCTATTTAAATCCTGCAGCACAACAAAAGGTTTATCCACCCCGATCAAATAGGCTATATCCCTGGGATGCAAGATTGGTTCAATATATGCAAATCAATAAATGTGATGCATCACATAAACAGAACTAAAGACAAAAACCACATGATTATCTCAATAGATGCAGAAAAGGCTTTAAAAAATTCAACATTGCTTCATGTTAAAAACTCTCAATGAACTAGGTATTGAATGAACATACCTCAAAATAATAAGAGCCATCTATGACAAACTCACAGCCAACATTTTACTGAATGGGCAAAAACTGAAAGTATTCCTCTTGAAAACTGGCACAAGACAAGGATGCTCTCTCTCACAGCTCCTATTCAACATAGTATTGGAAGTCCTAACCAGAAAAATCAGGCAAAAGAAAGGCCATCCAAACAGGAAGAGAGGAAGTCAAACTATCTCTATTTGCAGACAACATGATTCTCTGTATAGAAAGCCAAATTAGTCTTGACCCAAAAACTCCTTAAGCTGATAAACCACTTCAGTAAAGTCAGAGGATAGAAAATCAATGTACAAAAATAACTAGCACTCCTATATACCAACAACAACCAAACCAAGAGCCAAATCAAGAACGCAATCCCTTTCACAACTGACACACACACACACACACACACACACACACACACACACACACACACACAAACACCTAGGAATACAGCTAACCAGGGAAGTGAAAGATTTCTACAATAAGAACTACAATACACTGTTCAAAGAAATCAGAGATGACACAAACAAATGGAAAAAAATCCATTCTCATGGATAGGAAGAATCAATATTGTTAAAATGGTTATTCTACCCAAAGCAATTGATAGATTTGATGTCATTCCTATTAAACTACCATTGAGATTCTTCACTGAACTAGAAAAAAGTATTTAAAAATTCATATGGAACCAAGAAAGAGTCTGAATAACCAAAGCAACTCTAAGCAAAAAGAACAAGCCTGGAGGCATCCCATTACCTGACTTCAAACTATACTACAGGGCTACAGTAACCAAAATACTATGGTTCTGGTACAAAATCAGACACATAGACCAATGGAAAAGAATAGAAGATCCAGAAATAAGGCTGCACACCTACAACTATCTGATCTTTGAACAGCTGACAAAAACAAGCAATGGGGAAAAGACTCCCTATTCAATAAACGATGCTGGGATAACTGGTTAACCATATGCAGAAGACTGACATTAACCGCTTCATACATCATATACAAAAATCAATTGAAGATGAATTAAAGATTTCCATTTAAAACCTAAAACTGTAAAAGCCCTGGAAGACAACCTAGACAATACCATTCTGAACACAGGCATGGACAAAGATTTCATGTCGAAGACCCAAAAGCATTGAAACAAAAACAAAAACAAAAATTGACAAATGGGATCTAGTTAAACTAAAGAGCTTCTGCACAACAAAAGAAACTATCGACAGAGTGAACACATGACCTATAAAATGGGAGAAAATTTGTGCAAACTATGTATCTGACAAAGGTCTAATATCTAGCATCTACAAGGAACTTAAGCAAATTTTCAAGAAACTAACAGCCCCATTAAAAAGTGGGCAAAGGATATGAATAGACACTTTGCAAAAGAAGACATACATGTGGCCTGCAAGCATATGAAAAAAAAGCTCAACAGCATTAGAAAAACGCAAATAAAAACCACAATGGAATACCATCTCACACCAGTCAGAGTGGCTATTATTTAAAAGTAAAAAAATAACTAATGCTGGCAAGGTTGGGAAGAAAAAGGAATGCTTATACACTGTTTGTGGGAGTGTAAATTAGTGTAGCCATTGTGGAAGACTGTGGAATTCCTCGAAGAACTAAAAACAGAACTACCATTCAACCCAGCAATCTCATTACTGAGTATATACCCAAAAGAATACAAATCATTATATCATAACAACACATGCATGCATATATGTTCACTGCAGCACTATTCACAATAACAAAGACATGGAATTAACCTAAATGCCCATCAATGATAGACTAGATAAAGAAAATGAGGTCCATATACACCATGGAATATTAGGCAGCCACAAAAAAGAACAAGATCATGCCCTTTGCAGGGACATAGATGTAGCTGGAGGACATCCTTAGCAAACTTATACAGGAACAGAACCAAATGCTACATGCTCTCACTTACAAGTGGGAGCTAAATGATGAGAACACATGGACACACAGAGAGGAACAGCACACACTGAGGCCCATCAGAGGGTAGAGGGTAGGAGGGTCAAGAAAAATAACTAATGGGTACTGGGCTTAATACCTGGGTGATGAAGTAATCTGTACAACAAACCCCCATGACACAAGCTTACCTATATAACAAACCTGCACACATACCCCTGAACTTAAAACTTAAATTTTTAAAAAAAGGAGGGAAGGAAGGGAGAAAAAGGAAAGAAGGAAAATAAGACAAATTGAGGAAATAAATAAATATGGCAGGTTCAAATTCTTAAAAATAATTATGTATATAAGTATCATTATATGATTAAATAGATATTTAGGAATAATAAATATTTTAAAACATTTTCCTCTAATTCAGAATGACGTTTTGACCATCTAGCACTTGATTGTCTCAGACAAGCACTTAGCTTTGGGTTAAGAGTTTTTCACTGCAACCAGAGCTGGAATACCAGATAGGCACCTTCAGTGGATTTTGCAGCGAAGTTCACGAAAGGTGGTCAAAGGCAACATCCACAATGAGAGTGGCAAGCAAGGATGGATGAGGAGTGTAACAAACAACAAACATAGCCTAAGCACACTGCCAAATTGACACAGTGAACTGGTCAAAAGCTAACCTGGAAACAAAACCCAAACCTGGGCTCACAGGCAGCATGAGGGCTCAGTCAGGCATGAAGGAAGCACGGGCTAAGGACTTGTAGAAACATGGGCAGGCCTGGGCTTCCTTCCTCCCTTTGTAAGAAAAAACGATCTTTCCCCTGGCTGTGGACGAGTTCCACTTGAATGACAGGCATGGGTTACTTGGATATTGTGAGCCTAGGATCTAGTTGCTGGTCAACCTCCTTTAAACAGATGATTCAAATCTTCTACATTTAATCATAAATGTTATGTTTATTCATATCTTAATGTCAATAAAAAAATTCAAAACTATTAAAACGCTGAGTAGCTCTCCAAATTCCCAATATGAGTCAAAGTTGAACTAGAGCATAAGATCCATTTCCTCACTCTTAACATCATTACATCTGCCTGTTATGCTACTTCTCATCAAAATAATTTAAAGTTATTCTTTTTCCCCTAATGCTATGCCCCAGTGATGCCACATAAATCTCAAAGTAATATTAGAGTTATATTTCTTTTCAGAACATAAAGCAATCTCTAGTTGATGGGGAATAGAAAAACAATATTAAATGAAGATTTTTTAAAGTATTTTAAAGAAATAATCCTACATATTACTTTATATCAGAACAATGTATGTGTTTTTAAAATGTGAGCTCTTAGGAACAACATCTGGCTCCCTGCATAGACACAAATGTGTATATAAGTCACAGCATAAAGGTTAACACTGTAGGCTTTAAAGTCAAACACACAAATATTTTAATCACAGCTCCAACAAACCATGTGATCTTGGGCTAGTGATAACTTCTTACATCATAGTTTCCTCATCCATAAAGTAGGCATAATAACAGTAATCCTCTCAGAAAGCTGTTCTGAGGATTAAACAAAAAATGCACTAAAGGCTTAGCACAATTCTTAGCATAGAGTTAGTGCTCAATTAATGTGTGCTAATAATAATAATAATAACAGTCCTTAGATTTATGGCAGGAAGCTCAGCAGAGGGAGCCTAAGACTCCCCTCTGGGCTCTTGGGTTATACTGGTATCCATGACATGAAATTTATATCATATTTGAAAGTATGTCAGGGAGGATGGCGTGCCTCCCAGTGTTTTCAGGAGCACTGGTGTTACACCACACACACACACACACACACAGAGCTCTGAAAATCTAAGTAGATTTCAAAGTTGCTTAAATAGCTTTCTTGGCCAAGAGTCATGCAAGTCGCCAACTGGCAATGAAGTGATTTTCCACTCAAACTTGGCAGCAGCAGGATTTAAACCGAAAACTGGGAGGAGGGCAAAGGAAGTAATATGCTTCCTTCCTCACAGTAGTTTTAGACTTTTTGGCACCACAGAGAAAAATTGTAAAGAGAGAAATTTTGAGTGAGGACTACAGTATTCTTTTTATCAAAAATAAATTGAAAAGAAATTGCTAGCTACCATCATAAAAATGTCCTTTCTACTGTTTATTTTCATATTCTGTGAACTCTTTTTTAGAAGATGTCAGAATTTCATTTGGATGCTCTCATTCAATAATCTTTCTGCTTAAGAAAACTTTTATCTGATATAAATTCCTCCTTTCAGGGTCTGTAACAATTTCCTTATATTTATTTGTAAAAATAGAGCACTATTATTTGGGCCGTAGGGGGAATGCACTTATATTTCAGTGATTCCTACTGATATATTTAGAACAAATATGTCATAATACCAGCAAAAACAAACAAATTCGTTAGTTATGACAGAGAGAGAACAGCTAGTAAGTATATTCTGTAATATTCCCCGGAGTAATTTCTAGTAGTTAGTACTCCTCAAAAAAAAAATCTGTAAGAAAACTTATTTGGTTTCTTTTTTTTTTTTTTTTTTTTGAGACGGAGTCTGGCTCTGTCACCCAGGCTGGAGTGCAGTGGCGCGATCTCGGCTCACTGCAAGCTCCGCCTCCCGGGTTGACGCCATTCTCCTGCCTCAGCCTCCGGAGTAGCTGGGACTACAGGCGCCCGCCACCTCGCCCGGCTAGTTTTTTGTATTTTTTAGTAGAGACGGGGTTTCACCGTGTTAGCCAGGATGGTCTCGATCTCCTGACCTCGTGATCCGCCCGTCTCGGCCTCCCAAAGTGCTGGGATTACAGGCTTGAGCCACCGCGCCCGGCCTATTTGGTTTCTAATGATAACATTGATTTACCATAAGATACCTTAGCTCATAGATGAGTAGTTTTATAATTTTTGGCACTATTTGACTGTGGAAGACAGAATAATGCCCCCTCCAAGAATGTTCACATCATAATCCCCAAAAGCTGTGAATACGTTACTAAACAAGACAAAAGGGACTTTGCAGTTGTACTTAAGGTAAGGATCTTGAGGTAGTGAAATTATTTTGGGTTGAGTGGGTTCAGTATAATCACAAGGGCCTTTATAAGAGTGAGGCAGACATCTCAGTGTCAGAGAGAGGAGAGATAATGACAGAAGCAGAGGTTGGAGTGATACAAGGAACTAACTATGAGCCATGGAATGCAAGTGACGTCTAGAAGCTGAAAAGGCAAAAAATAGATTTTTCCTCTGAGCTTCTAGAAGCAATGCAGCCCTGCTGACACCTTGATTGTAGGACTTCAATACTGTTAAGATAATAATTTTGTGGGTTTCAAGCCAATGTGAGATAATAAGAAAGATTTATTCTCTGTCCCCCAGGCCTGACACAGAACTCCTAAATCCCTTGGAATTTCCTGTGTGATAGAATAATCTTTTGTTCTAATGAGACTCTTAGCGGGCACCCGGATAGCTCAGGATGGGGGCTGGTTGCTAGAGAAACTAACTGTGTGATTAGAGGGTTAGAACTTTGAGCCCCACCCCCTGAGCTCTGGGGAGAGGAGAGGGTCGAGTTGATCACCAATGGCCAAGGTGTAATTAATTGTGCCTATATAATGAAGCTTCCACAAAAACCCCAAAAGATAGGGTGTGTAGAGCTTCCCGGTTACTGAACACATAGAGGAGCCGGGAGGGTGGAGCACCAAGAGAGGGCACGGAAGTTCCTATTCCCTTTCCACAAACCTTCCCTGTACCTTGCCCTTTCACATACCTTGTCTATTCCATCTGACTATTCATCTGTATCTTTTGTAATATCTTTTGTAATATAATGGGTAGATGTAAGTACCCAGTCAGGAATTCCCTGAGTTCCAAAAGCCACTCTAGCAAATTAATTGAACCTGAGGAGAGATTGTGAGGAAGCTGATTTATCGCCAGTGGTCCAGAAGCATAAGTGACAACCTAGTACTTGAGATTGGCATCTAAAGTTGGGGGCAGTCTTGTGAGACTGAGCCCTTAATATGTGGCATCTGACCCTACCTCCAGGTAGACAGTGTTGGAATTGAATTGAATTGAATTGAATTGAATTGAATTGAATTGAATTGAATTGAATTGAATTGAATTGAATTATAAGACACCTGTTGGTGTCCTGGAGAACTGCTTGGTATATGGGGAAAATTTCCCACATATCTAGAGTCAGAAGTGTTGTGATGTGTGAATAGAATAAAAGTATTTTTTTCTGTAGCCTCCAAATTTGCGGTAATTTTTAATGCTATTGAAACTAATACAGTAACTATGAACTAAATGTGTTACTTATTGACTCATGAATAGGCATCAAAAGTCAAAAAAAAAGTATAAAAGTTTTAGAAATAATCCTCATTTGAAAACATATCTCCTGTATTTTAAATAAACCACAAAATGAGCCCCAGGAATATTTAGATACGTGTAATATAACAATTTTCAAAGTGTGCTTTTTAACACCCTAGTACCCTGGTTATATGGGTTGTGAATAGGTATTAAGCATGAAAAATTCTAAGATGAAATAATATTGAACTGTACTAATTGTGGGATAATTAAAATAATTTTTGAATTAGCTCAGGAGTCTAGATTTACAAAGAAACTTTCTGAGATATCCAAAGGATCCCCATATGAAATTAATTCCACTATAAGGGGAAGGTAGAAGATAAAGCCATAGTGTAGAATAAAGGTACTAAAAACATTCCTAAATGTCTTTATATATAGTATGTATATATACTATGTATATATACATATATACATATATATAGTATGTTTATATATAGTATGTACATATACATACAACAAAGTATGAAAGTGTCATTCCAGCCTTAGAAAATCTTGCTTATCAGCCCTCATCACAATTTCACACTCCTCAGCCCATGCCCATGTGGGCATCTCTGTAGACCCTGCACATAAAGCATATAAGGTTGTCTCAGCAAACAGACACTCAGATGACGTATCTGGTCCTTAGTATCTCTGCCACCTGCTACTGATCCCAACCATGAGATATTGCCTAAACTTTTATTTGGAGAAATGACACAAGGAATATCCACCAAACTGAAAAAAGCATGCTATATATCTCACTTATTTAATCCAGCCCCTTATAATTCATTGAATCTGTTCTTCCATCACTTATCCAATTTTCTCTAGTAATAGGGGGAAAAAAAAACTTGTCAAGAATATAATTTTAGTGGATCATAAAACTGAAACATGGCCATTAAAGAAGTTTCAGGCCTACCCTAAAGAACAAGATTACAATATCCCCAAAGCTCCTGTGGCATAGGAAAATGGCTTCAAAGCTTGCCAAACAATAACAGAGTAAAAGCTTGGTCTCCCATTATAATGCTACATTGGAAATTTTAACAGATTATTTCACTATAGGACTAATAGGTACCATAAATCAAGAGAAAAGGAAAACTACACAATGTTTTTCACACATAGATAACCTAGAAACTTTCTTCTCTGAAGCATCAACAGTACAAAATTTTGAAAACAATTCACTAGTTACATATGAAATTTCCTACAAATCAGTCAACACCTTAGAAAACCATCATGTGGAAAGAAAATAAAAAAAGTCAACATTCAAAAATTCGATGTAGGCAATTTGAGAACTCATTTTGGTCAAATAACTAGGTAAATTAAAGAAACTTTTTTCTAGATATCAGGGAGAAGGTTTGGGCCCTTCCTGCTGAACAGTTGTAGCCAAGATAATTGAATTTAGGATAGACAAAGAATGCCCAGTTGTCAGAAACTGAGGTTATGAGGCCAAGACAGGATCACAGTCAAGGAGATCAACATCTGGCATAAAATTAACACAGGTTAGAGAAAGTCAGATCACCCAAACTCTTCCCTACTTGCCAATTCAAACAAAAAGTTCAGAAGCTTAAATGATTCTAATTTGTACCTCAACATAACCCCAAGTCCTGAAAGTTAAAATACAGGGAAAAAATATTTCCAGCAAAATAAATGATACAACTGTCATAATTTTTTTAAATCATCACACAAAGTAGCCATATATACCTAACAAAGGGACAATCATTTATCAGCTGGGAATTCCATAGGCCTTAGACCCAGAATAATTTCCCCACTTATAATCCCCTTATTTGTACTTAAAAATTGGGGGAGGGAAATCCTTTTGAGAACTTTCCAAAAAATGGCACAGGAATCAACCACTAACTTTTTTCCCCCAACGGAAAATTATCGACTTCTCTATTGCGAAATATTTTTAAAATAAAAATTTGGTACCCTGAGAAGAAAGGCATAATTACAAACACAGTTTGTTTTAATCTGGAAAAGCCTACAAATACCCAAAACACACAAAACCTAATTAGTATAACATAGTATACCATCTTTTGGAAAGAAACTTTACAGCACATGACAGCCATGTGTGAGCTTATTGTCTTAGATGAGCTTATCTGTCGTCTGGTAATCAAAGTGGTATAATTAATTTTGAAAGCAAAAAAGGCATATTCAACTTATATTTTTATGAAATAAACTTTAAATATAATCACAACAATTGATATATTTTCTCATTAAAATTCATACATTCCTTCATTAGATACAAAAGGACTTCAAATAATCTGTGGATAGTTGAATTAGAGATAATAATAAAAAGTACAGACTACTTCTCAACATAAGCTCCATCAAGTTGAAGACACTTTTGTAAGTGATGATACCAGCAGCTTAGTCTATCCTTGAAGAACTGAGGGTCCTGAAAACTTAAACATGTCGATGCAGTCTTTCTTTACATTACTAACTAAAGAAAAATGGGTACAATTTTTTAAGATTAGAAAAAAAATGGCAGAAGGAGCCAAATCAGGACTGTAAGGTAGATGCCTAATGATTTCCCATTGAAATGCTCCTGTTGAGAGGAATGAACAGGAGTACTGTCATGGTGGAGAAGGATCCTGTGGTGAAGCCTTCTCAATTAAAGTTTTGGCTATCTTTCTCAAAACACTCTTATAAACAAATGTTATTTTTCTGTAGCCCTCCAGAAAGTCAACAAACAAAATGCCTTGACCATCCCCAAAAAACTGCTACCATGACCTTTGCTCTTGATTGGTTTGCTTTTGCTTTGACTGGACCACTTCTACCTCTTGGTAGCCATTGTTTTGATTGTGCTTTGTCTTCAGGATTGTATTGATAAAGTCATGTTTCATCTCCTTTTACAATTCTTTGAAGAAATCCTTTAGGACCTTGATCCTGAAAGATCTTCAAGTTGCTTACAATTTCCACTGAAAGCTTTGCTCTTGCCTGCAGCTAATCTGGACACAATAGTTTTGGTAGCTATCAAATAAGAAGTTTACTCAGCTTTAATTTTTCAGTCAGAACTATGTAAGCCAGACTGATTGAAATGTCTATGGTGTTGGCTATTGTTTTTGCTGTTAATCGTCAGTCTTCTTCCATTAGGGCAAAAACAAGATACATTTTTCCCTCACAAATTGATGTGGATGGTCTACTGCTGCAGGTTTCATCTTCAGCATCATCTCATCCCTTAAAATGGTTTATTCATTTGTAAACTGCTGATTTCTTTGGGTTATTGTTCCCATGGCCTTTTCATGAAGCATCAGTTATGCCACCATTCCTTTACCCAAGATTCATCATGAGTTTCATCTTTCTTCTTGAAACAAACATGATTGGGGCTCTTTTCAAACTGATGTCTTACCATTTGTGCCTCAAGCTAGCTCCTGTTCCGAATCTTACAACAAATTAGTACAGTTTATTTTGTTGCAAAAAAGATTTTTGAAATCTATGCAGTTTTTCATAATACACATTTTTTCATACTACATATTTTCATTAACTTTTTGATGTCCTCTCATAATTATTGAATATTTTTGTAGGTATTGAGCCAAGAATGATGAGTTTTTATCTGTGTTATAAGAGTTACGTGTGTTTATCTGTGTTATGTGTTATGACTTATTTCATAACTTCATGAAATTAATTCCTCTTATGACAAATATAAGATTATTTGTAGCCAGAAAAATAATATCTTACAGTTATGTATCTCCATAGAGATACACAGAGTAGATGAAATTTTTAATCTGAATCTGAATAGGTTTTTTCAATTGTGTATTCTGGCAGGTTTAACATATTTCTATGCAGACTTGGATGGCATGCTTTCTTAAAATATTGAGTTAGTTTATCTTTTTCCCCAGGTTTATGGGTAGTACATAATTTGGTCAGGAACTTTGTGATTTAAAAAAATAAATGATTTCAAAAGGGAAAAATCATCCTAATACAGCCTTTCTCAGTTAAGAGGCTCAAATTTTTCTAATTTTTTGTTTTTAATTTTTTTGGGTACATAGTAGGTATATATCTTTATAGGATACATGAGATAGTTTGATACAGATATGCAATATGTAATAATTAAATCATGGTAAGTGGGGTGTCCATCACCTCAAGCATTTATCCTTTGTGTTACAGACAATCCAATAATACCGTTTTAGTTATTTTTAAATGTACAAGGTACGCTGTTGTGCTATCAAATACTAGATCTTATTCATTATTTCTATTTTTTTGTACCTGTTAACCATCCCCTCTTCTTCCTCACTCAAGAACTACCCTTCCCAGATTAGCAGAGTTAATCATCCATCTACTCTCTATCTTCATGAGTTCACTTGTTTTAATTTTTATCTCCCACAATAAGTGAGAACATGCAACATTTGTCTGTCTCCGGTTTATTTCACTTAACATAATGACCCCCAGTTCCTAACATAATGATCCCCAGTTCCATCCATGTTGTTGCAAATAACAGGATCTCATTATTTTTTATGACTGATTAGTACTTCGTTGTGTATATGCACCATATCTTCCTCATCCAGTCATCTGCTGATGGACAGTTAGGTTGCTCCCATCTATTGTGAATAGTGCTGCAATAAACATGAGATGCAGACGTCTCTTCAATATATTTATATCCTTTCTTTTGGATATATACCCAGCACTGTGATTGCGGAATGATATGGTAGTTGTATTTTTAGTTTTTTGAGGAATCTCTAAACTGTTTTCCACAGTAGTTGTACTAATTTACATTCTCACTAACAGTTTATGAGGGTTCCCTTTCCTCACATCCCTGTCAGCATTTGTAACTGCCTGTCTTTTGAATATAAGCCATTTTAACTGAGGTAAGATGACATCTCATTGTAGATTTGATTTGCATTTTTCTAATGAACAATGATACTGAGCACCTTTTCAAATGCCTCTTTGGCATTTTTATGTCTTCTTTGGAGAAATGTCTATTCAGATCTTTCGCCCATTTTTAATCAGATTATTACATTTTTTCCTATAGAGTTGTTTCAGTGTCTTATATATTCTGGTTACTAATCTCTTGTTAGATAGTTTGCAAAAATTTTCTCCCATTCTGTAGGTTGTGTCTTCTCTCTGATGTTTCCTTTGCTGTCCAGGTTTTTAACTCGATGTGTCCCCTTTTGCCCATTTTTGCTTTGATTGCCTATATTTGTGGGGTATTACTCAAGAAATCTTTGCCCAGACTAATGTCCTGGGGAGTTCCCCCAATGTTTTCTCATAGTAATTTCATAGTTGGAGGTCTTAAATTTAAGTCTTTAATCCATTTTATTTGATTTTGTATATCATGAGAGGTAGGGGTCCAGTTTCATTCTTCTGCATATGGATATCCAGTATATCCAGCACCATTTATTGAAGAGATTGTCTTTTCCCCAGCTTATGTTTGTGGCACCTTTGTCAAAAAGAGTTCACTGAAAATGTCTGGATTTGCTTCTGGGTTCTCTATTCTGTTCTATTGGTCTTTGTGTCAGTTTTTATGCCAGTACCATGTTGTTTTGGTTACCATAGCTCTGGAGGAATGTGATTTCTCCAGTTTTGTTCTTTTTGCTCAGGATACCTTAGACTATTCTGGGTCTCTTGTGGTTTCATATAAATTTTAGGAATTTTTTTTTCTATTTCTGTGAAGAATGTCATTGGTATTTTGATAGGATTACATCAAATCTATAGATTGCTCTGGGTAGTAGGGACATTATAACAATATTGATGGTTCCAGTCTATGAACATAAAATATCTTTCCATTTCTGTGTGTCATCTTCCATTTCTTTTATCAGTATTTTATAGTTTTCATTATAGAGATCTTTCACTTCTTTTGTTAAGTTACTTTCTAGGTATTTAATTTTTTAATGGCTATTGTAAATGAGATTACTTTATTTCTTTCACAGATTATTCACTGTTGGCATATAAAAATACTACTGATTTTTATAGGTTAATTTTGTATCCTGCAAGTTTATTGAATTTGTTTACCAGTTCTAATGTGGCTTTTTTTTTTTTTTTTTGGTGTAGTATTTAGGTTTTTCCATATGAATCATATCATCTGCAAGCAAGAATAATTTGATTTTGTGCTTTCCAATTTGGATGCCCTTTATTTCTTTTTCTCATCTGATTTCTGTAGCTAGAACTTCCAGTATTATGCTGAATAAGAGTGATAAAAGTGGGCATTCTTGTCATGTTTCACAACTTAGAGGAAAGGCTTTCAGTTTTTTCCCCATTCTGTATGATACTAGCTGAGTGTCTGTCATTTAAGGCTTTTATTATGTTGAGGTATGTTCCTTGTATTCTGTTTTTGAGGGTTTTAATCATGAAGAGATGTTGAATTTTATCCAATGCTTTTTCCACATCAACTGAAATGATCATATGGGTTTTATCCTTCATTCTGTTAATATGATATGTCACATCAATGGATTTGCATGTGTTGAAACAAATTTGCATCCCTAGGGAAAATCCCACTTGGACTTACTGAATAGTCTTTTCAATGCATGGTTGAATTCAGTTTGCTAGTATTTTGTTGCAGATTTTTGTATCAATATTCATCACGGATATTGGCCCACAGTTTTCTTTTTTTTGATGCATGTTTATCTGGTTTTGGTATCAGGGTAATACTTCTACTGACCTCGTAGAATGAGTTTGGATGGATTCCCTCCCTCCTCTATTTTCTGGAGTAGTTTGAGTAGGATATTGATACTAGTTCTATTTTAAATATGTGGTAGAATTCATCAGTGAAGCCATAGGGTCCCGTGCTTTTCTTTCCTGGGAGACTTTTTATTGCAGCTTCGTTCTAATTACTTGTTATTGGTCTGTTTGGGTTTTTAATTTCTCCATGGTTCAATCTTGGTAGGCTATATGTGTTTAGAAATTTACCCAGATTCCCTAGCTTTTCCAATTTATTGGTATATAGTTGTTCATAGTGACCTCTAATGATTCTTTGACTTTCCGCAGTATCACTTAAAATGTCCCCTTGATCATATCTGATTTTATTTATTCAGGTCTTCTCTTTTTTTGTTTCTTAGTCTGCCTGAAGGTTTGTCAATTTTACTTTTTCAAAAAGCAACTTTTCCTTTCATTGATCGTTTGTATTATTTTCTTCATTTATTTCTGCCCTGATCTTTATTATTTCTTATCTTCTTCTATTAATTTGGGGTTCAGTTTTCTCTTGCTTTTCTAGTTCTTACAATATATCATTAGGGTATTTATTTGAGTTTTTTCTTCTTTTTTGATGTAGGAACTTGTACCTATAAATTTCCATTTTAATACTGCTTTCACTGTATCCCATAGGTTTTGGTATGTTGTGTTTTCATTATTATTTCTTTCAAGAAATTTTTCAATTTTCTTTCTAATTTATTCATTGGCCAACTGGTCATTCAGTAGCATATTGTTTAATTTCCTTGTGTTTGAATAGTTTCCAAAATTTCTCATGTTATTAACTTCTAGTTTTATTCCATTGTGGTCAGAGGAGATGTCTGATATTATTCAATTCTGTTGAATGTTTGAAGACTTGTTTGGCGACCTAACATATGTTCTATCCTTGAGAATTATTCATATGCTGAGGGGAATGTGTATTCTGCAGCAATTGGATGAAATGTTATGTATACATCTATTAGATCCATTTGATTTATAGTGCAGATTATGTCTGATGTTTCTTTGTTGTGTTTTTGAGAGATCTGTCTAATGCTGAAAGTGGGGTGTTGAGGTCTCCAACTATTATTGTATTGAGGTATCTCTCTCTCTTTAGCTCTAATATTTGACTTATATATCTGGATGTTCCACATATGTATATTGGCTGCATATATATATTTGTAATTGTCATATCTTCTTGCTGAATTGACCCTTTTATCATTATATAATGACCTTCTTTGTCTCTCTTTGGAGTTTCTGTCTTGACATCTATTTTTTTTTTTTGTTTCCATTGGCATGGAATATCTTTTTCCATCCCTTTATTTTCAGTGTATGTGTATCTTGATTGGTGAAGTGTGTTTCTTGTAGGCAACAGATCAATGGGTTTTATTATCCATTCAACCACCCTATGACTTTTGGTTGGAGAGATTAGTCCACTTACATTCAATGTTATTATTGATAAGTAAGAACTTACTCCTTCCACTTCATTACTTGTTTTTTGCTAGTTTTGTGGTCTCCTCTTCCTTCTTTCCTTCCTTCCTATCTTCCTTATAGTGAAGGTAATTTTCTCTGGTGATATGATTTAATTTCTTTTTTTAATTTTTTGCAAATTCATTTTGATATTTTGATTTTTGATATTTGGTATTTTGATTTGAGGTTATCATGAGGCTTGCAGATACTGTCTTATAACCCATTATTTTTAACTGATGGTAACTTAACACTGATTGCATGAACAAATACACAAACAAGTAAAAATAAAACTAATAAAAACTCTACACTTTAACTTTGTCCCCCACCCTGTTTAAGGTTTTGTTGTTCCTCTTTATGTCTTATATACTGTCTACATCTTGAAAAGTTGTAGTTATTATTTTTAATTAGTTCATTGTTTAGTCTTTCTACTTAAGATCAGAATAGTTTATATCCCACAATTATAGTATTATAATATTCAGTGTTTTTCTGTGTGCTTACTATTAGCAGTGAGTTTTGTACCTTCAGATGACCTTTTAATGCTCACTAATGTCTTTTATTTTCAGATCAAATAACTCCCTTTAGCATTTCTTGTAGGGCAGGTCTGGTGTTGATGAAATCCCTCAGCTTTGTTTAACTGGGAAAGTCTTTATCTCTCCTTCATGCTTGAAGTGTATTTTTGTTAGACATACTACTCTAGGGTAAATTGGTTTTTTTTTTTTCCTTCAGCTCTTTAAATATGTCACACCACTCACTTCTGACCTGTAAGGTTTCCATGAAAAGTCTACTTCCAGATGTATTAGAGCTGGATTGTATGTTATTTGTTTCTTTTCTCTTGCTACTTTTAGGATCCTTTCTTTAGCCTTGACCTTTGGGAGTCTGATTATTAATGCTTTGAAGGAGTGCTTGATGCTCTATAACTTTCTTGTACTTGAATATAGATATCTATCTCTAGGTTTGGGAGGTTCTCTGATATTATTTCTTTGAATGAATTTGCTACCCCTATCTCCTTCTCTACACACTCTTTAAATCCAGTAACTCTTAGAATTGCCACTTTGAGGCTATTTTCTAGACCTTGTAGGCATGCTTTGCTCCTTTTTATTCTTTTTTCTTTTGTCTCCTCTGTGTATTTTCAAATAGCCTGTCTTCAGGCTCACCAATCCTTTCTTCTGCTTGATCAGTGCTGCTATTAAGAGACTCTGACGCATTCTTCAGTCTGTCGCTTGCATTTTTCAACTCCAGAATCTCTTTTTAATCCTTTACTTCCATTTCTTTGTTAAATTTATATGATAAAATTTTGAATCCCATCTCTGTGTTATTTTGAATTTCTTTGAGTTTCCTCAAAACAATTATTTTGAATTCTCTGTCTGAAAAGTCACGTATCTTTGTTTCTCCAAGATTGATCCCTGGTGCCTTATTTAGTTCTTTTGGTAGGTCATGTTTTCCTACTTGGTTTTGATTACTGTAGATGTTCACTGTTGTCTGTGCTTTAAAAAGTTAGATATTTATTGTGTCTTTGCAACCTGGGCCTCATAATCTGTGCCTACCCTTCTTGGGAAGGCTGTCCAGGTATTTGAAGGGACTTTGGCCCCAAGTCCAGTAAGGCTGTGATTCTTGCAGACTCCTGGAGGTACCATTGTAGTGTCTCATGTAAGATCTGGAAGAATTCTCTAGATTACCAGGCATAGACTCTTGTTCTCTTCCATTACTTTTTCCCAAACAAATGGCATCTCTATACTGAGCTGCCTGCACCTAGAAGTGGGGTGATGCAAGCACCCATGTGATCACCATTATTGGAACTTTCCAGGGTCAGACCTGAAGCCAATACAGCACTGGAGCTCATCCTAGAACCACTGTAACCACTACCTGGCTACGACCTATACTCGCTCAAGATCCTTGAACTCTTCAATCAGCAGATGATGAAGTCAGCCAGGTTTGTGTCCTTCCCTTCAGGGCAGTGAAGTCTCCCAGACCCCAAGCAGGTCCAGAGATGCTGTTTGGGAGCCAGGAATTGGAGTCAAAAACCTTAGAAATTGACTAAGCATGGTGGCTCACACTTGTAATTCCAACACTTTGGGAGGCCAAGGTCAGAGGCTCGCTTGAGACCAAGAGTTCAAAACCAGCCTAGGCAAAATAGACATCGTGTCTACTGAAAATGAAAAAATTCACCAGGGCATGGTGACATGCACCTGTAGTCCCAGCTACTTGGTAGGCTGAGGTGGGAAGATTGCTTGAGCCCAGAATGTTGAGACTGCAGTGAACCCTGATTGTTCCATTGTACTCCAGCCTGTGCAACAGAACAAGGCTCTGTCTCAAAATTATACAAACAAAAAAAAATCTTAGAAATCTACCTGGTGTTCTACTGCAGCTAAGCTGGCACCCAAGCCACTTCCCACTCTTCCCTCCCTTTTCCACAGGCAAAGTAGCTTCTCCCCAAGGCCACCACCACCACTGGCCCATGGAGAGTTCTGCCAGGCCACTACTGATGTTCACTTAAAGCTCAAAGGCTCATCAGTCAGCTTGTGGTGAATACTAGAAGCCTGGGATTCACCCTTTAGGGCAGGTCAGTGGGTTGCCCTCTGGCAAAAGGCAGGTCCAGAAATGCTATCCAAGAGCCTATGACTGTACTTGGGGACTCAAAGAGCCTGGGTGGTACCTTTCATCAGACACAGGTCTCACTTGAACATGATTTTTATGCCTATTGAATGATGTTTTCCCAAAGCAAACCAACTTGACTATTCAACATGGGTCAAAGTGGTAAGCTTCAGGACACCACAGCAAGGAAAACCTTCTTTAATTATTATTCTTGGCTGAATTTTTAAAAATGAAAAAGAAATAGAAAGGCATTCAATATATAAATGTGGCAGAGCTGATACCTCCACTGTGGCAGAGCTGGTACCTGTAGGCAGCATGTATCAGAGTCTCACCCAAGGCCCATGGTGTACTACCTGGGTACTGCCTTTGGTTTTTCAGGGCACAAGGGCTCTTTAATTTAGGAGTTGATGAATCCTTCCAGGACTGGATCCTTCCCTTCAAGGCAGAATATTCCCTTCTTTCCCAGAGTATGTCTAGAAATGTCTTCCAGGAGCTAGGACCTGGGATGGGGGCTTCACAGCTCTTCCAAGTGCCCTATCCTACTGTAGGTGAGCTGGTATTCAACATGTAAGACAAAGCCCTCTTTATTCTTCTCTCTCCTCTCCTCAAGCAGAAGGAAGGCATCATTTTTGCTGCGTCAAGCTGCACTGCCTGGGGTTGTGGGGAGAGGTGGCACAAGCACTCCCCCAGCTACCCTGTCTGGTGTCTCACTAGGTCACACACTGCCCCATTTCACTGGCTCTAAGCTCAACACGGCATCAGGACTCACCTAAGAATTGCAGTCCTTGTATTCTTGACTGCCTTTCAAATTCACTTAGCACTCGAAGCACTTTAGCCAACAGTGGCAAGGCTTGCTTAAACTCAAGTTTTGGGCACTGTGATGGGCACTTCCCCTCTGGCTAGGGTTGGTCCAAATGCCCCCTTCATGAGTAGGTGCTGGCTGAGTTCAGCAGTTTTGCTTCCCACTGAGACAGGGCAGTACTGAGTTCAATGCAAAGTCCCCCAGTAACTGTATTTTCACTCCCCAAAATGCACTGACTCTCTGTACCATGCAGCTGCTGCTGGGGTGATGTATGCAATTCAACACTGTCTTTCCTACCTTCTTCAGTGCATCTTTCATTGATATGAAGTTAAAACCAGGGACTTAGAGTGTTCACCTGATTTTTGGTTCTTATGAAGGTGCTTTCTTGCATACAGATAGTTGTTAAAATTTGATGTTCATGCATGGGGCGGTGGGGACGATCAGTGGAGCCTTATATCGCTTCAGTTTGCTCTGTCCTCTCTGTGGTTCTAATTTTTAAAGTTAGGCATTTGCTTTGAAAAAAATCAAACTAAACAAGGTTTTGTTTTGTCTAAATTATGCTTATTTTCATTTAGTTTTAGGGTTTAATAGCATTTCTACTTCATAAAATATTTTAGCAGAAACACCATAAAAGCAGCCATGAAAACTTATATGATACTAAACAACCTGTAACATTTTACCCCAAAATTGCCTGAAGAAAACATTTTTCAAAAGCTTGACAAGTAACTATATTTGTAAGAAAAAAATTGCTTCCCAAAGTAATAATAGGACTGAACTCTAATTTATTACAATTGCAAATTTCTTTTCCAAAAGTGTTGTGAACTTGAACCTAATACAATGATTAGACTCTATACTTATTTGAAAACAGTGTAACTTGATTTAATAGAATCATGTTTCTCACAACCAGTTGTCCCTTTAATGTCATGTCTTAGATTACATAAGTAATCTCAGTACACAAAGACACAGCACTGCCATTGTTTATAGGAGCAGTTAAAGATAATACATAATTTAACCATCATTCACAGGCAAATCTATGAACAACCAACACAGTTATTTCTCCCTACATAATCAACATTGTATTCGAGATAAAAAATATTATCCCTACTCCTGTGAATCTTCAGCATTAAGTAGCTAAAGCTAGCAAGTTTTGTGTTTTGCTTTTTTAATATGTTGACTTAGAAGAAGTTTCCTTTTTTCATGTTTTCTGTAAGTAAAATTATCTTAATTTCATAATTACTCAGTGCCAATAACTGGATGCACTGGGGTAACATCCTTTAAAATAAAATTACTTGGACACAGATTTTATGTGGAGAAACTACATTATAGCCACAGTTCATTCAGTCTAGTAATTTGCAAATAAGATGCTATGAGGAAAGGTTATTGTTTTTCTCAACAGTATTATTCACATCATACACATGAGGAAACTGGTATTGAGAGATGTAAAATAACTAGCCCAAGGTCATGGAGTTTATGAATGGCAGAACTGGGTCTTAACCACCATTGACAGCTAAAATCACCACCTGGGCCTTTCCAACAGCTTTCTCCCCACACAGAACTTCCAATTTTAATGTACCCTGTAAATAAATGAAAACACAGAATACATTATATAAACCAACTCTGTTCAGTCTTATAAAATCACTATCAGAAATATTTATGTTTTCTCAGGCTAGAAAAATATTCCATAATTCATTTAATTTTGATTTTAATAAACAATGTTATACATGTTGTTTTTTTTTTCCGGACAAATATGCACACCCTATTTCATATACAAGTTAAAAGAACTAATTGTGCACCCAAAAAGTACTCCCAGGGACAGACTCTCTAATCCCATTTCTAAGCCTCCCATCAGACACTGGTCTCACTCACATATACTTCTTCTGTCTATTGAATGATGTTTTCCAAAGTACACCCTCCTGGCCATTAAGCATGGGTCACGGTGGCAAGCTTCAGGGCACCACAGCAAGGAAAACTTTCTTTATCAATATTCTTGGCTGATTTTAATTAAAAAGAAATTAAAAGGCATTCCAAAAATAAAGAAAAACTTCCCTTTCCTTTATAGTCAGGTTTGTCATGATTATTCCCAGCACAAGTTAGGCATTCCATTATAAAATAGTTAGGGCTTCATTTTAAATTGTTTTTTGTGGTTGTAGTAGGTCATATTCAGGCATGTGTCCGGCCCTCAAAGCAACATGAACTCATTCTTAAATCAATTTCCTTGTTTTTCAGAAAAACAAAGAAGGTCTACCTGCTTCCATGATGAGATTTTCTCATTAATAAAGGATTTTTAAATAAACTAAACTTATTTGTGTTTTCCTAGTAATACTAAAACTTTTAATATTATGCTTACTTACATTTATAAATAATCTGATGCAAATGTTATATGGGTTCATCAACCTACCATAGCCTCTTTTTAACCTTGTTAGATTCTCCTGTTTTCTAAAGACTGAGCTCCTCATCACCACCTCCCAAAGGCCTCCACCAAATACTCCAGACTGAGATAGGCATAGTTCCAATGTTACTACAGTACCTACAAAATAGCACTGAGTTAGCACACTGATATGGTTTGGATCTACGTCCCCACCCAAATCTCATTTTGAATTGTAATCCCCAGTGGCAGAGGTGGGGCCTGGTGGGAGGTGACTGGATCATGGGGGCAGATTTCCCCCTTTGGTGCTATTCTCAAGACAGTGTATTCATGGGATTTGGTTGTTTAAAATTTTATGGCACCTCCCACCACCCTGCCCACCCCACCCCATTCACACCCCCTCCTCTCTTCCTCCTGCTCCTGCCATATAGGATGAATCTGCTTCCATTTCACCTTCTGCCACGATTGCAAGTTTCCTGAGGCCTCCCCAGCCATGCTTCCTGTACAGCCTATGGAACCATGAGCCAGTTAAACCTCTTTTCTTTATACATTACCCAGTCTCACATATTTCTTTATAGCCGTGTGAGAATGGACTAATACACGCGCTGTACTCTAATCCTTTATATGTTTGTCCCCCTTCCAGAATGTAAACCTCTGGAAGGCATAGGCCTTATCTTATTTGCCTTTTAATCCATGTAATAAACTCATTTGGGAAAAAGTAAGGTACAAAATCAATCACAGCTCTTTCACTTCTCCTTTCCATCCCATTCCTTCTTTTCTGAACAATTCAGATCATTATTATGTGGGGTAGAACAAGATAGATGTCTAGGTGCAAAATGCAAGCAGGGTAAGAAGGGTGTCCAGGCAAGAGGACTGCCCAGCACGGACAGTTAATACCTGAATGGGGTGAGGAGTGCATTCATGCGAGGAGGCCACCTCGTGCAGGAAGCCAAGTGGGTGTGATACAGGGAGTACGACCAGGGCAGGCTATCAGAGTGACAGCAGGGTGAGGAAGAAGTTCATGGACTGTGGCAGCATTGTGTAGAGAGTCAGGACCCAAAGAGAGTGAAGAGAGCATCCAGCATGGAGGTGACCCAGCCTAAGGTGCCAGAGCCCAAGCTGGGTGTGGAGGGTGTCTGTGTGGGAAAAGACCTCAAGCAGAATGCTGAAGTCCAGGCAAGGTACGAAGATCATCCTCATGGAGGGACACTCTGGTATGGGGTATCATGTCAGAGCCAATTTGAGTGGGGAGGACATTCCCACAGAGGATCTGGGCTCCAGTGCAGTAATGAGAGCATCTGTGCAAGAGTGGTGACCTGGTGTGAGATCAGTGCCTGTGCTAGTATGAAAGCAAGAGGAGTGGCAGTCAGAGACAGAGCAGGCAGGGAGGAACTGCCAAACAGGGAGATGGCCTACTGTGAGGTGCTGAGGGTGAGAAGAGCATTGCCATGAAGGCCGATGGGATGCTGGCCAGGCCCAGGGTGTCAATGCGAAGCTATAAGAGTTGGCCTGGGGTTTTGGAATATAGGGATGGTGGGCAAGACATCCACTCGGGAGCAGTGATATTGGTTACATTCACAGGGTTGAACAAGCAAGTAAACCTGAACAAAGAATTTCTGTATTAATGATTATGAGTCAGATTCCTTTTTTTTTCTAACTTTCATTTTAAATTTAGGGGTACATGTATAGGATGTGCAGGTTTGTTACATAGGTAAACATGTGTCATAGGGGACTGCTGTACCAATTATTTCATCACCCAGGTATTAAGCCTAGTACCCATTAGTTATTTTTCTTGATCCTCTCCCTCCTTCTACCCTCTACTCTCAGAGCAGTCCCGTGTCTGTTGTTCCCCTCTATGTGTTCATGTGTTCTCATCACTTAGCTCTCACTTATAAGTGAAACCATGTGGCATTTGGTTTTCTGTTCCTGTGTTAGTTTGCTAGGATTATAGCCCCCAGCTGCATCCATGTCCCTGAAAAGGACATGATCTTGTTCCTTTTTATGGCAGCATAGTATCCCATGGTGTATATGTACCACTTTTTTTTAATCCAGTCTATCACTGATGGGCACTTGGGTTGATTCCATGTCTTTGTTATTGTGAATAGTGCTCCAGTGAACATAGGCATGCATGTGTCCTTATGATATAAAGATTTATATTCCTTTGGGTATATACCCAGTAATGGGATTGCTGGGTCAAATGGTGTTCCTGCCTAGGTCTTTGAGAAATTGCCACATTGTCTTCCACAATGATTGAACTAATTTACACTCCCACTAACAGTGTACAAGCATTCCTTTTTCTCCATAACCTCGCCAGTATCTGTTATTCTGTGACTTTTTAATAATAGCAATTTTGACTGGTGTGAGATGGTATCTCATTGTGGTTTTGATTTGCATTTCTCTAATGATCAGTGATGTTGAGCTTTTTTTCCACAAGCTTGTTGGCCACATGTATGTCTTCTTTTACAAAGTGTCTGTTCATGTTCTTTGCCCACTTTTTAATGGGGTTATTTGGTTTTCTTTCTTGGAGAGCTGGATTTCTTACTGACAAATATTCTTAGAAAGAGGTTAAAATTCAAATGGACCCTGAGGATTTGATATTTGGATTCTACATTCATCTGGGAGAGCAATAGGAAAGTATAGTTCAAAACTATTCTAAAATTCAAAATAATTTAAAATATACTCATAGCCAGTTCTTCTGAATATATTTAAAATATATTAACCAGTACAGTTAAACATATATTGGTATATTTTAGTGAAATGCTATATAGTACACCAGTCTTAGTATATTTAAATTTTTGATAGAAAGCCTCAAAAGAATCAGTGGGGAGAGAGGATAATTCACTGACAGTGGCAGATCCTGACCTGAGGCACTGGCAGAATGGTACAAACTTACTACCTGCCATGGTGTCTACTGCCCCACAGGAAGCTCATACATCCCTCCACACCAATTCGCAGGAATACAGGCTGACCCCTGTGGCCTATTTCTACACATTGTTCTTCTGCTCAAACAGATATGGAGTTAGATCAGCCAGTAAGCTATATATGCAAACTTCAACCTGTTTTTGCAAGAATTCTCATTCTCTCCAAGTAATTCACTTGGAAACCAATATTCTCTGTCTTCTCTCTCTTGCCTTCTTCCCCTTATTCCCTCTCTCTATCCAACTCCTCCTAGAGTTCTCTTATATAAGTGGAAGGAGCCTAGAGTTAGAAGGAGAGTTCAGTATGTGATTGGGAACTGCAGACCCCATTTGAGCCCTGGAGGGATGGTTACACTACAGTTCTCTTTAGAACATGAGGTGCTGGCTGTTCCATATGTCCTTGGTTTTGTCCCTTAGTGCAGAGCAACAGGAGAAGTCCCACTTAACAACCCAATGCTTATGTTAATGAAAATGAAAATGTTGAGAAAGATAAACACAAAACTAGTGACCATGGTTAAATCCAGTAGGGGACTGGCATGGGGAACTGGAAAAAAGGGAACATACCCATGTACTCTCTCAGTCTTTTCCAAGACTATGTTCATGTATTACTTCCTAATTTAAAATAAATTTTTAAAAAATCAAAAGCAACTAAAAATTTAAAAGCTAATTATAGTCTACTGTACAATAATAGTGAATAGAAATCACAGAATGGAGATTGGCCATATAAGTAAATATATATGTATATCTCATACAAATAGATTTTTAAACATTAAACCTTTAATGATTTAATTAGCTATGAACATAAATTAGCTACTCATAAAGGAAGAAAAACAAACTTAAAAGTTATTGGTTTCCTTAGGGTGTTGGATTCCTGGTGGCATTTCTTTCTTCTTTTTTCTAAAATTTCTATAATGAACATCTTTCTAAAATTAGGAGGAAGAAAACTCAAAAAAGAAAAAAAAAAAGCCCCCCTCATCTCTATCTTCCTTCTCCCCAACGAAGTGTGTGTGTGTGTGTGTCTGCGTGTGTGCATGTCAAATATACACAGTTGGTACAACTGAGTCTGAATATTAGTAAAAAAAAGAAAAGATTTTTAAAAAGTATAGAAACTCAAACCCCAGTAAGGAAAACTGATGATTTATCCTTTTTCCAAAGGGACAAATGTATAAAAACAGCTTTAATGATCTGATAGTTTATCATTGATCTTATATTTTTTAAAAAGTCAACTGAATTTTTAATACAGCATTCTTTTGAGAAGTATCAAGACAAAGAAATTTAAGTTCTTGAGTTAAGCAATAAACATATGACTTTTTATAATTTTAAAACTTTCTATACACAAGTTCCTACAGGCTGCTGGCTTTTTCTTTTCCTTTTCTTTCCTTTTTCTTCAGAAGGAAGTGTGCTAAAAATCCTTCTTGGTAAAAAAGAAAATTTCTTACCTCTGGCCTTAAATAATCCTGACATTTAATACAACTCTTTTTTAAGTTTTACAATATATTTTCCTTGAAAAAGAAAAGTGCACTAAGCTTGTGAACTAACCTTATATCTAAAATCAACCTGTGAATCAACCAGCCAAATATACAATTGTGATCTATATATGTAATAGACAATTTTCTTGAAGAAGTTAACTAACCCATAATGAAATCAAACACCAAGACCCTCGCATCATTTGGACCAGCTCTCTGATGTAACCCAGGAAAGCTGGAAATGGAAGGAGGTAATGATCCAACAGAAGATACAGGAACCCTCCTATGAATAGGAAGGGTGAAGCCTGACTTACTCCCAAAAGCAGTCTTTGACAATTCCAGTACACAAAACCTGCCAGTGCATTTTGTCTTTCTATCCTTTCAACTGGTAAAATCCTATCACCTGAAAAAGAAACTGCAAATTATATATTTCCTGAATCAAAGAAGAAAGTCAATGGAAGTAATGTAGTTATATGATATCGTTTTAATCATTTAAAACAACCTTGAGTTATCCTTATAAATTAAACAAAAAAGAACAGATTTTTTACCTAATCAAAAAGAAGCAAGACTTTTTTTATAAAATGAAAAATACTATGTAATGGATATAGCGACACATTCCTTTTTTAAAGAGTGGGAAAATTTGCTATTTTTCCACATTTGAAACTATTGTTTTTATTATTTTACGTGGACTCAACTTCACTAAAACTGAAGCGATAAACAGGGTAGTATTAAGCAAAAGCTTCTTGGTGAACTGGTGACTATCTCATCCAATCCTACATAAAAGCCTGTTAAAGGGGAGTTAGGATTTTAGCAAGCTAAACATTTGTCACACAGAAAATAGTAGGCAACCTTCCCTGGAGATCTGGGGTCACTGGACATTTATGCGAGTGAGCACCGTGCCCCTGATCACAGCAGGAAGGCTTGCAAACGTGACACGTTCAGTGACAAAGCAAGGACTCTAATTAGCGAAGGGTTCCGGTCTGACAGTAAAGGCCTTAACCTTTCTTGGGAAATAATGAGCCAGACAATGTTTGAAGCATCCATGTAAGTTTCAGAGAAGAATGAAGGATGCTGAGAACTGCCTTACATGTGCTAAACTGACAGACACAGGTGACCGAAAAATGAACTGTACACTTGGCAAAGAACGAGAAAACACTTGATATATGCTAGCGTCCTCCAGAGCAGCATTCCTCTTGTGTCCCTGAATTAAGATGAAACGATTTGATAGGTCGCATTATTTGGTTGAGTTACTTTAAAGAAAATAGAAGACGTTTTTATTCTCTATATAGGGGATATATATTCCAAATATAGGGGATATATTTTCTGAAAACTTTTCCCAAATACCAACTTTCTGATAAGGCAACATCTGTTAACTTCACTGAAGATCGGAGACAAAGCTCAGTTAAAAGGCAAATCACGGCCCTGTGCGATGGCTCACGCCTATACTCCCAGCACTTTGGGAGGCCGAGGCGGGTGGATCACGAGGTCAGGAGATCAAGACCATCCTGGCTAACATGGTGAAACCCCGTCTCTACTAAAATCAAAAAACAAACAAACAAAAAAAATTAGCCGGGCATAGTGGCGGGCGCCTGTAGTCCCAGCTACTCGAGAGGCTGAGGCAGGAGAATGGCGTGAACGCGGGAGGCCGAGCTTGCAGTGAGCGGAGATTGCGCCACTGCACTCCAGCCTGTGCAACAGAACCAGACTCCGTCTCAAAAAAAAAAAAAAAAAAAAAAAAAAAAAAAAAAAAAAAAAAAAAAAAAAAAAAGGCTAACCACTCATTGGCAAACACAAACATCCAGTTGTTAAAATTACCTAGTGTTACATCCAAGTCAAGGGTCCAAAAACTAAGTAAATGAGAACATAGCCTTCTTGTCTTCTAACGTAAAAAATTATTAGTGCTCCCAAAAGTTGTTTACATACATAAATTTTTACTTTTAACTGCACAAACTCTGAAGAGTAAAAAAGAAATGTACCCTGACTTTTTATAAAATGTATTTGAATCTGAAGGAAAAACACTCATTTTTTATTGTCTACCAAAACAATATGTATTATTTAATACATAAAGTAGGTAATTATTAATCATTCATTTTTCCTACTTCATCCACTCAACTTCTATTTGTTACACCTAAAATAGCTAAGTCTTCCAGGATATTTATAAATAAACTGATATACATATATGTACTGTATATAAAAATACTGATGTTTACACATTCCAGCAATGCTGAGTTGTCTTCCAGTATTTGTTTAGAAGGTATTAAAACTCTTGGTTCAGTAAAAAAAAATACTAATTGTGTTTGCTAAAATATGCATCTTAGGAATTATAAACCCCAAGCCAGGTGCAGTGGCTCACGCCTGTAATCCCAACATTTTGGGAGGCCAAGGCTGGCAGTTCATCTGAGCTCAGGAGTTGGAGACCAGCCTGGGCAACATGGTAAAACCCCATCTCTATAAAAAGTACAAAAATCAGCTGGGCATGGTAGTGCACCTGTAGTCCCAGCTGCTCAGGAGACTGAGGCAAGAAAATAGCTTGAACCCAGGAGTGTGGAGGTTGCAGTGAGCTGAGATAGTGCCATTGCAGTCCAGCCTGGGTGACAGAGCGAGACCTTGTCTCAAAAAAAAGAAAAAAAAAAATTTATAAGCCCTAAGTAAATAAAGTTAATAAACCGCAATAATAGTCTTAAATAAAGCACAAAAATTGGGGTTAGGAATTTTAAATGAAGAGTACTGCAAAACAAATATCTGGTATAGGTACTTACTGTATTACCTTTACAAACACTGAAAACCCTTAAATTCTGAAATATTATCTGTCCCCAAGGATTTCAGTTTTATGGACTTGAGGGATTGTAGATTTGTACATTTGCTTTCCCAATCAGGACACTGAGAATCAGGTTTTTTATTTTCTCTAATAGAAATATTTCAAAATAACAAGCATACATAGACTCTGGAGGAAGAGAGAAATTATAAGATTTTTGTAAAACTATATTTGTTTCCTTTTCCTTTGCTTGTTGCCATAGGCAACAGTATTTTCTTGGGGGAAAATAGTAATGGATCTGCTGTACCATGACTACAGGAAAAACAAAGGCACATTATCCACCCCATATCTCGTCAGGTGAAGAGTGAACTGTGCTGTGGTGAATGTTCAAAAGTGCCCTGAACCTTCCAGCAGAAATGAATGTTCAAGGATTACATGGAACACAGGATCAGGTTAACCAGTAGGTTTGGCAAAAAGTTGGTGATTCAAAAAGACAAGATAAGGAATGCAAGCTACATTATTTGGAAGAAAGTTACTAAATTTGAAAATCAGTTGCTTGTAGGGAATAAATGTCAACATTGAAGAACATCACAAAGTTTCAATTGCTTATGTTTATAAAATCAGCAACATAGTCTTATGGTTATAAAATCTGCTGACATAGTCTTCCAAAACAAGTTTTATATCAGGAAAATATAAAATACACCTATTTGTGACCAAAGAAGGCAATAGTACTTACTACCTTCTAGCAGACTATATCGTTTTCTTCTTTATTATGCTATATATTAATTAATTATATTAATATAACTAAATTATATTAAAATAGTATTGTATTTATTATTATTTGTCCCCTCTGCTAGACTATAAGCTTCACTCTGGCAGAGATTTTCATTTGTTGTTCACCACGCATGCAGAACAACACCTGGTATATTCCACAAATAATCATGAAATTAATTACTAAAATTTAAAAGTAAAATTAAAAGAAAGAAATAATTCAATTGAAAACATATTACAGTAGAATTGAATCAGATATTAATTTTTAAAAATAATCTCCAGGAAAAGCGAATCTGTACTTATTAAAGAAAAAGTGCCTGTTACCAGGCCCTGTAGCATTGCCCTAAAGTAGCATCCTGTAATCCTGTAGGTAATAGGAGAAAATCGTCTTCACGGTGGACAAGTGGAGCACACAGAAGTTTTCCCACCTCACAGACCCAGCTCACCACTCTCTGGATATTCATACCTACCTCTGCTGCTTTCCATTTGAACTGATTCTACCAGAAAATTTGTACTGCTACTTATTCAAGAGACTAAACATGGACTAAATATTTAACTCCAAAGTCCTGGAAACAGATATGAATAAGGATTGGAGCCAAAAAAGTAGACACGAAATGAGACTATAAGGATTTCTACATTCTCCCTGCTTATCTAGGCATTAAATTTTAAGATGATCATAGAAAAGCACAACTGAAGTTTTTGGCTTAATCACAACTTGATCATTAAATATTATTTAAAATATGAGCTTACTGAATTCTAAGGATAGTTCAAAATGTTTAGCAAGCAATAGATAACAAATGAATGTGTTACACTGTAGAAGCAATTAACTTGGTGATGAATTTTGTGAAGGGTAAAATTGAACCTCTTCTTCCTAATTACAACCCCTCTGTATCCCCAAATATACTAACTACAACTACCACAATCCCTCCCATTTTCACAACAAAGGAAGTTATTGTCTTGAAGATATCACTGGCCTCCTTCTTGTGAAGTTCTCTTCTCCATTGTTCTTTGTCTAGCATTTCATGATGTCTACTTTTTTGGTGGCACTCCACAATCCTAGATATTTTTCTGTTTGTATAAACAGTTCTTCTGAGACATTTCATACCCCTCCTCAAATGAAGTCATTCTATAGGGCTGGCCTTTCTTTTTTGTTCTTTTTCTTTTATTTCCCTTGACAATCCACACACTCATAATTTCACCTACTAGAGAGGATGCTTTCTTGCAACAGGTACCATGTTGATGCTCAGTACGGTTTGTTGAATGAATAATTCCCATTCTGGCCTATCATCAAGCCTATCATGCTTGTCACATGGAATTGTAAGATGTTGATTAAAATATACCAATACACAAACTTAACAAACAAAATCTTTTAACTAGCAAAGAATACAAAAACATAAAGAGACAGCTACATAAAACAAGAATCAATACAGCATATTCCTAGACAAAGGAATAGGCTTCTCATGCCCACAAGCACCCATAAAAACAAATACTATAAGTAAGGCTTCCATCAAAGGAGAAAGGCTGAGCCTTTCTCATCTTCAGCACTCACAAGAAAATTCATGTGATTCTTCTCTGTGTCCTTATTTGCTCTTTCAGGCTAGTGGCTGTTGTAAAGCAACTCCAGCACATTCCTGAATGTTCACTGTGAGACTAGAAGAAACAAGACAATAACTCGCACAAGAATGGGTTTAGGCCTGACCTAGATCCATTTCTATAGGCCTCCAATATCATTTACCCACAAAATATTGTCAAGTTCTGACTTAAAATAAACAGTTTCAAATACACCTTCTTATTCAAAACAATGTCCTGTCCTATAGCTCCTTTTTCTCATCACAAAGGTTTAAAAAAATAAATCTATCTAACTTGCGTTCTAAATGATTAACCTTAATGATTCTTCTTTGTATTGGCTACTCTATTACCTTCTATTCCACAGCCACAATATTAGTCTAGGTTCATAGCAAACTTGAAGTGAACATATCAGTTCTGGGCTGAATGATGTCTCCCCAAAATTCATATGTTGATAACGGGACTATATTAGGAGCTTTACGTTACTATTTAGGTGCTAAAGAAATGATCAAGGTAAAATGAGGTCACTAGGGTGGGCCCTAATCCAGCATGAATGGTGTTCTTATTTAAAAAAAAAAAAAAAAAAAAGATTAGAACACAGACACACACAGAGGAAAGATCACATGAAGACAGAGGGAGAAGGTGGCCATCTACAAGCCAAAGAGAGAGGCCCTCAGAAGAAATCAACTCTGCTGATTTCTTCATCTTGGATTTCTAGTCTCTAGAACTGTGAGGAAATACATTTCTATTATATAAGCTGCCCATCTGTGATGCATCCTTATGTCAGCCCAAGAAAATTAACACAACATCCATTAACTTGGCCAATGACCCCTTGTTCTCTAGGCATAGTAAAAATCTAACATGTTTTCCTCTTGGTTCGGGGTTTTTGTCTCTTTTTTCAATTTCCCTGATCTGAATGGCACAAGTTAAACATCATTCCTCCTGATCCTCTGCCCTTCTTTCAATGTTTCCAATCATATCTATCACCTTGGGGCTCTTTTGCAGATGCTCCCCTTCAATCATTCCACTCCAAACCGATTCACTGTATATACTTCTTTAAATTTAAGCTTCCTCTATAAAAAATGCCCTTGGAATTAAAACAAAACAAAACAAAAAAAAACTATTTGGCTCCTCCTAATTTCTACATCAATAATCAGTCTTCCTCCTTCAATTTGTATTCTACTTCCTTTTCTAGAAATAGCCTAATTTACTTTTGAAAATCATATATTCCCCCATTCCAAGATAGCCAAATAGGAACAGCTCTGGTCTGCAGCTCCCAGCATGACTGATGCAGAAGATGGGTGATTTCTGCATTTTCAACTGAGGTAACTGGTTCATCTCATTGAGACTTGGAAAGTGGGTACAGCCCACGGAGGGTGAGCCAAAGCAGGACGGGGCATCACCTCACCTAGGAAGCACAAGGGGTCGGGGGATTTCCCTTTCCTAGCCAAGGGAAGCCAAGACAGACTGCACTGGGAAAATCAGAACACTGCCACCTAAACACTGCACTTTTCCAATGGTCTTAGCAAACGGCACACCAGGAGATTATATCCCACACCTGGCTCCGTGGGTTCCATGCCATGGAGCCTTGCTCACTGCTAGTCCAAGATGGAACAGCGAGGCGGCAAGCCTGGCTGGAGGAGGGGCATCCACCATTGCTGAGGCTTGAGTAGGTAAACAAAGCAGCTAGGAAGCTCAAGCTGGGTGAAGCCCACCTCAGCTCAAGGAGGCCCACCTGCCTCTGTAGACTCCACCTCTAGGGGCAGGGCATAGCTGAACAAAGGCAGCAGAAACTTCTACAGACTTAAATGTCCCTGTCTGACAGCTCTGAAGACAGCAATGGTTCTCCCAGCACTGTGTTTGAGCTCTGAGAATGGACAGACCGCCTCCTCAAGTGGGTCCCTGACCCCAGTGTAGCCTAGCTTGGAGACATCTCCCAGTAGGGGCTGACTGACACCTCATACAGCCAGGTGCCCATCTGACACGAAGCTTCCAGAAGAAGGATCGGGCAGCAATATTTACCGTTCTGCAATATTTGCTTTCCTGCAGCCTCCACTGGTGATACCCAGGCGAACAGGGTCTGGAGTGGACCTCCAGCAAAGTACAACAGATCTGCAGCTGAGGTACCTGACTGTTAGAAGGAAAACTAACAAACAGAAAAGAGTAACATGAACATCAACAAAAAGGACATCCACACCAAAACCCCATCTGTAGATCACCATCATCAAAGACCAAACGTAGATAAAACCACAAAGATGGGGAGAAGCCAGAGCAGAAAAGATGAAAATTCTAAAAACCAGAGTGCCCCTTCTCCTCCAAAGGATCGCAGCTACTCACCAGCAATGGAACAAAGAAGGACGGAGAATGACTTTGATGAGTTGACAGAAACAGGCTTCAGAAAGTTGGTAATAACAAACTTCTCCAAGCTAAAGGAGGATGTTCAAACCCATCATAAGGAAGCTACAAACCGTGAAAAAAGATTAGATGAATGGCTAACTAGAATAAACAGTGTAGAGAAGGCCTTAAATGACCTGATGGAGCTAAAAGCCATGGCATGAGAACTACATGACGCATTCACAAGCTGCAGTAGCCGATTCAATCAAGTGGAAGAAAGTGTATCAATGATCAAAGATCAAATAAATTAAATGAAGTGAGAAGAGAAGTTTAGGAAAAAAAAAAAAAAAAGAGTAAAAAGAAATGAACAAAGCCTCCAAGAAATATGGGACTATGTGAAAAGACCCAAATCTATGTCTGATTAGTGTACCTGAAAGTGACAGGGAGAATGGAACCAAGCTGGAAAACACTCTTCAGGTTATTATCCAGGAGAACTTCCCCAACCCAGCAAGGGAGGCCAACATTCAAATTCAGGAAATACAGAGAACACCACAAAGATACTCCTGGAGAAGAGCAACTCCAAGACACATACTTGTCAGATTCACCAAAGTTGAAATGAAGGAGAAAATGTTAAGAGCAGCCAGAGAGAAAGGTTGGGTTACCCACAAAGGGAAGCCCATCAGACTCACAGCAGATCTCTCAGCAGAAACCCTATAAGCCAGAAGAGAGTGTGGGCCAATATTCAACATTCTTAAAGAATTTTCAACCCAGAATTTCATATCCAGCCAAACTAAGCTTCATAAGTGAAGGAGAAATAAAATCCTTTACAGACAAGGAAATGCTGAGAGATTTTGTCACCACCAGGCCTGCCTTACAAGAGCTCCAGAAAGAAGCACTAAACATAGAAAGGAACAACCAGTACCAGCCACTGCAAAAACATGCCAAATTGTAAAGACCATCGATGCTAGGAAGAAACTGCGTCCACTAATGGGCAAAATAACCAGTTAACATCATAATGACAGAATCAAATTCACACATAACAATAATTAACCTTAAATGTAAATGAGCTAAATGCCCCAATTAAAAGACACAGACTGGCAAACTGGATAAAGAGTCAAGAGCCATCAGTGTGCTGTATTCAGGAGACCCATCTCACATTCAGAGACACACATAGGTTCAAAATAAAGGGATGGAAGAAGATCTACCAAGCAAATGGAAAACAAAAAAAGAAAAAGCAGGGGTTGCACTCCTAATCTCTGATAAAACAGACTTTAAGCCAACAAAGATCAAAAGAGACAAAGAAGGCCATTACAAAATGGCAAGGGAATCAATTCAACAAAAAGAGCTAACTATCCTAAATATATATGCATCCAGTACAGGAGCACCCAGATTCATAAAGCAAGTCCTGAGAGACCTAAAAAGAGGCTTAGACTAACACACAATAATAATGGGAGACTTTAACACTCCACTGTCAATATTAGACAGATCAACGAGACTGAAGGTTAACAAGGATATCCAGGAATTGAACTCAGCTCTGCACCAAGCAGACCTAATAGACATCTACAGAACTCTCCACCCCAAATCAACAGAATATACGTTCTCCTCAGCACCACATCGCACTTATTCCAAAATTGACCACATAGTTGGAAGTAAAGCATTCTTCCGCAAATGTAAAAGGACAGAAGTCACAACAAACTGTCTCTCAGAGCACAGTGCAATCAAATTAGAACTCAGGATTCAGAAACTCACTCAAAACCACACAACTACATGGAAACTGAACAACCTGCTCCTGAATGACTACTGGGAACATAACAAAATGAAGGCAAAAATAAAGATGTTCTTTGAAACCAATGAAAACAAAAACACACATACCAGAATCTCTGGGACACATTTAAAGCAGTGTGTAGAGGGAAATTTATAGTACTAAATGCCCACAAGAGAAAGCAGGAAAGATTTAAAATTGACACCCTAACATCACAATTAAAAGAACTAGAGAAGCAAAAACAAACACATTCAAAAGCTAGCAGAAGGCAAGAAATAGCTAAGATCAGAGCTGAACTGAAGAAGATAGAGACACAAAAAACCCTTCAAAAAATCAATGATTCCAGGAGCTGGTTTTTTTGAAAAGATCAACAAAATTGATAGACTGCTAGCAAGACTAGTAAGAAAAGAGAGAAGAATCAAATACATGCAATAAAAAATGATAAAGAGGATGTCACCACTGATCCCACAGAAATACAAACTACCATCAGAGAATACTATAAACACCTCTATGAAAATAAACTAGAAAATCTAAAAGAAATGGATAAATTCCTGGACACATACAGCTTCCCAAGACTAAACCAGGAAGAAGTTGAATCCCTGAGTAGACCAATAACAAGCTCTGAAATTGAGGCAATAATTAATAGCCTCCCAAACAAAAAAAGTCCAGGACCAGACGGACAGCCAACTTCAGCCAGAGGTACAAAGAGGAGCTGATACCATTCCTTCTGACACTATTCTAATCAATAGAAAAAGAGGGAATCCTCCCTAACTCATTTTATGAAGTCAGTATTATCCTGATACCAAAGCCTGGCAGAGACACAACAAAAAAAGAGAATTTTAGACCAATATCCCTAATGAACATTGATGCAAAAATCCTCAATAAAATACTGGCAAACCAATCCAGTACCACATCAAAAAGCTTATCCAGCAAGATCAAGTTGGCTTCGTCCCTGGGATGCAAGGCTGGTTCAACATATGCAAATCAATAAACGTAATCCATCACATAAACAGAACCAAAACAAAAACCACATGATTATCTCAATAGATGCAGAAAAGGCCTTTGACAAAATTCAACAGCCCTTCATGCTAAAAACTCTCAATAAATGAGGCATTGATGGAACGTATCTCAAAATAATAAGAGCTATTTATGACAGACCCACAGCTAGTATCATACTGAATGGGCAAAAACTGGAAGCATTCCCTTTGAAAATCGGCACAAGACAGGGATGCCCTCTCTCACCACTCCTATTCAACATAGTGTTGGAAGTTCTGGCCAGGGCAATCAGGCAAGATAAAGAAATAAAGGGTAATCAATTAGGAAAAGAGGTAGTCAAATTGTCCCTGTTTGCAGATGACATGACTGTGTATTTAGAAAACCCCATTGTCTCAGCCCAAAATCTCCTTAAGCTGATAAGCAACTTCAACAAAGTCTCAGGATACAAAATCAATGTGCAAAAATCACAAGCATTCTTACACACCAATAACAGACAAACAGCCAAATCATGAGTGAAGTCCCATTCACAATTGCTACAAAGGGAATAAAACACCTAGAAATCCAACTTACAAGGGATATGAAGGATCTCTTAAAGGAGAACTACAAACCACTGCTCAACAAAATAAAAGAGGACATAAAAAAATGGAAGAACATTCCATGCTCATGGATAGGAAGAATCAATATCATGAAAATGGCCATACTGCCCAAGGTAATTTATAAATTCAATGCCATCCTCATCAAGCTACCAATGACTTTCTTCACCAAATTGGAAAAAACTACTTTAAAATTCATATGGAACCAAAAAAAGAGCCCCCCAAAAAAAGCAATCCTAAGCAAAAAAAGCAAAAAGAAGAAAGCTGGAGGCATTATGCTACCTGACTTCAAACTATACTACAATGCTATAACCAAAACAGCATGGTACTGGTACCAAAACAGCAAGGTACTGGTACCAAAACAGATATATAGATCAATGGAACAGAACAGAGGCCTCAGAAATAACACCACACATCCACAACCATCTGATCTTTGACAAACCTGAGAAAGACAAGAAAGAGAGAAAGGATTTCCTATTTAATAAATGGTGCTGGGAAAACTGGCTAGCCATATGTAAAAAGATGAAACTGGATCCCTTCATTACACCTTATTAAAAAATTAATTCAGGATGGATTAAAGACTTAAATGGTAGACATAAAACCATAAAAACCCTAGAAAAAAAACCTAGGCAATACCATTCAAGACATAGGCATGGGCAAGGGCTTCATGACTAAAACAAAAAAAGCAATGGCGACAGAAGCCAAAATAGACAAATGGGATCTAATTAAACTAAACAGCTTCTGCACAGCAAAACAAACTACCATCAGAGTGAACAGGCAACTAACAGAATGGGAGAAAATTTTTGCAATCTACCTATCTAACAAAGGGCTAATATCCAGAATCTACAAAGAACTTAAACAAATTTATAAGAAAAAATCAAACAACCTCATCAAAAAGTGGGCAAAGGATTTGAACAGACACTTCTCAAAAGAAGACATTTATACAGCCAACAGACACATGAAAAAATGCTCATCATCACTTACCATCAGAGAAATGCAAGTCAAAACCACAATCAGATACCATCTCACACCAGTTAGAATGGCGATTAAAAAGTCAGGAAACAACAGGTGCTGGAGAGGTTGTGGAGAAATAGGAATGCTTTTACACTATTGGTGGGAGTGTAAATTAGTTCAACCATTGTGGAAGACAGTGTGGTGACTCCTCAAGGATCTAGAACTAGAAATACCTTTGACCCAATCATCCCATTACTGGGTATATACTCAAAGGATTATAAATCATACTAGTATAAAGACACATGCACACATATGTTTATTGTGGCACTATTCACAATAGCAAAGACTTTGAACAACCCAAATGTCCACCAATGATAGACTGGATTAAGAAAATGTGACACATATACACCATGGAATACTATGCAGCCATAAAAAAGGATGAGTTCCTGTCCTTTGTAGCAACATGGATGAAGCTGGAAATCATCATTCTGAGCAAACTATCGCAAGGACAGAAAACCAAACACTGCATGTTCTCACTCATAGGTGGGAACTGAACAATGAGAACACTTGGACACAGGGCGAGGAACACCACACACTGGGGCCTGTCGTGGGGTTGGGGCATGGGGGAGGGATAGCTTTAGGAGATATACCTAATGTAAATGATGAGTTAATGGGTGCAGCAAACCAACATTGTACATGTATACATATGTAACAAACCTGCACATTGTGCACATTTACCATAGAACTTAAAGTATAATTTAAAAAAAAAGAAAGAAAGTCAGATATTAAAAATATATATTTCTTATGCTGGAAATTCTATGGTCTTTCCTTAGGAAATCAAGAAAAAATTTCCTGAACTATCACATGTAGATTTTATTTAGCTAAAAATTACTTTTAAGTGTTTATAGAAATGGAAATAATTTTGGTTTAGACTGTATTCAAGTCAACTCTAACCTGCTAAGATACTAATATTTAAGATATCCCCAGAAGAGTCAAACCAGCTGGGCCATGCTTAAGACCAGTTAGGTCTATTCTCACAACTACATTATAAAAAAATTAATACCTGAAATAAAGGAAAAGTTCAAAAAGTTAAAAAGCAAGTAAACAAATAAACAAAACAAAACTTTCAATACACATCCATACATTTAAAATACACACATTTCAAAGGTATTTTAAATTACTAAAGAGAAAGTGTTATGCTTGCAATATCACATTTTGTATCATAGAGTCTATTTGCTTCTGCTAGCAAGACTTTTACTAAAAGCAGGCACTAAATACTAATTTTAACAATATAAAACAATTGTTTTCATCTTTATACAGGACAAATATTAACTGTTTTCACACACAACTCTGTTTCTGTCAATATAATTATAAGCAATTATGTCAATTAATGAGAACAATATTATGTTTCCACTAGATTGAAACAAAACTTTTAAACAAAATGGGTTCAGTTTATTGACAGAATTTCCAAAAGAAAACAAAGTTTATACAAAGCCAATAATAAATTAATACCCTTCAAATATATGTCATAAGATTATGAAAACCATAATGCCTATTTTTCTGGATTGTTCAGTCAGATAATATAAGAACAATAAATATTAGAACATGTTATTATAATTTTTAACCAATTTTTATCTTTAGACTTAAAAGACTAGACAAAGACAAAAGGAAATAAATGCAGATGATTACAGTTTACTAGTCTGGAACATATTCTATTGTTGAAAGATGAAGAAAAGTACTATGAAAATCAGAGAAATAACTGGTCTATCAGTCTGGATTTTATTTTTCATTTGCAAGAATCAAGAAACTCAAAGTAAATAGGCTTAAACAATTTTTTAAGGGAAGAGAAAGGTGCATTGGCTCATATCAAGGAGCAGATTTATATTCCCACACAGCCTAATCCAGGACTGAAATATAACCAGAATCCTCCTTAACTTTTCTTCCTCTGGGTTGCTTAATTTTTAGGCTTCACATGGTAGCCCCTGAGAAATGCTAGACTCTCCCTCGAATCTTTAATACCTATAAACCTCAATAATCACATCACTAAGCTCAAAGGAGAAAAGAGAATATTCACCCCAACATTCCCACCAAAATCCTCCGGGGGTTTATTCTAATTGGACCAGCTTAGGTCACATGCCCTAAATGATACACTCCAAATGGCTTGAGCTAACTGAGTTTCACCTCTGGAGCTAGGTGTGAGGTCAACCCGTTAGGGAATGTTGCCAGGAAAAGGGGAGTATGGATATTGGCCAGCAAACCACCACTATAACAGGGTATGGCAAATCCCCAAATGCTGAACATATTTTTTCAGTATCAGCTTCTGCTTTTCAAGCCAACTTTTAAAAATAATGTTAAAGAAATTTGCTTACGTTGATTGTATTGATTTTCAATAGCTGCATTACAAAAAAACTTAGAGACTTAACACCCAGATGGAAGGGAGCCACGAGGCAAGGACCTGAGACTGGCCTCTAGTGGCTGAGAGTGGTCCCCAGTTGACAATCACCAAGAAAATCAAGACAACCACCATAAGAAACTGAATTATGACAAAACAAAATGAGCTTGGAAGTGGACCCCAATCTCTCAGTGGTAATGTAGCCCAGACAACACATTGATTTTAGCTTTTTTCACATTCATTACCACCAGTATAGCTTAACTGAGCCCTCTACTTTGGGTGTCACAAAGCTAAAATGATACATGTGTGTATATAGTGTGTATGTATGTATATATACCCACACACATATATATAGCTTTTAAGAAGTATGGGATGAGAATAGGCTGAAAGAAATGGAGGCGGCTTTTGTTTTCTTAATAAATCCATTTGTTTTCTGAAACTACCACAAAAAAAAGAAGTCTGTGGCACAAGGGAAATAGTCTAAAATTTTAAATTGCATGAAAAATAGAAAAGTAGAACCAAAGAGAAAAAACCGGATGTTATGGTTCTTGTTTTGGTTGGCTTTTTGGGTTTTGGTTGGCTTTCTGGGTTTTGTTTTGCTTTGCTTTGTTGTTTAGTAAGTCAAGTGACAAATCTGGAACCTTAAATCAAAATTGTTTTTAAGGGGAAGGAAAGTTTATTTTTCAGAAAGGAGAATACAATTATATTATAACTAAATTTGGAGCATAAGTCGAGCTCATTCTACGCTTTCTTAGAATATAAAGAGGTAAAGCCAAAGAAATCTTCCCTAAAAGCTCCAAATCAAATATTATTTTATGGAAGTTCTAATTATCTTCGATATTTTCTGGTTAAAAGCATGTCTTGTTAAATGTCTCAGCTATACAATATATTTTTAAAACGAAGAGAGAGAATGAGCAGAATGAACTACTTCTAGTCTTTTAAGAAACAAAGCTGCTCTTATATTTTCTCTCTGGGTTGGTAATGTAAAAGTATAGCACTGCCCCCCAGAGGAACAAGGACCTTCTAGAGCAGGCAGCTATTTCACAATCATATAATGTTACACACATGATGTCCTCATTTCAGGTAGATGTTCTTCTTTAGGGCATAGAAGAAAAATAGAAAATTGTTGCAGTGTAAGAAATGCTAAAAAAATTTTAAAGACATTTTGGATTTTTTTTCAAGAGGTTACAGATTTGCTAAACTGTCGTTTGGGTGAGCAATTCATTTATAAGCTTTCAAATAATATTTTTGCATTGCAATTATGGAATAAGCATTTGTCTTAGAGAATAGGATGTTTTTAGTCTTTCTTCTTATAATTTTTTTTGCATAGACAGGGGTCTCTCTATGTTGCCCAGGCTAGTCTCAAACTCCTGGCCTCAAGTGATCCTCCCACCTCAGCCTCCCAAAGTTCTAGGATTACAGATGTGAGCCACTGCACCCAGACTAATCTTTCTTAAAATGTGCAGCTTTACATCTACCAGACTTTTCCCACAGTTCTTACAATAGCACTATGTGTAAAATGCATATGATCTTATCTAAAATTATAAAGAAAAATGGGAAACAAAATTGACCACATGGGCCGGGCGCGGTGGCTCAAGCCTGTAATCCCAGCACTTTGGGAGGCCAAGATGGGCGGATCAGGAGGTCAGGAGATCGAGACCATCCTGGCGAACACGGTGAAACCCCGTCTCTACTAAAAAAATACAAAAAACTAGCCAGGCGAGGTGGCAGGCGCCTGTAGTCCCAGCTACTAGGGAGGCTGAGGCAGGAGAATGGCGTAAACCTGGGAGGCGGAACTTGCAGTGAGCTGAGATCCGGCCACTGCACTCCAGCCTGGGCGACAGAGCGAGACTCTATCTCAGAAAAAAAAAATTGACCACATGATTTTGCTACTATAGTCAAACTTACTATTAAAACAAGTAAGAAACAGAGAAAATCTAAAACTTCAATGGCTAGATTTGGCAAACCATGTCAAAAATTTCCCCATTACCAGAAGAATTCAGCATACTCACATTGTCTCTGGAGTCAAAATCAGAAACTATAACAAATCATTCAAATGTCTAGGTCTCTGTTTTCAATATAATTAATTGGGTGTTTTCAAATTATTCTCCCCAGAACCAGTCAGGAAGAGTTCTGGGTACTTATCTATGCTTCTCCCAGAGCAATCTTTATTTTGTCTTCCTTTGGGGTTCCATACAAACTTTCCACAGAAGAAATGGTTCTTAGGGCTTTAAAAAAGGAAGGAAGGAATGAAAGGAGGGAAGGAGAGACTGAGGAAAAGAGAAGGAAGACGGGAAGGGAGAAGAAAAAGCAGCATGAAAACTGTTGGGGTGGTCTCTTTAAATTCCACTCTTGTATAACTCTATTTCCTTCATTTTTGTCTCTCTAGGGGTGGCAGCAGCAAGGGTCTAGATGGCTCAGGCTAGTTCCTAAAATAAGATATCATACCAAGTACAAACTCAAGCCAGACACAAAGGGATAAAATCCTGGTAGAGAATTCTATGTATGTTCTTGGTGTGGATTCTACATTGTAGAAAATACTCTTACAAAAACACACAGTTCATTTGAATATTATAACTAAGAAAAAAAATAAAATACACAGTAGAAGAGCACTTTACAATGGGGGCAAAGCACACTGTATGATAAGAAAGATGTCATCATGTAACATGGCATTTTTCTTCCTCCACACATATCTGCCAGCCAGCTCAAACAGATTTTTATAATTAGACGTGTCCCTCTTCCTTCCTGTCTCACCCCAAGTGCCATGGTATATTTACCGAACTACAAATATGTCACAAGATAGCAGGGTGAAACGTTTTATTGAACTATTAAGGAAAATTGCCAACAGAAGTTTCTGTTCTGCCTCTGTTGATTTTCCACAAGCAAAGGATTCAACTACTCTTTAGTACAAGATCTGAAAAGCACAGTATTTTCTGCAACTTCAGAATCAACCGTACTGTACCATAAAATTTTCAATCAATTGTTTTGAATGCAAAGATTACTTGACCAGGGCATGCAGAATTTTAGGATATAAACTATTTGTACTCATTTAGACATGAAATCCAAACTGGCAGGCTTACCACACAAAACTGGCTTGTTTTCATTCTTGCTCCATGAGGCAGTTACTGTTAACAGTAGGTAGCTAGTCAGGTATGAGCAGGGCAGGAGAGGGCTCCCACACACACACCAAGAGTGTTGGGCGAACATCAGGTGATGGTCAGGCAGTTGTTAACTGTTTCTGTAAAGTAATAATTGGTCACAGCTGGCACCAGGGAACACCGTCTCCTAAAAGATAGAAAACACCTGAGACGGAACAGCAGCTTACCAATAAGACCTCAAGAGTGGGAAGAAGTAAGGCAAGATCCCAGAAGTATGTCAACTTAACAAAACCTCATGTCAAGAGGTCAAGCTGTGCACTTGGTTTCTCAAGTCAACCCCTTGGTCCGCTTCCGAGTTGTACGTTCCTTCTTTTCTTTTCTTTCCTTTCCTTACTGTTCTAAAGCTTTTTAATAAACATTCACTCCTGCTCTGAAACATGCCTCAGTCTCTCCTTCTGCCTTATGTACCCCAGTCGAATTCTTTCTTCTGAGAAGGCAAGAACTGAAGTTGCTGCAGACTTGTATGGATATGACACCAGTAACTCGGGGTAACTCAGATCTCTGCTACCACTGACATTACCACATGTGGCAGCACCTCCACAGAAGAAATAAAACTCTTCTTGAATAAGTTTCAGAGTATCTCCTTCACTTTCTCCTGACATTCAGAAGTTGCTTACTACCCTGAAGTTTTGATGAAGAAGCAATTCAGAAGCCCTTCTATTTCCTCACCTCTCCAGTTAAGCCAAATCCCATCATTCCTCCACCTCTTCAGCCTCCATTCTCTCCCATCCTCTCCTCCAGGCTCACCTGGTAGGCCCTAAATCCCTTCTTCCCCCAGCTCAGTCAATGCACATTCATCTACTACAAAATAATCTGCCTTTATATAAGAAGGTTTTAAAACAACTCTCCCAATTAAGAAAATGTCTGATATGACTAAGCTGAAATACATTTAGAATATACATAAAATTAGAAAATAAGACTTTATCCCAGAACTTCTTCCAAAAAAAGAACAGAGATATTTTTAAATTGTTGATCATTTCTGTCACACCCAGCTCTCAATCCAAATCCTATCCATGATTTACTTTCTCACAAGCTTGTAAGAAATAGTAATATTATGTTAACATCTTCAATAAATTATTTTTATAATATAATTATGCTTTTCAAAGATTTCCCTAAATATGATCAAATTCTTTGTGTCTGGCTGCATGGGTGGTAAAACAATCTATAGAGTGAATATTGAGGTTCTGAGAACGTCCAAAGCTTCCTGGAGGAAAATGAGTCTAGCATGGTCTCAATATTTGTTGTATCCTCTTAGAATTCATATGTTGAAACCAAATCTCCATGTGGTGACATTAAGACGTGGAACCTTTGGGAGGTGAATAGGTCATAAAGACTGTGTCCTCATGAATGGGATTAGTGCCCTTACAAAAGAGGCCCAAAGGAGATTTCTCAGCCCTTTTTGCATGTGAGGACACAGCAAGAAGGCACCATATGAGGCAGAGAGCGAGACACCAAACCTACCAGCACCTTGGTCTTAGACTTTAAAGGCTTCAGAACTGTGAGCAGTAAATCTCTGTTGTTTATAAATTACCCAAAGGTATTCTTTTACAGCAGCTTGCATGGACTAAGATAGAAGCCAACTACTGTTCCTTGTTGAGAACCAAAGGTCCCCAAATTATTTATTTTTCTTGTACCATTATAACAATAACTCATATTTATTGTGTATTTACTATGTGCCACATACTGAAAAAGCACTTGTTTACATATTAACCAACTCTAAGAGTATGATTATCACCACCGTCTTACAGAGGAAGAGGAACACAAACAGGTTAAGTGATCTGCCTATATTCACTAGCAAATAAGTGGCACAGCCAGGATTTAAACATAGGCAGTCTGGTTCCAGGCCCCAACTATTAATGAATATACTGAGATGCCTCCAAAAAGTCTACTGAGAAGCGGTGGTATGGCTAGACTCTAAGAACACTACAGAGATTTCCCTCTCTTAGCAACATAGCCCTCAGAATTGTATACCACCCAGTGCGTTTTATTTAGAATGACAATAAATACTTTGTTTAAAAAATGAGAAGAGATATAGGTAATGGTTATAATGCTATGGTTAGAAATTCTTCGATTAACAGTGCGAGAGGAGTAGCATTTGAAAGTCATAGATTAGTTCTCTGTGAATATTGTTCACATAAGTTTCAAAACAGAAAAAGCATTATTATATGTGGAACTTGATGAAGAACTCAGTCTTCTCAAAATGAATCTATTTATTCTGCATTTTGTGAAAATCTTTTACATTCCTAACGTAAGTTTTTCCATTCCTAAAAATTCCTTAAAAATTGAAATAGCAGAATAAAATAGCATAAAAAAGAAAAGAAACTTAAGTTGTGGTAAAAGCATAGAAAATATTCTTAATCAGCAGAAGAAAAATCTCACCTTAGAAACACAAACAATTTATCATATTAGGGGAAATGGTCCACAAATTCGAAGTTGCAATATGAAATGATTCATTCTGTTTGTCTTTAAGAAGGTGTGTGTTTCACGGTGATACTATAAATAATAGATTGAAAGAAAATGGCTCATTTAGTACTACATTGAACAACTAAAATCCACATAAATTAAACTATTTTAAAATAAATGTAACACATCCTTCATAGGAATTTGACTTTAGAAATTACATTATTCTTAAGTCTATCAATTAACAGCAAAGAGATTCCTTTGTGCTGAGCGCCTTGAAAAGTCTGACGTTTTAAGAAAACTTTCTTTTAAAAAAAGTAACAAAATTATTATTTTGTTCAAAAGTGCACATTTTTAGAATGAGAAATCACAACAAATTATAGATTTTTAAGAAGCTGAAAAATATAAACATCACAACAATTTAAACAAATAATATTTTCTGTCTGCCAGACAAATCTCAATAATACATTTTTCTTATATTCTTTTGGCTGCATACTCTTTGACCACTTCTGTAAGTATCAATTATTAGAAAATATTATTTTCTAGAATGATAAGAAAGCTAATTTTGTCTTTTTCCCAGCATGTCACTCTTTAAAAAGGACCCCTCACATGCCCTAAAGTTTAAGCTTTATTACTTTTATGGTCAATTCCCCTCTGCTTTGGACTAATGTTATCAAACAGTTTTGAAAAACATATAAACAGACATGTTTTATTGACGCATAATCTTGCTATGATTTTTATTTATTTATTTAAGACAGTGTCTCACTCTGTTGCCCAGGCTGGAGTGCAATGGCATAATATCAGCTCACTGCAACCTCCGCCTCCCAGGTTCAAGAGATTCTCCTGCCTCAGCCTCCCACATAGCTGTGATTACAGGAATGAGCCACCAGGCCTGGCTAATTTTTGTATTTTTAGTAGAAACAGGGTTTTACCATGTTGGACAGGCTGATCTCAAACTCCTGGCCTCAAGAGATCCACCAGCCTCAGCCTCCCAAACTGCTGGGATTACAGATGTGAGCCACCACGCCTGGCCTATTATTTTGATTTATAATTGAGATACTTTATTCAACAATTATTTTTTAAAGCATATTTCTTCTTGTCTTAAGAACTCAACTCCAGATTAGTTTCTCATACTAAATTATTTCCATTTTCATTTCATGGGTAATTTTAAAAACATATTCTGCAATAACACAGTTCTTTGCAATTTCTGCAGAAAAGGTACATACCATATACTGTGTTGTTTTCCATTAATGGTTACCAGTGAAAATACATAAGGAAATGTATCCAAATTTCATACTTTCTCTAAGCATTGAGGTCCTCACAGGTCTTTCAGTTACATGATAAACCTAAAGGAAATTTCATCATCTGTGTGTGATTCCTACCCAGAGATAAAGTATTACATGCAGATTTGTTTAGAGCTCTTGAAAATGCTGTCATCAGTTTAATTTTAGATTTATGTTATTTGTGTTTGTATTATTTAATTTTACATCTATTTTATTTACATTCAGTAAATATAGCTACCAATCTTCCCTCCAAATAACTCACCCTGTCCCATTTTTAATTATATATAACAACTATACATAAACATGTCAAAGACAAAAACTATGAAATTTAATTATCATTGAAAATGTCATCTGAAATCCTAATTTCTCAGTTTTAATGGTAGACTAAAAGAACCCATCCATCCCCAGATGTCTATCAAAGGAACACCTATTCCCTTTAATCTGTGCTCATCAGAAAAATATAAAAAACATCCAAAAGAAAAACAATTAAGTACCACTTGAATAAAGCTCAGATAGCACATTGTTTTTATATAATGGTTAAAGTTATTATTATTATTATTATTATTATTACTTTTTTTTTTTTTTTTTTTGAGACAGAGTCTCACTCTGTCGCCCAGGTTGGAGTGCAGTGGCAAGATCTCGGCTCACTGCAAGCTCTGCCTCCTGAGTTCGTGCCACTCTCCTGCCTCAGCCTCCAGAGTAGCTGGGACTACAGTCATCCGCCACCACACCTGGCTAATTTTTTTGTATTTTTAGTAGACACGGGGTTTCACCGTGTTAGTGAGGAAGGCCTCGATCTCCTAACCTCGTGATCCACCCACCTCCGCCTCCTAAAGTGCTGGGATTACAGGCGTGAGTCACCGCGCCCGGTCAGTTAAAGTTATTATCTATCTATCTACTTTGAAATTTGCAATAATACCTAGAATAATATTTGAAGAAAAAAGATCTGAAGTAACTGACAGCCAATTAAAGTTTCCCTCAATATGATTTTTTAAATGTTCTGATCAACAAGAACAACTAAACATAAGTTTTGGCTTAGTAAAGCATTACTTGAACAAACTGAGGAAATGCAGGAGTGAATCAAAATTATATTTAAAACCAAAATATTTTATATAATTATAAAAGAAATAAAATTAGGATTATTCAGTTAAATTTCAAGAAAATCATAATAAGATACAAGAATGTTGTGGGGTTTTTGCACAGCATTCCAATAATGTTCCTCATTACTTTTGCATTTCTACACATTTATTGCATATTTAATACTTAACTTTTTAGTTATACTAAGCAAAGTAAATGACTGCGGTATTCATTTATTTACTGTGTGGTTAATGTAATGAATAAAATGTGCTCTATGTGCAAAAAACCAGATTCAAATATTTAATCAGTAGTTGCCAAAACTATTTAAAGTTACTTTTCTCAAAAACTATGTCAGTTGTGTGGAACTTTTATAAAAATGGAAATTTTGTGTTCATTAGTTTTCATTACTAATGTAATTTTAAATTGTAAGACTAAAGCAACTGGCAACTACAGCCAAATTTCACAAGTCACGTTTATCAGTCCACAAATATTGACATTATGGCTCTATCTCACTTGACTTGTGAAATTCTACTATTCCTGATTTCCAAGGTACCATGATAGGCTTATAAAAACTTTCCTGACACATTTGTCCTTAACATGTAAAAAATCAAATGAGTTGCACTTTACTGTCAGATCAACAGCACAATTTAGGTTTCTTGGTAAAGACTGGAGATATTTTTCCCAGAAAAGCCCTAAATACAAAATAGACCATTCATATTGTCCATAATGGTATCTAGTTTTTATATTTACTATAAATCAATGTACACAGGCTTGGTCTATAAATATGACCCCAATGTTTTCTAAGTCTAACATATCCTCATAAAATTCTGAGATCCTACAGTTTTGCTCTAACATTAAGATCTCAATTTCTTATAATATGTGAATTTACATTTTTACATTACATTTTTTGGGTACATTACATTTAAATTTCTAGTAGAGTAAATACTCTTTATTTGCAACTTTGGAAAGTACTAGGAATAAATGAATTTTAGAAAGCACACATCATAAAATAGAAAATTCGCATAATATGAACACCCTGTTACAAAATGCAGCCCAAGAACAAAGCGTTTTCCAGAAAGCACTCTAATTTTACCATTCCCTTCTTACTTATTTCTCCTGTCTCCACAGGATGTACACAGGTAACAAAGAAAAGACAATCAACATCTCTGTTCCACTAATATATCTTTACTTTCAATAGTATATGTGGTAGAGAGACCATTCTACCATTCTATCCTCCACCTTGTAAGTGGATGATAACAAGAATCTGAGGAATGTGGCCAAAGTCTCAAATTTATCCCCATATGTTCCTCAGTAATATCCCAAGCCAGAACAGCTCTGCCTTGCCTATAGTTCCTATAAGAGAACTGTTACCTTAAAATTAACCTAACCTGTAATTTTAGGGAAGAAAATCAGTAACCTAATCTATTCAGGATAAAATAAGTTAATAAAACAATTAGAACTCAATGAGTTTCAGTGACGACTAGAGATATTTAATTATTGAAATACCATGACTACATCTAATACTTCATGGTTTGTCATATTTTTGCTTATCATTTGCTCTGCATGACCAGCCTATGAGACTGGGAGGTCAAATTTTACCACAGCTTACCAATAAGGAAACTGAGGGTCAGAGAATTTAAGCCATTTGCTTAAGTCATATGGGTAGTAACAGAAGAGAGGTAGAAGCCAAGCCTGTTAATGATGCTTTCAGAACTATTTCTATCACTGGTGAATCCATTTCTTTAGATTTAATTTCACAAGATACTTACTAGTAAACAACTTTTCAAAAAAGCACCTATTATATGGTTTCACTATGCTCAAAACAATGCTTAAATCCTTTACTGTTTCCTTATCAAAACATGGCCAGAGGTGGTGGCTCACACCTATAATCCAATGCTTTTGGAGGCCGGGGCAGGAAGATCACTTGATGCCAGGAGTTTAAGACCACCCTGGGCAACATAATAAGATCCCATCTCTACAAAATCGAAAAATTAGCTAGGCCTGGTGGTGCATGCTTTTAGTCCCAGCTACTTGAGAGGCTGAGGCAGGCGTATCCCTTGAGCCTAGGTGTTGCAGGCTGCAGTGAACTGTGATTAGGCCACTGCACTCCAGCCTGGGTGACAGAGAGAAAGATTAGATAAAGATAAAAAATTACAGTAAAAGGAAAAAAGAAAGCACCATCTGATGAATGCCCCTGAGATTTTTGAGATTTCACTTATAGTATTTCCAGTATATATATTTTTATTTTATAAGTTAAGAAAAGCTGTAAAGGAATGATTTGGTCTTCTCTGGATGTTGCCAATGTCCTATTTTACTGCTAAACATGCTGGTGCTACATAAGAGGGTAGAACAAGTGGTGTGTTATTATAAAATGAACGTAGACTGTAATTTTGAACCTGAACTAGGAAACTTTGTACAGTAATACCAAATCAGTAACAATGAGAAATTTATTTAGGATTTTCCCTTATAGTTTGAAACCTGAAGATAATAACATCTATTTTTCCAAACCCTATAAATATAACCAATCAGACAAATGTTGGTAGTTACCAGCCAACCTCCACAAGTAAAGGTATTTCATCTTCTGAATAAGTTTAAATAGGAAAAAATTACGTTTTTGAAATAAAGTATACCTATCAAAAGCTGTTGGTCTATTTGTTGAGGAAACTGAGAAAAATATAAGGAGAAAGAAAATCTGTACAAATAAAAAAAGAAGAAAATCTACTCTCTTCCTCCCTCCATCCTCAACCCTTTATAATCTGATTTCTACTCACAAGACTAAAAGAATATTCTCTGCATAAAATAAATGACATTATTTGGTAGCTTGTTTTCATTCTGTTCCATTTGACCTCTCAGCAGCATGTGATCTGCATAGACTTTCTCTATTTCTTAACGCTATCCCCTTAGCTTCCAGAACAATTCTCTTTCCACACTGCATTCTCTGGTGTATTTTTTCTTTCTATTCACCAGCTTAAATGTCCATGTTACCTGGAAAGGATCAAACTGTTTATAAGAGACTCTGAGTCCCAGAATCAAGCTCAAGAATATTTACAGGAGTAAAAAAAAAAAAAAAAAAATACACAGCATCCAACAAACTAAAATCACCATGTCTGGCATCTAATCAAAAATTAGTAGGCATGCAAATAAGCAGAAAAGTAAAAGCCATAAAGAGGGGGAAAAGTCAGTCATTGAAACCAACCTAGAAATGACACAGATGACAGAATTGAGACAAACACATTAAAGCAGTTACTATTACCATATTCTATATATAAGAAAGCAAGAGGAAAAATTGAATATGTTTTGCATAGACATAAAAGACATACCAACAACCCAAATCAAAGTTCTAAATGTGAAAACTACATTTGTCTGAAATGAAAAATATGCTAGATAAGACTAAAAGTATATTATATGCTGCAAAAGAAAGTATTAGCGAGCCTGGAGTCATAGCAGTCTCCAAAGTAAAACACAAAGAGAAAAAAGACTGAAAATCAATGTAGTTATCAGTAAAGTGTGCATCAACTTCAAGTTGCCTAATAGATGTGTAATTAAAGTCCCCAAAACAAGAAGAGACTGGGGAAGATGAAAAAAATATTTGGAGAAGTAAAGGCTAAAAATTTTCCAAATTTCATGAAATCTATAAACTCACAGATCTAAGAAGTTTAACAAATTCCAGCCAAAAAATAAAAATAAATAAATTATACTCAAGCATATTGTCATCAAATTGCTTAAGACCAATCATAAAAAGAAAATCTTTTAGCCATCTAGAAGTGTAAGTTTTTAAAAAATAATAATAAAATACCTTTTCTCATGCTGATGTTTCCTGAAACCAATCTAGAGTCCCACTGCTATAGCCCTTCCAATTGGGACTGATATTTTACCTTTAAATTAAAAATCCATTTGTATATGTGTTTCAGAAGTGGGACTGGGAGTATGGTGAAGCAAGAGAAGCTTCTCTGGCAAAACATTTATTTTATTTTATTTTATTTTATTTTATTTTATTTTATTTCATTTCATTTCATTTTAGAGACAGGGTCTCACTCTGTCGCTTAGACTGGAGTGCAGTGGTATAATCATAGTTCACTGCAGCCTCAACTTCCTGGGTTCAAGCAACCCTCCCACCTCATCCTCTCTAGTAACTAGGACTACAAGTATGAACCAACTACACATAGCTAATTTTTTCCTTTTCTGAGACAGGTTCTCGCTATGTTGCCCAGGCTGATCTTGACCTCCTCAATCCTCCTGCCTCAGCTTCCTAAGTAGCTCTATGGCACAAAATTTAAGGAGGCACTTGCCTTACCCTGAGAAAGAGTGTCTCCTTAAATTTTACTGTGGAAGCCTCTCTTGCCTCACCCTTGTCTTTGCTTTGTTCTGCAGCAATCATCAGAATATCCCTTTTGATGAGTTTTGCTGACAAATATTACAGTATCATAAAGAACTAACTATTCCTGGAAATTGTCTTGTATCCTAGAATCTGTTTTTTTTTTTTAAATTAAATTCCTCTCATTTAAAAACAAACATAAATTCAGCACTTTTTAAATGTCAGACACTTTTGAGTTTCCAGAGAATACAACAAAATACAAGAGCCTTACCTCAAAATACTCATGTCTAGGAAAGAAGACTACAAAGTGAACACCTATTTAAAATGATAAGTTTTGAAGAGATGTATGGACTAGATGCTGTGGGGGCATTAGGAAGAGAGGGCCTAAAACTGGCCCTGAGAAGAGGGTTACATGTAAGGCTTTCCAGGGAGAATTTTCCCTCTATGGTAGCAGATGCAAATTCATGACTGCTAAGCAAATATAAGAAAAAAAATGATAGTGCATGTACAATGATAAATGGTAATTAATACTACATGTCAGTGACCAGGGAGGAGAGGGAAAGATGAGAGCTATTGCAAACTAGAGTATGGCCCAAAGAGCACCATCACTCAATTCAGCTGATCGTTGCTATGTGGAAAAAAAGGTTCACTATGGTCAGATATTCCAATTTTCCAGAGGTTGGCTATCTGAATTTTTGGGTGAAAACTATCAACTGTTAAATACTTGCCATTAATCCATACTTTTAAAAAACACCATGCAGGCCAAACAAAATATAACTGTAGGCCAGATTCAGAACACCAACTGGCTATTTAAAATATTTACTCTATAGTTCTCTGACCTCTGGAGAAATTTAGGAATTCAGGATCCAAGCATTAAGATGAATACACTTCTCAAAACCACTGAGATAGCATTTCTTTGTTTGACAGTATTTCTTCTTACCCCTTGACTTTCACAAGTTTAAGACCCTTGATACGCATGCAGGAGATATCTCTCATCTCCCCTTACATGGTTTTTCTCCTTATTATCATGTGGTTCTTAAGCAACATTAAGCTGGAAGTCCTTTCAATCTTAAATTTAGAAGAGCAAAGAGTTTCTAAACACTCTATTAGAAATATCCCATCAGAACTGTGTACCTAGATAATGTCAAAGTCCAAATACTCTTTTCTTGAAAACGGTCCAGGGAGTCCAAATGCTCAAAGTATCCCAGTATTAACATCTACATTTTATTAATATCTTTATTAAAAAGTCAAATCTATAAAATAAATGAAACTTTGAAAGGATTATCATTATGCAAACACAAGGAGAAAAAAAAAGGAGCCCAAAATCTCAGTTATTCAAGAACTGATGAAATGCCTTTGTTCTTCCTATGACTTATCTGTCATTCACAAGAAATAAAACGGGTGTGGTATTTATGAAATAAACACCTAGCTATCCTAAAAATAGGGATATCATTTAGTACATTACAACTTGGGATATTGCATTGTAATTGAAATTAAAAATTTGTTATTAGATACTGTACTTCATTATTAATTTTCTCTATTACCCAGAATTCATCTATGCATGACTTTATCACAATCCAATAAAAATGAAAATATTGACCTTAAAGAAGTTTACTAAATAAATTAAATGATAAAAATTAGACATGTTCAAAATCAAGTTATTAATAAAATAATATATCACAAATAGTTTAAACAGAGCAATGTGCAAATGGCCTAAAGATGACCAGCATGTGCATTTTTTGCTCAGTCTTGTATTTGAGAACTCAAGATCGTTTCAGAAATAAATAATATAACCAACTTTGCTGTCATTATAATAAAAGAAAATGTTAAAAACGAATACTCTTGCTGTTCCTTGGATTTTTCTCTCTCTGTTGTTGTTGTTGTTGTTGTTTGTTTGTTTGTTTGAGATGGAGTTTCGCTCTTGTTCCCCGGGCTGGAGTGCAATGGTGCGATCTCGGCTCACCGCAATCTCCGCCTCCCGGGTTCAAGCGATTCTCCTGCCTCAGCCTTCCGAGTAGCTGGGATTACAGGCATGCACCACCACGCCTGGCGAATTTTGTATTTTTTCAGTAGAGACGGGGTTTCTCCATGTTGGTCAGGCTGGTCTCAAACTCCCGACCTTAGGTGATCCACCCGCCTCAGCCTCCCAGTGGACTTCTCTCTTTAGAATCAGAATGTGTGAAGACTCAAAGTGAGAAGAAAGAATTTTCTGAGTCATTAAATCGTATAACCCTGATGATATCTCTTGATAAAGCAAAATTTAACCTTGTGTTTTAGAAAAAACATGATGAAATCTAAATATTACGAGAATATCTTCTACTTTCATACTTACAGTCATAATGTGAGGTGGAGGGGAAGTCAGAATTCTAAATCTCTGATGACACCTCTATCTTCCCTAGTAGACTACAAGCTGCTTTAGGGCAGGACCCATGTCTATTTTACGTATCATTGCATACCCAGGGCATGGTTAGGTATACAACAAGCATTTTAATAAATACTCAAAATAAATAGGTACATTGTTTGCTAATAATATGCCATACACTTAGCTAAATATTTTATTCAGTATGGTCACAAAATGGTATTTCTGATTAATTAAATAATATTGCTAATGGAGTTATTCTCCTTCAATTAGAAACAGCCTTTAAAAAAAAAAAAAAACAGACTGAATTTGGACTGACTTGAGTTTCTTAGATCTGCCATTTACTTTTACTTAGCCTCTCTAAGCTTCAGTTTCCTCATCTATAAAACTGCCTGAGTAACACTGCCTATCTCATTAAAGATGGCAAGAGGACTCATAGAAAGCACATGTGAAGAACGTGGCATAGCATATGGTCAAAAGTGGTAGTTATTATCATTTTGAATAGACAATAATTTTTTACATAACTAAACTATAAAATGAATACCAGGCCAGGAGCGGTGGCTTACACCTGTAATTCCAGCACTTTGGGAGGCAAGGAGATCAAGACCATCTTGGCTAACATGGTGAAACCCCATCTCTACTAAAAATAGAAAATAATTAGCCGGGTGTGGTGGTGGATGCCTGTAGTCCCAGCTACTCAGGAGACTGACGCAGGAGAATGGCGTGAACCCAGGAGGCAGAGCTTTCAGTGAGCTGAGATCGTACCACTGCACTCCAGCCTGGGCAACAGAGTAAGGCTCCAACTCAAAAAAAAAAAAAAAAACAGAGTGGTTTTTTCTTCATTCAGGTCATCCTTCAAGATCTTTCTGAGTTTTTAGTTTGAATTAATAGCAACAACAAAACAACAGAAATGACTGTTAGCAGAGACCTAAATCTAGAATTCCCTATAACAAAGATCCTTCTAATGCACTGAAATACTATACACCAGGCACCTGCATGACAAGCACATGAAACAGACAAAAACTCCTAAAGGAGTTTATAGTTGGCATGGGGTACACAGACATTTAGCAATAAACATAATATATATGTCTTTTCCCATTTGTGCTGCTGTGACAAAATACCTGAGACTGGGTGATTTATAAAGAACAGAAATTTATTTCTCACAGTTCTGGAAGCTGGGAAGTCCAAGATTAAGGCACAGACAGGATCAATGTCAGGTGAAGTTCAATTCCTCATAGAAAGCGCCATCTAGGTGTTCTTACATAGTGTAAGCCTCTTTTGTAAGGGTATTCCATTCATGTGGGTGTAAGGGTATTCCACTTATGAACTTAATCACTTCCCCAAAGCCCCCAACTCTTAATACCATCACAAGAAGAATTAACTTCCAACATGAAGCTTGGAGGGAACACATTCAAACCATATCAATAAGGTATGCCCACAAATGATAAGTGCTATTAAAAGAGAGAAGACAGACTAAGGGAAGACAGGAAGTACATGGTGGTTGAGATTATAATTTCAAATTGGGTAGTCAAAGTAGGTCTCACTAGGAAAGGGATATTTAGGGGAAGATTTAAAGGAGGCAAAGAACATGACTATATTATTCTAAAAACGTATGCATAATCAATCATTTTTAAATGTGTGAATTATTAATTTTCTAAATATTCTAACGAATTATCTAATTATCAATCCTCATTTTTGGTTGGTAGGCTATTTATTGCTGCATCAATTTCAGAACTTGTTATTGGTCTATTCAGGGATTCAACTTCTTCCTGGCTCAGTCTTGGGAGGGTGTATGTGTCCAGGAATCTACCCATTTCGTCTAGATTTTCTAGTTTATTTGCATTGAGGTGTTTATAATATTATCTGATGGTTGGTTGTATTTCTGTGGGGTCAGTGGCAATATCCCCTTTAACATTTTTTATTGGGTGTACTTGATTCTTCTTTCTTTTCTTCTTTATTGGTCTAGCTGGCAGTCTATCTATTTTATTAATTTTTTTCAGAAAAAAAACGGCTCCCAGATTCATTGACTTTTTGAAGGGCTTTTCATGCCTCTATCTCCTTCAATTCTGCTCTTATCTCAGTTATTTCTTGTCTTCTGCTATATTTGGGGTTTGTTTGCTCTTGGCTCTCTAGTTCTTTTAGTCGGGATGTTAGGGTATCAATTTGAGATCTTTCTAGCTTTTTGATGTGGGCATTTAGTGCTATAAATGTCCCTCTTAACACTGCTTTAGCCACATCCCAGAGATTCTGGTACATTGTCTCTTTGTTCTCATTGGTTTCAAATAACTTCTTGATTTCTGCCTTAATTTCATTATTTACCCAGGAGTCATTCAGGAGCAGGTTGTTCGATTTCCATGTAGTTGTGTGGTTTTGAGTGAGTTTCTTAATCTTGAGTTCTAATGATTGCACTATGGTCTGAGAGACTGTTATGAATTCAGCTCTTTCGCATTTGCTGAGGAGTGTTTTACTTCCAATTATGTGATCAATTTTAGAGTACATGCCATGTGGTGCTGAGAGGAATGTACATTCTCTTGTTTTCAGATGGAGAGTTCTGTAGATATCTATCAGGTCCACTTGATCCAGAGCTGAGTTCAAGTCCTGAATATACTTGTTAATTTTCTATCTCAATGATCTGTCTAATATTGACAGTGGGGTGTTGCGTATCCCAATATTATTGTGTGGGAGACTAAGTCTCTTTTTAGGTCTCTAAGAACTTGTTTTATAAATATGAGTGCTCCTGTATTGCATGAATATATATTTAGGATACTTAGCTCTTCACGTTGAATTGATCCCTTTACCATTATGTAATGCCTGTCCTTGTCTTTTTTGATCCTTGTTGGTTTAAAGTCTATTTTATCAGAAACTAGAATTGCAACCCCTGCTTTTTTCTGCTTTCCATTTTCTTGGTAAATTTTCCTCCATCCCTTTATTTTGAGCCTATGTGTGTCTTTGCACATGAGATGGGTCTCTTGAATACAGCACACCAGTGGGTCTTGATTCTTTATCCCAGCTTGCTACCAAAAAAAGCCCAGGAGTAGACAGATTTACAGCTGAATTCTATCACAGGTACAAAGAGGAACTGGTACCATTTCTTCTGAAATTCTTCCAAGCAACTGAAAAGGAGGAACTTCTCCCTAACTCATTTTATGAGGCCAGCATCATCCTGATAACAAAACGTGGTGGAGATACAACAACAACAAAAAAAATACTTGAGGCGAATATACCTGATGAACATCAGTGGAAAAATCCTCAATAAAATACTGGCAAACCAAATCCAGCAGCACAGCAAAAACTTATACAGCACAATCAAGTCAAATTCCTCCTTGGGATGCAAAGCTGGTTCAACATATGTAAATCAATAAATGTAATTCACCACATCAACAGAACTAAAGAGAAAAACCATGATTATCTCAATAGATGCAGAAAAGGCCTTTGATAAGATTCTATATCCCTTCATGTTGAAAACCCTCAATAAACCAAGTATTGATGGAATATGCCTCAAAATAATAAGAGCCATTTATAACAAGCCCACAGCCAATATTATATAAAATGTGCAAAAACTGGAAGCATTCTGTTTGAAAACCAGCACAAGACAAGGATGTCCTCTCTCACCAGTCCTATTCAACATAGTATTGGAAGTTGTGGCAGTGGCAATCAGGCAAGAGAAAGAAATAAAGGGTATTCAAATAAGAAGAGAGGAAGTCAAATTGTCTTTGTTTCTAGATGACATAATCTACATCTAGAAAATCCCACTGTCTCAGCCCAAAAGCTTCTTAAGCGAATAAGCAACTCCAGCAAAGTCTCATGATACAAAATCAATGTGCAACCATCACAAGCATTCCTATACACCAACAATAGACAAGCAGAAAGCCAAATTGTGAATGAACTCCCATTCACAATTGCTACAAAGAAAATAAAATACCTAGGAATACAGCTAGCAAGTCAAGTGAAGGACCTCCTCAAGAAGAACTACAAATCACTAATCAAGGAAATAAGAGAGGATACAAATGGAAAAACATTCCATGCTCATGGATAGGAAGAATCAATATTGTTAAAATGGCCATATTGCCCAAAGTAATTTATAGATTCAATGGTATTCCCATTAAACTACCATTGACATTCTTCACAGAATCAGAAAAAACTACTTTAAAATTCATATGGAACCAAGAATCCTAAGCAAAAAGAACAAAGCTGGAGGCATCACACTACCTGACCTCAAACTATACTACGAGACTACAGTAACCAAAACAGCATGGTACTGGTACAAAAACAGACACAGAGACCAAGGGAACTGAATAGAGACCTCAGAAATAAGACTGCACATCTAGAACCATCTGATCTTTGATAAACCTGACAAAAACAAGGAACAGGGAAATAATTCCCTATTTAACAAATGGTGCTGGGAAAACCAGCTATCCATATGCAGAAAAATGAAACTGGACACCTTCTTTATACCTTATAAAAAAATTAACTCAAGATGGGTAAAGACTTAAATGTAAAACCCAAAACTATACAAACCCAAGAAGAAAATCCAATGACATTCAGGACATAGGGATGTCAAAGCAATTGCAACAAAAGCAAAAATGACAATTGGGATCTAATTAAACTAAAGAGTTTTTGCACAAAAAAAGAAACTATTATCAGAGTGAACAGACAACCTACAGAATAGGAGAAAATTTTTGCAATCTATCCATCTGACAAAGGTCTAATGACCAGAATCTATAAGGAACTTGAACAAATTTACAAGAAAAAAACAACCCCGTTAAAAAGTGGGCAAAGGACACGAACAGACACTTCTCAAAAGAAGACATTTATGTGGCCAACAAACATTAAAAAAAGCTCAACATCACTAACCACTAGAGAAATGCAAATAAAAACTACAGTGAGATACCATCTCACATCCGTCAGAATGGTGATTATTAAAAAGTCGAGAAAGAACAGACACTGGTGAGGCTGTGGAGAAATAGGAACATTTTTACACTGTTGGTGGGAATATAAATTAGTTCAACCATTGTGGAAGACAGTGTGGTCATTCCTCAAAGACCTAGAACTAGAAATACCATCTGACCCAGCAATCCCATTACTGAGTATACACCCAAAGAAATATAAATTATTCTATTATAAAGATACATGCACATGTATGTTCACTGCAACACTATTCACAATAGCAAAGACATGGAATCAACCCAAATGCCTATCAATGATAAAATGGATGAAGAAAATGTAAGTACATATACACCATGGAATACTATGCAGCCATGAAAAAGAAAGAGATCATGTCTTTTGCAGGGATATAGATGGATCTGGAAACCATTATCCTCAGCAAACTAACACAGGAACAGAAAACCAAACACCATATATTCTCACTTATAAGTGGGAGCTGAACAACGAGAACGCATGAACACAGGGACGAGAACAACATACACTGGGGCCTGTAGGGGTGGGGGTAATGGGGGAGGGAGAACATCAGGATAAATATGTGATGGTTAACACTGTCAACTTGATTGGATTGAAGGATACAAGGTATTGATCCTGGGTGTGTCTGTGAGATTAACATTTGAGTAAGTGGGCTGGGGGAGACAGACCCACTCTTAATCTGGTGGGCACAATCTAATCAGGTGCCAGTGAATATAAAACAGTCAGAAAAATGTGAAAAGGAGAGACTGGCCTAGCCTTCAGCCTACATCTTTCTCCCGTGCTGGATGCTTCTTACCTTCAAATGTCAAACTCCAAGTTCTTCAGTTTTGAGACTCAGACTGGCTCTCCTTGCTCCTCAAGCTTGCAGATAGCCTATTGTGGGACCTTGTGATCATGTAAGTTAATACTTAGTAAACTCCCATATATATGTATATATATCCTATTAGTTCTGTCCCTCTAGGGAACCCTAATACAAATACCTCATTCATGTGGATCTTAATACTTAGGCAATGGGTTGATAGGTACAGCAAACCAGCATGGCACACATTTACCTATGTAACAAACTTGCATTTCCTGCACATGTATCCTGGAACTTAAAATAAAATAAAAAGAAATCCTAATTTTAATCATATTTTTTTCCTTACTCTTTCTTACTTGAAAATTTCTTTTTATGTAGTTGATGAGAAATGATGATGGAAAAGAAAAGTAAAAAAGAACACTCATTTAGTGAGCACTCAATAAATATATTTTAAATAAATATCTTATAAGAGGCCAATTAAAGTAGTATGTCTGAATTTTAGAGATGAACCTTCACCAACTTAAGTATCTTTTTGAGATAATTCATCTAATAATGTTGTCTCTCTAAAATCACTTAACAAAACGTGACCAATTTTTTGGTGTAACATACAAATATGACTATCATCCTAAGTAGACCAGAAGACATGTAGTTCTGGTGGAACAAGTAACCATACACTATGCATGTTTCTATAGAAAAGTGTGATAAAAAGATCTGATAAAGAAGATACTTAGGAGTAATTACATAGATTTTTCAGTAGTACTCAAATCTCTGTTTTGTGCTCCAGAAATAAGAAACTATACATCCAGACCATCTAAATAATAAAAAAGCAAGAAAAATAAAGAAACAATAAAAATCACACAAAGTTAGAAATGTTCAACAGAGAAAAATCAATCATAAAATAGAGCTATGAACTCTTTACCAGTTCTGAAAAATGTTCAAGCTGAATTGTAAAATAAATGTTCAAATATTTTAATATCCTCCCCAACAGATTTCAGTATTTCCCTGAACCAATTTTATGAACATGTAATTTATATTTCTGTGTCAAACACCTGCATGTTATAAATATATTAGCACAAAAACCTATTTTGAGGATTTTATTAAATCAGAAGTATGTACTAGTGAGTTTCCATTTAGTTGAAGAAGTTAATACAAGAGTTGCTGGCTAGTTATGGTACAAAACTGAGCCAGGAAAAAACATTCATTTATTTATATGCTGTAGCACCTGAAAATGTTTCATTTACACGGTGCCCAGAACCACAAAATTTATCAAATAAATTTCCAGATTATCCCATCCAAGTAAAGACTACATTTCCAAAGACACTGTAAAAGTTGGGTTAATTTTTAAAATTAAAAAATTAGCAGTACTTAATTGTATCTAAAAACAAAAGAAGAAATTATACTTCGTAAATGATGAAAATAATAATAATGTATAGAAGATTTTATAAAATAAAATATCTTACACAAAAATTGAGGAAATAATAACCCAAAGAAAATTTTATGCAAAAAAAAAAAAAAAAAATCAAGACTGTATATGATAAAGCTAAAAGCCAGAGGACCCAAGCACAAAACAAGCTTATATTATTGTAACAAACATGTAAGAAGACCTGAAATTTTTTATTTTAAAATTACTATTTATTTATAGTACTTAAAATCAGCCTGTTCATTTAATATGAAAAAAAAAATTATGTTATCAGATCATGGAGGATGGGAGGTAGGACTAGATTGCAACTTTGACTCAACAGACAGAGCATGTGGAGGCTTGCATCGTGATTTTTTTTCTCCAGAATGACTATAGGAATAAATTAGGAAACCTGAAAGGACCCACAGAGCCTCTGAAGGAAGCGGGTTTCTCCTGCAGGACCTGGGAGACACCCCCAATACTGTGAGTGCCCAAATTTTTGGAAATGGGAAAAGGAGATCATCTGCCCCCAAACACACGCCCCCACTGGGGAAACTGAAGGTCTAGATTATGGGAGAAGATTCTGACCTTATCTGGAGCTGACACTATTTAGAGCTGAGCAAAATATAGGGGTAGACGAAGCAGTGGGAAAAGCTCTGTGAGCTCACTGGACCTCCTAGCATACCATTTCTGCCTGGCCTCACAGGGGTCCTTTGGCAGGGCAGCTAGAGGCACTGGGAAAAGGCCACAGAGAGAAGGAATCTCCAGCTGAACTTTTTAACAATTTGAACTGATTGAGAAGTCTCTTGGCCAGAACTCAGGGGAGGGCCTGAGTCTGGTGTGCAGACTCCACAGCAAGGGAAGAAGGAAAGCCATACTTGCTTTTGCAGCTGGGAGGTAGATAGCCTGGGGCAAGCTCTCAGCCTTGCTCCTCCAGTGCCCAGAAATAGACTTGGTGCTCTTGGGAAGAGGGGCACAGTAGGAGTGAGACCTGCCCTTCAGATTGTGTGAGAGCTGGTGAGGCCTGTGTCTGCCAGCTTTCCTCCACTTCCCTAACAACCTGCATGACACAGTAGAGGCAGCCATAATCCTCCTAGGAACATAACTCCATTGGCCTGGGAACCTCCTCCCATCCCCCACAGCAGCAACACCAAGACCCGCCCAAGGACAGTCTGAGCTCAGACATGCCTCACCCTGCTCCCACCCAATCCATCAACCACCCATGGGCTGAGGAGTGCTGGCACGTGGCACGGGACTGGCTGGAGGGCGCGGGGCACGGGACTGACCGGCAACCTCGCCCGCAGCCCTGGCGTGGGATCCACTAGGTGAAGCCAGATGGAATCCAGAGTCGGGTGAGGACTTGGAGAACTTTTATGTCTAGCTGGAGGATTGTATATGCACCAATCAGCACTCTGTATCTAGCTAATCTGGCAGGAACTTGGAGAAGTATTGTTAAATAACTTTAATACTAATAATTAATTTTAAGCATGCATAATCATATATTTAAAATAATTATCCATAATTCATAATGGTATCCTATTAATAGTATCATTGATAATTATTAAAATCGATCATTGATGTTTAATAATTAATCATATTATTACTCCTAATGCCACAGGGGGTATACACCTACCAGTGATGTTGTTCCTAATATCCAGGGACAGAGAGCATAATTTTAGTTTTAATAACGCAGTAGGTGTACACTCACCCTGTGACACTGATCCTAATATCCAGGGGGGTAGAGTATGACATGACTCCCAACATAGCAATGAATAGACAGCCATCCGGGGTTATTGCTCCTAATATTCACAAAGAAGCATATAATATTACTCCTAATATCGCAGGGAGGGTACAGCTCTTCTGTGATATTTTTCCTAGTATCCGGAGGGGGAGAGGATGATAATAATTCCAGTATACAGCTGTGTTTGCCCGCCCTGTGATATTGTTATTAATATCCTGGAAGGGAGAGGATGATATTACTCCCCGTAGAGCAGGAGGCGTACACCCAGCCTGGGATATTGTTCCTAATATCCATGGAAGGGAGAGGCTGATATTACTCCCAATATGGCAGGGGGTGTACATCACTCTGTGATATTCTTCTTTATATTCCAAGGCCTAGAGGCTGATGTTACTCCCAGTATCACCGACACTGTCCACCCCCGTGTGATACTCTTCCTGATATCCGGAAGGGGAGAAGATGGTATTGATCCCCGTATCACAGGAGGTCAACAGCCACTCTGTGATATCTTTCCTAATACGCAGGGAGAGAGAGGATAATATTATTCCCAATATTGCAGAAGATGTACACGCTCCTCCGTGATATTGTCCTTAATATTCCAAGGCACAGAAGATGGTGTTACTCCCAATATCGCAGAAAGTGTACACCCCCCAGTGATGCTGTTCCCATGATCCAGGAGGGAAGAGGATGATATTACTTTCAATATAGCAGGGGGTGTACATGCCCCCGGTGATACTGCTCCTAATTTCCACCTGGGAGAGGATGATATCACTCCCAATATCACAGGGGTTATAAACACTCCTTTGATATTGTTCCTAATATCCAGGTGGGGAGAGGATGATATTCCTCCCTATATTGCAGAGGATGTACACCCATCTTTGATACTGTTCGTAATGTCTCGAGAGGGAGGTGATATTACTCACAAAATCGTAAACACACTGTGTGTCCACCATGGATCCTAATATCCAGAGAGGGATATTATTCCCCAAGTCGTGGGATGTGTCCACCCCGCCTGTCACATTGTTTCTTATACCCAGGGAGGAGAGGATGATATGGCTACCAATATCGAAGAAGTGTACAAGCCCCCTGTGATATGGTTCCTAATATCCACGTTGGGAGAGGATGATATTACTCTCAATATCACAGGGGTTGTCTATCCTGTCTGTGATATTGTTCCTACTATCCAGAATAAGAGAGAAAGATAGTACTCCCAATAGTGCAAGGGGTGTAACCCCTCGCCATGTAATATTGTTCTCAAGAGCTAAAGGAAGAGAAGATAATATTATTCTTTGTACTGCAGGGGGTGTACGCCCACTTGTGATATTGTTCCTAATATCCAGGGATGGAGAGCATGATATTACCCCCAATATCGCCGTGGGTGTACACCCACTTTGTGATACTGCTCCTAATATCCAGGGGGTAGAATATGACATTATTCCCAATAGAAGAGTGGGTGTACATGCACCCAGGGATATTGCTCTTAATATTCAGGGAAGGCGAAAATGATATTAAGCCCAATATCGCAGAGAGTGAACAACCCTTCTGTGATATTGTTCCTAATATCCGGAAGGGGAGAGGATGATATTACTTTCAAAATCGCAGGCTGTGTACACCCACCCTGTGATATTGTTCCTAAAATCCAGGAAGGGAGAGGACGGTATGACTTTCCATAGAGCAGGAGCTGTACACCCACGCTGGGATTTTGTTCCTAATATCAAGTGGGGGAGAGGGTAATATTACTCTCAATATGGCAGGAGGTGTATATCCCCCTTGAGATATTGTTCTTGCCATTCAAAACAGGAGAGGATGACATGACTCCAGATATAGAAGAAAGTGCAAACCCCCGTGTGATATTCTTTCTAATATCCAGAAAGGAAGAAGAGGATATTAATCCCCATATCGCAGGAGGGGTACACTCACTCTGATATTTTTCCAAATATGCAGGGGAGCAAGAGGATAATCACATTCCCAATATCGCAGCAAGGGTTGTACACGCCGGTGTGATATGGTCTTTCATAATGTTCCAAGGCGGAGGGGATGATATTACTACATAAACGGCAGAAAGTGTACACCCCCCAGGGATATTTTTCCCATGATCCTGGCGGGAAGGCGATGATATTACTTTAAATATCACAGAAGGTGTACACGCCCCCAGTGATATTGTTTCTAATTTTCACGTGGGAGAGGAGGATATGACACCCAATATTGCAGGGAGTAGAAACACTCCTGGGATACTGTTCTTAATATTCAGGGAGGAAGAGGATGATATTACTCCCAATACAGACGGGTGTACACCCGTCTGTGAAAGAGTTCATAATTTCTAGAGGGGGAGATAATATTACTCACAATATCGGTAACAGGCTGTGAGTCCACCATGGATCGTAATACCCAGAGGGGGAGTATTGCAATGTGGATCTTAATAGCCGGGGGAGAGGGGGGAGAGGGGCTGGCTATTACTCCTCATATCGCGAGGTGCGGCACCCCCCGGGATATGGATCGTAATAGCCACCCTCACAATATCACAGTTGGGTGTATACCCCCTGTAGTACAAAGAATAATATTATCTTCTCTTCCTTTAGCTCTTGAGAACAATATCACATGGCGAGGGGGTACACCCCCTGCACTATTGGGAGTAATATCATTCTCTCTTTTTCTGGATCGTAGGAAGAATATCACAGGCGGGATGGACAACCCCTGTGATGTTGAGAGTAATATCATCCTCTCCCAACGTGGATATTAGGAACCATATCACAGGGGGCTTGTACACTTCTTCGATATTGGTAGCGATATCATCCTCTCCTCCCTGGGTATGAAAAACAATGTGACAGGCGGGGTGGACATCCCCCACGACCTGGGGATTAATATCCCTCTCTGGATATTAGGATCCACGGTGGACACACAGTGTGTTTACGATTTTGTGAGTAATATCATCTCCCCCTTTAGACATTACAAACAGTAACAAAGATGGGTGTACACCCTCTGCAATATAGGGAGGAATATCATTCTCTCCCCGCCTGAATATTAGGAACAATATCAAAGGAGTGTTTATAACCCCTGTGGTATTGCGTGTACACCCCCTGTGATATTGAAAGTAATATCATCCTCTTCCCTCCTGGATCATGGGAACAACATCACGGGGGGGTGTACACTTTCTGCGATATTGGGAGTAACACCATCCTCTGTGCCTTGGAATATTAAGGACAATATCACGGAGGGGCGTGTACATCTTCTACAATATTGGGAGTAATATTATCCTCTCTCCCCCTGCATATTAGGAAAGATATCACAGAGTGGCTGTTCACCTCCTGCAATATGGGGATTAATACCATCTTCTCCCCTTCCGGATATCAGGAAGAGTATCACACGGGGGTGGACAGGGTCTGCGATACTGGGAGTAATATCAACCTCTCAGCCTTGGAATATTAAGAAGAATATCACAAGGTGGATGTACACCCCCTGCCATATTGGGAGTAATATCAGCCTCTCCCCTCCGTGGATATTAGGAACAATATCCCAGGCTGGGTGTACGCCTCCTGCTCTACGGGGAGTAATATCGTCCTCTCCCTTCCAGGATATTAATAGCAACATCACAGGGCGGGTGAACACAGCCTGCGATACTGGAATTATTATCATCCTCTCCCCCTCCGAATACTAGGAACAATATTACAAAAGAGCCGCACTCTCCCTGCGATATTGGGAGTAATATCATATGCTTCTTCCGTGAATATTAGGAGCAATATCACCGGGTGGCTGTCTATTCATTGCTATGTTGGGAGTTATGTCATACTCTACCCCACTGGATATTAGGATCCGTGTCACATGGTGAGTGTACACCTACTGCAATATTAAAACTAAAATCATGCTCTCCGTCCCTGGATATTAGGAACGACATCACAGGTAGGTGTACACCCCCTGTGGTATTAGAAGTAATAATATGATTAATTATTAAACATCAATGATCAAATTTAATAATTATCAATGATACCATTAATAGGATACCATTATTAACTATGGAAAAATATTTTAAATATATGATTATGCATGCTTAAAATTAATTATCAACATTAAAGTCATTTAACAATATCATTAGTTCTCAATATTATTATTTTATTACCAACATCACAGTATTGATTTAAGTACCATTAATTGCTGATATCATTATTTTATTATTAACAATGATATTACTATTTATTATTAATACTAATCATTAACATTTTTAACCAGTATTAATTTTTACCATCTTTATTGTGATTATTAATATAAATGATTACCATTAATTTTTATATTTATTAATATTAATAATTAATAGACTTGTTCCTGATATCCGGCAGGGAGACAATGATATTACTCCCAATATGGAAGAACGTGTACACCCCTCTATGATATTATTCCTAGTAGCCAGGGGGTAGAGGATGACGTTACTGAAACTATCGCAGTGGGTGTACATCCCTTTGGTCATCTTGTTCCTTATATCCTGGGTGGGAGAGGATGATATGACTCCCAATATCGCAGGGGGCGTACACCTCCCCCATGATATTGTCCCTAACATCCAAAGGTGGAGAGGATGATATTTCTTCCGATTTCGCAGGGGATGTACACCACCCCTGTGATATGGTTCCTAATATCCAGGGAGTGAGAGGATGATATTAGTTTCAATATTACAGGAGGTCTACACTCCCTAGTGATATTGTTCCTAATATCCAGGGATGGAGAGGACGATATCACTCCCAATAGAGTAGGGGATGTACACCCCATCTGTGACATTGTTCCTAATAGCCAGCGGGGGAGAGGAAGATATTTCCCCCAATATGTCAGGGGGTGGACACCCCCTTGTGATATTGTTCCCTATATTCTGGGAGGGAGATGATGATACTAGTGGCAATATCGCAGGGGGTGTACACGCCCACTGTGATATTGTTCCGAATATCCAGAGGGAGAGAAAATTATATGACTCCCAATATCACAGGGGGTGTACATCCTCCTGTGATATTGTTTCTTATATTCAGGGGGAGAGGATGATATTACTCCCAATATTGCAGGGGTTGTGCACACCTCCTGTGATATTGTTCCTAATATCCCAAAGGGGAGAGCATAATATTACTCTCCATATCGCAGGTGGTGTGCACCTCCTTTGTAATATTGTTCTTAATATCCATGATGGGAGAGGATGATATGACTCCCAATATCGCAAGAAGTGTACCGCCGCCTGTGATACAGTTCCTAGCATCTAGGTGGGGAGAGGATATTACTGCCTATATCGCATGAGTTGTAAAACCCCTTCAATATTTTGCCTGCAATCATGAGGAGAGAGGATGACATTACTCCCAACATCGAAGAAGGTGTTCACCTCTCTGTGACACTATGCCCAATATCCACTTTCAGAGATGATGATATTACACCCAATATCGCAGGGGATGTACACCCACCCTGGGATATTGTTCCTTATATCGAGAAGGGGAGAAGATGCTATTGCTCCCAATAATGCAGGGGCTGTGGCTGTACAACCCTCCTGTGATATTGTTCTTAATGTCCTAGGGAAAAGAGGATGATACTACACCCAATATCACAGAGGGTGTACACCCACCCAGTGATATTGTTCTTAATGTATTCCACCTCCCACCACCAGGGATATCATTCCTAATATCCAGGGGAAGAGAGGATAACATTATGCCCAATATCGCAGGGGAGTGTACACACCCTCTGTGGTGTGGTGTTGTTCCGAGTATCCAAAGGTAGAGACGATGATATTACTGGCCATATCAAAGAGGGTGTACATCTTTCTGTGATATTGTTTTTGACATTCAGTGGGGGAGAGGATAACATTAATCCCAATATCACAGAAGGTGTACAGACCCCTGTGATGTAGTTCCTAACGTACAGGGAAAAGAGAAGAGTATTGCTCTCAATATCGCAGGGGGTGTAACCACCCTGCCCCCTGTATATTGTTCCTAATATGCAGCGGGATGGAGGCTGATAGTACTCCCAATATCCCAGAAGGTGCACACACACCTGTGATATGGTTCCTGATATCCAGCAGGAAAGAGGCTGATTTTACTTTTGATATCGCACTGGGTGTACACTGCTCCCAAACCCGGGGTATCATTCCTAATATCCAGGCAGGAAGAAGATGACATGGCTGACGATATCGAAGGGGGTGTACACCTCTTCAGTGACATGGTTCCTGATATCCAGGGGGTGAGTGGATGATATTACTCCCAATAAAGTATTAACCGTACAGCCACCCTGGGATTTTGTCCTTAATATCACAGGGGAGAGGTGATATTACTACCAATATTGCAAGGGGTGTACACCCCTCATGTGATATTGTTTCTGATATCCAGGAAAGGAGAAGATGGCCTTACTACCAATATTGAAGGGATGGACAGCCCCCATGGGATATTTTTCTAAAGATACAGAATGAAAGAGGATGAGATTTCATCCAATATAGCAAGGGGTGTACACCCCGCCTGTGATATGAATCATAAAACCTAGAAGAAGAGAGAATGACATTGCTTCCAAAAATACACGGGGTGTACACCCACCCTGTGATATTGTTCCTGTCCACTAAAGGAAGAGATGATGATACTAGTCTCACTACCGGAGAAGGTACACACCCCCCTGTGATATTGTTTCTCATAACTTGTGGGGGAGAGCATGATATTACTTCCAATATGACAGTGGCTTGAAACTCAGTCTGTGATATTGCTCCTAATTTCCAGTAGGTAAAGTATGATGTTCCTGCCAAGAGAGTAGTGGGTGTACAACCGCCCTGTGATATGTATCCAAATATTCAGGGAAACACAGGATGACATTACCCCAAATCTCCCCAAAAGTGTACACCCATTGTGTGATATGGTTCCTAATATCCGGAGGTGCAGAGGCTGGTATTCGTTCTCCTATCGCAGGCTGTGTACACACCACCTGTGAAATTGTTCCTAATATCCTGAACAAAAGAGACTGCTAATAATGGATACACATTGCAGGGGGGAGTAATTGGCTATTATGATCCACATCGCAGGGGAGTGAGGCACCCCCCACGATATGGGGAGTAATAGCAACCCCCTCTCCCCCCGCCCCCCAGCTATTAGCTCCACATCGCACGGCAGTTCAGGACACCAGCCCTGCCCCAACCTTCACCCACACAGTGGGTGTCATGGGGCCACCTCAGGGTGGGTGGCAGCTCAGCTCTAAGGTATCCCTGCTGCCAAAGACCAACTGTTCCTGCCAGTCTGAATCTGGTCACAGGGTCTCTCTTGTGTCCTGGCTTGGGGCCAGGACAGGGGTGGATGAGCATGAGGCAGACACCCTGAAATCTAGCACGACAGAGCCCAACGCCCCCATGAGAGGCACCATAGCACGCAGACTTTGCAAACATACTAGCGAAGGCCACAGCCGGCCCTGAGTGAGGAACAATCTGACCAAGATCCTGGGGTCCTGCCACACAGCCCTTAAACCAGAGACTGGAAACTGTTTCCCTAAAGAACCAGGAGTCAGTATTTTCAGCTTTGCCAACTGATCTTTGCCTCAAGGATGCAACTCTGCCATGGCTGCACGACAGCAGCCTTCTGCAGGTGGCCTGTGAAGAGATGGGCATGACTGCACCCCCATAAAACTTTGCTTATGGACATAGAAACTTCTCAGTGTCATGAAGTGTTATTTTTTTATTTGTTCAACCATTTGGAAATGCAAAATCCATTCTTAATTCATGAGCCACAAGAGCAGGCAGGGACAGGCTGCCCTTTGCCGACCTCTGGTATGAGCTTAAAGAAGGAAATGACAGGCTGGGCCAGTGAAACCTCCTCACTACAGATTCGCTGCAGGAGGGGTCCTTCTTAGCAACCACTTCTCATCCATCTTGGCTCCAAGTGCAGTTCAAGTGGAGAAAGAGAGAACAGAACTGGCCTCAGCAACAAGAAGGAAGGAGATGCAGGGTCAAGCAGCCGTGTGGATCGATCACACTCAACATTCACACCAAGCAGAGCACAGGCAGGACCAGTCGTGGGGGCCAAAGTGGAGACTCTCTGGGAGGAGGGACCTCTGGGTGGTCAAGATTCTCTACCTAAACCTCATATAGAAGCTCTACACAGCAGTAGTTACAGAAAACACACACTAAGAAAAAGGCCAAAATAAAAATAGGACACCAAGTTTGGCCAACCGGGTCTCACAAGCCAGTAGGTAAGAAAGCCCAGGAGGGCCCACCAGAGGAGCTGGGGGTGGGTTCCTGCCTGCAAGGGGCCTGGGACACCCCATTGCCACAGATGAGGACCCAAGCTTTGTGGAGGAAGCTGTCAGAGTCACCCAGTGAGCTGTTCAGAGCTGGAGCCACAGAGCAGGTGAGGAGCTCTGGCCACGTCCCCATGAGGGCTGAGAAGCTGGGGTGGGGACAGACCCCCAGGGGCAGATGCAAACAGTGGACCGCTGGCCCTCCTCCTGCCCAGAGGATGCTCAGCTCCCAAGGGACCGCCAAGGCCTGGAACCCAGGGACACACCACCTGACCATCATGCCCAGGCCTCCTGGACCAGGCAGTGTCCAGTACAGGCAGGCAGTCTAGGCTTGGGGCCAGGACAGGGGTGGATGGTCCTGCTAGGCAGGCCTCCTTCTCCCTACCAGCTGGGCTGGTTGCACTGTAGTTTTGGTTCTGGCAAGATATTGCTGCCCACTTTGGCCACACCAGTCCCTGGCTCCCTGGCTAGACCCAGTGCTGTCCAACCCACCTACACAGGCCCCATACACCCAGTGCCCACCAGGCTCCTGTCAGCCAGGAGGACCCATGCTCATCCCCTGAAGTATCCATGGGAGCCTGCATCCCACAGGGACACACAGCTCAGGGCCAGCCTCCATGGGAGCCTCTTGGTTGTGGTGGCAGGGGCGGGGGGGAGTTGACCTCCAGCCCTCCCATCCTGGCCACTGTGTTTTGTGGGGATCATTCAGTCCTGGGAGCTTCCTGGGGACCCCAGAAGGAAGAGAACAGGGTGGTCATGGCAGCCTCAGCTCCAGGTTCTGGGCCCAAGTGCAACAGTCCTTTGGCTCTGGTTTGATCTGGGTGGTAACAACAGGTCATGTCATTCACACAAGGATTGGCTTTGATATAATGCATCAAGGGACTGTGGAAGACACAGATCAGCCTCCAGGCCAGTTACACCTGGTGGCTTAGCCAGTGCAGGCTAGGGAGTGGAAAAGCTGACTCCTGACCTCCCCACCTACCCTGCCCACCAGATGCCAGTAGTGGCCAGAGATCCCTGACTTCAGGCAGAGGCAGGCAGCACAGTTGCTGCCTCCTTTGATCCCATCCCAGGGCCCACAGGGCCTGGAGAAACCTGGCAGGGGCTGAGTTGGGAGAATCAGGCAGGGAGATGCCAAGTGAAGAATGTGAGGGACTGGGTATGAGGGGCACTAGGGCACAGGGTCTGCTTCCCCTGGGGAGGTGGCAGTGGGACATGTAGCAGCCAAGCCTTCACAGGCCCCACCCTGCTGCCAGGCACATGTGGTGCCCATACCCACCCCAACGGCTGCAGGAAGGTTCTTCATCAACAAAAGGGGAGGACGTACCCACACCCACATAGGCATTGGTGCCCACAAACATCAGAGAAGAAAATTCCTGCTGTGCCCAAGGTATGGGGAAAGGGGCAATGTCCCCTTCCTCCCCATGGTGGGTCCAAAATTACCTGCTCCTGCCAGCACCCCCACCCCCAACTCCACAAGCTGCTGACCTCCACCCCAGTGCCATGCCACGTGCCAAGAACAGCTCAGCGGTACATCCCAAAGGGTGCTATCCTGCAGCAGCTGTGCTGGGCAAGGGACACGTTTCCTAGTCACAGAGGTTTTCTTTCTTTCCCACTCACTGGCCCTGTGCCTCAGTTTCCCCCACTGTGGCACAGTGTAAAAATCCCATCTTGAAGGCTAGGAACCCAGGAAGATCACCACACCTGGTGAAATGGGGGGTGAATCTCCGTGCCTTGGACCTCTTGCTCCAGGACTGATGTCCACTGGGACATGACCAGGCCAGCATCCTGGGGAGGGCTGCATTCCCTGCCTGGGGAACCTTGCTCCCAGTTAGGGATCACTGGAGTTCAGGTCCCTAATGGATTGGAGGAGGCACAGGGGTAGAATGGAGGTAGCCCCATCATATGGGCCTGTGTAGACCCCAGAAAACAAGCATTGAGTTCAGACTCTTGTCTAAAGCTGGCCACCTAAAAGTATTTGGGCTTTGGAGTGTGATGAGGGCCTGGGGTCAGGGAACAAAGTGTTCTGGTTTGGACACGTAGGAGGTTCTCTGCAGCTCTCTCAGGTACAGGGTATGTTGCTAAGTATATGCTTTTAAAAACCCTAGGAGGAGGGGGCACGCAGAAGGGGCCCTGAAGCCAAAGGCATGGTCCAGCCTTTCCACCTCCCCAGCTGAAAACATGCTGGGGAACAATTCTCCAGAGTTTCATAACAAAGAAGAGAAAAAAATAAATCAAAAAGACCTGGAGGATAGGCAAGCTAATGAGGGCTGACTGGGATTACCCTGCCCAATCCTCAAAACAAACCTTCCCTATCTTTCCTCTGGGCCAGGTGAGGAAACAGGTCACAGTAGGACATTCAGACCCTGGGCAGGCAGCTGGCAGCCTGGAGCCCAAATAGACTGCCCCAACCCCAGCCCTCAGCCAGGAGCAGCTCCTCCCATAGCTCACTCACTGGTAAATCAGGTCGACTGGGCTGCCTGCCCTTCCCTAATCCCCCTCGCTCACCAGGCAACAGCCTCCCTGCTCGTGGCTGCCAGACTGCGGATGGCAGTGCACGCCCCCTTCATTCTGGCTTCTCAGCTACCCACCAGGCCATCCCTCTCTGCCAGGCCACCTGGAGCCTAGCAGTGTGCATGCAGGGTGGACAGCACCTGGAATACTTGGGCGGGCTTGGCTGGGGGCTGCAGTTCCTGTGCAGGGAGGAATTAGCGCCCCATCCCATTCTCTGGCCCCATGACCCCTCTGAGAAGACCCTCCACATACTGCCAGGCCTTGACCACCAGTAGCCCCACATCCAGGAGGCATCGACGTGCTCACCTCTGATTGGCAGTGGACATGTAACCCTGGGGCAGACCCCTTAGAATCCCAGGTATGAGAGAGCTAGGTGAGGGCAAGGGTGGCATCAGAGTGAAGGGGGCCTGCCCCTCCACACCTGTGGGTATTTCTCGAAAGGTGGAGATGAGAGACTGAGAAAATAAGTAAGACACAGAGACAAAGAATAGAGGAAGAAAAGTGGGCCCAGGGGACCTGCACTTAGCATACGGAGGACTGCACTGGCACTGGTCTCTGGAGTTCCCTCAGTATTTATTGATCACTATCTCTACTATCTCAGCAAGGGAGATGTGGCAGGACTACAGGGTAGTGGTGGAGAGAGGGTCAGCAGGAAAACCTGTGAGCAAAGGACTCTGTGTCATAAATAAATTTCAGGAAAGGTGCTGTGCCTCTATGTGCACGTCGGCCAGATTTATGTTTGACTTTACACAAACATCTCCGTGCAGTAAAGAGCCGTATTGCCGCCAGCTTGTCTCACCTCCAGCCATAAGGCGGTTTTCTCCTATCTCAGTAAATAGAATGTATGGTCAGGTTTTACACCGAGACATTCCATTCCCAGGGATGAGCAGGAGACAGATGCCTTCCTCTTATATTAACTGCAAAAAGGCCTTCCTCTTTCACTAATCCTCCTCAGCACAGACTTTTTACGGGTGTCAGGTGGGGGATGGTCAGGTCTTTCCCTTCCCACGAGGCCATATCTCAGGCTGCCTCAGTGGGGAGAAACTTTGGACAATACCCAGGCTTTCTTGGGCAGAGGTCCCTGAGGTTTTCCGCAGTGCACGCTGCCCTTGGGTACTCGAGACTGGAGAATGGCGATGACTTTTACCAAGCATACTGCCTGCAAACACATTTTTACTAAGGCACATCCTGCACAGCCCTAAATCCATTAAACCTTTAGTCCATACAGCACATGCTTCTGCGAGCACAGGGTTGGAGCTAGGGTTACAGATTAACAGCATCTCAAGGCAGAAGAATTTTTCTTAATACAGATCAAAATGGACTTTCTTATGTCTTCATCTTTCTATATAGACACAATAACAGTCTGATCTCTCTCTTTCCCCCACACAGAGAGTGTCACCACTGTATGTCAGCCACTGGGGGACAGGCTTCAGCTTACACCCAATCCAAATTCCACCCTCTCACCTTGGCAGAAGCTGGCCAGGAATTGGGGCCAATGGATGGGTGGGGTCTGCACACGACACCGTGTTCAGGTCCCCATGACGGCCTCACACATGGGTGGTGGCCCTGCAGTTCCAGGTGCCACACACACACCAGCCCCTGCTCGGGCCCTGATCTTTGAGGAGGGGGAGCAGCAGAACCTGGGCACTGACCCCACAGTGCCACTCACACCCACAGACGATTCAACACACAGGTATCAGGTCTCGGTCCTGGCCACCTCCCCCTGCAGGGCCTCAGCTCTTTCCTGGGACTCACGTGGTCTTTCCTCACATGCAGCTCTGGTAGGATTCATTCATTGCTCTGTACCCAGGGGCTCTGAGGTGACAATGGCCACGGTCATGCAGAGTGCAAGGGCACAAGCTGGGTGCCCATTGTGGGAACCCTGACTGCAGCACTCCCAGACTATCATCGGGCATGCTGGCCCCCAGGCTTAGCTAGGGCACCAGCCGTAGGAGTGCACTGCTATGGACTCTGCAGGATGACAACTGTCACCGCATCTTTATGTTCTCCTGCTGGTGTCACTCTGTGCTTCTCATCTCCTTGTTGTAGGATTCAGGGCAGACTCTCTTAACACTTTGTGGGAAACAGCACAGTCCAGCAGAGAAGAGGAGAAAAGCCCAGCTGCGAAGATGAAAAAATGGCAGGTGTGACATGGACCCCCATTCAGATTCTGTATTTAAATGAGGTCTTCCAGAACACCTGCTCTCATTGGATAATACTTCAAATTATATATATTTTTTTCTTCTTTTCTTTTCTTTTTTTCTTTCTTTTTTTTTTTTTTTTTTTTTTTTTTTTGAGACAGAGTCTCGCTTTGTAGCCCACGCTGGAGTGCAGTGGCATGATTTCGGCTCACTGCAACCTCCACCTCCTGGGTCCCGGTTCAAGCAATTCTCCTGCCTCAGCCTCCTGAATAGCTGAGATTACAGGCATGCACCACCATGCCCAGCTAATATGTTTTTTTTTTTTTTTTTTTTTTCTTGAGACAAAAGCTTGCTCTGTCACCCATGCTGGAGTGCAGTGGCACGATCTCGACTCACTGTAATTTCCACCTCCTGGGTTAAAGCTATTCTCCTGCCTCAGCCTCCCGAGTAGCTGGGACTACAGGCGCCTGCCACCATGCCCGGCTAATTGTTTGTATTTTTAGTAGAGATGGGGTTTCACCGTGTTAGCCAGGATGGTCTCGATCTCCTGACCTCGTGCAACAGAGCGAGTTCACCTGGGTGACAGAGCGAGACTCCATCGAAAGAAAGAAGAAGGAAGGAAGGAAGAGAAGGAAGAGAAGGAAGAGAAGGAAGGAAGGAAGGAAGGAAGGAAGGAAGGAAGGAAGGAAGGAAGGAAGGAAGGAAAGAGAGAAGAACAATATAAGCCAAATTTACTCAAAAGAAATAAAAACAAGATGACAAGTCAATGGCACTGAAAACAGAAAATCAACAAAAGAACTCAATAGAACAATAGCTGTTTCTTCATAAAGATCAACAAAATTGGTAGCTATCAAGCCAGGCTAACAAAGAAAAAAAGAAATCACACAAATTACTGTAAGGTGAGTACAAAAGTAATGGCAGTTTTTGCGTTCTTGGAATTTGCTGTTTGATACTGGAATACCCTTTTAAATAAATGTGGTTATGTTATTCATCACTGTAATGGGCACTTCTTGCCTTTTTTTTTTTTTTTTTTTTTTGCTAATGACTTGTTACTTATTTATTTTAGACTATGGAAATGATGTCAGACAAAAAGCAAATTCAAGCGACTTTCTTATCCGAGTTCAAAATGGGTCCTAAAGCAGGGGAGACAACTCACAACATCAATGCATTTGGCCCAGGAACTGCTAATTAATGCACAGCGCAGTGGTTCAAGAAGTTTTGCAAAGAAGGCGAGAGCCTTGAAGATGAGGAGCATAGTGGGCAACCACCGGAAGTTGATAACGACCAATTGAGAGCACCCACTGAATTCGATCCTCTTACAGCTACACGAGAAGTTGGCGAAGAACTGAATGTCGACCATTCTATGGTCATCCGGCATTTGAAGCCAATTGGAAAGTTGAAAAAGCTTGATAAGTGGGTGCCTCATGAGTTGACCAAATATTTTAAAAATCATCCTTTTGAAGTGTCATCTTCTCTTATTCTATGAAACGACAATGAACCATTTCTTGATCAGATTGTGACATCCACGAAAAGTGGATTTCATACAACAGCCAGCTCAGTGGTTGGACTGAGAAGAAGCTCCAAACCACTTCCCAAAGTCAAACTTGCACCAAAAAAAGTCATGGTCACTATTTGGTGGTCAGCTGCCGGTCTTCTGATCCACTACAGTTTCTGTATCCTGGTGAAATCATTATATCTGAGAAGTATGCCAAGCTAATTGATGAGATGCATGGAAAACTGCAGCACCTGGAGCCGGCACTGGTCAACAGGAAGGGCCCAGTTCTCCACAACACCTGACCACATGTCATACAACCAGGGATTCAAAAGTTGAATAAACTGGGCTATGAAGTTTTGCCTTATCTGCCATATTCATCTGACCTCTCGCCAACCAACTACCACTTCTTTAAGCATCTTGACAACTGTTTGCAGGGAAAACACTTATACAACCAGCAGGATGCAGAAAATGCTTTCTAAGAGTTCATTGAACCCTGAAAGCATGGAATAAACAAGTTTATTTCTCATTGGCAAAAATGTGTTCATTGTAATGGTTTCCTTTTTTTTTTTTTTTTTTTTTTTTTTTTTTTTGAGACGGAGTCTCGCTTTGTCGCCCAGGCTGGAGTGCAGTGGCCGGATCTCAGCTCACTGCAAGCTCCGCCTCCCGGGTTTACGCCATTCTCCTGCCTCAGCCTCCCGAGTAGCTGGGACTACAGGCGCCCGCCACGTCGCCCGGCTAGTTTTTTTTTTTTTTGTATTTTTAGTAGAGACGGGGTTTCACCATATTAGCCAGGATGGTCTCGATCTCCTGACCTCGTGATCCACCCGTCTTTTTTTTAAGACAGAGTCTCACTCTGTAGCCCAGGCCAGAGTGCAAAGGTGCAATCTCGGCTCACTGCAACCCCTGCCTCCTGGGTTCAAGAGATTCTCCTGCCTCAGCCTCTTGAGTAGCTGGGATTACAGGCACATGCCACCATGCCCAGTTAATTTTTGTATTTTTAGTAGAGACAGGATTTCACCATGTTGGTCAGGCTAGTCTCAAACTCCTGACCTCCTGATCCGCCCACGTCAACCTCCCAAAGTGCTGGGATTACAGGCGTGAGCAACTGCGCCGAGCCCATTGTAATGGGTTCTATTTTGATTAACAAAGATGTGTTGCAGCCTAGTTATAAAAATTTAAAATTCATGGTCCAAAACCACAATTACTTTTGCACCAACCTAATCATATAAGAATTAAAAGAGGCCTTTATATTAGAGAGCCCATGGATGATAAAATAATAAATATTACAATCTCCATAACCCACAAACTTGTTAACTTAGACCAACTGGATGAATTAAAAGACACAATCTATTAATACTAAAACACAGGAGAAACAGGTAATCTAAATATATTCATATCTATTAATAAAATGGAATCAATACCTAATAACCTTACAGAAAACTTATATATTCCAAAAATCTGACATATTGTCATGTTATTCTAACTGGTGGGATTCGGGGATTTCCATTTTGATAAGAACAAGGATAAGTCACACACACTTAATTTTAGTGCTCGTTGGTCAGGGAACCTATGTCCACTATAGGATACTGCAGAGTGATGCGTTATGGAGAATTTAGGCAAGATAATATGATTCTCAGAGTTAAAGGAACACAACCTGTTTTATGTACGGTAATTCCTCATAATATCATAAGGGACACCATATTTAAACTTTGGGGTATCCCCAGGTATAATTCTTATTGGAGCCACATGTGAATTTCAGACATGGAGGCTTCCCAACTTCGGTGGCTTTCAACAAATGTGGAAGTTAATTCACAACCCATTTTGTGGAGGCATAAAATTCAATGAGCACTCATTTAACCTTTTATTTTAAATATTATTTTTGTAAACTTTGCATTTCCAATTAGGTGAAATTTTAAACCTGTTTCAGTTCTTATCCACTTCCCCCCCCCCAAGACAGAGTCTTGCCCTGTCACCCAGGCTGGAGTGAAGTGGCATGGTCTCGACTCACTGCAACCTCCGCCTCCCAGGTTCGAGCAATTCTCCTGCCTCAGCCTCCCAAGTAGCTGGGATTACAGGTGCCCACCACCACGTCCGGCTAATTTTTGTATTTTTAGTAGAGATGTGGCTTCCCCATGTTGGTCAGGCTGGTCTTGAACTCCTGACCTTGTGATCTGCCCACCTCGGCCTCCCAAAGTGCTCGGATTACAGGCCTGAGCCACCGTGCCCGGCCTCTCCACTCTTTTTAGGCGGAGGGGAGTAAGGGTTGCTTTAAGTTAGGAGGGACTCCCATGTATCCAACCCATTTGTGTAAATTTCTTCCTTCAGAGTTCTTCAAATCAGCATCACCATTGTTAAAGGCCTCCCACATGGTAACAATTGTGCTACAGGGTTTTACAAACATGAAGTTTATGTTTGGCTGAATGAACCTCCTTGCTGTGGCACAAGGGGGCCATAGGTGTTTTCACCAATTATGAAGTGGGTTCACTGTGCAATGGCTACCAACTTTTCTGAGTACAATGAGACCAAACACATTCATACATAAATTCCATGAAGTGAATGTATTACTTACAAATAGCAAACAAAAGACAACAGAAGTCTAGGATTCAATATGAACCGCTACCACAAGATTAGGAAGGCTGCCCAGAGCAGATGGATGGAGTTTTGACTGTAAATACTTCACTTGCACTACAACTGAGGGACCCCAGAAAGCAGCCCACCTTGGGTTTTCTCCCAGGATGTGGTTTGCTGGACACAAGCGTTAAAGGCCATTCTGTTTCGAGCAGGGACTATAACAGAGCCTGGGCTGTTCTGACCAATGTCACCTGATTATCAGGATATTGCCTTCCCAGCATATCATACCGTTATCTTGAGAACTATCAGTAAGAAAGGGAGGAAAATGGCCCTGCACCCTTAAAATTGAAGGATCAGGATATTTGTTGTGACAGAGGCACAGACAGTAGCGACAGAGTGTTCTTGTGAGCCATCTACTAGTTCTCTTGACCGGAGCGTGGCACCTGACTGCTTTTCTCTATCCTTTCAATGGAAAGTGTCTCAGAATATTTTGAGTTTCTACATCTAGAGTTGCGGCACATGATCACTGGCAGTGTAGACTCTCTGCATGGCTAAAGGAAAGAGTTCAGGAGCCCATCAACCCACATTGGAGGAGACCACCTAATCCTCCAGAGAGTGCCACTCCATCTTCCTGGGGTTAGCTCCACATGCAGTAAAGGCATTATGTCTAAGGCCGGCAAGACTTGCAGTCCGAAGATTCGACTTTTGACATGCTGATAAGCAGCAGTGATAAGGAAAGCCCACACACTGGCTAGGAATTTTTCAATGAAAGCAGCTGAGACGCTTCTTCATATGCTTCAGTAGGGGCTAATATCAAACTCTTTCTTCCCATTTTCTTTACTCATCAGTGCCTGAACCATGAGGCACCACAGATGTACACCTCATCAGGAGGGTGTATGGGACAGCAGCAAGGGGAGCAGCAGCACAAGAAACAAACAAGGCCACTACTTCTGCCTACATAATAACTATTGTCTTGGAGTGTACAATAATTAATAATGTTCACGTGGCTGCCCTGAGCATACAGAGATGGTGACCAGAGTAGATGCAGGGACTACACAGATACAGGCTGATTCTTGCTAATTAGGACTTAAGTGTTGACTTATGCGCTGTGTTTTTGTGCATTAATAAGCCAGGGCCTCAAAACTGCCTGCTAAGCACAGGCCAAATGTCATGCTGAGGTGCAATTAAACATTCATGTCTAGGAGATGACAGCATTTTAGTATGGGAGAAGATGACAACACCTGAAGACCACAAAACACTGTGCAGACCAAACGGAAGGCCCATCGTCAGCTCACGGTTCTGACCCAGGTGACTGCTGATGTGTTACGGAACCGTCAGCCGACAGCAGGTAGGTCAAGTTGAGCAGGTGTCCTGCATGAGGGCTGGTCCATTCCATTTGTGTTGCCAATTGTTTCAATAGCGTCTCATGCACCCCACTAGAGAGGAAGGAATTAGTACCCTACTTTTACTGGCACCGTTAAATACATAACCGCATAACATCTATTACTAAACAGACAAGCCAGACATCAGTTATTAATTACATATAAGAGGATGGTGTAAGCTCCCACAGGCCCAAACAGGGATTAACTTGGGAGCAGAGTGCTATAGCATTAAAAAAGTGAGGATGCTTTTTTTTTTTTTTTTTTCTGGAGACAGAATCTCGCTCTGTCACCCTTGCTGGAGTGCAGTGGTGTGATCTCGGCTCACTGGAAACTCCGTCTCCCAGGTTCATGCCATTGTCCTGCCTCAGCCTCCCTAGAAGCTGGGACTACAGGCCACCACCACCACGCCCAGCTAATTTTTTTGTATGTTTAGTAGAGATGGATGGGGTTTCACCGTGTTAGCCAGGATGGTCTCGATCTCCTGACCTCATGATCCGCCCGCTTCAGCCTCCCTAAGTGCTGGGATTACAGGCGTGAGCCACTGTGCCCAGTCGAGGATGTTCCTTTGTTCCTACAGGAGTATGTGATTGGTTTGCCTGTTGGCTGGTAGGGAACTGAATCATGTGACACTGACTGGTAAGGACTGCAATACTGTAAAACACAATATATAAACTATAATACCATAATGGTGTAATACTATCTACTACAACACCAAAGGCATCGATGAAAAGCCCAATGCTATCATATGTGACTGACAGACTAAATGCTTCCTCCCTCAGATTGGTTACAACATATTGTCCTATCACAGTTTTCTCTCCTTCATTCAAAGCGAACGATCCAAGTAACAGACAGAAATAATAAAGAATGAAGGGCAACAAAGGCAAAGAACTCATGAGATGATACTCTATGGTAAACTTTATGTACTTAGGAATTAATACTAACTCATTATTAGCAAAGAATAAACATCTTTACATCAAGAGTAGTTTTTCCTTTAATAAAAAAAAGGTGGAATGTGTATAATGGACAAGGGATAATAAAAATTTGCCATATGAGGCTAGTAAGACAATCCTAACAATTCACAATCATTATTCACTGGTCCATTAATCACAGGACAATACACACAAATGAAACTTACCTGGCCAGGCACAGTGGCTCATGCCTGTAATCCCAGCACTTTGGGAGGCTGAGGCGGGCAAATCATGAGGTCAGGAGTTCAAGATCAGCCTAGCCCACGTGGCGAAACCGTCTCTACTAAAAATACAAAGAATTAGCTGGACGTAGTGGCGGGCACCTGTAGTCCCAGCTACTCGGGAGGCTGAGGCAGGAGAATCGCTTAAACCCTGGAGGCGGAGGTTGCAGTGAGCCGAGATTGCACCACTGCACTCCAGCCCGGGCAAGAGTGAGACTCCATCTCAAAAAAAAAAAAAAAAAAAAATGAAATTAAAAAATTAAACTTACCTACATATTAGAAAAACATCAAAATTCAACCATGAATCCAGCACATTATCAAATGAATAGAGAAAAATTCTACCAACAAACTTAAGAAAATACCATTATCTACGAAATTCAAGTATTACTGCTTAAAGAGCATTTACAGAACTCTCACCTCAAGGTTTCCCTGCAAAACAAGGTGAAACGCATACTCAAGACTCTTTAAGAATGAGCCACTGATACAAACAATATACTTGTAACTTGTGTAACATTTCATACATTTTTTTTCAAGCACTGCACGTTAATTAATTTGCATCAGGCCTTCCAAATTAGAAAAGTTTCACTTATAGAACTTCTTTCCAGTGGGAGTTTTCACATGACTTTTCAAGTAAATGTTAAAACTGAAAATATTAATATTCTTGCAGTTTCTAAACTATTAGAGTTATAATCCTGTGTACATTCTTGTATTTACAAGGTCCAGCCAGCTACAGTGTGCATTTTCATGTCCTTGAGTGGCTACAAGAGAAATGAAACATTCCCACATTCTGGACACTCATAGGGTTTTTCTCAGGAATGAGCTGATGTCTTCAAATGGAACTAACACAACTGAAGGCCTTACCACAAATTTAAATTCAAAAGGCTTTTCTCCACTCTGAGTCCTCCCAAATCTTCAAAAACAGGAAAATCTGAAGGCTTGACCACATTTCCTACATTCTTAAGTTTTCTCTGCAGTGTGAGCTCTTTCATGTTTATGAGGGAATGGGAAAGAGTAAATGTTTTACCATATTTCTTACATTCAAGGGGCTTTATTTATTTATTTATTTTTTGAGATGGAGTCTCACTCTGTCGCCAGACTGGAGTGCAGTGGCACAATCTCGGCTCACTGCAACCTCCGCCTCCTGGGTTCAAGTGATTCTCCTGCCTCAGTCTCCTGAGTAGTTGGGATTACAAGCATATGCTACCACACCCAGCTAATTTATTTTTAGTAGAGACGAGGTTTCACCATGTTGGCCAGGATGGTCTCGATCTCCTGACCTCGTGATCGGCATGCACAGGGCTTCCCCCCAACCCCCCTGTGGCTTTTTATGTCCTTGAAAAAGAACTAAGACAACTGAAATGTGCCACCATGCCCAGCTTTTTTTTTTTTTTTTTTTTTTTTTGAGACGGAGTCTCACTCTGTCACCCAGGCTGGAGTGCAGTGGTGCTCACTGCAAGCTCTGCCTCCCAGGTTCATGCCATTCTCCTGCCTTAGCCTCCTGAGTAGCTGGCGTGAGCCACCGCGCCTCGCATTATTTTATTTTTTGTAGACACAGGGTTTCACCATGTTACCCAGGTTGTTTCACATTGTTTTAATCCAGGCTGGTTATGAATTCCTGGGCTCAAGCAATACACACACCTTGGCCTCCCAAAGTGCTGGGATTATAGGCTGAGTCACTGCACCCAGCCTCTATATCATGACTTATTTCATAGTGAGTAAGGTGACTGGAACCAGTGTAAGCTTTACCGCATCTCTTACATTCATAAGGTTTTTCCCCAGTATGAATTCTTTCATGGAGGTGAAGGCAACTGGGGCGACTGAAGGCTTGGTCACATTGTTTACATGCATAGGGTTTTTCTCCAGTATGAGTACTTCTATGGTTACAATGGGAACTCAAATGACTAAAGGCTTTGCCACATTGTTTACATTCATAGGGTCTCTCTCCAGTATGAATGCTTCCGTGGTAATGAAGGGAAGTGGAACAGCTGAAGGCTTTATCACATTTGGTACATTTATAGGGTCTTTCCCAAGTGTGAGTCCTTTCACGCATCTTAAAAGAACAAGAAAATCTGAATGTTTTCCCACATTCCTTACATTCGTAGGGTTTCTCTCCAGTGTGAGTTCGTTCATGTATTAGACAAGAACCAGAAACAGTGAACGCTTTACCACATTGTTTACATTTATAGGGTTTTTCTCCTGTGTGAGTTCTCTGATGTCTTTCAACTGAATTGAGAAAATAAAAACCTTTCCCACATATCGTACATTTATAACTGGATTTCCACTGTGCATTATCATGTGTCTTCTAACACCTGGAACAGAAATGAAGAATTTCCCACATTGTTCACATTTATATTGCTTCTCTCCATATGGTTTGTATGCTGAGTGAGCTAGGATGTGCCTATTAAGGAGGGAATGACGTACAAAGACTTTTCCACAAATACTGCATTCACATTGTTTTAATCCAGTAGAAATGTTCTCATTCAGATCAAGATTTTGAATTTGGCTGACAACTTGTCCATACTGACTACCTTCTTTGCTTTCACACAGTCTCTGTACCATATGATCTCTGTAAAAAAATGACAAGCACATTATTATTGGTTGGTTTAATAACTTTCTACTTATTAATAGGTCTTGGACTTACACTGCTACCAATACCAGGGAAAATGCATTTTTTTTGTTTTGTTTCGTTTTGCCATGACTGAATTATTTGAAAGTAAATGGGTTACTACTGAAAACACAGATACCACCTGCATGACTATGACCAAAATAGTAACATTCATATACACAATTTTGTAGTACTATTTTCAAGAAAACTGTTTTCCACACACTGACTGCTACACTGAAGTACGTTACATTTTGGATGAAGTTTTTCTAAAAAGAAATAAATTTAAAGTGACTCTTACTTGTTTTGATTGCTTGTTTTTAAGTTCATGACATGCTAAGATTCCTTTAGAGGACTTTATTTCCTCTTCTCAGTGCAAATTATCTTATATCTTTCCCAGGTTTTTCAAAGTGATTTTCAATATTCTGGTCTTTCCATTTGTTTCCTAAAATGCAGACCCACAAAATTATCATGAATTATTACAAACTTTAGAAACATTGCTAGATTTAATGTTCATTGTACACAGTGCCCATGCCTGATTTCTTCACCAAATCATTCCCTTGCCACATTCCAAATCATAAATGGCACTGATGATAGGGAAATACTTCTGTAATTAAGTGAAATATGTTGTCATTCTTACCTACAGAAGCCAGGTTCCTGCAGGTTTCCTGCATCACTTCTCTGTAGAGAATCTTCTGAGAAGAATTTGGCAAAACCCATTTCTCGTGGGTAAAGTTCACAGCCACATCCTCAAAAGCCACGGAGTCCTAGAACATTCCACACGTGTGGATAGAAGGATGGGTGGGACTGACAGCACTGGGAATCTATACTCAATTCCTAAGCTGTTTACATGATTCTAAAATTTCCAAGCATTTATTCTATGACTTGATTGTCACAACTCTTACTCTGTTCACACATACTCCCTCCCACACAGCAGTACTAATGCTACAATTGAACTATTCAAAAAGGCAACAGCAAAGTAGAAACGCCCATCTCATTAGAGAATCCAGGGAGTAAGATGTGCTGCTAGGAGTTACCTTTTAACTTCACTTTGTACATTTCTAGTATCTGTCATAATAAAGTCCTACCTGATGTGCATAAGTGAGTTAATATTATCATTCCCAAGACTACTTATTCTTAAAAATGCCTGCTCACAAAGTTCAATCTTTGTTTGTATTAGTAACTTACATTTTGAAAGGGATTCCACCAACCTAAGTAATAAGAATGACTCACTGCATCTAAATGGCTTATGCAATATATTTGCCAAAACTTTCTGCTGAAGGTCTATTATTTTGTGTCACTGCAGTGGTGCTTAGAGAACCAGACACCAAAACACAGTTTGAACACTAAGTGTTCGATGAGTTTCCCTGGTAGACAATATTTTACAAGTGCTGTTACTTGTTAACTGGGGAGGTGAGCCTATTCCATGTGATTACACCAAGAGACAGTAGGCTTATTAAATGTAATTGAGTAGTAAATAAAACCAATAATTGATATTTAACAATACTAATATAACAATTTTTAAAATTTCTATTGCACAATGTCAACGCAGAAAGGAATAAGAGGAAATATGACACGTTTTTTAAAATGACATTAATGTCACCACTTCCAGATGCTATTCCTATGAAATCACATAAATTCCCAAATCAGGTTTTTTTAGGCAAGAAAAACTACTTTTCCATACGTAGTAAAAATGACAAATGTCTAATGATTTTCAGTCATCTAAGAAGACTGATGGCTTGTCTAACATACTTCTAAGATTTTCAAACGAAAATATTCAGGACAGCACAGTATTAGCAAAGAGATAAGCAAGCAGACCAAGGGCAAAAAAAGTCTTAAAGACCGAGCATTTATATGGAAAGTTGATGAATGATAGAGTAGGCACTGTAGAATAGAAAAAGAAATCACATGCACTTTAAAATATAAGGCAAACCAGGCTGGCATCTACTTGGGAAAATGCATTGCATTCTTCTCTATTCCATGAACCATAATCAACTTATTATATGTTCAAATATGAAAGATAAAACCAGAACACTTTCAAAAGTCACAGGAAGAATTTTTTTTTACGAAAGATTAGGCAGAATTTTTTTTACATAAGAAAAAAGTGATAAAGGAACAGACAAACTGAAACATGTTAAAATTTAGGGAATAAAAAGAAAATAGAGTGTGCCGGGCGTGGTGGCTCACGCCTGTAATCCCAGCACCTTGGGAGGCTGAGGCGGACGATCACCTGAGGTCAGGAGGTTAAGACCAGCCTGGCCAACATGGCAAAACCCGGTCTTTTTTGTTGTTTGTTTTTTTGTTTGTTTGTTTTTTGAGATGGAGTCTTGCACTGTCGCTTGGCCTGGAGTGCAGTGGCAAGATCTTGGCTCACTGCAACCTCCACCTCCCGGGTTCAAGCAATTCTATTGCCTCAGCCTCCCGAGCAGCTGGGATTACAGGTGCCTGCCACCATGCTCAGCTAAATTTTTTGTATTTTTAGTAGAGACAGGGTTTCACCATGTTGGTCAGGCTGCTCTGGAACTCCTGACCTTGTGATCCGCCCACCTTGGCCTCCCATAGTGCTGGGATTACAGGCATGAGCCACCGTGCCAGGCCTAAAACCCCGTGTTTAGTAAAAATACAAAAATTAGCTGGGTGTCGTAGTGGGTGCCTATAATCCCAGTTACTCGGGAGGCTGACACAGGAGAATCACTTGAACCCGGGAGGCGGAGGCTGCAGTAAGCAGAGATGGCGCCATTGCACTCCAGCCGGGCTACAGAGCAAGACAGTGTCTCCAAAAACACAAAAAACAACAACAAAAAAACCCTCAGATATCCAGATAAGAGGATACAGATGTGCCCACTGTCATAAATTCTTCACCATGCTACAAGAGGGGAACTGACATTTTGGTGAAACTTTGTAACTCATCAATTTATCTATCACACTTCTATTTCACCAGTAGCATTTACAAAGCTAAGTCCTACAATTCCATTTGAAATTACCCTTAAAAAGAACAGACCTTTAAAACTTACTACACTCACTCTGGGGAAGAAATAAATACGGATTTTTAGCAAATAAAATACATCAGTTTACCTTGCCTCTTTGGAAATAGTATTTTTATCTTTCAAGCTGTACTGACAAAATGTATCTTACAATGAAAAACTGAAACTCAAATAAGCGGACAAGCCGTTTCAAGGTAACAAACTCAGGGAGAGGCAGTGCTGACTCCAACACAGACCTTTCTAAGTGTCACGGCAGGCCATTCTATCCCTAGGGACACCCATCCTGTTCAGTACAGTACTCAGTGACCACCTAGGAGGCACTGGCACTGCTCTTTGTCCTCCTATGTGCCTGAAGTGCATTTTAATATTCAGGTTCTTGCACATCCTCTCTGGGGTGGGTTTTCCTTTGGGACAGTCTTTCTCTCTTCATAAGTCTGAGACAATCTAGAGAGCAGAAATCATTTCTGCCTTTTCCTCTCAATATCAGCATCCCATTGGCAGACCATCAATGTGTCTCCAAGGAATAAAAACTCAGACTGGAGAAACAATTTTAATGACCTAACTTGTATTGTCCATTAATTTTAATGTCCTAAAATTTTAATGACCCTAAGGGGTCACCATTTTAGATGAAACTATACCAGGAGATTTCTCTAAGGCTAAGAGCATCCAGCTGCTCCCCTGTGAGACTCTACCAACTACCTCAGGCTGTCCTTGGAGATGACATGACCCCGGGGCTGATACTCACTAGACCCTCCAATAGACATGGCCACTGTGGGTATCCTGGGTCATCCCCAGACAGTTCTAAAACGCCAGGACAAGGAAAAGACAGGAGGGTGGCTGAGGACACAACACCCTGTAAAGTTTTCACGGGGGGACCTCAACCTAAAGACATGTTGGTAATATGTACACTTAGGAAAGATGAAAAGAGAGGCACAAAGATTTTTTTTTTTTTTTACAGTAGAGTGTCAGATGATTTATTCTCCGCTTTCCTCTCACGTAAAATGTTTGGAAACAGAAAAATATTTTGGCCAAGGTGGCTCACGCCTGTAATCCCAGCGCTTTAGGAGGCCAAGGGGGGCGATCACTTAAGGTCAGGAGTTCAAAACCACCCTAGCCAACATGGCGAAACCCTGTCTCTCCTGAAAATACAAAAATTAGCTGGACGTGGTGGCGGGCGCCTATAAGCCCAGCCACTTGGGAGGCTGAGGCAGGAGAATTGCTTGAACCCGGGAGTCAAAGGTTGCAGTGAGCTGAGACTGCACCATTGCACTCCAGCCTGGCGACAGAGCAAGACTCGGTCTCAAAAAAAAAAAAAAAAAAAACCATATATATATATATATACACACACACACACATATATATGTATATGTATATATGTATGGTTTGCTTCCTCATTAACCTTATCAAAGCCTCTCATTGACGCCCCTCCTGTGGACCCCAAACCACAAACCATGACTGCGGTACCTGGTTTATGAATCGCTGTTTGCTCAAACATGCCGTTAACGTTTTAACAAAGCCTTAGGTTAATTTTAGGGGGAGAAAGGTGGGACTGGAAGCTCCATGAACCACAGCTCCTCCCACGCTGGAACCATGCACACCGAGTCTGGGCTCTCCCGGATCACCCTCCCGTGGTCACCGCACTACCTGGGTGGGGGAGGCGCGGGGTTCCCGAAGAGGGCTCCGGCCGGCGGAAGTGGCGCCCACAGGTGCAGACAGGACGCAGGGGTCCCGCTGCCCGCCCCGCCCGGCCCTGCACAGAAGGGGACTGAGGCCCGGCTGCGCCGCGGCGGCTGCGTCCGCAGGTTCCGCAACCCATGGCTGGTTCCAGCAGGTTTCAACCAGCCCTCTTCCCCACTTAGGGAAGCCAGGCGCAGTCCACTCACCATTCCTCGGCTTCCCGGGTGTCCTGGCGTCAGCTAGGGATGTGCCAATACCCGCAGGTCACAGGGTGGCAGAGGCTGCTGCAGAGCCACCTGGGCCTCCCAGAGCCAAGAAATAGCAGCGGAGACTAACAAAAAAGCCTACTGTGGCGAAGGCGAGACAAAGCGCCCGCCAGCCAGATCCCGGAAGCCGCCCTCTCCTTTCCGGCAGGGCGCCTGATTGAAGGGTCCCCACCCCAGCGCCCCTGATTGTATGGGGCTTCAGGCCCCGCCCCCTCAGGCCCTGAGTGACAGGAGATTGGGATCTCACCTGAGGCTGGATGAGGCCAGAATGACCTTTTTGGCCTAGCGGTTTCTAGCGGGTGCGTCCTTCCTGCGCTGGGATCTGACCCTGCAAGGAGGACATTCACATTTAACCTTGTATACAAGGTTATAGCTATTTGTGCATAATATATATATAAAATTGCAAGCAATATAATGACAATTCTGTAACTGTCCAGTGGGTTCACCTTGCCCACTACCTAGACAGAGCCGATTTCTCAAGACGGGGGAATAGCAATAGAGAAAGAGTAATTCACGCAGTCGGCTGTGCGAGAGACCGGAGTATTTTATTTTATTTTATTTTATTTTATTTTATTTTATTTTATTTTTATTTTATTTTTCTGAAACAGAGTCTTGCTCTGTCGCCCAGGCTGGAGTGCAGTCTGGGAGTTTTATGATTATTCAAATCAGTCTCCCTGAGCATTTGGAGATAAGAGTATTTAGAAAGTTTATTTTACCAGGGTTGGGGATGCTTGTGCATGACACAGCATCAGGATGTCCTGATGACAGTTGCCCAAGGTGGTCAGAGCACAACTTGGTTTTGTTGGCGATAAATGCTCCGTGCGGCAAAGTGAAACCAGCACTCAAGCGAAAGTTTTCTCAATCTCAAGAGCACACGGAACAAAGGAAAGCAGGGGTTTTTATTCCTAACGCAATCCCTACCTCTGGCATGGGCTGGGCCAGACCTCAAGATCAAAACTGACCCGGTTGGCTATTTGTGAATATTTTCCCAAATAAGGAAGGGGGAGGGGAATGTGAGTTACAACGGTGGGACGTGTGGTTTCGAAGGGAGAAATGGGTGCAGAGCAGGTAACCAAGGGAACAGATGTGAGTTATTAATTAGAACTGACGGGAAGGTTGTTTACAGTAACTAAGGGCAAGGAGGCATGGAGAACAAGAAATTTGAGTTCCAGAACAAAAAACAAGAACGTTGACATGCCAAACCTTGGAAGAGAAACTGGCTGTATCTGACAGTTTTATACATTTTAGGGAGACAGGAGACACCAATCAACATATGTAAGATAAACACTGGTTTGATCCTGTACAACCTGAAGCAAAAGTGGGTCAACTGGAAGCCAAGAGGGGGCTTCCAGGTCACAGGTAGGTGAGAGAGGAAGGGTTGCATTCTTCTGAGTTTCTGATGAGCCTTTCCAAAGGAGGCAATAAGTTATGCATTCTTCTCAGTGAGCAGGGGATGAATTTGAATAGAATGGGAGGCAGGTTTGCCCTAAGCAGTTCCCAGATTGACTTTTCCCTTTATCTTAGTGATTTGGGGGGCCCAAAATATTTTCCTTTCCAATTTCCCGCTTTTGTTTTAAAAATATTTTGGAGAAAGCATTTTAGAAGAAAATCAGTCACTGGTGCCAGGTTTTGTCTGATTTCTCATGGAGTAGCTGGGATTACAGGCACGCGACACCACACCTGGCTAATTTTTTTTTTCTTTTTTTTTTCTGGTAGAAACGGGGGTCTCCCTCGGTTGCCCAGGCTGGTCTCTGGTGCCCAAGGCAGGGCTCCCCGTAATCTCTACAAATAATCCAGTGAAGGAACACCAGAGCATGGAAAGCGGAGGACGATCGACAAAGGACTCCCGAGTAGGTTTTCACTTCAAGCTCTAGGGTAAGTAGGGCGCTCGGAGAATTCCAGGGAAACCTCAGGAAAATATGGGTCAGGCTGAGAGTAAGTTCGCTAATTACTTAAGCCTTGTACTGCAGTTACTGCCCCGTGGAGGGGTAATTGTGAGTACCCAAAATCTCACATCTTTGTTCCATCTGGTAGACAAATATTCTCCTTGGTTCCCGGAATATGGAACCATGAATGGAAAAGATTGGGACAAGGTCGGATCAGACTTAAAACAAGCACAACAAGAGGGCCACCATATTCCCGTCTCTGCTTGGTCTGTGTGGTCAGCAATTAAAACAGCACTGGAGCCCTTCCACACTGAGGAGGAGAAGGAGGAGTTTCAGGATGACATAGGAAAGTTGAATAATCAGGAGTCTAATTATCAGCAAAGTGAACCATGACAGTCTAATTTTTAAAAAGGGCGAGAAACGGGAAGGTATGTACGCTAATCTCCAAAAATTTATAAAAGAAACAGTGCCGCCTATTGTGCCTTTAGGGGAAGGTCTGGAATAGCCACCTCCAGGCCAGCCTTAGGAATTTTTGGAAGGGGAGCCTGAGGCGCGCCTTGCAGCTCCCATTGTTGCAGGCCTGGCCAGTAACTAGGTCTAAGGAAAGCTTCAGGCTTATCCAACAACCAATTACGATGAGGGAATGATCCAGGCTTGCCCACCTATTAATTATGGAGAGGAATACTGCCAGCCGGTCCAAATACAAATTATGGCACAGGGACAATCCAGGCATCCATTCGCCAGGCACAAGAAATGGGGGTTTTGAATGCTTGGCAGTTTCTGGTAATTATTTCGCCAGCTGAGGAACCCAGAGAACTTGCTCAAGCAGGCTGGGAGCCATTTCCTTTTAAAATATTGAAAGACTTAAAGCAAGCAATTGGACAAGATGGGCCAAATTCTCCTTATGTTCGTTCCTTGTTACAATGTGTGGCTTATAACAGACATTGAATACCTATGGATTGGGAGGCATTAGCCCGATCCACCCTGTCCCCCTCTGAATTTCTCCAATTTAAAACCTGGTGGAGGGATGAAGCAACAAATCAGGCACGCAGAAATGCTCAAGCCCAACGTCCCGTTAATATCTCATCTGATCAATTGCTTGGAATCGGAGACGCATGGGGTACTCTAAATCAACAGATGGTAATGGGTGATGTGGCTGTTGCTCAGCTCAGAACTATATGCCTAAGAGCCTGGGAAAAAATTCACGACCCTGCTACTGCTTATCCTTCTTTTAACACAGTTCTACAGCGTCCGAGGGAGCCTTCTCCAGATTCTATCGCCCGTTTGCAGGATGCGGCTCAAAAGGCTATTTCCGATTCTCATGCCAAGAAAGTGATCCTTCAGCTGCTTGCTCATGAAAGTGTTAATACAGAATGTCAGGCAGCAATTAGACCTATTAAGGGAAAGGCAGATCTAAATAAGGAAAAAACTTTAAGTGAATACATTAAAGCCTACGATGGCATTGGGGGGCACTTATATAAGGCCAGCCTCCTTATATAAGGCCAGGGGGAGAGAGGGGGATGCTATTACTCCCCATATCACCGCGGGTGCCTCACTCCCCTGCGATATGGATCCTAACAGCGAGGGGGAGAGAGGGGCTTACTATTACTTCCCATTAGGATGCGGATCGTAATAATTACCCACCCCCCGCAATGTATGTCCATTATTAGCAGTCTCTTTTGTTCAGGATATTAGGAACAATTTCACAGGTGGTGTGTACACAGCCTGCGATAGGAGAACGAATACCAGCCTCTACACCTCCGGATATTAGGAACCGTATCACACAATGGATGTACACTTTTTGGGAGATTTGGGGTAATGTCCTGTGTTTCCCTGAATATTCGGAGACATATCACAGGGCGGCTGCACACCCACTACTCTCTTGGCAGGAACATCATACTTTACCTACTGGAAATTAGGAGCAATATCACAGACTGAGTGTCAAGCCACTGTCATATTGGAAGTAATATCATGCTCTCCCCCACAAGTTAGGAGAAACAATATCACAAGGGGGTGTGTACCTTCTTTGGTAGTGGGAGTAGTATCATCATCTCTTCCTTTAGATGACAGGAGCAATATCACAGGGTGGGTGTACACCCTGTGTATTTATGGAAGCAATGTCATTCTCTCTTCTTCTAGGTTTTACGATTCATATCACAGGCCAGGTGTACACCCTTTGTTATATTGGATGGAATCCCATCCTCTTTCAATCTGTGTCTTTAGAACAATATCCCATGGGGACTGTACATCTCTTCAATATTGGTAGTAAGGCCATCTTCTCCTTTCCTGGATATCAGAAACAATATCACAGGAGGCGTGTACATCCCTTGCAATATTGGTAGTAATATCACCTCTCCCCTGTGGTTATTAAGGACAAAATCCCAGGGTGGCTCTACGGTTAATATTTTATTGGGAGTAATATCATCCATTCACCCCTTGGATGTCAGGAACGGTATCACAGAAGAGGTGTCCACCCGCTTCGATATTGTCAGCCATGTCATCTTCTTCCCGTCTGGATATTAGGAACGATACCCCGGGTTTGGGGACAGTGTACACCCAGTGCGATATCGAAAGTAAAATCAGCCTCTTTCCCGCTGGATATTAGGAACCATATCACAGGTGTGTGTGCCCCTTCTGGGATACTGGGAGTACTATCAGCCTCCACCCCGCTGCATATTAGGAACAATATATGGGGGGCAGGGTGGTTACACCCCCTGTGATATTGAGAGCAATATTCTTCTCTTTCCCCTGTACATTAAGAACTACATCACAGGGGTCTGTACACCTTCTGTGATATTGGGATTAATGTTTTCCTCTCCCCCACTGAATGTCAAAAACAATATCACAGAAGGGTGTACAGCCCCTGCGATATGGCCAGTAATATCATCGTCTCTACCTTTGGATACTCGCAACAACACCACACCACAGAGGGTGTGTACACTCCCCTGCAATATTGGGCATAATGTTATCATCTCTTCCCCTGGATATTAGGAACCATATCCCTGGTGGTGGGAGGTGGAGTACATTAAGAACAATTTCACGGGGTGGGTGTACACCCCCTGCGATATTCGGTGTAGTATCATCCTCTCTTCCCTAGCATATAAAGAAGAGTATCACAGGAGGGGTGTACAGCCACAGTCCCTGCGTTATTGAGAGTAATAGCATCTTCTCCCCTTCTCGATATAAGGAACAATATCCCAGAGTGGGTGTACATCCCCTGCGATATTGGGCATATTGTCATTGTCTCCCAACGTGGATATTGGGCCTAGTGTCACAGGGGGGTGTACACCTTCTTCGGTATTGGGAGTAATATCATCCTCTCCCGTCAGGATTGTAGGCAAAATATCGAAGGGGTTTTACAACTCGTGCGATATGGGCAGTAATATCATCCTCTCCCCACCTAGATGTTAGGAACTATATCACAGGCGGCGGTACACTTCTTGCGATATTGGGAGTCATATCATCCTCTCCCATCATGGATATTAAGAACAACATTACAAAGGAGGTGCACACCACCTGTGATATGGAGAGTAATATTATGCTCTCCCCTTCGGGATATTAGGAACAATATCGCAGGAGGTGTGCACAACCCCTACGATGTTGGAAGTAATATCATCCTCTCCCCTTGAATATAAGAAACAATATCACAGGAGGAGGTACACCCCCTGTGATATTGTCAGTCATATAATTTTCTCTCCCTCTGGATATTAGGAACAATATCACAGTGGGTGTGTACACCCCCTGCGATATTGCCACTAGTATCATCGTCTCCCTCCTAGGATATAGGGAACAATATCACAAGGGGGTGTCCACCCCCTGCGATATTGGGGATAATATCCTTCTCTCCCCCACTGGCTATTAGGAACAATGTCACAGAAGGGGTGTTCACCCCCTGCTCTATTGGGAGTGATATCGTCCTCTCCATCCATGGATATTAGGAACAATATCACTATGGAGTGTACACCTGCAATATTGAGACTAACTGAAAATGAAGGGCATGGTAAGCTGAGATAGAGATATCCCTTCTTTCCCAACACGCCACCCCTGAAAAATCAGGGTAGGCAGCCCTCTGTTAGAGCTCTCTTGCTCCAGAAGAGAACTCACAGCCACTTTGAAGTGAACCCCACCCATGAGAGGCCAGGGCCCTCAAAGGATTTACCCAGGGAGACTCTGCATTGAGGGGAGGGTGGGAACAGCCCCACTCGCCAGCAGCTGTTGGCAGCAGTGAACTTGAGCCCCCAAGATGCTGCCCAGGAGTAAAGAAACCTGACTTGGAATAGCCCCGGATGTAGCGCTGAGCCTGAGCACCTACCTGCCTGCCCGGGAAGCTTGGTGACGATTCCTGTGTCTGTGCTTGGCATAGAGTGAGTGGATCTGCCACCTTCAAACTGCATAGGGGGGCCACTTCCACAGGCCTGGTTCTTGCTGCATGGGAGAGCACTGTCCCCACCTCAGAGGCAACTAAAAGCTTCTCATTAAAACAAATGTAGTTGAGCCCCAAAGTTCCAGGAAATAAGATGACTCCAGGAGAAGTTGATTGTTAGGGTGTCTAACTCAACCCTATACTCTTGTTTGGCTAAGGAAGGAACTTCCGTGTGATGGATAAAGTGACCTGCACACCCCACACAGGTAGAACTCTCCTGCTTCTGGGATAAGAAGCTGTCCTGAAGCAACCCTCACCCATGCCATCTTGTGAGCTCTCAGCCGTCAGAAGAGGTGGTCTGCGAAGAACTAGAGTTTTTCATTACCATATCATCTTGGTACTCAAAATATGTAACCACCCGGAGAAAGGGACAGAAAACACAGGAACAGAAAGAGCTTGTTTCCCTATCGTTTTAAAGACTTCAATTTTAAAAACTGCCATTTCTTTGCATTTTTTTGTTCATCAATTTCTGAAGAATTCCTATAGCCAAGGGCCTTTCCAGGCTCTGCTGGAGATGTTATGGGAAAAAGGTTCAGTGTCTGATCTTGGAGAATTTAAAATGGGCAGGAAAGATAAGAGGGGCACAGTTCTCTCTTCCTAGAATGTGATTCCACTCCTCAGTTGGCCTGACTTAATCACGCTTCCATCTCAGCCTCGACGTGCCTTTCCGAGGTAAGCCTTTGGGGCACCTGCCCCTGATACAGAAGAGACACTAAGTTATTTTCCTGCTCTGTGGTCCCGGAGTTATGTGAATTTCCTTTTGAAACTCATCACGCATATTTATTTATTTATTTATTTAAGCATATTTATCTGCGAGAGTATACCTGTCACCATGGCAGGGATTTGTCTGCCTCTTTCACTGTAGTGCATAGTGCTGGCGCTGTTGGGGGTGCCTAGTAAACCTGGGTGAACGAATTTTTACCTGACTCTGAATGAGGGTGCTCAGAAGTAGCAGTGATCGCTGGGATGCTGGGGGAGGAAGAGGGTTATCATAAAGGAGGTGACACAAGGCTGGACCTCACAAGACGAAATCTCAGTAGGGCAGGAGAGCAGGGAATTTGGACAATGGCAGAGAAGAAGCGAAGCTCAGAGTAAATTAAGTAAATTGATGATGATGACAATGACAGTATCATTTATCATGTGGTCACTTTATGCCAGGAACTCTTACATTCGTAGCAACGTTTATTTGTTACATCAACCATGAGGGGCAGGTACCACTGGGCCCCATCTAGTGATATGAAAACCAGGGTTCATAGAGGTTAAGTTCCTTGCCACGGTCATATGGATGGAAAGTAAAGACAGTAAAGACATTGAGCTCTGCATTTAGACTCGGATTTAAAGTTGTTCAAACCCTAGTTCTGCTTACTCCACGGAAATGTGGGTTTTTTGAGGGGAGTACAAGTAGAGGAAAGTGGAGAAGTGGATTGCAGTTTGATTCTTAGCGGTCAAGAATGCCACCGGGGGATTTAGACTTTAACCTAATCACACGTATTTATTTCTTCAAATGCTAGACAGCCTTGGAACGTTTTTGAGCACGTGCTTTGGAAAAATTCCTCTGGAAAACAGAGAAGGGAGGAGAGGGGAGGGTCTGAGTTTTGAGGGTTCTGCAGCAGGAGGTTGGGAGACACAGTAGGGAGCTGGGACAGCAGGTCTAGAAATGAAACTAGGACACATGCAGACCTCAGGTGGAATTAACTAGAATCTGGTTAGAGAGCCAGAAAGAACAAAGAGAAAAAGTACCTCCCAAGTTCCCACCTGGCTGCCCAGGAGGCTGTAATGCGCTTAACAAATAAAGCCTGCCCTTTAACAAATAGAGGAGGGAGGAGGTGTCTGCAGGGAGGCTACAGACAAAACATGGAATGAGGCTGCCCTCTTCTGGAGAATGAAAGCCGGATGCTGAATCAAAGTCCTCATCTGCCCAGGACAATTTATAATTATTATTATTATTATTATTATTATTATTATTATTATTATTATTTTATTTTCAGAGACAGGGTCTTGCTGCCCAGGCCGGAGTGCAATGATGCAATCATAGCTCACTGTAACCTCGATCTCCCGGGCTCAAGCGATCCTCCTGCCTCAGCCTCCTGAGTAGCTGGGACTACATGTGTGTGCCACTACACCCAGCTATTTTGTTTGTTTGTAGAGAGGAGGTCTCACTATGTCACCCAGGCTGGTTTCAAACTCCTGGCTTCAAGCGATCCTCCCAACTTGGCCTCCCAATGTGCTGGGATTACAAGTGTGAGCCATCACACCCAGCCATCAGCACGTTTAAATATACATCCTTATATATATTTAAATATATGTCTTATATATATACATATACATCCATACAGAACGGACCAATGCTGAGTTGATACTAACTAGTCAACCAACAAACAACTGGTAACTAACGACTTGGTAACCAGGTAGGAATTCGGACAAATCTGGTTGTTCAGGGAGAACAAGGGTCTGTCAAACAAGTTGTTACATCTTGTAATGCATCCTATTCAGACTCAGGAGCAGTTTATATTTTACACGGTCTCTCTCTCTAATTCCTTCAGACTTATCAAGCACAGGAGAAAACCTAGGTAAAAAATAAATAATAAAACACTCAAGAACATCACAAATAAAAAAAGAGTTATAATATCAAATGTTGTTGCAGATGTGGAACAAGTTGTGGAAAAACTTGAAACTCCACTAATAGGAGATACTGAAAAGCCAGACAGCAAGGACACAGAGAGGGAGACAGAGCTGAGCTAAAAGTCCAATCTAAGACAGTACACTACGACCCAGCAATTCCACTGCCAGTGTAGACCAGATAAAAAGAGTTCTATGATACCAAAAGATATGTACGTGTATGTCCCTAGCAGTACTTTTCGTTATAGCCCAAACCTGGAAATCATCAAGTTATCCATCAACAGTAGAATGGACAAGTGTATTTACATAAGTATATTCATATAATTTAATGTAATAGAGATATGGGAATTTACTGCTACCCTGAACAGCAAAAGTAAAACTCACAAGCATAACTTAAGTGAAGGAATCCAAACCAAAAATCATATATATCATTCCATTCACAAATTTCAAAAACTGGCAAAATTTTGTATGGCGATGGAAGGCAAAATAACAGCTCCTCAGGATATGGGCTGGGTAATCTTCTGCTCCCAAATCTAATTGTGGATACAGGGGTGGGTCACTGTGTGGATACATGGGTGTGTCACTGTGTGAATTCAGGAGTACACACTTTGATATGTGAGTTTTTAACTTTGTAATATATATATATATATATATATATATATATATATATATATATATATATAAAAATACATAAATATATAAATATATTTTTAAAATACATAAATATATATATATTTAAGAGACGGGGTCTTGCTCTGTCTCCCAGGCTGTAATGCAGTCCAGAACTCCTAGGCTCAAGGGATTCTCCTGCCACAGCCTTCTGAGTAGCTGGATTAGCTGGGACTATAGGCATACACCACCACACCTGGTGGTATATTCAGCTTTAAATAAATGAATTGGCTGGGTGCGGTGGCTCACACCTGTAATCCCAGGACTTTGAAAGGCTGAGGCTGGAGGATTGCTTGAGGCAAAGAGTTCAAGACCAGTCTGGGTGACAGAGTGAGACTCCATCTCTAAAAGATTTTTTAAAATAAAACATACTTAAAATTTAGGAAAGATCTCAGTTGCAAGGGCTAAGTTGAAAAGACAGGAGTAAAACGGTAATAGACAATTTAGAATATATGGATATATATCATTTGGTACTTTAATATATATTATTGTTTTTTAATTATTTAATAGTCCATGAATAGATTAAATTCCATGAAGATAAGAACTGTACCTCATTCATCTTTATAGCCGCTGGATGCCCAGTGTACATCATAAAGTAGCTATTCAGAAAATATATATTTAAAAATTTTTTGAATGTTCTGTTTACAGCAAAGTTCTCTAAACTAAATATAGTGATTGAATACATTTCTACAATAAAATAATTAGACAATAAAGACAAACGGCATTTCTGGGTTTATACTGGACAAAATAGGAGCAAGAATAGGGGCAATTTACTTTGTTTCTATTACTTTAGGATGAAAAGAGTTTGCTTGGATTTATCTAAAATCTTTTTTCTCATCCAAATATGAAAATATTATAAAGTTAAATTTTCAGCAATAACATTGTATTGGTCCATTTTCATGCTGCTGATAAAAGCATATCCAAGACATGACCATTTACCAAAAAAAGAAAAATGGGTTTAATGGATTCACAGTTCTACACATCTGAGGAGGCCTCACAATCATGGTGGAAGGTGAAAAGCACATCTCATATGGCAGCAAACAAGAGAAGAGAATGAGAACCAAGCAAAAGGGGTTTCCCCTGATAAAACCATCAGATCTTGTGAGACTGATTCACTACCATGAGAACAGTTTGGGGGAAACCACCCTATGATTCAATTATCTCCCACCGGGTCCCTCCCACAACATGAAGGAATTATGGGAGCTACCATTCAAGGTGAGATTTGGGTGGGGACACAGCTAAACCATATCAGACATATTATCTATTGCTACATAATAAATTATGCCCCAAACTTAGGGCTTATAACCACATACTTTTTTTTCTTCACAGTTTCTGAGGCTCAGGGATCTGGAAGTGACTTAGCAGGGGTTCTGACTCAGGGTCTCCCAAGATGTTGGCTGGGGCTGCAGTCACCTGAAGGCTTGACTGGGCCTGGAAGATCCACTCTTTGAGAGGCTCACTCATATGGCTGTGGGCTGGAGGTCTACTCACAACTCTCCCCAGAGCAGATCATCCAAGAGTAAGAGCAAGCCGGAAAACACCATCACTTTTATGACCTAGTCTCTGACATCACATACAATCACTTCTACATTCTATTCGCTACAAACAAATCACTAAGAACGGCCCACATTCAGGTGAAGGGGAATTATGTTCCATCTTCTGAAAGAAATATTAAGTAATCTGTGGATGTATTTTAAATCATCACAGTCCACCATCTGGCCACAAATTATTTCTATTTCTCCCACATGTAAAATACTCTCATTCCTCTCAACTCCTCCCAGAAGTCTCAAACTTGTACAGGATGTCCAGGTTTGAAGTCCAGGATGTAATTATTTAGATCAGATCCCAATACAGAGAAGTCTTCTCAGGTGTAGTTCTTTTTTTTTTTTTTTTTTTTTTTAATTGAGACAGAGTCTTACTCTGTTGCCCAGTCTGCAGTGCAGTGGTGCAATCTCAGCTCACTTTTAGCCTTGACCCCTGGACTCAAGTAATCCTCCTGCTTCAGCCTCCCAAGTAGCTGGGTCGACAGGCACACACCACAATGACTGGCTAATTGTTTAAAAGTTTCTTGTGGTGATGGGGTTTCACCATGTTTCCCAGGCTGTTCTCAAACTTTTGGGCTCAAGCAATCATCCTGCCTCAGCCTATTCAAAATGTTGGAATTACAGGCATAAGCCACTGTGCCTGACCAGGTGTAGTTCTTTAAGAATAGATCTTCAAGTAGAGGTCCTCTCTGTCTAAAGTCTTACGGACTAAAGAGACAAGTTATCTGCAATGTCTATCAATTATCTATCACTGTGTAACTAATTACCCCCAAAACTCTGTGGTTCAAAACACCATTTATCTCAGTGTCTGTGGGTCAGGAGTTTGGTGGTTTTGCTGGATGAGTCTGACTCAGTGTCATTTCACAATGTTGTAGTCAATGTGGGATGCAGCAATCTGAAGGCCTGATTGGGGCTGGAGGGTCTGCCTCTAAAAATTCCTCACCGGCATGGTTGTCGGCTGGTGGCCTCTGTTCATTACCATGTAGCTCTCACCCTGGATTGCTTAAATCTCACAACACACAGTTGGTTTCCTCCAGAAGAAGTGATCCAAGAGGAAGCCAGCAACATGGAAGCCATGATGTCCTTTATGACCTAACTTTGTGACATGCCATCACCTCTGCTGTGTTCTATTGGTTACTTGGAACAACCCTGATATGACACAATAGAGGACTAGGCAAGAGCATCAATCCAGGAATTTAGGGTTCATGGGTGCCATCTTGGAGACAAGCTAGCATGCCTGTAATGCTAGAAGCTGAACCCAGGAGCACCATCAGAGGCTGTAGATTCTGGTGATATCTCAAACACTCTTCCTGTGATCTTGATACAGTAACAAAATTTCTGAGTACCCTGAAAATGGAAAGAATAAGTTTCTACCAGGTGAATGATTAGGTGATGATGATCACTTTGAAGTAACCTGAGCCTGGCCATGTAAATCCAGCAATGTGTTCTTGGAAAAAAAATCACTGCCCTTCTCTAGGCCTTGGTTTCCTCAGCTTCAAAAAGTGTATAATAATAGCTGCTTTGGGCCAGGCGCAGTGGCTCATGCCTGTAATCCCAGTACTTTGTGTTGGGGTCCGCGTGTTTCCTAAACAAAGGAATGAACACACAAGACAACACAGGATGAGACAAACATGGCTGCCACCCCAAACGACATGCTCTGCTTTATTTTATACAGTCGTTTGTCGAATGTTGCCAAGTCACAAGACACATTGTTGTTTTTCTGACCGTTCCCTGACTTTCTGGATTTTCAAGATGTTTACACATAAATCAGCCCCCAGGGTCTGCTGTTTGCAGCTGGCTCCTTTGTCCTCCCTGTTTGCATGGAAGGAATGCCCTGCTTCATTTGCAAGAGCAGGACTTATCGGGAACGTCTCGTTTGTGAGCATGTAGTCCTCTACACTTTGGGAGTCCAAGGAGGGCAGAGCACAAGGTCAGGAGTTCCAGACCAGCCTGGCCAATATGATGAAACCTGTCTCTACTAAAAATACGAAAATTAGCCAGACGTGATGGCTTGCACCTGTAGTCCCAGCTACTTAGGAGGCTGAGGCAAAAGAATCACTTGAACCCAGGAGGCAGAAGTTGCCATGAGCCTTGCCGGGCCCGGTGGCTCACGCCTGTAATCCCAGCACTTTGGGAGGCCGAGGCGGGCGGATCACGAGGTCAGGAGATCGAGACCATCCTGGCTAACACGGTGAAACCCCGTCTCTACTAAAAATGCAAAAAATTAGCCGGGCGAGGTGGCGGGCACCTGTAGTCCCAGCTACTCGGGAGGCTGAGGCAGGAGAATGGCGTGAACCCGGGAGGCGGAGCTTGCAGTGAGCCGAGATCACGCCATTGCACTCCAGCCTGGGCGACTAAGCGAGACTCTGTCTCAAAAAAAAAAAAAGAAGTTGCCATGAGCCAAGATCATGCCATTGCACTCCAGCCTGGGTGACAGAGTGAGACTCCATCTCAAAAAAAAAAAATAATAATAATAATAGCTGCTTTGGTCAGTTCTTACAGGGGTTCAAGGTTACATATGTAAGATACAATTATTAAGCAATTGATAAATGGTAACTATTTTAAAGAATATTGCATATTGGCCAGGCATGGTGGCTCATGCCTGTAATCCCAGCACTTTGGGAGGCTGAGATGGGCAGATCACAAGGTCAGGAGATCGAGACCATCCTGGCTAAAACAGTGAAACCCCATCTCTACTAATACTACAAAAAATTAGCCAGGTGTTGTGGCACACACCTGTAGTCCCAGCTACTTGGGAGGCTGAGGCAGGAGAATGGTGTGAACCCGGGAGGTGGAGCTTGCAATGAGTTGAGATCGCACCACTGCACTCCAGCCTGGGCAACAGATCAAGACTCCATCTCAAAAAAAAAAAAAATGCATATTTTGTGATATTGCCTGGTAACCATCTGAGTTGATAGATGTATTTCAGTTTTTGGAAAGAAATATTTAAATTAGTAAGAAGGTAAACCTTTCTCATTTAATAACTGATATACCATATTTCATAAAACTAAGAAAATAGAAGAAAAACATCCATTGTCCTACAACTCTAATGCAATGTCATCACCGTGTTTCCTTACAGCCTTCTTTTCCATGCATTTCCCATAACTGAAGTCAGAGTGTACATAAAAGTTTGCTTTTTGCTTCTTTCTCTTTATATCTTAATATAGAAACTTCTAACAGAGTTTGACACAGACACTTGCCCCAGTGTGTCATGCTCAGAGGAATGACCCATGGGTCCTAATGAGAGGTAAGCACTGGAAAAGAAGGGGAAATTCCATAGGTCAACAAGGCTCCATCAGGATCAGATGAAGTTCTGACAGCAGATCTCATGGAGAGTATCAAAGGCTAACTAGGGGAAACAGTAGGAGTCACTAAGAGATTCTGGAAGTTGTGTAGGGATGAAAGTTGCTTAACTACTCTCTGACTCAGTTCATCTTCTATACACCAAAGATGTTACATGCCCCTACATTTATAGGGCTGCTGGGAGGATTCATGAAGTTCCTGCATGTAAAGTTCCAGGCACAAAGTAAAGATGTTGCTATTAAAATGGTAAGATGTGGCTGGACGCGGTGGCTCATGCCTGCAATCCCAGCATTTTGGGAGGCCAAGGGGGGTGGATCACGAGGTCAGGAGTTCAAGAGAAGCCTGGCCAAGATGGTAAAACCCTATCCCTACTAAAAATTAGCCGGGCGTGATGGTGGGCACTGCTCGGGAGGCTGGGACAGGAGGATTGCTTGAACCCAGGAGGCAGAGGTTGCAGTGAGCCAAGATCGCACCACTGCACTCCAGCCTGGGCGACAGAGTGAGACTCCATCTCAAAAAACAAAAAAACAAAACAAAGCAAATGATAAGATGCAATGCATCAGGGTCTGGGATTTTCCCAAGTGTTTAGCAGCCTAGGAATTCTCAACAGACTTCTGAAACATAATTTATGCCCTAAAATGTTGATGACTAATATCTATGATATAGAAAAGTATGTCTGAATATCAAGTCAGTGTGGGTTTGATCATTCAGTTCAACCATTGGAAACAAACCCCAATGTCTCAAGGAGCCAGGTGGGTGACCTAAGGGTGCAACGGCAGGAGGGTGTACCACCTAGAGAGCACAAGCCCTCCTCAAAAGAGAAGCTGTTACTGGGTTCATTGTTGCCCTATGTAAGTGTGGACCAGGGTTGCTGTTTGACGTCTACAGAGCATTATTTCAACATTCATCAGATTTAATGCACTATACCACATAAGCGAGGTGATGCTACTAGGGTAGTTTTTGGAAATTTACACACACACAAGTCTGCTAAAGTAGTTAGGTTGAAGGATTCCTAGCTCTGGGAGAAAGGTTACATTTTCTGCCTTATCCCCAGCTCCCCAGCTATTGGGGTTATTTGAATTATTTAACCTTGACCTGTTGGATTAGTCCATTCTCACACTACTAATAAAGACATACCTGAGACGGGGTAATTTATAAAGGAAAGAGGTTTCATTGACTCACAGTTCTGCATGGCTGGGGAGGCCTCAGGAAACTTACAATTATGGTGGAAGGGGCAAACATGTCCTTCTTCACATGGCAGCAGCAAGGAGAAGAATGTAAGCTGAGAGAAGGGGTCCCTTATAAAACCATCAGATCTTGTGAGAACTCACTATCATGAGAATAGCACCGAGTTAACCACCCCCATGATTCAATTACCTCCCACCAGGTCCCTCCCGACTCACATGGGGATTATGAGAACTACAATTCAAGATGAGATTTGGGTGGGGACACAGCCAAACCCTATCACCTGTATTTAATTTGTATAATAAAATACATTTAATTTATAAATTATGTTAAAAGTACACATTGACAAATGAAAGGTTTCAATAAATCCTATACTAGAGCAAAGAAACCCATTTAACTGTATTCAGCCACTTGTTTCTCATAATATTTCATTCAAAAGCTTTATTTTCCATATAAAATGTACGAACACCTTACAGAGCACTCTTTGGGAAAGGATGCCCGACTTTTAAAAGGAAGACCCAAACAAACCGGTCAACAGAAAAGGAGTGCTGCTGTGGTGCCATGTCCGAGACAGCTGCCAATAGTCCTCTGCCACTCACCATCCTTGCATCAGCATCTGGGACATGGTCATTACACTTGACGGCTTGTCACTCCACCTCTCCTCACTCCTCAGCTCACAGAAAAGAGATTTGTGAAATACCAGCTCTGGTCTTGGCAAATATTTGTTTCCCCCGGCACCCTGGAAAATGCATTTTTAAAACTCTTCCTACACTTTCGGTATGGCAGCAGCTTTATCAGTATGTGAAGATAGAGCGATGATGTGGCTTGGATACTTGACATTTTGTATTGGTGGAAAGTGGCAAACTGCACTGAGCTGTAAATGCACTGTAAACGGTGTCGTGCTGAATTATAAAGACAATTAGCATATTTCTTCCTTGTTTCTCATTTATCTTTTAGTTTGTAAACATGGAAAGCAGAGTGCGGTAAGCTTTACATGCCTTATCTGTAAAATGAGCACAGTGATACTTCGTTACAGACTTTTGTAAGCCAGAATTTTTAAAATGTGAAAGTACCTAGGATAGTATAAAAAACATAGCAGCATCCAATAAATTACAATTCTTAGTATTACTTTCACGCCTCCTGTTAACATTAAACTCTTGGAGGATAGAAGAAAGCATGGCTGTGAGGCACATAAAATCACCAGAGGAAATCAGAATACTGCAATGTTTGGGGTTCCTTGAAAATTTTTAAAGCGTGTAAGGGTCCTTAGACATGATCTTTTACAGATGAGAACAAGATGAAATGAGATTGATAAAAATTAATCAATTTGCCCACGTTTTGCACAGGAGCATAAATTACCAGCAGACAACATCTGGATTCCATACTAAGAGCAAGTATCTCATTACAAAGTTACAAACTGAACATGCCTCATGTCTAAAGTGCACACACCTATCAATCTTCACTTTGCATGGTCCCAAAGATTCTGTAACTTTCACAAATTTGCATGTTTAATAACAAATTTGAACTTTTAGGCTACTGAGTCATGTGCTGCAAATGTCACCGGTCCTTTGTTTAAGTCTCTGCGTGTATTTCAGTCAACAGGTTTTCTTCATTACGCACTGTGTTTTCTGTCCATCAGGCAGCAAAGCATCAGCGCATCCCACCACCAGATGGCGCCAGAGCCACTTGTGGAGGCTCTAGGGGCGCCGTCAGCTTGGGACTAGAAGCTGATGAAAAACGAGGAGTTTCGTTTCATTTCCGGGTTCCATTTAAACGTTCATCCTGGGCCATAAAAGCAGATGAATTAGATATGCCATTATCCTGAATATTATTATTTATATTTTATTTTATTATATATATATATATATATAGAGAGAGAGAGAGAGAGAGAGAGAGAGAGAGAGAGACAGAGTCTCGCTCTGTCACCCAGGCTGGAGAGCACTGGCGAGATCTCAACTCACTGCAACCTCCGCCTCCGGGTTCAATCGATTCTCCTGCCTCAGCCTCCTGAGTGGCTGGGATTACAGGCACGCACCACCACATCCGGCTAAATTTTGTATTTTTAGTAGAGACCGGGTTTTACCATGTTGGTCAGGCTAGTCTCGAACTCCTGAGCTCGTGATCCACCAGCCTTGGCCTCCCAAAGTGCTGGGATTACAGGCGTGAGCCACCACGCCTGGCCTATCCTGCATATTTAAAGTTAATTGAGTTTAAGAAACACAGAGCAGAGAGAGAAATAGCGGCCCGCCCAGCAGCTCTGAGCTATCTCATATAAGGTTTAGCGGGGAATCCTGACCCAAGTCCAATCTCCAAGCTCTACACATCTCACCAACAAAACAGGAAGCCAACACATTCTGGATCTTCTTTCCAAGATAAAGTCGACCATTTGTAATATTTTTTTCAGACAACGGAAGCTGAAAAATAACTGCTGAGAAAGGAGGAACTTTTCTAGAAGAACTTAAATCCAAAAGCCTATGGGATAGTAATGAGAAGTGGAGGAGAACAAAAAAGGCATGGAAAGTAAAATCAGGAGGTAAAACAAACGTTTTAGAACAGCCAAGTGTGGGGAGTTGGAAAGTGAAGCTTTGAGTAGAAACCAGAGTTACAAAATTTCGGAGCTGGAAGGGGCCTTACAAGGAAGCAGAATTGGGCCCGAGGACTAAATAGTTGCCAAAAAACACACAGGCAATTAGTGGCAGACAAGAGAGAATCTTCGTTTTTGCTAACCAGGGTTCCTTCCATTGAAACATGTGGCCCTCTCACTATCTAACTAAAAACCTTTCACAAAATCCAAGTAAACACAGAGAAACATCCTCTCTTCTGTCTTCACTGCTTTCTCTGCCCACACCTGCACATGTGCACACACAGCCAAAATTACAACAATACAGGAAATTGAAGGAAGCCATCTGAAACTTCAACGTCGGGCACAGCCGCCACAGATAACATATCAAATGCAAGGCTAGAAATCAGCACTGTTCACATTCACACAGGAAGCCCGACTCAAGCTGTTTGACCCTATTTAGTAATCAGTTCCATACTCACAACAGAATGCCAGAACAAAAACAGAAGGAAAAGAAAAAAAATAACTCCAACCCTTCTTTTCCTTTGGAAGAGGATTTATACCAAGAAGTTTAAAGACAGGCCCAGCTGGTTTATAGAATTTTGCAGGAAATTTGGGGACCTCTGTGATGCCATTGTCTTCCCTGGCCCAGGAAAGTAGCCATACCAAGGCAGTTATGGGGATAATTCAAACAAATCAAAGCCATATTTCACCTCAATTGTGCTTATACTTTAGGCAAAAGTATTTTGGACCTAAATATTTCCGATAATCATCAGATGCATCCTGGTCTCATGGGAAATGCTGAGAAAACCTATGGGGAGAGAGAGAGAGAGAGAGAGAGAGAGAGAGAGAGAGAGAGACAGAGTCTCTTACTTACTAGCTCTGTAACCTCGGGCAACTTACTTAACTGTTCTGAGCCTCTTCCTTCCTCTACCAAAATGAGATTGATCAACTATTGCCTTCCAGAATAGTTCTGAGGTGAAAATGAGAGTCAATGTTCTATGGCATGAAGACACACCAGGAAATATTAGCCGTTTCTTTCAGACATATATGTATATTTAGTAATTATTAAAAATTTAATATATATTCATATATATTAAGTTTTATACAGTATTATATATAATTATATAAAAATTATGTATAGTAAATATTACATATAAAGTTTTACACACATATATATATATATATATTTTTTTTTTTTTTCCTGAGACAGGGTCTCCTTCTGTCACCCTGGCTGGAATGCAGTGGCAGAATCATGGCTCACAGGAGCCTCAACCTCCCTGGGCTCAGGTGATCCTCCCACCTCAGCCTCCCAAGTAGCTGGGACTACAGGCGTGCCACCACACACAGCTAATTTTTGTATTTTTTGTAGAGATGAGGTTTCACCATGTTGCCCAGGCTGATCTTGAACTCCTGGAGTCGAACGATGCACCTATCTTGTTCTCCCAAAGTGTTGGGGTTACAGGCATGAGCCACCGTGCCTGGCCCCATTTAATTTTTCTATTTTGTTTAATTTGTGTGGACTTGGGCCTCAAAGAGAAAAGTGAGAGGAAAATGCCACTGGGGAGTTCTCTTAGGCCTAATCTACATCTGAAGTTCTCAAATATTTTGGTCTCAGAACCCATCTTCTTTCTTAAAAATTGAGGATTCCAAATGGCTTTTTAAGTGTGGCTTATTGATATTTACTATATTCACAAATAATACTCAGGGTTGGGCACGGTAGCTCACACCTATAATCCCAGCATTATGGGAAGCTGAGGTGGGCAGATCACTTGATGTCAGGAGTTCGAGACTAGCCTGGCCAACATGGAGAAACTCCATCTCTACTAAAAATAAAAAAATTAGCTGGGCATGGTGGTGCACGCTTGTAATCCCACCTAGTTGGGAGGCTGAGACAGGAGAATCACTTGAACATGGGAGGTGAGGTCGCAGTAAGCTGAGATCGTGCCACTGCACGTTAGCCTGGGTGACAGAGTGAGACTCAATCTCAAAATAAAATAAATTAAATAATAATACTGGGGAAGTCTTAAATTATTTATTCATATAAAAGTAAAAGTAATATATTATATGTTAATATAAATAACACAGTTTATGAAAAATGCATTTTCCAAAACAAAACAAAAATGTGGTGAGGAGAGTGATGTCATTTACAGTTTACAGATCTCTTTAATGTCTAGCTTAATAGAAAACAGCTGGATTCTCATATCCACTCCGCTTCTACACTCAGCCTGTTGTAATAACTTGTTTTAGTGGAAGTTCGTGAAGAAAAATCAGCCTCTGTGTAGGGGAGAAATATTTTAATAGCTTTTTCAGGTACTAGTGCTTATGGTGTGATACTATACATAAGTTCAGTAAGTATTAGTTTCTTAGAAGTTAATTTCAGTGTGGAATCTGCAGCCTTAACAATGGAGTTTTGTGCAACTTTAACAATGGAGTTTTTCCTCTGTTACAGGAATTCCACTGATTTATTTTGCCCTTTGAATACATTTTATCTATGCATGATTTTGTAACATTTGGAAGATACTGGTTCACTGAGTTATATAGATCTTTCAATTTCAACAAATTTTTTATACAACATCAAAAATCATTTTTTAACAATATTACCACCAATCTCATCAGAATAGTCTCTATAAGGAAACTGTCAAGCTCACTGTGATAGACATAAGTTTTCTATAGTTTTTATTTTCTCTTGAGTTCAGATTTTATCTTTGGCAACAGATACTCTTTGTTATTTTACTTGAGGTGACAATCTCACTTTATTCATTTTTGAGAAAGCATTTCTGAATTTCTCAAAACATGACTCCCAACATAGCAATGAATGGACAGCCACCTGGTGATATTGCTCCTAATATCCACAGAAGCAGCGTATGATATTACTCCCAATATCGCAGGGAGGGTACAGCTCTTCTGTGATATTGTTCGTAGTATTCGGAGGGGGAGAGGATGACGATAATTCCAGTATCACAGGCTGTGTTCACCTACCCTGTGATATTGTTATGAGTATCCTAGAAGGGAGAGGATGATATTACTCCCCATAGAGCAGGAGGTGTACACCCAGCCTGGGATATTGTTCCTAATATCCATGGAGGGGAGAGGCTGATATTACTCCCAATATGCCAGGGAGTGACCTCCACCCTGTGATATTCTTCTTAATATTCCAAGGCCAAGAGGTTGATATTACTCCCAGTATCGCAGACACTGTACACCCCTGTGTGATACTCTTCCTGATATCCGGAAGGGGAGAAGATGGTATTAATCCCCATATCACAGGAGGTGAACACCCACTCTGTGATATCTTTCCTAATATGCAGGGAGAGAGAGGATAATTTCATTCCCAATATTATAGAAGATGTACACGCCCCCCCCCCCGTGATATTGTCCTCAATATTCCAAGGCACAGAAGATGATATTACTCCCATTATCACAGAAAATGTACACCCCCCAATGATGTTGTTCCCATGACCCAGGAGGGAAGAGGATGACATTACTTTCAATATGGCAGGGGGTGTACACACCCCCGGTGATACTGTTCCTAATTTTCACCTGGGAGAGGATGATATTACTCCCAATTTCGCAGGGGTCAAAAACACTCCTTTGATATTGTTCCTAATATCCAGGTGGCGAGAGGATGATATTCCTCCCTATATTGCAGAGGGTGTACACTTGTCTTTGATACTGTTCGTAATGTCTAGAGGGGGAGATGATATTACTCACAAAATCATAAACATGCTGTGTGTCCACCGTGGATCCTACGTTGAATTGTCTATTAATTTTAATATCCTAAAATTTTAATAACCCTAAGGGGTCACCATTTTAGATGAAACTATACCAGGAGATTCCTCTAAGGCCAAGAGCATCCAGCTGCTCCCCTGAGAGACTCTACCCCCTACCTCAGGCTGTCCTTGGAGATGAGATGACCCTGGGGCTGATACTCACTAGACCCTCCAATAGACATGGCCACTGTGGGTATCCTGGGTCATCCCCAGACAGTTCTAAAATGCCAGCACTAGGAAAAGACAGGAGGGTGGCTGAGGACACAACACCCTGTAAAGTTTTCATGGGGGGACCTCAACCTAAAGATATTTTGGTAATATGTACACTTAGGAAAGATGAAAAGAAGAGAGGTACAAAGATTTTTTTTACAGTAGAGTGTCAGATGATTTATTCTCCGCATTCCTCTCATGTAAAATGTTTGGAAACAGAAAAATATTTTGGCCAAGGTGGCTCACGCCTGTATTCCCAGCACTTTAGGAGGCCGAGGTGGGCGATCAGTTAAGGTCAGGAGTTCGACACCAACCTAGCCAACATGGCAAAACCCTGTCCCTACTAAAAATACAAAAATTAGCTGGATGTGGTGGCGGGCGCCTATAAGCCCAGCTACTTGGGAGGCTGAGGCAGGAGAATCGCTTGAACCTGGGAGTCAGAGGTTGCAGTGAGCTGAGACTGTGCCATTGTACTCCAGCCTGGCAACAGGGCGAGACTCTGTTTCAAATATATATATATATATATATACATTTAAAATTATTACATGTAGATAGCATTTGAAGTCATGGGACTGACTGTAGTTAGAAACAAGAGAACGCAAGGAAAGTTTTTATATTTATATTTATATATAATTATATAAAATTAATATACATAATTATAATATGTAAATATATAGGCTGAGCACAGTGGCTTATACCTGTAATCCCAGCAATTTGGGAGGCCGAGGTGGGCAGATCACCTGAGGTCAGGAGTTCGAGACTAGCCTGACCAACATGGAGAAACCCCATCTCTACTAAAGATACAAAAATTAGCTAGGCGTGGTGGTGTGTGCCTGTAATCCCAGCTACTCAGGAGACTGAGGCAGGAAAATCACTTGAACCCGGGAGATGGAGGTTGTGGTGAGCCCAGATTGCGTCATTGCACTCCAGCCTGGGCGACAAGGGTTAAACTCCGTCTCAAAATAAATTAATAAATAAATAAATAAAACAAGAAATATATATTTATGTCTAAATATATAATTATAATACATAAATGTGTATATATATACATTTATTATAAATTTATTAATATATGAAATATATTTATTTCTGAGACAGGGTCTGGCTCTGTCACCCAGGCTGGAGTGCAGTGACACTATCATAGCTCATTGGAGCCTTGAACAGATGGCTCAAGAGATCCTCCCATCTCAGCCTCCTGAGTGGCTAGGATTGCATGCACACACCACCATGCCTAGCTAATTTTAAAATTTTTTGTAGAGACAGGGTCTTCCTTTTTTGCCTAAGCTGGTCTTGAACTCCTGGGCTCAAGTGATCTTCCTGCCTCAGGCTTCCAATGTGTTAGACGTGGGCCACTGCATCTGGTCTAATGCATTTTTTAATTTGCAAGTTTATATTATTTAATATTTTGAAGTACCGAATGTGTTGAACAACCAACTTGCAGAATTCCTGAACAATGGACGGTGAGCTGTCATGTCCTGGTTCAAATCGTCCTAGCACACCAAGGCTAGCAACCTTTCGGCCAACTTCCACTTATGTCTCCCGGGGCAGGACAATGTCACTTGGCCAATCCCCACTAAGAGGGACTCTGGAAAGGCAAGAAACTATTCTGTTCTCTATAATGGAACATGACCAGAGAGAAGGCAGCTGGGGGGGGCCAGCAGGGCCCTCCAACCAGCAGCGTCCACCATCGACCAACTGCCCTAGAGCTACACCGTGCTGGGCATTTGGGGCACTGTTATCAGCAAGGGTTTCCATTTTTCTTCTCATGGGACCTTCATGCTACTGGCAAGAGACAATTTTTTTTTTTTTTTTTTTTTTGAGACAGAGTTTTGTTCTTGTCACTCAGGCTGGGGTGCAATGGTGTAATCTCGGCTCACTGCAACCTCTGCCTCCTGGATTTAAGCAATTCTCCTGCCTCAGCCTTCCGAGTAGCTGGGATTACAGGATTGCACCACCACATCTAGCTAATTTTTGTATTTTTAGTAGAGATGGGGTTTCACCATGTTGGCCAGGCTGGTCTGGAACTCCTGAGCCACTGCACCCAGTCAAGAGGGAGATTTTAAATCAATAAGTATAATTGTGATGAATGCCAGAAAGAAAAATGTGTGTGATGGGTTGGGGACCTAAGTTATTGTCTCATATTTTAACACTTTCATAGGCAATAACTAAACACTTAGAAGCTTAAAACGACACACACCTTTAAGCCAATTTTGGCAAGCTAGGAGTTGAGCACATTTTAGTGGGTCCTGTGCTTGGGATCTCACGCTAAGCAGCTGGGCTGCGTCCTCATCTGAGGCTCCACCAGGGCAGAATCCATTTCCAGGTCCGCCGAGGTTACTGGCAGAATTCATTTCCTCGGACCCGCTTGGCAAGGGCCCAGCTTTTTGCTTCCTTGCCTACAGGGCCCCTCCAAAGGTCCTTTCTCAGCACAGCATCTCCCTCCTGTAGCGCCTGCAGGTGGAACCTTTCTCTCTAGTGTGCGAAGGTGATGCACTGTGACAATGACATCCCATTGCTTTTGCCAGGCTCTATGGGTTAGAAGCCAGTCACCGGTTTTGCTCGTACCCAAGGTCAGGAAGACTATGCAACGGCATAGGTCATTGGGGGGTCAGTCACTTTAGGGTGTGGCTGTCACCACTGAACTTGGTGAGACTTTAAGGGTTGGTAGGAGCTGGCCAGGTACAGGGGTGAGGGTGTGTCAGGCAGGGGTGAGGGCATGGAGGGGGATGCAGAGGCCTGCACCCTGGAATGTCCTTTCACTCCCTGAGGTTTTGTTCTCCTGATCCCTGAGTACATCCCAGAACACGTTGGGACCCTAGCAGGGGAGAGGTAGGGAAGCATGTGTTGTTCATCCGGGGACCTTGTTAGGCAAATCAGATTAGGGGCCAGGCTTTCAGTGGTGGGTGCTAGCGTGGGAGTGATGAGTGTGCAGGTGTGTGTGGGAAGAGCGATGGGGATGGGGTCAGCCCCAGCCACCATGAAGACCTGAACTGTGCATCCACCCATCCCAGCAGCCTCCCTGAGTGAGTGCCTTCAGGGCGCAGGTCCTGTTTTACACATGGAAGTGAATCAGAGTGGGACACTGCCTTGCCTTAGAGAGGTCACACTTCTTCTCTTTCTTCTTCTTCTTCTTTTTTTTTTTTAATTTGTGACAGAGTCTCACTCTGTTGCCCAGGCTGGAGCGCAGTGGTGTCACCTTGGCTCACTGCAACCTCTGCCTCCCAGGTTTGAGCAATTTTCCTGCCTCAGCCTCCTGGGTAGGGTAGCTGGGATGATAGGCATACATTACCATGCCTGGCTAATTGTTGTATTTTAGTTTCACCATATTGGCCAGGCTGGTCCCAGTCTCCTGGCCTCAAGCGATCTGCCCGCCTCAGCCTCCCAAAGTGCTGTGACTACGGGCGTAAGCCACCACACCGGGCGGAAGGTCACACTTCATGCCACGTGGGTGGCAGCCACTCAGACAGCACCCCAGCTAGCACTGGGAGTGAGGGGTGCTCAGCATCCTAGGAAGACAGAGGGCTGCATGAGAGGTTCGGGGAGGAAGGACTGGAGGAGAATTTGAGATTTTCACCTGAGCAGCTGGGTGGATGGAGGGGCTGTTTACAGAGAATCACAAGAATGTGAATGAGCAGGTTAGGGCACTAATAAAGCACTCTGTTTTGGCCCGCAGAAAATTTGAGATGCTTCCTTGTGTCCAGCTGGGGCTTTGGGAAAGGTCAGGGCTGGGCATCTGACTGGGATAGATGTTTCTGGCAGGCAGCAGAGCATGTGGATAGTTTGTGAAGCCCAGAAGGGCATGAGATTTCCTGTGGCAGTGCCCACTGCAAATGGAAGGTCATTTGGCCTGAGCCCAGGTATATACAAGTTGGGCAGAGAAGGGGGTGGGTCCCCGGGACCCACCGAGGAGCAGCTATGGAAGTACAGGGAAACCAAGGGTGTGGGGTCACATGAAGCAGGAAGCTCAAATAAGATGAGGAAAGACGTTTTAAAGACGATCAGGGCTGGGGACAGTGGTTCATGCCTGTAATCCCAACACTTTGGGAGGCTGAGACGAGAGGGTATCTTGAGGCCAGGAGTTTGAGACCAGCCTGGGCAACATAGGGAGACCCCATTTCTATAAATAAATAAATACCATTGGTACTTGGCATTTCAGGCGGGGAAGAGCAAACACATGAAAGCTTTGAGGCAGGAAAGGGAAGTGATTAGCGCTCGCTCCTGGTTCCTTTATCAGACCTTAAAGAGATGCAGAGACATTTCAGGTACTCCTTGGCCGAGCTCCTTCAGGGAAGCCCTAAGTTCGCTTCTACTTCACATCTATTAATTTTTTTTTTTTGGAGACAGAGTCTCATTCTGTCGCCCAGGCTGGAGCACATGCAGTGGCACCATCTCAGTTCCCTGCAACCTTCACCTCCCGGGTTCAAACGATTCTCCTGCCTCAGCCTTCCCAGTAGCTGGAACCACAGGTACGCGCCACCACGATCGGCTAAGTTTTTGTATTTTTAGCAGAGATGGGGTTTCATCTTGTTGGCCAGGCTGGTTTCGAACTCCTGGCCTCAAGTGATCCACCTGCCTGGGCCCCACAAAGTGCTGGGATTACAGGTGCGAGCCACCACGCCCGGCCCTACTTCACTCCTAACGCCCACCATACGTGCTTCCAAATGTTTGCTGAATGACAAGGTGAACGAGTGAATGGGACTACGTGACTTCGGGCAGCAGGCAATCCTATTCCTTGGACCTCAGTTTCCCTTTTTGTAAATCAAGCCTGTCTCTCGCTCTCTGCCCTAAAAGCCTGAGTTCTGGGCTTGAGATGAGCACGTCCTGTAGAGCAGACTCCAGGTGGACGTTGAGCTGGGTCTTCTAGGAGGCCAGGATCCGGCCAGCTCTTGGGTCAGGTCCTCCCCCAGGACCCCGCACGCCCAGTCCCAGCACCGCCCCGCGCAACCTGCCTTTGTTCCCCCAGGCCCCGCCCTCTCCGTGCAGCTCGCTCCCCATTGGTCTGGGGGCGGGCCCTGGGCGACCGACACCGCTGGGGGCGGGGCGGCGGGCGGGGCCGTGTGCACCTGCGCGGTGTGTTTCCCGGCCGCAGCCCCGCACCAGCTGCAGCTCCTTGATCCGAGCCGGATCCTGAGCCGGGAACACGGGCTGAATCGGCGGCGGCGGCGGCCCCGCCCCGGGGCTCCATTGTTGAGGCTGCCGCGGCTCTGTCCGCTGCTCAGCTGCGCTCCAGTCGGCCCAGGGGCCGTGGCGAGGAGCGAGCGCTGCGAGGCGGCGGCTTGAGGTGAGACGGCGCGACGGGCGACGGGGTCTCCGGACCGGGCGGGGGTCTCTGCCCCGGGCGTGGCGGCTCCGAGCTGGGCTCCGCAGGGTCCGAGGTCGGGATCCGGGGTCCTTGCGCCTGGGCTTTGTCTCGGGCTCGGGTGGCACCGGGGGCTTCGCGCCTGCTGCGATACCGGGTGGGCCCGCGCGGGGGTCCTGGTCGCCCTGCGGGTGGGGGCCGGTCCCTACTGCTCCTGGGCTCCCCGCGTCTGTCGCGGAGGGGGCTGCATGGACCCGGCCGCTGGCTTCTGCCCGGTCCCCCGCGGCGTGGCTGGTCCCCGCGTGCGGCAGAGGGGGCCCTGCGAGGGCCAACTCGTGGGGCGGGGTCCGGGTCACCGCGAGTGGGAGACTCCGCCGCCCTCCCTGCCCTCCCTGGCAGCGAGACTGCTTCGCCAGACTCACCGAGGGGACTGCGCGGACCCTCGGACGAGGGAGTCCGTGACTCTGGGTGGGGGCTGTTTCCCGGCCCGGCATGACGGCTTCCTGAGTGTTTTGTCACCTATATAGGTGGCTGCGTGGACCCGCGCGCGTGGGTCCTGGCCGCCCTGCTAGTGGGGCTGCGCGCCGCTCCGTGGCTGGTCTGCGTCGACCCCGCCTGGGACGCGCGTGTAGTGGGGGTCCGTGCGCTGGGGGCGCACTGCCCCCGCCCCATGGTTTATCCTCTCACTTGCCTGGCGGGAGGAAGCGAGAGGCGCGGGCCCAGAGCTGTCGCGCAGCAGCCACACAGACCGCACTGACCTCTGCCCTGGCTGGCGGGTCCCGGGGGGCGAGGGGCTGTCACCGCGCGTCCCACCGCCGCGCTTCCTGCTCTGGCCCCGGGCTAGGCTCTGATTCGAGGGAGCAGGGCCCTTCTGCCCAGCGCTTCTTGATTTCTTCCGTTAGTAATGGAAAGAAAAAAAAATCTGGAAAGCCAGATTGAACTTTGTAGCTCTCAGCGCTTGGAGAGTGGAAGAAACTCTCCCAAGAATTTGGTGGGCTGGAAAATGCGTTTCAAGCAGGAGCATCCACACCCACGGAATGAGGCCAAGGCAGTTACAGTTAGAGGTCAGATTTAAGAGGGGAGAGCCAGGGTGAGGTCCGTGGGTGGGGAGACCTGATGCTGCCCCTCAGACGTGTATTTCTCAGACACCAAAGAAAGTGGAATCACTCCTTAGTGAATGCTTTCATCAAACTTTTGAAAAACCTGTAATGTCCCAGGAAGGAAAATGGAACTGGACAGTTTTCCCCTTTTAAGAGTGTTAAACGTCCCGGAGACAAACAGCAGAAGGCTCAAGGAGTCCAAATACTCAACCTGAAGTTCTTTCTGAACAAAAGATGGTGTATAAGTAACAGGCATAGGAGACAAAACTGAACTAATGACCGCAGCTGTGGCTCCTAGCCCTGTAGCATGTCATGCAGGCCCTTTTGCCTTCTCTGCCCTCCGCTGTCCCAGACCCCAAGGCTACCGCGCACCTCCAGTCATCAGCTCCTGCGGACCCATTGCTATGAACTCTGTTTCTGTGGCTCCCTTCTCTCTGAAGTTTTGCTTGTTCTCCTGAAGTCCTGGTCTTTAAGAGCTTATGATCTGCAGGGACAGATTGGCTTTGGGCAGTACATAGTTAACTGTAGCACAGCTAGAAAAATGCTCCGATAGAGGTGCGCAGGCAGTTTGTGCATGCTGGTAAATGCGAGGTCCTTTTTCAATACCATGAATCCAAGTATTCATGCTATTTTAAATCTGCAATTTTTTGACTCTCCAGAGGGTTTTTAGATTATTTTTTTTTCTATTACTTCCTAGTGTTTGTTGCATCGTTCAGAGTACTTGATTAAAACTTATCAGGTCGGCCGGGTGCGGTGGCTCACGCCTGTAATCCGAGGACTTTGGGAGGTCTAGGCAGGCGGATCACTTGAGGTCAGGAGTTCGAGACCAACCTGGCCAACATGGTGAAACCCTGTCTCTACTAAAAATACAAAAATTAGTTGGGCGTGGTGGTGGGCGCCTGTAATCGCAGCTCCTCAGGAGGCTGAGGCAGGAGAATAGCTTGAACCCAGGAGGCGGAGGTGGCAGTGAGTGAAATGGCTGCACTGCACTCCAGCCTGGGCCATAGAGTGAGACTTCCTCTCAAAACAAAAACAAAAACAATGTACTGGGTCTACCTCCGGCTCTGGAATTCTCCTGGAAGGCCTTCTTTTCTGGGCTTCATTTTTCTCACTTTTGAGGATCATAAACTACATAATTTCCAAGAATTTTTGCCCTACACCTTTAATTCTTTCAAGCAAATATAGCAGAGAAAAATTCTCTTCCCCGCAATGGTGTAAATAATGGAGGCCTTTGAAAATGCGGATTCTAAAGTGGAAGTTCTTTTTCTTCTTCCCCTTTGTTTCCTTTTAAACGAGTTTAGTTACATGAATATATACTTTATCTCAGAGTTAAGGACAAGTATCTATGATGAAAGCTTAAGCAGCTTTTTGGCAATATCTTGCATATTCTTCACAATTGTGTTTTATGTGTAGCATCTTCCCTATATCCAGTTGGTTTTTTTTTTTTTTTTTTTTCTCATTAATGGAGTTGTTGAGCTCAGACCTTTTCAGGAGCAGTTTGTTGATCTTTTAAGTGTCATGTGAAATACGTTCCAATTTAACATTTTATTTTGGTGAGTAAAATGGGAGTAAATGGAAATTTGAGAGTGCCTTGAGTAGATGTACTTGGCTTTGTGTAATGGTTTGAAGCATAGTTTAAAATTACCACTTGTGGCCGGGTGTGGTAGCTCACACCTGTAATCCCAACACTTTGGGAGGGCAAGGCAGGCAGATCACGAGGTTAGAAGATGGAGACCATCCTGGCTAACACGGTGAAACCCCGTCTCCACTAAAAATTAGCTGAATGTGGTGGCACACACCTGTAGTCTCAGCTACTCGGGAGGCTGAGGCAGGAGAATCACTTGAACCCGGGAGGTGGAGCTTGCAGTGAGCCGAGATTGCACCACTGCACTCCAGCCTGGGTGAGAGAGTGAGACTCCATCTCAAAAAAAAAAAAAAAAAAAACCACATAAAAAATTGCATCACATGTTGAATGACCTATAAAGGAGTTACAATTCTAAGGAATATGGTAATTAATTCTTTAAAATAGGCCGGGTGCTGTGGTTTACACCTGTAATGCCAGCGCTTTAGGAGGCTAAGGTGCGAGGATCACTTGAGCCCAAGATTAGAAGCTGCAGTGAGCTGTAATCATGCCACTGCACTCCAGTCTGTGTGACGGAGTGAAACCCTTTCTCTAAAAGATAAAAAGGTAAATAAATAATTTAAAAATAAAATACTAAGCTCCTTTCCAATTTATCTGTTTGGTAAGGTGGGAATTTGATGTGCTTGAGTTTCTTAAAATCATGTGTCTTTGTAGAAAGGAGACACAATTTTCTCTGCTATTCCTAGTTATTTGGATGATTATAGGGATTAAAAATAGCCATTTGGTCAAGTCTTGAGCTACTGAATTACAATTTTTGCTTCACTCAGTAGGATTTTGCCTTTATTTTGATTTGCATTCTTATCTTAGTTTAGGAAAAGATCTTTGCTATATGCCCCATGCACTTTGTTCTTTTGGGGAATCTGATCTTAGGAGAGGGCTTCAAAACACGACCAGATTTTCTTTATGGTTTTCTAGATTTTATTAATGTCTTAATAAAATTTAACTAGTTAATGCTGCTTCTGTGTCAAAGTATTTTTCATTTAGAGTAGGCTTGATTTTTATATGCATTAAATGAAAGGAAGTCTCTCACGGAAGGGGACACATGGGTATGGAGAAGACAGAGGGTGTGTGTGTGTGTGTGTGTGTGTGTGTGTGTGTGTGTGTGTATTTTTTGGAGACAGAGTTTTGCTCTGTTGCCCAGGCTGGAGTGCAGTGGCAGGATCTCGGCTCACTGTAAGCTCCGCCACCTGGGTTCACTCCATTCTCCTACTGCAGCCTGCCACCATGCCCGGCTAATTTTTTGTATTTTTAGTAGAAACAGTATTTCACTGTGCTAGGCAGGATGGTCTCCAACTCCTGACTTCGTGATCTGCCCGCCTCAGCCTTCCAGAGTGCTGGGGATTACAGGTGTGAGCCACTGCGCCTGGCCAACAGAGGATTTATTTTTGAGCTCTACATTTCAGATTTCTTTTCTCTAGCCCTGGCCTGGGTCCCAAACAGGGAACTTAATTCACTCTATCACTGAAGTATACTCTTGCTTTGATGCCATTGGTATGTTGTCCTAGAGATTTGCTGTGGCTGCTAGGAGTGTTTCAGAGTTAAGAACTGATGCAACCTCTCTTTTGTCAGTTTATGAGTCTATAAACCATCTTGTTTCCTTTAGCGTTATCTCCCTGGAACTGGAAGGTCAGAGATGAAGTTTTCTTAGATTATAAGTCTCAGTCTTTGCTATCTACCTTCGTCTGTCTCCCATGTCACCTGCTGTTTTTCCCCCCCCCCGTTTTTCATTTTAATATTTTCATTGGATAGGTGTCTATTATTGCAGGCTACCTCAAAACATTTTTGGATATTGACAGGATATAAGTATGAATAATATGTAAAAGATAACTTATTCTAGTTCTTTTGAGCAGAGGATTTGGTTTCCATATGTGGCCCTATTAAAGCTTTTGTTAAGTCCAAGTACTTTCTGAACTTCAGTTCCCTTACCTGTAAAATGGAGTTAGTTGTTAATAATACCTGTTCTGCCTAACTCAGGAGATTGTTTTGAGGATCAAACGAAATTATGAATGAAATGGAATTTTGTAAATTTTAAATGAAATATTGTATTACCTAAGATTTTTTTTTTAAACGCCGTATTAAGAATGGAATGAATCTGGGTTTTCTTTTGAAATCCCAAATGTTTAATGTACAGAGACGTTTTAATGTGTCTGTTGGGGAGCTTCATTAGGATTGTTTTCTATCTTTAATTGGCCAGTATTGTTTTATATGTTAGCATTTTTGGGAAACATCAAAATTTGTGTTTCAGTTATCATTAATATTTTACAAAGTTATTGAATGTGCATGATTTAGCCTTTAACAATCTCTTCAATTATTTACATTCCCATGTAAAAAATGCAGTAATGAACGTCCATGTAAATAACATTCCCATGGTTCAATGAAGCATAATTTCTTGACATCTCAGTTTCTAAGTGCTCTATGTTGAGGTTGGGAAAGCTAAAGGGCAGTCAGAGGTCAAGGTCAGCAAAGCGTCACCTTTGACATTTGAAACCCAGCAGCAGATATCACAGTGAACCCCATTCCAGCATCCAGGAAGTTTCTCTGCCCTGCCTCTCCTCCGGCCACCTCAGAATCTGTGTCTGCGGTGTTGGTCCTGCTTTCCTGTCTCTCCTCTGCCTTTTCTTTCTCTTCACCAACTTCTACCGAGTGCCTCTGATGTCTCAGACAGTGGCAGTGGGATTACAAAGGCTAATAAACCCAGCCCTGGTCCTCGAAGAATTTATGTTTTCTGTGCAGATATTAAGTGACACTGTCATATATAGTGTTGACAAACATTGATACAGATTTCCTGTGAAGTGCAGAAGCACCATCCTAGAAGCAGAGATGCAGAGGCAGCACTGGTGACTCACACGTGGAGAGCTGGAGTTCTTGGTCTAGTGGGATAAACTGACCTGGACATCATTTCAGTGCAGCGGAGTGAGTGCTGGGATGGGCTCCCTTGGGGCATCTGGGGCTGGGTTTGTTTGGTGTTTAGTCTCCTGTCTGGTACTTAGAGTTTATCAGTAAGATGAGCATTGGGAGGCTTCTAAGTGAAAAGAAAGGCAATCACTTACCTGGAACCTAAAATTTGTAGGTGTTCTGGGCCATTTATAATTCACTGAATCTGTTTTGTCAGAATAAGTCTATCATTTATTGTTTTGGATGGAGTGTGGCCAGCCCTGCCTTGCGATGTAAGGAAATCAGGAAACGCTTGTCAGGTGTCAACACTGTGCCAGACACTGTTCTAGGGGTTTCCATGTGAATCACTGTATTCATTTCTGTTGCTGCTTTACCACATTTCCACAAATTTAGTGGCTTAAAACAATTGAAATTGTATCATCTCACAGTTCTATGGGGCAGAAGGCTGACGTGGATGTGACTGGGCAAAAATCACCATGTGGGCTGGGCTGCATTCCTCACTGGAGAATTGTTTCCAAGTGCTTTTGGCCAAATATAGTTCCCTGTGGTTGCAGGACTGAGGTGTCTGTTCCCTTGCTCTCCATCTGTTGGGAGCTGCCCTCAGCTCCTGAGGCCTCTATCTGGTCTTTGTACGTGGTCCCATCAGCTCAGGACTAGGTAGGCCAGGGACCTGGTCAGGCTCTCCAGTTCCCCTGTGTGCATTTCTCTTCTTGCACTCGGAGAAAGTTCTATTCCCTATTTTAAAATATTTTTTTGAGATGGAATCTCGCACTGTTGCCCAGGCTGGAGTGCAGTAGCGTGATCTCAGCTCACTGTAACCTCTACCTCCCGAGTTCAAGTGATTCTCCTGCTTCAGCCTCCTGAGTAGCTGGGACTACAGTTGCCCGCGACGACACCTGACTAATTTTTGTATTTTTAGTAGAGATGGGTTTCACCATTTTAGCCAGGATGGTCTCCATCTCTTGATCTCGTGATCCACCTGCCTTAGCCTTCCAAAGTGTGGAGATTACAGGTGTGAGCCACCGCGCCTGGCCAGTTCTATGCTCTTAGAGGCTCATGGGATTAGATTGGAACTCCCTGGATAGCCCAGGATACTCTTCCTAAGGCCTGTGGCAAAGCCCTTTTGCTGCACGACATAGTCACAGGTCTCGGGAGTTGGAATCCCCCACCACAGTTACCGATCCACTTACTACAGCAGCCTGGGAGGTGCTTCTTTTCGTTGCCTCTGGTTAACAGATATCTTTTTTATTTTTTTTTTTTTTTTGAGACGGAGTCTCATTCTCTTGCCCGGGCTGAAGTGCAGTGGTGCAGTCTTGGCTCACCACAACTTCCACCTCCCAGGTTCAAGCAGTTCTCCTGCTTCAGCCTCCTGAGTAGCTGGGACCACAGGCACGTGCCACCAAGCCTGGCTAATTTTTGTATTTTTAGTACAGACAGGGTTTCAGTATGTTGACCAGGCTGGTCACAAACTCCTGACCTCGTGATCCGCCCGCCTTGGCCTCCCAAAGTACTGGGATTACAGGCGTGAGTGACCACACCCAGCCATGAATATCCTTCTTAAATGAAAAAACCGTTCCTCTGACTTGATGTGAGGCTATTGGTGAGACTGATAGCAGTGGAGACAGGTCCATCAGAAATGAAGCTAAACTTTGTTTTCTGGAGTATTTTGATGGCCTGCCCTGATCATGTAAGTTTTGCTAAGAAGTCATTAGAGTAATTCCTCTACTGGAAGAAACACCATATGGGGAATTTGGGACCTTCCCTTTTCAAGTTTTACACAAAAGACTCTTCATGGGCGAAAAGTACATGATTCCAGGTCCATTTCTAGAATGGAAACAGCTGCGTCAACCCAACAGCGATTCACATTCCTGAGTTTGAGAGAATCTGATTGTTTCAAGGCTGAAGCCAAAAGCCCAATAAACAATTGTACCTTTATTCATAGTTAGGAATTAGGTGCATCCTGTGGTCAAGCAAACAACTGATGGTGGTCACCAAGTAGTTTAAAACCAAGTAGGACCTCATTTTATCATGTGGGTGCTTTTGATTTTCTTAACTAAGTTTTTATTTTCCTGTGCAATAAATGACAAACTCTGACTTGAAATGCATTTCCTTTAATAAACCAGAATCTAGGGCCGGGCGCGGTGGCTCACGCCTGTAATCCCAGACTTTGGGAGACCAAGGAGGGTGGATCACGAGGTCAGGAGATTGAGACCATCCTGGCTATGGTGAAACCCTGCCTCTACTAAAAATACAAAAAATTAGCCGGGCATGGTGGCGGGCACCTGTAGTCCCAGGTACTCGGGAGGCTGAGGCAGGAGAATGGCGTGAACCTGGGAGGCAGACCTTGCAGTGAGCGGAGATCATGCCACTGCACTCCAGCCTGAATGACAAAGCAAGACTGTCTCAAAAAAAAAAAAAAAAGAAAAAAGAAAAAAAAAAAACCCAGAATGTATAATGCTAAGGTTTTTAACCTGGCTTTCAGGACTTTATGAAGTCCCCAAAATCCTGTGCAACAATTTTGTGTATCTACATCCATGTGTGTTTATGGGGAGACGAATTATAGCTCTCCATACTTTTTCAAAGTGGTTGGATTCCAAAAAATTTTAGAATACACCACTTTGGCCTAGTGTGGTGGCTCACACCTGTAATCCCAGAACTTAGGGAGGCTGAGGCAGTAGGATCCACTGAGGTCAGCAATTTAAGACCAGCAACATAGCAAGACCTCCACCTCTACCAAAAAAAAAAAAAAAAAAAAAAGAGAATGCTGGGCATGGTGGTGCACACCTGTGGTTCTAGCTGCTCGAGAAGTTGATCACCTGATCCCAATAATTTGAGGCTGTAGTAAGTTAGAATTATACCACCGCTCTCCAGCCCAGGCAACAGAGCAAGACCCTCTCTCAAACAAAAACAAAAACAAAAAACCATATCACTTAATATACTATTGTTGTTGGTCAAGTATCAGATTTTGTTTAAAAACTAAATACTCTTTTTTTTTTTTGAGATGGAGTCTCGCTCTGTCGCCCAGGCTGGAGTGCAGTGGCATAGTCTCAGCTCACTGCAAGCTCCGCCTCCTGGGTTCACACCATTCTCCTGCCTCAACCTCCTGAGTCCTGGGACTACAGGCGCCTGCCACCACGCCTGGCTAGTATTTTGTATTTTTTGTAGAGACGGGGTTTCACCATGTTAGCCAGGATGGTCTCGATCTCCTGACCTCGTGATCTGCCCACCTTGGCTTCCCAAAGTGCTGGGATTACAGGTAAATACTCATGTTTAGCAAAGTTGTACAGGCCTACAGCTCTAAGAATCAGAAATTAACAAGGCTTAGGACAAAACCCAGCAATCCCCCACCCTACCCTTCTCCACTCTGATCCTTGCTCCTTGGAGGTTACTGTGTTTATGTTTTAGCTCGTTCTTCTAGATTGTGTGAAAGACAGGGAGGCGTCCTACTATGGAAGACAAGGATTCAGGCTGCTTACCTTCCCCGCTCCTCCTGTTGCCCACGTTTTTCTCCCCCATCCTCTCAGTAAAATTATTGTGCTAGTGAGGCCAGGCACGGTGGCTCGTGACTTATCCCAGATTTTTGGGAGGCCGAGGTGGGCAGATCACTTGAGGCCAGGAGTTGAAGGCCAGCCTGGCCAACACAGTGAAACCCCGTCTCTACTAAAAAATACAAAAATTAGTCAGTTGTAGTGTTGCACACCTGTAGTTCCAGCTACTCAGGAGGATGAGGCACAAGAATTGCTTGAACCTGAGAGGTAGAGGTTGCAGTGAGCTGAGATCGCACCATAAGCTGAGATTGCACCACTGCACTCCAACCTGGGCAACAGAGGTAGACTCTGTCTCAAAAAAAATTATTGTGATAGTGGGATACATAGTATAATAGTGTATATATTTAGTATTCTTCCTGGTTTTTGGCCCACAGCTTCTAAAACCCTTGTAATTTCCTGAGTGATAGGAACATCATTGGTTATAATATTTGGTCTTAGGTTTCAATACCTGACACAAGAGCTTCTAAGACTTTGGGAATCTCTGGGGCGATAGGAGTGTCTTTTGTATGATAATGAGATGACAGGGGGCTTCGGCCCCTAGACAGGTTCAGGATCAGGGCTGGTTGCCAGAAAGATGAGTCATGATTATAGAGTTAGACATGTCAGCCCCACACCTACCTCTGGGAGGGGAGACGAGACAGGCTGGAGATTGAGCTAGTCACGGGTAGCCAGTGACTTAATCATGTTGATGTTATTAAAACTCCATAAAACCCTCTAAATACTGGGTTTGGGGAGCTTCTGGTTTGGTGAACTCATTTGGTGCTGGGGAGGTGGCACTTCCAGGCATGGGAGCCCCGACCTCTCTGCCCCATGGTGTGCCCTGTGCCTCTCTTGCATTTAGCTGTTCCCGTGTTCTCTTCTTTGTAATAAACCAATAAGAGTAAGTAAGTGCCAAGCACTTTGCGTCTGTCACCTCTCTTACTTTTTCAGCAACACTGTGTGGCAGATAATGTCCTCATTTTGCCGGTGACAAAATGAGACTGATGCATTGAGTAACTTGCTCAAGGTCACATAATAAGCGTAATTCAAGCTCTGAATCCGAAGCCTGTGCTTTTAACGAGCATGCTGCATACGCGGCCTCTTTATTTGTTAGGAGTTTCGGTGTCTCTAGGGCCTGACACCAAGTTGACCGTTGTGGCCTAGAGCTGTTATAAGGGAGCTTTTAGCGGCCCTGCTGAGAACAGAGCCAGCACCTCCGGATTGGCAGGGCAGGGGCTGTTCCTGCTGGGAGCTGCAGGTCACTCCCTGTAGCCCTTGGCTGATCTTGCTCATCCACTCCCTCCCTCCCTCATTCAGTAGTTCCTGAGTGCTGCCTCTGTGCGGAGGAGAAGGAGGCAGCCTTCCAGCCCAGGTGGGGCCTGCAGGTACACAAAGGGAGAGGCAGCTGTGCGCTGAGCTGGCTGTAGGCTGGGACAGTGTGGCTCCAGAGGTGGCGATAGAATGCTCTGGGACTGCAGAGAGAACACATGCTTGTGAAAGGGAGGAAGGGGCAGTCACCGCAGAGGAGGTGTACTTGAGTTGGACTTTGAGGGAGGAGTTGGATTTCCACAGTGGAACCGAGCAGCTGAGGCTTTCTCAGCAGCTGAAGATTACAGCCAGCCAGCCTCAAATGTTCAGTTTTTCCTGAATTCCCTTTTTTAAGAGAGTGCAGTAAGTTTTCAACAGAGATAAAGCAGTCACCTCCATGTCATTCATGTTCTGCAAATCCTATGTGTAATTGTTGATGCTTAGCAGATGGGGGCAGCCTGGGCCATAAGAGAAGAGCCTGTGTGTCCACTTGTTTGGACATCAGTCAGGTGTTGCACAGGACAGTGATCACTGCCTTGCCCTGAGGAACTCAGTTGTACTTTTATGTGGAGAGGACAAAGAAAGCTGTTGTACAGGGGGCAGGAGACATTTCAACTGCAAAGCAAGGCACAAAATACATAGTCTGTGCCCTGCATGAGAAACCTAGCAGAACTGTGTGCTGATTCCACCCCTGCCTCCCCTTCTGAGAGCGAACCGTCCATTGTACCATGGTGGAAGGCATTTCTGAAGCCTCTGCAATCGGAGTGATCTGTTACTTGCCCATTGAGCCTTGGGGCAGCAACCAGATGGTGTGGCTGAAACACAGGCCTTGGCCAGACGTGGTTGGTCATGTTGGTTCTGCCACTGATTGTGAATTACAAAACCTTGGAGAAGTCATTGTCTTTGTCTGTGCCTCTCATGTAAGATGGGGAACACTGTGGCCATTGCAGAAAAGCAGATAGGTGGAGCGAGTATGGAGTGCTTTGTGTGTGTGTGTCATACGGTGAATGAAATGGCACTGATTGACATTATTGATAGTAATAACAGGTTTAATTCAGGAATAAAACTGGTAAAGTAGGCCAGGTGCGGTGACTTACGCCTGTATTCCCAGCACTTTGGGAGGCCAAGGCGGGCAGATCATGAGGTCAGGAGTTTGAGACCAGCCTGGCCAATATGGTGAAACCCCATCTTTGCTAAAAATACAAAAATTAGCTGGGTGTGGTGGTAGTCCTGGGTGTGCCTGTAGTCCCAGCTACTTGAGAGGCTGAAGCAGGAGAATCGTTTGAACCCGGGAGGTGGAGGTTACAGTGAACCGAGATGGTGTCACTGCACTCCAGCCTGGGCTAGAGAGTGAAACTCCATCTCAAAAAAAAAAAAACCTGGTAAAGTATTTTACCCAGCCTAGGTACATGTGGTAGAGCCGAATGAAAGCTTAGAAAAAGATGACTTGAGAACTAGCCCAGCAGAGGAATCAGGTGGGATGTGTTGTTACTGAGTAAGTGAAATTTGCACCTGCTTTCTCCCAGGCCTCGCTGAGTTGTGTACAACAGAGAGCTCAGGTGTTGGGGGCAGTTGACCGGTTGAAGAATGCATTGCTATTATGTGAGGAACATTGGGCTTTGAAAAAGCAGAACTGGATCCACGTTCTTGCCTGGTAACTCTAACTATCATCTAGTTTGTAAAGGGGAATACAGTTCACTGAAAAATTCTTATGACCGTGGGGAAAGGATTGGGGCTTCTGCATTGGTGTGTGTAATATAGGTCATATGAAAGAGCATTTAGGCTGGAGGGAGACTTTTCATCTCTATAACTTTACTTTCACAGGATAATTCCATCATGATTTGAAGATTTTTGAGTCAAAACTACATTGTTCTGCTATGTGTTTTGGGGCAAATTTATACATACAATTTGCTTAAATATTTCAGATGATACAAGAATATATGTGTAGCATAAAAAGCTGAAATTTGCATTTCCCCTTCTCTAGAAGTAACCATTGTGAATAGTTAAGTCTGTATTCCGCTATTTTGTGTATTATAAATACACTGTGAATATATGAGTCTATATATACATATATGTTACAGAAACACATTTTTAGAGATGGAATATTGCTGTGTTGCCCATGCTAGTCTCAAACTCCTGGGCTCAAGTGATCCTCTCGCCTCAGCCTCCCAAAGTTTTGGAATTACAAGCGTGAGCCACCGCGCCTGTCCTGGATGAGTATATTTACTAATTGCTAAGTTACTCTGTTCATTACGTGTCTATTGAACTCCCCCATGTGCCAAGCATTGTTCTGAATACCTTATATGCACCAATTCACTTAATTTTTAGAGAAGCTCTATTGTTGTGTCCCTTTTACAGTGAGGAAACTGAACCACAGAGAGGCTGGGGACGTTGTCTAACATCACACAGCCAGTGCTGTTGGAATTGAGGTTGGAACCCAGACAGCTGCCTTCAGATCTCTTAGCTGTGATCATAGATGGCACACCCAAACCTTAGGGCCACCTCCCAAGCCTTGCCTGAGCTCTGCCTGAGCTCTGCGAGAGCCGTGTATGTGAGGTTTCTTTCCTCTTTAAGAACACAAGTCTTGGAATTGTCCCAGACCCTGGTAGGAGCTCTTGAGGACCAAAAAACAGGGGTTCTTCAAGCCTGCCCCAAGGCCAGATCTCCGATTTAGCTACTTGGAAGGCAGACGTGGAAGAGAGTAATTTTGCCAGAACAAAAAGTCAAGATGGCTGGGCTGACTCGGCCAGATGCGGTGGCTCATGCCTGTAATCCCAGCACTTTGGGAGGCCGAGGCAGGTGGATCACCTGAGGTCGGGAGTTCGAGAGCAGCCTGGCCAACAAGTTGAAACTCCATCTGTACTAAAAATATAAAAATTAACTGGGTGTGGTGCTGGGCGCCTGTAACTCCAGCTACCAGGGAGGCTGAGGCAGGAGAATTGTTTGAACCCGGGAGGCAGAGGTGGCAGTGAGCTAAGATTGCACCACTGCAGTGCAGATTGGGTGACAGAGTGAGACTCCATCTCAAAAAAAAAAAAAAAAAAAAAAGAGGGAAGGGGAATGGCTGGGCTGTCTCATCCTGGGGAAGAGGCCCTACAGCAGCCGTAGGACCTTGGCCACTTGGTTGGAAAAGAAGGAAGGAAAAGCTTCACCCATGGCGGTGACCTGGACTGCAGAAACCACACTAAACAGTCCACGTCCTGGAGCCTGGCCACCCCATTTGCTTCTCTTCTCCTTGGGTAGAGGGTGTGGGGAGCTTTCTACCCTGGAGGCTGAGCAGTGCAGCTTCTAACCAGGGTAGGCATTTGTCTGTTCCTGGGAATACAGACAGCATTCTCATAAGCAGCCCAAATACTCCTGAACAGCTTTTTGTAGGGTGGGGTGGAGCGGGGCAGAGGGTCATTTTGACTCATACGTACCTTTTCCACTTTCACGGCTGATAACTGTGTTACAGATTAAAGTTTTGTTTTTGATACTGAAGAGGGCTTAAGAGAGTGAGCTATTATGGCACATCTAAGTCTGCTAAAATAGAACCGCGGGGTAGTGTAGGAAAATCTCTTCTAAATTATGGATCATATATGGTGAACGTTAGAAGCCATGTGTACCTAAGTTGACAAATCAAAACATGGCTTGTCTTTGGGTGACCCAGGTAAGTCTGGATGCCACTGCGCCTTGTGTGAACACAGGATGCTGAGGTGTAGGGATCAACAGGCTTTTTCTGGACATCTTGCGCTTCTCCCTTGGGGTAAAGTGGGGCGGCAGTAGGAGCACACAGCTGTTGGGCCCCTAATATTTGTCAGCTGTTTTACATGTGGGATTCCATTTAATGCAATCTTAGAGGTAAAATTATTTTATTGAAGATGAAGATAGAGGCTTAGAGAAGTTAAGAAAATTGTTCAAGGTCACGTCATTTTTTTTTTTTTTTTTTTTTTTTTTTTTTTTTTTTGAGACAGAGTTTTGCTCTTCTTGTCTAGGCTGGAGTGCAATGGCATGATCTTGGCTCACCACAACCTCTGCTTCCCAAGTTCAAGTGATTCTCCTGCCTCAGCCTCCCGAGTAGCTGGGATGACAGGCATGAGCCACCACACCAGGCTGATTTCATATTTTTAGTAGGGACGGGGTTTTTCCATGTTGGTTAGGCTGGTCTTGAACTCCCAACCTTGGGTGATCCGCCCAACTCGGCCTCCCAAAGTGCTGGGATTACAGGTGTGAGCCACCACGCCTGGGCAGGGCCATGTAATTTAAGTGGAAAGATGAAGTACTTGATGAACTCAGAAGTTTGACTTCAAAGCCCTTGATCTTTCCATAACACATGGTTCCTTCCCCGGTTAGTGGGGAGTGACTGAAGAACTCAAGGAAGTTGTGTTTTGTGGAAAGAAGACCTGAGGGGTGTATGGTCTTTCCAGGCTTGGAATTGCCATGCTGGGCTTCTGAATTGTGTAGCTGGGCCATATAGAGAGAAGCCCCTCATTTAAGACTTATTCTTTGGGGGAAATAAAGGAAGGCCGCCCACATGAGACAGACAGAGATGACTTTCTCAGAGCTGCTGTGGCAAGGGAGTCGGCACCATCACTTGCGTGTGGCAGAGACTGACATGCAAGTGAGTGGCAGATGAGGAGTGGGGAAGCTTCAGGATGGAAAAGAATGGCTCTCAGTGGAGGCTGTTGTGGGGGCTGGAGGCGGCTGTGCAGAAGTGGGGTGTCCTATGTGATTCGTTAGGGGTGTATTTGGCTTTCTTTGAATTATCCTAAATGGAAATAGGGGCCAAAATTAGGGTGGCTGTCAGTTTTGAGTCAAGTCCTGGCCACGGACAGAATCGTGGTTTAGTTTCTGGGTTGTGGAGAGAGAGCAGTCTGGCTTCCTGTCTCATGTGCTAGCCTGGCTGGCCTCCTAGCTGTTTACTGTAGATAGGGGATTGGTTTCCTGGGTGGGCAGCTACAGGTTGTGGTCTGAGTTCTGTCTTTATACATATGATCAGGCATGTTCTGTTTGTATATTCAGTCCCTCATTTTTCTTGTCAGTAAAAATATCAAATGACAAATTGGATACATTGGGAACTTTTTAGATGTCTGTGTCCCCTGGAGGAAGTTTTCACGTTCACATTTAATCAGAATGAATATAAACAATTGGGCCATTTATCTTGAAGTTGTAAAATAGGAAATCTTCAACAATACTACCTCAGCGCCATTTCCTGTCTGTCCATCGTTAGGGAATGTGTTTTTATCCCCCGCCGGCTCATCGTCCACCAGTTTGTGGTTGATCCACTTCTCTATACGTCTTGTCTTGTGTGCATCTCATTGTTTGCTAGTGTTAGCTTTCCCCTTCGTCAGTGTAGTTTATTTGTGTAGCCTCTGTTGGTAGGAAGTTATTTGTGGAATTTGTGAATGGAAGGGACCTTGGAGGTCTGCTAGGTCAGCCCAGTGATTTTCAAGATAAACAGAAATACAGGGAAATGTTCCAGCTTCTTTGGTGGCAAAACCAGGAATAGAAAGCAGTGTTCTTTGTGCCACAATGTCATTGGAAGACAACTCAAGGTGGGCCTAAAATGCAGAGTAACTAACTTTCATTTATCTCTGCTTCTGACTCTTGTTATCAGACATTTTAAATTGACCTTAATGTGTTCGCAGAAATATGAAAAGTTCTGACTTGTTTACATATAAGGTACTTCTTTGCCTACTCATTTGGTTGTTTTTTTCAACAGGATTGAAAAGACATTGTTATAAACTGAATGTTAATGTCCCCTCCAGATTCTTGTACTGGAGCCCTAACTGCCAGTGTGATGGTATTAGGGGATAGGACCTTTGAGAGGTGATTAGGGTTAGATGAGGTCATGAGCGTGGGCCCTGGTCTGACAGGATTAGTGCCCTTAGAAGTAGAGAAACCAGGCCGGGTGTGGTGGCTCACACCTGTAATCCCAGCACTTTGGGAGGCCGAGGTGGGCAGCTCACGACGTCAGGAGATTGAGACCATCCTGAAACCGTTTCTACTAAAAATACAAAAATTAGTTGGGTGTGGTGGCACGTGCCTGTAATCCCAGCTACTCGGGAGGCTGAGTCAGGAGAGTTGCTTGAACCAGGGTGTCGCAGGTTGCAGTGAGCTGAGATTGTGTCACTGCACTCCAGCCTGGTGACAGAGTGAGACTCTGTCTCAAAAAAAAAAAAAAAAAAAAAAAAAAGAGAAAGCAGAGAGCTCCCACTGCCCTGGTGTGAGGAAACAAGAAGAAAGGTGGCTATCTGCAAGCCAGGAAGAGTTCCCTTTCCCAGAACTGAGTTGGCCGACACCTTGATCTCGGACTTCGAGCCTCCAGAGCTGTGAGAAATAAACTAATGTTTAAACCACACAGCCTATGGTGTTTTTTATGGTATTTGCCTATGGTATTATGGCCATCTGATTTGACGGATACAGAGATGGTTCCAGAATACTGTAGCCTGTATCTAAGTTGGTGATGCCATGAAAATAAATGTGGTAGTTTATTCCTTTATATAAAGATAGCGCTGTGAGCCCAGGGCCTTTGCTCGTGTCTTAGTTGAGTCTTGTCTTCTTTTAATAGCTTCCTAATTTCTCTTTTCCCCTTTGATTTATATTATATATCTGGATTAAATCATATATGGTATGATTTTATACTTTATGTCTATACAAACTTTTAGTGATTTTATTTCGTTTTATTTTATTTTTGAGACATGCCCTTGCTCTGTTGCTCAGGCTGGAATGCAGCAACAGAATCACAGCTCACGGTAACCCTAAATTCCTGGGCTCAAGTGATCCTCCCGCCTCAGTCTCCTGAGTAGCTGGGATTACAGGTGTGCTATCCTGCCTAGCTAATTTTTAAATTTTTTGTAAGGTCAGAGTCTTGCTGTGTTGTCCAGAGTGGTTTCAAACTCCTGGCCTCAAGCAGTCCTCTCACCTCAGCCTCTCAAAGCACTGGATTACAGGCGTGAGCCACACGCCCAGCCCAGTGATTTTTTGTTGTTAAGATCAAGGACGGGTTCCCTGGCTTGGCATTCAAGGCTCATGATCTGGGCGTGATATGCAAGTTGGGTTTCAGTGTTTCCATTCCCGCCATCAGCCTTGCATTCCAACTTGTTGCCTAAGCGCTGTTCTGAAGCCCAGCCTGAGAGCTGCATTTAGAATTTATACCTTCTCATCTCTTCATCTTCTTTGCCTATGTTCTTATCTCCATCTGGGACATCGTCTTCACCTGTGTTCTTATTTCCGTCTGGGACATCGTCTTTGCCTATGTTCTTATCTCCATCTGGGACATCGTCTTCACCTGTGTTCTTATTTCCGTCTGGGACATCGTCTTCGCCTATGTTCTTATCTCCATCTGGGACATCATCTCCACACTTCTGCCTCTTTAAATCTTCTCCATCCTTCAAGACTTGAAATACTCACTTCCTTTACATGATCCCCGCTCTGACATCCAAGCTAGAATTAATCTTTCTTCCTTTGAACTCTGATAGTGATTAATGTTTTTCATCCTTTAATTATGCAGCAGTCCTGTGTGTTAGATATTATTTCCCCAGTTTTTCATAGTTACTCTGAAAATGTTTACTGTAGTCATATATTATGAGTATGTAATATGAGCGACATTCAAAAGGTCCTGGAGAGTGAAAGGCAGTCCTACTCCCATCACTGCTCTGTGACCACTGTTGCCAGTTTTGTTTGTTTGTTTGCTTGTTTGTTTTTCCAAGATGGAGTCTTGCTCTGTCACCAGGCTGGCGTGATCTCAGCTCACTGCAACCTCCACCTCCTGGGTTCAAGCGATTCTCCTGCCTCAACCTCCTGTGTAGCTGGGACTACAGGCGCGCGCCACTATGCCCAGATTATTTTTGTATTTTTAGTAGAGACGGGGTTTCACCGTGTTGGCCAGGATGGTCTGGATATCTTGGCTTCTTGATCCACCTGCCTCAGCCTCTCAAGGTGCTGGGATTACATGTGTGAGCGACTGCACCCAGCCTATGTATCTTCTTTTTAAAACACAGATGTTGGCATAAGATAAACAGTGTTCTCCATCAGTTCCCCACTGGTAAATATTTAGGTTATTCCCAACCGTTTGGATTAATCAATGCTGAGTTGTACGTAATTCTTCCATATTTGCGTCAATATGTTCATAGGATGCATTGCTAGAAATGGAATTGTGGGATCCAGGGTTCTGCACATTTTAAATGTTGATGGGTGTTGCTCGATTCCCTTCTGTTAGGGCCATACTGTTATCTCACTGTCAATGTGTAAGGGCGCCTATTTCTATTTCCTTGCCAACAGTTTCTTCTGACATCACACACACACATAAAAATAGCCCTTTGTTCCAAAAACATGGACATTTTACCTTTCTACTTAAAGTGTGAGCACACTGACTGAAGCTCTGTGTTGCAGTGATATGTGCTGCTAGGATTGTGGCTCTGTTTTGAATTTGCTAGCCAGGCTATGGCTTTCCAGTCAGTTATTTTTTGTTTTCTTCATGTTGTTCCTGCCGTTGGGCTGGGGTAACCTGTGTGAATTTCCTTCTACTGCCCAGCCAGATTTCCTTTCCAGTGGATGGGCTTAGTGTCTCATCTGGCAGTCCTGTTTCCTGGTGATCTGGGCTTAGTGTGTCATCCGGCAGCCCTGTTTCCTGGTGATCTGGGCTGAGTGGCTCCATGAGAAGTTGCACCCATCTTCTCCAGTAGTGCGTCTTTTCACAGCAAGCAAAACATTTTCACCACTTTTCTAGCGGTACAGGCACTAGCTCTTTTCTGGGCATCAGGAGACCTGGCTTTGTTCTGGTTCAAGCAACAGCTGGTGAGTTACCAAAGACAAGTCGCATCTGGCCCCTGGTCCTTTGCTTTATAAGTGAATCACAGTCCGAGTGGGCATCACTGCCCTGGTCTCTATGCGGTGCTGAGTGTTGTGGGGATGATGGCTAAGTGTCAGGATGCATTTCCACTGCTAGGGGATTACAGGCCAGCCAAAGACACAGGAGGAAAGCTAACAGCCCTGGGCAGGTACACACAACGAGAGGAGTTTGAAAGGGTGGTTCCAAGCTCCTTGGTGTGATTGATGTGATCACAATAAACATTTTATCTCTAAGTCTTGGGCCATTGGACCAAGAGAAGAGAGAGCTGGTGTTGAGTTGTAGTGAGAGGTGTGTGGTTCGTGTGCCTGCTGAGCCTGGCTGGGACTCAATTCCATTGAGTCCCATTCCATTTTACCTTCTGTTTCCACCTTTTTCGTGCTCCTGCTTGTTTCTCCAGAAAAAAATGCAATAAATTCCTTTCAAAAACTTTACAAAAGCCATAGATGCTTATTGAAAATAGTTCAAATGATATGGAAGACAGAAAGATAGTGAGTGTTTTTCTGTTGTGTGTTTGGATGAATGTGTCTTTGGGGTAGTCACTATTAACACTGGGTGTATTTCCTTCCAGATCTTTTCCAGTGTACCTACAAATATATATGTACACTTTGTAAAAAAACAAAATAGTACCTGATAAACATTGAGTTCCCCTACTCCCACTGCACAGTCTACATGGACATCCTTTCATGGTGATACGATAAGACCTGATCGACTCCTTTTGTTCGCTGGAGGGGCAGGTAATAATAGCTACAGATAACTCACCTTCAGTGGGCATTTACCATGTGACAGGGTCTGTGCTCCAGGCAGGCTACATGAAGTGGGTCTTAAGGCTTTTTACAACAATGCTATGGGTGAACACAGTAATTGTTAACATTTTGCAAATGATAGAATTGCAGTAGAGAGAAGCAAAGCTGCTTGCTCAAACTCATGGCATGATTCCTGAGAGGGAGAGAACACTTTTAAAACAATTGTTGCTATAATCAGGTGATTTATGATCATTTCAAGAAATAGTGCATTCAGCGAATACATTTCAGGGTCTGGTACAGTCTGGGAGCTGGTCCTGAAAATGCACTGGGCTAGAGGTAAGGGAGCGGTCCATTGGCCCTGGACCGCTAGTGCAAGGAGGGAGGTCCCGGGGAGAGGGGGTATGGAGAGGAGGTCTCTGAACAAACCTTGCAACATCCATTTCTGCTGAGTCTGGTCCGAGGTCTGGGTCTTGACATGTACACTTTTCAGAGATACTTGGTTTTGATTTTTATCATGGCTCACCTGAGCAGCCATGGTTTCAAACTGCCTGGAGATGTGGTCTGGAAGGCCAGTGCTATGCCCATCCTTCCCGCTCCTGCAGGAGGGGAGTCATCCTGGACTAGAGGGCTTTGCCTGTAATCAGCTATCTCATAATAAGTGGATTTGATGCTGGTTTCGCTAGGTCAGGAAATTTCCCATTTGGAAGGACAACTGATACTTGTTTTTGGGTTTTGCTGAGGAGTCACAGGGTTTAGAGCAGGGACTGGAGGTTTGTTGAGACACACGTGAGTGCACTCAAACATCTTCCATGAAACGTGGAAATAAAGACAGTGTTCCAGAGAGGTCCCTGGCTTTGGGATATACATATTTCAGTAACAGAATGGCACTGGATGTCTGCTGAATTTTTTTCACTGCTATTTTGGCAAATTTTATTTGGGTGTGTGTCTCCTTTACAGACGGTATGACATCAGTTTTTGCCACCAAGTATTTACAGCCATTGGTCCCTCCTATGTGGGTCACTTTTGTGCCGTGGTTTCTTTGGGTAAATTGTAGGTCTCCTACCCAAAGCACATTGCCCATTTCAAGGTGCTCCTGGTTTCTGAACACCTGTGGCAGTGCCTTCCCTGTAGGTGAATCCAGCGGAGAAAGTACCCCTCCCCAGGAGGTGGGGACTGGTGATTGCCTGAGTGAGGAGGCCGGGGATGAGCCCTGGACTAGAATTTGGGACTGGCTGCTTTTTCCTTCCCCTCCTCTCCCTCCTATTTTGCCACCACCCCCACTTTTTAAAAATTTCTTATTAAAAATTAAGCAATTATTTTGGTTTCCTTTATTCGCTATTCCTTTCTAATCGCATGCAGAGTGAGCCTAGGACAGTGGAAAGGAAAGTTGTACTTAGCTTCAGATGATCCTACCAGTCCCGCATTGAGGGGCTTCCGCCAGGCAGCATCGTCAAGTGGCGTTGAGGTTCTCCTTTCAGTCCTCAGCGTTAACCAGCAGAGGCAGGTGGTACTTATTCCTGGTTAATGTTGAGGAAGTTGAGCTCAAAGTGGCTAAGGGAACTTCCCAAAGTCACATAGGAAGTAGCAGAGTAGAATCAAACACAGATTGTCTCTGAATCAGGCAGGTCGTCCGATTCCAAAATGGGCTCTTAATTTTTGGAGGTCAAAAAGCTGAACAGACACAGATATTTCTTTTTTTTTTTTCTTTTTGAGCTAGGGTTTTGCTATGCTGCCTAGGCTGGTCTAGGCTCAAGCTGTCTTCCTGCCTTAGCGTTCTGAGTGCTGGGCTTACAGGTTTGTGTCACCACACCCAACCGAACAGACATTTCTTGAAAGAAGACATACAAATGGCCAAAAAATATGTGAAAAAAATGTTCAGTATCACTTACAATCAGAGAAATGCAAATAAAAACCGCAGTGAGGTATCATCTCACCGATTAGAATGGGTATTATCAAAAAGACAAAAAATAACAAGTGCTGGCAAGGATATGGAGACAAGGGAGCTCTTACAGGGTGTAGGGGTGTGTAAACTAGAGCAGCTGGCTGGGCGCGGGGTGCACGCGGACATCCCAGCACTTTGGGAGCCCGAGATGGGTAGATCACCTGATGTCAGGAGTTTGAAACCAGCTTGGCCAACATGGTGAAACCCCGTCTCTACTAAAAACACAAAAATTATCTGGGCATGGTGGATCACACCTGTAATCCCAGCACTGTTGGGCGACTGAGGTGGGCGGATCACTTGAGGCCAGGAGTTCAAGACCAGCCTGGCCAACGTGGTGAAACCGCATCTCTACTAAAAAATACAAAAATTTGCCAGGTGCAGTGGCAGGCACCTGTAATCCCCGCTACTCAGGAGGCCGAGGCATGAGAACCACTGGAACCCGGGAGGCGGATGCTACAGTGAGCAAGCCGAGATTGCACCACTGTACTCCAGCTTGGGCAACAGTGAGACTCTGTCTCAAAGAGAAAAATGAAAAAGAGTAAGAGTAAGCTAGGGCACCCACTATGGCAAACAGTATGGAAGTCCCTCAGAAAACTGCAAATGAAATTACAGTGTGATCCAGCAGTCCCACTACAGTGTAGATACCCAAAGAAAAGGAAATCAGTGTTGGAGGGGCATCCACGCCTCTGTGTTTCCTGCAGCACTGTTCACCATAGCCAAGGTATGGAATCAGCCTCGGTGTCCAACAGCAGATGATGGATAGAGAAAATGTGGTCTTTATACACAGTGGAGTACTAGTCAGCCATAACACAGGATGAAGTCCTGTTATTCTCAACAATGTGGATGGAACTGGAAGATATTATGTGAAATAAGCCAGGGACAGAAAGTTACACAGCATATGTTCTCTTATGTGGAAGGCAAAAGGAGTGGATCTCATGGAAGTTGAAAGTAGACAGAGGATCCTAGAGCGTTGGAAGGGTGGGGGAAGAGGGAGATAGGGAGAAATTTGTTAAAGGATGCAAAATTATAGCTGGATAGGAGTAAGTTCTAGTGTTTTATAACATAGGACGACTATAGTTAACAAGAATATATAGTTTCAGGCTGGGCACTATGGCTCATGCATGTAATCCTAGCACTTTGGGAGGCTGAGGTGGGTGGATCACCTGAAGTCAGGAGTTTGAGAGCAGCCTGGCCAATGTGGTGAAACCCCATCTCTACTAAAAATACAAAAATTAGCCGGGCATAGTGGTGGGTGCCTGTAACCCCAGCTACCAGGGAGGCCGAGGCAGGAGAATAGCTTGAACCTGGGAAGCAGATGTTGCAGTAAGCTGAGACCACACCACTGCACTCCAGCCTGGGCAACAGAGCAAGACTTTGTCTCACAAAAAAAAAAAAAAAAAGAATATATAGTTCCAGATAATTGGAGGAAGGGTATTGAACGTTACCAACACAAAGAAATGATAAATGTTTGAGATGGTGGATATGCTAATTACGCTGATCACATAAATTACATGTAATATAACATCACTATGTGTACTCCATACATATGTAGAGTGCACAATTATGTGTCAATTTAAAAAGAAAAAGCTGAACTTAGATTGCAATGGCTAAGTAGCTAGCTTTTTCATATTTTTGATATAGACCCTGGGCATTTATTTTAAGTAAACTACCCTTGGCTTCAGGAAATGTTTAGTATTTGAATTTTAGCCTTGCATTTTATTATACAGAGAAGTAAAACTGTAGGCTTGCTTTAGATACAGTTACAGGGGTTTGCCGTGATGACTTTTTGTGTAATGAGGGGGAAATATACCTTAATTAATAGGCATACATGCTCATTTTTCTCCCTCGTACACATTTTTAGTTGTTGTCCAGGCATTGTGATACTTATGTAAACAGTATGTGATATCTTAGGTAGGAATCAGAATTTTAAGGTAAGAATACTTAGTTATATATTTTTCAAGCTTTCAAAGTGGACATTTGTCTATTATATAACTGTAATTAAATTTTCAAAAAGACAATACCTGTCTCATATGGGTGATGCTCTAGCATTTTTTGTTTGTTTGTTTCTTTTCTTTTTTTTTTTTTTTTTTTTTTTTTTTTTTTGGAGACAGTGTCTCACTTTCTCCCAGGCTGGAATGTAGTGGTGCAATCATGGCTCACTACAGCCTCAGCCTCATAGGCTCGAGAGATCCTCCCACCTCCGCCTCCCAAGTAGCTGGGACCACAGGTGTACAACACCCTGCCCAGCTAATGTTTAAATTTTTTTGCAGAGACAGGGCCTCCCTCTGTTGCTCAGGCTGGTCTGGAATTCCTGGGTTCAAGTGATTCTCCTGCTTCATTCTCCCAAAGTGTTGTGATTACAGTCATGTGCCACTGCCTGGCCCCATATAAGTGGGATGATGACTTTAGCCTAGGAGTTCCACACCAGCCTGGGAACATGGCTCAAGACTCTGTCTCTACAAGAACTAAAAAAATTAACTGGTCGTGGTGGCACCTGCCTGTGGTCCCAGCTACTCCAGGAGGCTGAGGCAGGAGGATAACTTGAGCCCAGGAGTCAAAGCTGCAGTGAGCTCTGTTCTTGTCATTGCATTCCAGCTTGGGTGACAGAGTGAGACCTTGTCTCTTAAAAAAAGTTACTGGCTACCTGATTATTCATAGGAAAAAAACCTGAACTCTGATTTAAACCTTATACCTCGTACAAAAATTAACTCAAAATGGATCATGGACTAAAATGTACAGTGCAAAATAAAGATGAAAAGAGGAGCTAGAGACTGGGAGAAACTATTTGCAAACCAGATGTCTGATAAAGGACTCATATCTATAATATATAAAGAACTATCAAAATTCAGCAGTGAAACCAAATCATCTACTTTGAAAATGAATAAAAGACCTGAAGAGGCATTTCAGATAACATATAAGCACAGGAAAAGATGTTCAACATCATGAGCCATCAGAAAAATGCACACTAAAGCCACATCACTATACACCTATCAGAATGCCTAAAATAAAAGGTAGTAACAAGACCAATGCTGGTGAGGATGCAAGGAAATGGGATCACTCACACTTGGCTGGTGGGAATGGAAGATGGTACAGCCATTCTGGAAAACAGCTGACAGTTTCTGAAAAAACTAAATGTGCAATTGCCATAGGATGCAGCAGTCACATTCATGGGCAGTTATCCCAGAGAAATGAAGACTTATGTTCACACAAAAGCCTTTATGTATCTGTTCATAGCAGCATTATTTATAAAGGCTAGAAACTGGAAACAGCCTGGAAACTGCTCAGCAGGTGAATGGTTAAACAAACTGGTGCACCCAGGCCCCAGATACCACTCTGCAGTAGTTAACGACATCGTTATTCATCAGTCTTTCAAACTAGAAACCACTATCATGCTTAATCCCCTTTTTTCCATCCTGGGTCTGAGTGGACTTCGTTTTACATTTCTTTCCAATGCATTTTCCCTCTGTCCTTTCTGGTTGCGCCTCGTGCCTCATTTGAACTATTGTAAGAGCCACCGAATTGTTTCTCTGCCTCATCATGGAATCCTTTCTACACTTGATGCCCCGCATTGTCATTGGAACAATCTTTCCAAAACATGAACAAACTAAGTTAAAAGGAATATCCCAGGTAGCCTTCCAAATAAGTATAAGCTTTCTTAGAAGTTTTACTTCTTGTCTATAGGGAACCCCAGAACTCTAGAGAGACGGATTTGCTGTCTGCATTTTAAGATCAGGCAGAAATCCCTGGAGGGGCCCATGTGGAATAGTGGCACAAATACTGGTTGTAGAATCAGAAGCCCTCATATCCTGGTTCTAACACCAGCTGGATGTTCTTGGGAAAGTTTTGGTTTCATAACCTCAGAAACTCCATTTCTTAAGAAATGGAGATGAGGAAGCTTACTGAAGGGATCACACAAGGCTGCTGGGAGGAGCGGATGAGGGGCTTGGTGAAAATGCTGTGTAATCCATGAAGCCCGTCATATGTGTGAGAAGTGGAGCTGTGAATAGCGGTTCTGGAATCACTGTATGAAAACGATGGAAAGCACATTCATAGTTCTGCCTGATGATACCACTGGGCACCTGTGTTGTACGTGCCTGCAACATGAGTGAGGCCCGGGTCAGTACGGCTCACAGTTTGGTTTTCATGCAGTTAGAAAGGCCCGAGAGGACCCTTCCCCCCTCCAGCTGTAGGAAGGAGGTGGCTGTCTCCTGCCTATATTTGGTGGAATTGTCTGTGGTTCCTTAGGGACAGGAATGCAGGGAGTGGGGGGAGAAAGCCGGCCTGACTGCTCGCTAGTCAGCCTTCCCCCAGGGAGGAGTGGAGGGGTCATTTCGTGGTAACCTGCCACGTCTTTCTTAACCCATCTGCTCTTAGAAATGACCAGCATGACAAGTGAAAGACCCGTTAGAGACAGATGGGTAGTGTGTCCCCTGCGTTTATGGCTTTGTGGTCTCAGAGCTTCCAGGACTTGATAGCTTTCTGGGGAATGCTGGGTCAGCCAAGGGGCTGAAAATAGTGAGAGGAAGAAAATTCCCCCTCGCTGCTCTGCTCTGGGAGTGGTTACTGAGGAGAGCAGCATGGAGAGCCCAGCCGTGGGGTCCCTCTCAAGCACGCCCTCACCGCAGTGGGAATGCAGGTCTCAACCTCCCTAGGCCTCCGTGATTTTCGTCTGTCACATACTCACCTCCAGCAGGGATGTCTATGGTGATGAGATGAGGGAGCATCATAGCAGATGTGGCACTTAGTAGGCTTGCGGTGAGTGGACGCTGGCGTCAGTGGAACAGGAGACTGGGCGCTGCGTGTGGACGCACTCACGTGCTGGTGGCATGGGTGGACAGAGGAGAGAGGGACGCTCTGCCATTCTCCTTTTGGCCTGTCACCCCCGCTGTTTTGAACAGAATCCGTGAGTGTATTCTGTTGCCCCAGTCAACTTGGTAGGCTGATTGCTCAATTTTCTGCTTCCACATTTGATTTCTTATGAATGGGAAAAGGAATACTTCAGTTACTTTTCTGGTTGATGGCATATATTCCTTGATATCACCTTAATGCTTTTTAATTTCTATGTATTTTGGATGCTGGAGCTTGCCTGACATCTGTGTTTTTATGCCTCACCCTCTCGCGTAACTGTTGGCCACACCAGGACCAGAGAGAAGTGACCAGACCGATTGGTAGCAGGGCTAGGACTGGAATTCCTCAGCCTTTTGGCACCCAGCAGGCTCTGTTTTCTGTATTGCACTGCTCTTCCCTATTTTGACCCCTGTTAGGACAGTGGATGTGAAATGTAGCTGGGCGCTTTTGGGGGTGTGTTAGGAGTGTGGCAGATGCCTCAGACTGGCATTTTCCCCTGATTCTGAATTCTCATGGCTCAGAGTCAGTCTCTAGGCTACGGACCGGGAAGATACAGGAAGTTGTTTTGTGTGGCAAACTTTGCCTGGGCATTTTTTTCACCCGGCAATTTATTTAGTTTGGACTGGAATAAATCTCTGATATTGGTTTCTTTGCCAATATTATTAGGGAGTCAAGCCTGACTTGTTAACTTAGCCCGATTCGTAGTGCTTAGAATCTCAGTGAGTGTGTGTTGAACTGAGTGGAAGTGTGAGAACATCTTGGATAGTGGTTTGCAAACCTAGCTGCATCTGGGGGGCTGTGAAAAAAGCATGCGTGCTTACTCCAGACCAGCTGAAATAGAATCTGCAGGAATGGAGCCTGGGCAGCTATAGTGCTGTTAAAAACTGATATACCATAAAGGTTGAGATCCACTGATCCACAGTGAATTGGAGTCCTGGATCATAGACATGCCTTATGCTTTCACCAGCTTAGAATGGTTCTTGTGCTTTAGAACTGTGAAAAAAAGTGTTATGCAAACAAATGTGGAAATAGCCTAAATGCCACCTCCTGTTACTACCTGCCATGAAGTATATTTACCAGTTATTCACTCTATTCTGATCTCTACCCATTCCACCTTTTCTTCATGGAACAATGATTTGACAGTTGGTTATGCAGAACCAGAGTAAGTGTAGTTTGATTGGCGGGAAACAATTTTGGGTATGAAGTACTCTTTAGGCATTTATTGAACTCTTGTTTGTACCACTGCTGTGGTGGACAGTTTATAAATATTCCTTCTTTAAACAAGGCCTATGGAGTCAGGCTGCCTGCGTCTTGCTAACTAGCTGTGTCATCTGGGGCAAGTTTTTAAGCTTATATAAACCTGACTTTCAGCTATGAAATGGGATGACAAGGAGTCATTATCATCTCACAGGATTGTGCAAATGTGTGTGTAAAGTGCTTAGTTTGGTGCCTAACACATAGTAACTACTCAGTAAAGTTATTATTACACCATCATCATCATATTTAAATGTAAATATTAAGAGCTAATAAATTTGTAAAGGTAGTATATACCCTTACGCCTTGAACCAAAGACTAGTTTAGTTTTAAGTGGTTGGGTTAATTTATCACTTAAATATTAGCCTCTTGAATACCTTGAATTTCAATTGAACGTAGCCAGAGGATTTCATAATTGGACTGTTGCCTCTGGAAGTTGGAGCTTTGTTTGGTTGGTTGGTTTCACTTCCTACACTAAGCATGTGGCTGTGTGCATCTTTATGGTGACTTCCGGTACTGGGGAATCAAAGCTTCATTCGCTTCTTTGGAGGAGATGATCTTATGCCATATGAAGCACTCAGACTTCGTTAACTATGTACCATCCAGACAAGACCAGGTGCTTCCCATGGCAGCCTGTCCTTTTCTTAGCTCTCTCATCAATCTAGCCTGTTCCTTCTATTCCTCTTTCTATTAGAACTCCTCTTCGAACAAGGAATGTTGTTTTGTCACTGCTAGGTCCCCAGCAATTAGTAATGCCTAGCACATACTAGGTGCCTCCTGAATGTTAATAGGTGATAATCTAGCAGAACACAAGATAAATCCGCAGGTTGAGATTTAAGCTGTGTGGTATGAACGCTGCATTGGCAAACTTATTGAATCAATTTTGTTAATACAAGTTTAACATGTCTTAGTAACTGACTTAGTTCAGTAATCATTTACTGAGTGTCTTCTAGGCCAGACATTTTTGTTAATACAAGTTTAACATGTCTCAGTAACTGACTCAGTTCAGTAATCATTTACTGAGTGTCTTCTAGGCCAGACATTTTTGTTAATACAAGTTTAACATGTCTTAGTAACTGACTTAGTTCAGTAATCATTTATTGAGTGTCTTCTAGGCCAGACATTGGGGACAGAAAGGTAATAATATATGATCCCTGCCTCATGCACAGGAAGTCTAGTGTGATGGACAGACATGTGCCAATGGCTGCCATGGAATATGGTAAGTATTAAGATAAAGGGGCACCCTGTGTGCCCTTGGAGCACAGAGCAGGGCTTGTGTTCTGGGAACATGGGCTCCATGTGAAAACACAATTTAAATTAATTTTCTTTTTTCTTTTTTTTTTTTTTTTTTTTTTTTTTTGAGACAGAGTCTTGCTTTGTCATCCAGGCTGGAGTACAGTGGTGTGATCTCGGCTCACTGCAACGTGCTCCCCCCAGGTTCAAGCGATTCTCGTGCTTCAGCCCCCCGAGTAGCTGGGATAACAGGTTTGCGCCACCATGCCTGGCTAATTTTTGCATTTTTAGTAGAGATGGAGTTTCACCATGCTAGCTGTGCTGGTCTTGAACTCCTGACATCAGGTGATCCTCCCATCTCGGCCTTCCAAAGTTCTGGGATTATAGGCATGTATGTGTTCATCCTTTTAAATATCTGCGGGTAGCACTTAACTTTAAATGGGTACTAATTAAACTATTGAATGACTTTAGTATGGATTGAATGACTTTGCTCGGTCCTCATTTTTAATTTCCTTCATTAGAGGAAAAAAAAAAAATGCAGGTTGAATATCCCTCATCCAAACTGCTTGGAATCAGAAGTGTCTCAGATATTTTGCATTTTTGGATTTTTGAATATTTGTATTGCACTTGCTGGTTGAGCATCCTGAATTCAAAAATCCAGAATCTGAGCTGCTCCAATGAACATTTCTTTGAGCGTCACGTCGGCACTCAAAAAGTTGTGGATTTCGGAGTTTCTGGTTAGGGAGACTCATCCTATATGGGTGCTGGATTGTCACAGGATTTCTGGACCAGAGGTTAAGTGACTAGGCTTTGGTTTCCGCTTTGTTCCTAAGCAGGCTGTTTTCTTCCATAATCTCAGCTTTAGATCCCCTGGTTGTCAAAGAAGGGGGTGGGCCATTGATGTTTAAGGCCTCTGTTAGTTCTGACTTGGAGACACCTGGCTTCAGTTCATCGTCCTTAGGAGTGGACAAAGAATATGGGAATTTTGAAATTGTTAGTCAACATCTACAGGGTCATTGCAGCCTGGTTTTAGGTAAAGGTAATCTTTAGTGAGCCCAGGGAGAAGCACTGGTTTAGCTGTCAGCTGAGAGGGGTAAGCGGTCCTATTAAATTTTCTCTGTGTTAGTGAAAGCATTGTTAAGGGTCACAGCATTAGTGGAGCTGGCTGGAAAGAGGAGGGGAACTCACTGTTACAGGTTATATTGAATGTCTTTTCAGTCACTAAATGCTTTTTATGATATGTTTTTCAGGATATCAGTGTTGTATGATTTCTCTGTATTAAGCACAGGAAATTAAACATCAGCAAAAAAGAATGCTCTTTCTTTATTTTTTTTTTCTTAGAGATGGAGTTTCGCTCTTGTCCCTCAGGCTGGAGTGCAGTGGCGTGATCTCAGCCCACTGCAACCTCGGCCTCCTGAGTTCAAGCGATTTTCCTGCCTCAGCCTCCCGAGTGGCTGGGATTACAGGTGCCCGCCAGCATGCCCGGCTAATTTTTGTATTTTTAGTACAGACGGGGCTTCGCCATATTGGCCAGGCTGTTCTTGAACTTCTGACCTCAGGTGATCCTCCTGCCTCGGCTTCCCAAATTGCTGGGATTACAGGCATGAGCCACCACGCCTGGCCTTGAATGTTCTTTCTATGGGAATCTACAAAAGCCAGCTTTTGAGCCTAGTGGCTGAAAACTTCTTCTTCATTGTTTAGCTGTGCTGTGAGCTTGGAGGGCTTCAAGCCCAGCTGAAAAAGCTGTAGTATTTTATGTCAGTGGCTGTCTTGGAGAACTTAATGAGCACTGGGCTGGAGTGATACTGTCAGAGTTACTGAGCTGTTTGAGGCTCTCAAAGCCTAGATACTGGGGTTGCCCAAATACATCAGTTGGACTCACTATTTCTCTCGGGAGTCGGGGGGTGGAAAATGCTGTGGTCTTAACTCTGCTCTTAATTTTACAGTGCTGTTATTAATGGTAAGAATGATTTCATACGTTTGTATTTTGCTTCGTAATTCACAGAGAATTTAAAAATCCATTATCTGATTTTATTCCCTCAGCAGTTCTGTGAAAAAGGCAGAGCAGTTTTCATATCTTCTGTTTTCCCATGATTCTCTTGTGGCTCACAGAAGCTAAGAGCCTTCACCAAGGTCATAGGGTGAATGAGTTGCAGAGCTGGGAGTAGAGGCTCAGGCTTCTAGTGACCCTGTTTCTTCCTGATAGCTCGCTCTGGTGGCGCTATGCTCAGGTAACTGCGCATGCTCGGTTTGGTCTTTTGTAAATCCCTGCCCCATTTTGGGGAAGGTTCTTGGGATGCTTCTATTCATTTTGGAGCATTTAAGTATCTTGTCCTCTCTCCCTCCTCCCAGATGCATGGGCATTTCTACAGGCCCCCAGGCTGGCCCTTGTGCGTGGGAGTGTCTCCTGCCTGCACGTTGCTTGCATGCCCCCTTCTGAAGGTGCTCTTCCCCGCATGGAGCCCCCTCGTGCCTGCCTCCACACTGCAGGCTGTTCGGTAAATGTTACTGACTCAGCATCGTTGTTTTCTAGAAATGAGACGGGGTATGGAGGCCAAGTTCTTTTCTGTTTGAAGGCTGCCATGGTATCATCTTGCCTTCCCCGTGTGTGCTCCTTGAGGGTGTCGCTGTGCTGCCGTCATCTGTGTTCCCTAGGGTGCCTCCCTTGGAGTCCCAGCCGTAGCAGACATGCAGTCAGTGCTCATGGCCTAAATAAGAGGAAGGCCAACGGAGCCATTAAATCTGGAAAATGACAAGTGAGGGAAAGGAATTTTTATTGAAGGCTTGTGAAAAAGAAATCTTTTTAGAAAAGTTGACCTGTTTCTTAGCTGGAGCTGAATTTCAGCTCAGAAAAGCAGCTGTGTGCCCAGAGGGCTTTGGGATTTCAGTTTGGACAGATGAATTTAATTTGTTGTTGTATTATCCTTTTGTAGTTTTATTAGACCTTTCTCCCAAATGGAATCGATTTTTCTATAAAAGTCTCACTTCCTTTTTGAGAAGTGTAACACTAATTGTATGGGATGGTCTCCCAAAAGATTACCTGCCAGGAACCAAACACACTGCCTCAGACTCAGGCCCCTGGTTTCTGCCTGTGCAGCTGCAGGGGAGAGACGCACGCTCGAACTGAAATCAAGACGCATGTCTGCATCTTCTCTTTCTTTACTGCTGTTTCGGCTCTGAGCTGGCCTGCCTTCAACATCTAGGAGCTTGGTGGGTGTAGACACATTACGGTATGGAGGAGGGATATGGTGTTGCAACAGCCAGGAGACTCACTGAAGTCTCTGTTCTCTTCCTGCTCACTGCTCTGACTTTGTACAAGTCGCATTTGTAGGGCTGTGCACAGTGGTTTACACCTGTAATCCCAGCACTTTGGGAGGCCGACCTGGGAGGATCTCTTGAGCCCAGAGTTCGGAACCAGTCTGGGCAACATGGTGAAACCCCATCCCTACAAAAAATAAAAATTAAAAAATTAGCCAGGTGTGGTGGCTCATGCCTGTAATCCCAGCTACTGGAGAGGCTGAGGTGCGAGAATCACTTGAGCCCGGGAAGTCGAGGCTGCAGTGAAACATCATTACGCCACTGCACTCCAGTCTGGTCAGAGCAAGACCCTGTCTCAAAAAAAAAAAAAAGAAAAACAAACAGAAACCCATTAGTAATAGTGACAGTAGTTAACTTTTGAAAGTTTGGAGAAAAGTTCCTAAATAACCTGTGACCATGGACAACTTACTTAGCCTTTCTATGACTCAGTTTCCTCATCTATGAAAAATGAGAGAATATGGTACTGATCTTACTGGATTTCAATGAGAACTAAACGAGATCAAACTCAGAGCCTGGCACCTCGTGAGTGCACACTCAATGTTATTATTTCAACATTTTAGAGGAAAAAGAATGCTAATGGGTCATTATGGCTAAATATAGTCTATCACTGGCGTTACTCATGGTATTGGAAGGAACTTGAATTCCATATAGATAGTGTGATGGAGAAAGTATTTTGGGCATTGGCAGCATTTATTCAAAGAACAAAGGACGTGTCTGTCCTGTGTGGAGAGCTGTTTCCGCTTGTTTCTTTAAATGCTATGGGAAAAGCAGTCGGCCCTGTGCTCTCTGCTGGACAGCTTCAGTCTCCATGTATTGATTTGGCCAATTGTCGCTCGCTGTCATCATGGCAGCAGCAGTTGAAGGGACAGCTTGTCTTGATTTGCATTTTTGTGTGTTTGTGCTATTTATAGACAATTAAGACATGGAAGCCTGTTTATGGCAAGCTGGCAAATTCAGCAAAACATGGAAAAACCTGTTAGCACAGTTTGCACGTGTGCGGGCACAGAGCAGCCAAATAAACACACACGTTTTCCTGTACTTTAAAAATCCTCTGGGGGAAAAAAAAAAAAAAAGACATTAAACCATTGCCCAGATGGCTTACAGAGCTAGAGCTTTCTCCTTGAAGTACATGAGTATGGCTGTCAGACATCTGAAACCCAAAGCCATCTTAAAACATCACCATAATTTTGGTGCTACCCCTACCCACCGTTTTTTTCCATTTGTAAGGTACAAGGATCCAGGAAGGAAAGTATCAGCTTACAAAGGCTTTTGTTACAATTAATCGTTCACATTCTTTCTTTTGGTATCTTATTCTCTGTTTACATTTTATTTTTATTTTTACTTTTTTTGAGACAGAGTCTTGCTCTGTCACCCAGGCTGGAGTGCAGTGGCACGACCTCGGCTCACTCCAACCTCTGCCTCCCAGGTTCAAGTGATTTTTGTGCCTCATCTTCCTAACTGGGATTACAGGTGTGTACCACCACGTCCAGCTAATTTTTATGTTTTTAGTAGAGACAGAGTTTCGCCGTATTGGTCAGGCTGATCTTGAACTCCTGAACTCAGATGATCTGCCTGCCTCAGTCTCCCAAAGAGCTGAGATTACAGGTGTGAGCCACCGTGCCCGGCCGCTGTTTCCATTTTGTAACGCTAGCATCACCCCAGTGTACGGTGGCTAGGGGTATTCTTCTTTCCTGTTTCCTGGTGTATTTTCCTCTACACCATTGATCACTCTTGAACATACTTTTTGGTTGTCTGTCTCTACCTACAAAAATATGTATGTTCCTTGTTATATCACCAGTGCCTGGCACGTAGTTAGTCAGTCAATATTTGTTGAATGAATGAATGAATGAATGAGCTAAAAGAACCTTCTTCTTCTTTCTTCTGTCACTTCACACCAAATGCTTTTGGAAAATGCCATGTGAACAGGGATCATAAGCAGGAGAGGTTACACACATTGCTGTGGGATCGCCCATCATCCTCAGATACTTGTCTGGAAGGAGGTGGAGTACTTGAGTAGAAATGATACAAGATAACTTCTTCAGGAAATCAGCCAAGTGTCACAGCTTTTCACATAGGCGTGTGATATTTACGTATGTGTGTATGAAGAGCTGTCGTGGCCTAGAATCACGGGCCTTTAGATCCCTTGTACAGATAGAAACATAAAGGCCGAGGCCCAGGAATGCTGCAGGACACCGAGGTAGAGTCCCTGTCTGCCCTTCTCAGTGCCCGGTCACTTCTCACTGCACTCCCCTCTTTACTGCTAAAGCCACTTTCCCTGACTCTGAATGTGTAACCACGAGGGAGAAAAATGTACTCCAGGCTCACAGTTTGTGGAGAAAAAGCCCAGCAGCTGAAAATCATGTTCACGAAGTTTGTACCTAGAAAAAGTGGCCATTTCTATAGTGTCTTTAAATTTCCCTGTTTCTCATACATTTTATAAACAAGACAGTAGAAGGAGATTTGGGAACAGCAACTTTAGAACAAGGGGGAAAAAAATCAAACCTAGAACATTCCAGTTTCTGTTTTCTTCTCAGTTTAGGGCTGAGGCACTTTAGCTTCCTGTCTAAGGGACCACTCAAATCTGATTAGAAGCCATTGTGGGCTGGTAATTATCCGTAATTTTAGGAAGACAGATGCAGCACCAACTCTGTTCTCTAATAGCAGGCTTATTAATTTTATATTTGCATGGCAGGAGAAGCAGATGGCAAGGTGGGATAAGCGTCCAGATGCTTGGTCATTGATAGCTTTTTACTTCCACGTATCACATGGGGATTTGGGACCCGGGAGGCCTGCTGAGAACTGATGATTATCTGTCCCTTAACCAGCTAGGTTCTTTTTCATCCTGAGCTCAGAAAGATTGCTCCTACTGCAGCCAGGGAAGACAGGTGGTTGACTGGTTAGAAATCATGGCAGGTTATTTTCTCCACCTGCAGTTCCCAGTTGGCAAGCAGAGCTATCAAAAAGTTGTCTTCTCTATTGTATTTCAAATCTGGGTGTTTAAAAAATTGTGTAAGCAAATTAAGCATTTATTTAATGGTAGTTGTGTGTGTTCTTGATGCGAATGAGAGGTGCATTCCCTTGTAAAATCCCTGGGACACTGTAGGAGGACGTGAGCCTTAGAACTGAAGTTGGTTTTCTAGATAATCATGTAGACATGATGATGCTGAGCACCAGACAAAGATGTTGATTGAAGTGATTTAAAAAAATTTTCTGAGTTCAGAGTTTACACCAATATTTAGAAAATCAGCAAAGGAACTTGGAGGAATGTTCTCAGGCATCCAGTTCAGCCCCCTACCCACATTGTCATAAACTCCGAGTGTGTGTACAGGGAGGCGCATTCCTTTCTGTTCTCATCACAGATCCTTCCCTGGCTCTGCACCTGCCTGTCATGTACGTCCATGTGAAGAGACCACCAAACAGGCTTTGTGTGAGCAATAAAGCTTTTTAATCACCTGGGTGCAGGCGGGCTGAGTCCTAAAAGAGAGTCAGTGGAGGGAGATAAGGGTGGGGCCATTTTATAGGATTTGGGTAGGTAAAGGAAAATTACAGTCAAAGGGGGGTTGTTCTCTGGTGGGCAGGAGTGGGGGTCACAAGGTGCTCAGTGTGGGAGCTTTTTGAGCCAGGATGAGCCAGGAAAAGGAATTTCACAAGATAATATCATCACTTAAGGCAAGAACCGGCCATTTTCACTTCTTTTGTGGTGGAATGTCATCAGTTAAGGCGGGACAGGGCATTTGCACTTCTTTTGTGATTCTTCAGTTACTTCAGGCCATCTGGGCATATATGTGCAAGTCACAGGGGATGCGATGGCTTGGCTTGGGCTCAGAAGCCTGACATTGCCCTCTTCCCTACCTTCCCTACCTTTTCCCTCCTGTGCGGTTCTCTCACAAAGTGAATGGCCTCAGCCACAGCTTCTCTGCAGCTGCATCAGACTGTGGCAACCGGAGTGGTGGCTGCTGCAGGGCCTGCTGTCCCCACGGAGCCCAGTCTTGCTTGCTGCTACAACCTGGTCACCATTTTGCCCCGAAAGTATGTAATTCTACAGAATGTGAGCCCACATGCTGGGGATGGAGGCGTCTTTATCACGGTGCTCTGCATATTTTAATCTTGGGTGGAAAGTATGGAAAAGTATGTGATACCTGTGGTTTGATGTCAGAAGGACGTTGTGAACTTGATGTAGACTAAGGATGTTAAGGTGCAACAGGCACCCCGGCTTCATTAAATGAGACTTCCCCATCTCCCTGCCAGGCACACACAGGTGTATGGCCATGCCTTATGTGTTATCCTTATCTAGAGTGTGCCTTGTTGTCATGCTTAAAATTACATGATGATATTCTGCCTCATAGAGTAGGTCCCAAACCGCATTCAACACAGAAATGTACTCTTGCTATTGTACATAGAAAGTGCTTTCATATACCAAGTGGGAGAGCAGTCCTAAAATCTGGGCTGGAATCGCAGAAGGAAGGCATTGGAAAGCAACAGATTCCCTAATCCGAAGCTGATTTTTGATGAACCTAGAAACAGGACCAAGAGAAGTGAATTTGCCTAAGGCCCTGACAGTGTCTCACGGTAGCATCTGAACCTAGCAGTTTCTTGACCTATTTCTTTAAATGATTAGTCATGCTTCCTCTGATTCCTATATAAACATTCATTTATATAATGTTCATTCTTCATTCCTTCTTTTATATTCATTTATATAATGTTCCTCATTCATTCTTTCGTTTCAGTGAATTATTGCAGTGCTACCACGAAACAGCATTTGAGTCAAAATGTGGCAGTGTTGATCCCTTTCCAAGGATTTTAGTTTCACAGTTTTTCAAAGTTGTGCTAGCAGTTTCTTGTTGGTTGCAAGGTGTCCTTTCAGAAGCCAATTGTGTGGTGTATTTATGTTGATTGTTGGAGGTAGTTTGGTTAGAACCTACTTCGAGTGGCTGGCATGGGCCTGGGGGAAAGTGACAGCTGCCTGCTTCATGGGCAGAGATGAAGTAATTGCTTCCTGGGAAGTACCATCCTCCTGGCCACACTCTCCAGCCCATTTCGATTGTGTTGGTTTCCTTGGCATCTGCACGTTTCTGGCTTCATGTGAGTCTCATTTATTTTAGCGTATGACTTCAGGCTGTGGGGAAGAATGGCCATTTTAGCACAGAGATGCACACAAAGGAACAACTGGCTAAATGTGAGTGAAGACATTCTTAGGGGGGGTTTCATTTCTTTTATTCTGTAACAGGCAGTCTGGGAAGCCGTCTGGACACGTGGCCTGCGCTGTCACAGTTCCTCCTTGCAGGATTGCAGATGTTTGGAGATTGTAGTGATAACTGTTATCATTGAGAATGTCATTCTCGCAGGCTCTAATAAGTCAGGATTTATTCAGTGTTAATTTGTTAAAGACAACTGTATTTCTAGCCAAATCCATGTTAGACGTTTCTCCTGGCATTGTTGCTGGGGGTATTCCCGTGGCTTAGTCTTAGGGAAGCACACGCCTTTGAATACTGCTGAAGCTGTGAGTACCCAAAGCGCACCAGAGTACTTTTGCCATATGGGGTGTTAGTCACTGATACACATCTCAGTCAGACCTGATGGATTCTTGACCCCTTCCGTTTTTAATTTTTTAATTTTTAATTTTAATTTTTGTTTTTTAAGAGCACAACCCCTCAGGTGGCCACCATGAATCTCTGGTGTTTTCAGTTGGCTGCAGCCTATTTGCCATCTCTGGTTCAAACATATTTGAAGCCTGATGATGCTTCCCTCTGTTGTTCTTCTGCTGTGTGACCCCCGCACCCGCAGGGTTCAAGACTGTCAGAGCTGGGAGCCACCTTCACAACTATCAGGGTTTCCAGAACCTCCTTCTTCTAGCCCTGGGGATGGAAGAGATGTCATCAGAGGTGAAGGCTTATTAGGTTTCCATGCCATTGATAACGAATGAGGAGGTTTTCTTTTATATAAGGGGAGCTTCTTATAACGTGCTTTAGTAGGGTAAAGAAGCTTTTGAGGTTTGGTTTCTCTGGAAAGATAATTTGTGATCCTGCCCTTGCTTTCAACAAAAATATAATTTGCATACCAGTGCATTTTGTATTACTGAGCACTGGCTGACAAATGGTTCTTAACTCATCATTCACTCAGCCACTGTTTCTTGAATGGCATATGTGTGCCAGCTGTAGTAGGAACTTGCTAGGCTCTAGGACTAACCCTTATGAAACGGGAGTCCTGGGGGAAACAAATGCATATAAATATAAACGTTTGAGGGGATATCAGAGGAGATGCCTATAGGTGCAAAACTTCGTTCATTCTTTGCCCCATCTAGGAGGTTTTGTGTCTTAGCAGCATGTTCCATAGCAACACATCCCTCTATCAAAATATTCATCTTATTATTTTGAAATTCTCTGCTTAGGTATGTGTTTTTCCGACTAAGTTTAGAACTGGTTAAGGATGGGCTATGGGGTATGTATTATATATATCTACACACACACATATATTTATATATATACACATTACCATTGTAAATTTACAATATATTTATATATATATACACATATATATTTCTCCCTTTCTGTATATACACACACACCACACACATATATGTACACACACACACATATATATGAAATTCTACTGCCAAGCACAGAAAGTCAAAACTAGGCAAGGGTTCTTTTAGTGTTCATGAAAAAATAGATGTGCTTAGTTGAGAGCGTCCTTCAGTTGCCAGGGGAAAGACAGAATGGATTCACAAAGGGAGATAGTGTTTTGTTTTTGTTTTTTCTTTGTTTAACTCTTGAATTCAAAATAATCCAGACTTATGGAAAAGTTGCAAAAATAGTACAGAGAATTCTCATATACTCTTCCCTGAGATTCCTTAAACATTTTACCCCATTTGTACTTTCTCTTTCTCTGTCTGTGGATATAATTTTTTTTTTTTTTTTTTTTCTGAAATGTTTGAGAGTAGAAGGTAGAATGCAGGGCAGAGTGAAAGGTGGAAGGAGAGAGGTAGGTTGAGAGGCTTTTTTTTTTTTTTAAACCTTCTGAGATGGAGTTTCGCTCTTGTCACCCAGGCTGGAGTGCAATGGCACGATCTCGGCTCACTGTAACCTCTGCCTTCTGTGTTCAAGTGATTCTCCTGCTTCAGCCTCCCGAATAGCTGGGATTACAGGCACCCACCACCATGCTTGGCTAATTTTTGTATTTTTAGTAGAGGGGTTTCACCATGTTGGCCAGGCTGGTCTTGAACTCCTGACCTCTGATGATCCACCTGCCTTGGCCTACCAAAGTACTGGGATTACAAGCATGAGCCACTGTGCCTGGCTATTGGGAGGCTTTTGCAGTAACCCAGAGCGCTCTGATGAGGTCTGGACCTGGTTGGAAATGATGAGAAAGGTGAGAAGTGGTTAGGTCTGGCATATAGTTTGAAAGGAGAGTTTAAATGGGTTAGATGACAAGAGAGAGACGTGGCTCTGAAGGCATAGTAGCCCTTGCCCTGCTGGGCCGGATGAGACAGGCAGCCTAGGGCTACTACCGCACCCTGCGGGCGGCTCAGGACCTGGGCCAGCGGAGGAACCAGGCAGTGGTGCTGGCAAACTTCGGGACCCTGTGCCTGCACGCGGGTGCCAGCAGGCTGGCCCAGCACCACCTCCTGGAGGCCGTGCGGCTGTTCTCAAGGCTGCCCTGCAGGGAGTGTGGCCGGGACTTCACCCACGTGCTCCTGCAGCTGGGCCACCTCTGCACCCACCAGGTTCCAGCCCAGCAGGGCAAGGGCTACTATGAGAGGGCCCTTCTGGTCGCTGTGGAGATGGGCCATGTGGAGAGTGAGTGCCCCGGTTCCTCCTGTGCACCTTCCGGGGCCACTCACATCAGGGCACACCTGGGGTTTGTGATTCAGAAACAAGTGGTGGTTTTTCCACCATCGAAAGTGCTGAGTCATGGCCAGCAGCAGATGTTGGCAAGCGCCCTGGAGACAGGCGGTTCCCACGCAGGGCCAGGCCCTCTGCCCTACTGGGGCAGCCAGCTCTTCCCAGTTTGCCCAGGGACCATGCTGCCTTGAGCACGGAAAGTCCTGCGTGCTGGGAATCCCTAGCCATAACCCTGGGATCAAGACAGGCTCTGCTGAGCTGGGACTTGGGGCCCCTCCATGAGCCAGGCCCTGAACGCCGGTTCTTGTGCCCGTGTTATCTGCTTGGTGTGTTGGCAGCCTGCGCACCTGTCATCCCACTTCACAAATGACACGGGGCGGGTGATTGCCCAAAGCCGCAGAGCAGTTCATGCAAAAGCAGCTCGTTGTGCAGTGTGTGCCAGGCCCCACCCATAAATGGGGCTTGTGGGGTCCTCGGGTGGCAGGGACTGAGCGTGGGAATGTGAGTTTTAGGCCAGAGAAGCCACAAAAGGGTGAGTGGCGTGATGGCGGGGCAGCACTTGGCCCCGGGTTAGGGAAGCCTCTTAGTCTGGGACCAGAGGGTTGAGAGGATTTAGTCAAGTAATAGGTGGTGGGGGAGGGGCTGGTGGTGTACCCTGCGTGAAGGACCAGGGATAAGCTAGTGGGGGTGAGTGGTGGTGAGTGAGTGGGGGTGAGTGAGCCGGGGATGAGTGAGTGGGGGTGAGTGAGTGGAGGTGTGATGGGGGTGAGTGGGAGTGTGAGCGGGGATGAGTGGGGTGTGAGCAGGGGTGAGCGAGTGGGGGTGAGTGAGCGGGGACGAAGGGGGTGTGAGGGGCGGTGAGTGAGTGGGGGTGATTGAGTGGGGGTGAGTGAGTGGGGGTGAGTGAGTGGGGGTGAGCGAACGGGAGTGTAAGCGGGGATGAGGGAGTGGTGGTGAGTGAGCGGAGGTGTGATGGTCAGTGAGCGGGGATGAGTGGGGGTGAGTGAGCAGAGGTGTGATGGGAGTGAGTGAGCAGGAGTGTGATCCGGGATGAGTGGGGTGCGGTGGTGAGTGAGTGGGGATGAGTGAGCGGGAGTGTGAGTGGAGATGAGTGAGTGGGGGTGAGTGAGCGGAGGTGTGATGGGGTGAGTGAGTGGGAGTGTGAGCGGAGATGACTGAGTGGGGGTGAGTGAGCGGAGGTGTGATTGGGGTGAGTGAGCGGAAGTGTGAGCGGGGATAAGTGGGGTGTGAGCGGGGGTGAGTGAGCAGGGCTTATGCAGGGAGGTGCAGAGTTAGGAGTGCGTGGGTTGGGTGCTGGATGGTGAGAAGCTCTTCTGGAGAGCTAAGCAGGGCCTGGGGCCTCAGGCTGTGGCTTGGTCTTTTCCCCAAGAGCACTGGGGAGCCATGGAGTGCTATCCAACAGTCACTGCAGACTGAGCAGTGAATGGACAGTAGGTGGGCAGGGCTGTCCGAAATCTAGGCCGCAGAGGATAGATGAGGAAGTTGAGTCCAGGGAAATGGCCGAGACAAGGGATACTGTTGTGGGTCCCCTCTGCCTTGCAGTGCTTTGTCATGGCATAGTGAGAGCACTCAGAGCTGCCTCCTGTGGCCTGGACCAGAGCCCCAGGGGCTGTGGCCAAATCTGCCCATTTCCCAGCACAGGCCTGGCACCCACTCCTGGCCCTAGGAGGGATGAGATTTTGGGAAGGACCGTGTGAAGGGGCCCCGGTCCCACACATCTGCCCAAGGAGGGGTGGGGGGTTCAGACCCAGGCTTCTTCCCCAGGGGCATTCTCTGACTGGAAGGAGACCCTCCAGGAATCCAGCGCCCCAACCCCCACTGCAGCCTCCCGTGGCTCCTGGCACAATAGCCTGTGGCACCTCCTACGAGGCCGTCCCCAGGGTGCTGGGGGATTCAGACTTGGAAATGCAGGCCAGGGAACGGGGATCATGCGTCCCTATCTCCCCACCCTGCGCTGAACGGTCGAGGAGACCGAGGGCGGCGCTGATACCCCACATGCTTACTTGGGGTCATTTTTGAGTCACTTTTGGTAGTTTGTGTCATTTTAGGAGTTTGGCTGTTGTGTCTAGATGGTCTGATTTGTTGGTGTAGAGTTGTTCGTAGTGTTTTCATGGAATCCTTTTATTTCTGTCAGGTTGGCAATAATGTTTCCTCTTTCATTTCTCATTTTAGAAACTTGGGTTTTTAAATTTTTATTTATTTCTTTTTATTAGAGATGGGGTCTCATCATGTTCCCCCAGGCTAGTCTTGAATGCTGGCCTCAGCGATCCTTCCACTTCGGACTCACAAAGCGCTGGGATGACAGGCGTGAGCCATGGTGCTCAGTCTCTGATTTCGGTCATTTGTGTCCCTCTTTCTTTTCTTGGTCAGTCTGGTGAAAGATTTGTCAATTTTGTTATTATTTTCAAAAAACCCACTTTTGGTTCTGTTGATTATCTCTTTTGTTTTTCCATTCTCTGTATTTTTACTTCCCATTTCCACTCTCATGTTTATTATTTTCTTCCTTTTATTTGCTTTGGGTTTAGTTCATTCTTTTTTTAGTTTCTCAAGGTGGAAGGTTAGGTTTTTGAGATTTTTCTTCTGTCTTTGAATGTAGACATTTACAGTTATAAATTTCCCTTTCAGCACTGCCTTAGCTGCATGTTGGAATTTTTGATACACTGTGCTATTTTTTTTTTTTTTAAAGACAGAGTTTTGTTCTATTGCCCAGGGTGGGGTGCAGTGGTGTAATCTTGGCTCACTGCAACTTCTACCCAGGTTCAAGCCATTCTCATGCCTCAGCCTCCCGAGCAGCTGGGATTACAGACATGCACCACCCTACCCGGCTAATTTTTATATTTTACTTTTTTATAGAGACGGGATTTCACCATGTTTACCAGGCTGTTCTCAAACTCCTGGACTCAAGCGATCCTCCCGCCTCGGCCTCCCACAGTGCTGGGATGACAGGCGTGAGCCACCGCGCTGGCCCGGGCTGTGCATTTGTTTGCATTCTTCTCAAATTAGTTTTCAGTTTCCCTGATGGTCTCTTTGACTCACTGGTTGTTTAGGAGTGTGTAATTTCCACATATTTTTGAATTTCTCACATTTCCTTCACTGTTGATTTCCAGTTTCATGCCAGTACAGCTGAAGAACATCTCTGCTTTGGTCTCAGACCTTCTCCATTCACTGAGGCTCATTTTGTGGCCTGGCACATGGTCTGTCATGGGGAATGTCCCATGGGTGCTCGAGAGGACTGTGTATTCAGCTGTTGTTGGGTGGTGTGTGTAACAGATGTCCATTTGGCGTACCTGGTTTCCTGTGTTAATCTCCGGAATGTTTCTGGCACTAGAAAATCAGAAGCTTTCCACCGTTCCCAGCGCCCTGGCTTTGGGAGAGATCAGTGAGCCTGTGGCTTGGGAGCCTGGTTGCATGAGAGAAGCATGTGTGGGAACGCCAGGGCCCAGCTTTGAACCCCGTTCCCCCAACATGATGCCGTATGTGGCAGACATGACGCTTGGCTTTGCTCTCTCAGGGTTCCATCTGCGACAGGGGCTACTTGTGCCCCTGGCCTCATCAGCTCAGGCTGAAGGCGGCCCTGGTCCTGGCCAGAGAGGCTTGGTGAAGCAGAAATAGATGGCCTGGTGCAGGGGCCGAGCCTGGCCAGGACCTCAGCCCTGGGAGTTGTAAAGAAGGCCGGCCTCTACCATGAGCATCTGCACCAAAGTGTGCCCATGTGACTGTGTGTTCGGAATCTGTCCTGAAATGGGTGCATGGCCTGTCTGTGCTCAGTCTCCCCACCTATGGGGCCCAGGCTCACAGAGGTGTGAAAGAGGCAAGCATGGCTCAGGGGCCTCCGAGCCCAGCCAGCCTCGCTCCGATGCTGGGAGACTAACGTCTTCCATTTTGTCTTCTGCCCAGGCCAGCTGCGGTCCGTCCAGCGGCTGTGCTACTTCTACGGCACCGTCATGCCCAGTGAGGCCCAGCGTGTCATCTACCATGAGCTCCAGCTCTCCCTGGCCCGCAAGGTGGCCGACAAGGTGCTGGAGGGGCAGCTCCTGGAGACCATCAGTCAGCTCTACCTGTCCCTGGGTACCGAGCGGTAAGGGCTGGCTTTGCAGTGGTGGAGGTGGGGATGGGCAGGGCAAGGAGCGGGGCACAAGAAAGCTGGCCCAGGACCCCAGCAGCCCCTCTCCTTTTGATCATTTGGTTCCTTGGCATCAGATGCTTTGAGCTGGTGGGCCTGGGGTCGTTCCAGGGCTGCTGCTGGCCCGTGAGTCCCAGCTTGAGCCTCCCTTGTTGGGTCAAAGGTCATCTCCACCCCAGCAGAGGCAGTACGTGCTCTCTGGGCTGTTCTTCCTACTATGGTGGCTTTTGTCATCTGACCTCTGACTGCCCCGAATCTTCACTCCTGGCCTTCATCTGTCCCCTTAAATGTGACCACAGCAGCCACCTGTGGCTTCTCTCCCACAGAAGACAGAGCCAGTTGTGTCACCTGCTTCCCTGGGGCAGGGTTTCAAGGTCTCACATCCCATATGTGGCCTACTCGGCTTCCCCCAAGCATCCTGACCTGGTGGGGTAACCATGGCCCTGGCCACCCCACCCACAGGGCCCAGTGACATTGCTGCAGTCACACCCCCTCGAGTATCAGACTTACTGAGAGAGCAGGGAAGGAGCCAGATTCCATGGGGACCTGGGAGACTGGCTCCAGTCTTGGCCTCAGGTTCACAGAAGGAAAATGGGCCAGTGTGCTAGAGCCATGCTTCTCAAAGTGTAGTCCCTGGACCAGCAGAGCAGCATCCATGTCACCTAGGAGCCTGTGGCAAGTGGGAGTTCTAGGGCCTGCCCCAGGCCTGTGGAGCCGGAAGCTCTGTGGGCAGGGCCAGCAAGCTATAGGGACAGGCCTCCGGGTGACTGTGATACCTGCACACCTTGAGAACCATCGGCCCAGATAGCCTCTGAACACTAACGGCTCCTGGTGCGTCTGGAGAAGACACAGGCCATGTCTGGGAGGCAGGGGAGATGGACTAGCACATTCCTCCTGCCACAGGGCAGCATGATGCCCAATTCCCTCAGAAGGATGTCCTTCATCTTTTCCATGCTGTGTGTGTTCACCCTGGCCCTCCCAGCAGCCTGGGAAGGGCAGAACACTGCACACACAAGAGGGCCGTTCCCAGTCCGCACATTCCAGATTCATCTGTCACCAGACCCACAGGAGGAGGCAGACTGGTTCCAGGAGGATGAAAGCCCTTGTTCTGACACCTGTGTCTGATTCCAGGGCCTACAAATCCACTCTGGACTACACTAAATGAAGTCTGGGGATTTTCATTGATCTTCAGAAGAAAGAGAAGGAGGCGCGTGCCTGGCTGCAAGCAGGGAAGATCTATTACAGCCTGCAGCAGAGCGAGCTGGTGGACTTGTACATCCAGGTGAGTGGCAAGGGATGCAGGAGGACCCCTGTACTGTTCACTTTCTGTCCATCCACCCATCCATTCATTCTTCCATCATCTATTTACCTGTTCATCCATCCATCCATCCATCCATCCATCCATCCATCCATCTGTCCATCCATCCATCCATCATTCATCCATCCTTTTCTCATCCATCTATTCACCCATCTATCCATCCATTCACCTGTCCATCCACCCATCCATTCATCCTTCCATCATCTATCTGTTTACCTGCTCATCCTTCCATCCATCCATCCATCATCCATCCATTCTTCCATCATCTTCCCATATACCTGTGGGTCCTTCCATCTATCCATCTATCATCCATCCATCCATCCTTCCATCCTTCCATCATCCATCCATTCACCTGTTTGTCTTTCCACGCATCCATCCATCCATCCATCCATCCATCATCCATCCCTCTGTCCATCCATCCATCCCTCCGTCCATCCATCCATCTATCATCCATCCATCCTTTTATCATCCATCCATTCTCCTGTCCATCCATCCATTCACCTGTTCGTCCATCCATCCATCCTTCCATCTATCTTTCCATCATCCATCCAACTGTTCATCCTTCTATCCATCCATCCATCCATCATGCTTCTGTTCACCTCTTCGTCCATCCATTCACCTGTTCGTCCATCCTTCCATCCATCCTTCCATCCATCTTTCCATTATCCATCCAACCATCTTCCATCCATCCATGATGCTTTCATTCAGCTGTCCATCCATCCATCCATTCATTCATCATCCATCCTTTTATCATCCATCCATCCATTGACCTGTTCATCCATCTCTCTGTCCATTCTTCCATCCTTCCATCATCCATTCACCTGTTCATTCTTCCATCCATCCATCATCCATCCATCCTTCCATCATTCATCCACTCGCCTGCTCATCCATCCATCCATCCATCCATCCATCCATCCTTCTATCATACATCCATTCACCTGTTCATCCTTCCATTCACCTGTTCATCCTTCCATTCATCCATCTATCGTCCATCCATCCATCCATTCATCCATCCATCATTCATCCATTCTTTTATCATCCATTCTTTCAGCCACCATCCATCCACCTGTTCGTCCATTCATCCATCCATCCTTCCATCATCCATCCATTCACCTGTTCATCCTTCCATCCATCCATCATTCATCCATCCATCCATCCATTTTATCCATTCATCCATTTATCCATCCATCCATCTATCATCCATCTATCCTTCCATCATCCATCCACTCACCTCCTGTTCATCCTTCCATCCATCCATTTATCCATTCATCCATCCATCCATCCTTCCATCATCCACCCATCTTTCCATCATCTATCCTTCCATCATCCATCCATTCATCTGTTCATCCTTCCATCTATCCATCATCCATCCATCCATCCATTTATCCATCCAGCCATCATCCATCCAGCCATCATCCATCCATCTGTCCATTCATCCATCCATCCTTTTATCATCCATCCTTTTATCATACATCCATTTATCATCCATGCATTCACCCGTCTCTCCATCCATTCACCTGTTCATCCATCCATCCGTCCATTCATCCTTCCATCAACCATCCATTCACCTGTTCATCCTTCCATCCTTCCATCCATCCACCTGTTCATCCTTCCATCCATCTACCATTCATCCATCCACCATTCATCCATCCATCATTCATGCATTCATCCATTCATCCATTCATCCATTTATCCATTCATCCATATATCCATCTGTCATCCATCCATCCTTCCATCAACCATCCACTCACCTCCTGTTCATCCATCTATCCATCATTCATCCATCTATCCATTTATCCATTCATCCATCCATCCTTCCATCATCCATCCATTCATCTGTTCATCCATCCATCCATCATCCATCCATCCATCCATCCATCCATCCATCATCCATCCATCTGTCCATTCACCCATCCATCTGTCCATTCATCCATCCATCCTTTTATCATCCATCCTTTTATCATACATCCATTTATCATCCATCCATTCACCCGTCTATCCATCCATTCACCTGTTCATCCATCCATCCGTCCATTCATCCTTCCATCAACCATCCATTCACCTGTTCATCCTTCCATCCTTCCATCCATCCACCTGTTCATCCTTCCATCCATCTACCATTCATCCATCCACCATTCATCCATCCATCATTCATCCATTCATCCATTTATCCATTCATCCATTTATCCATTCATCCATATATCCATCTGTCATCCATCCATCCTTCCATCAACCATCCACTCACCTCCTGTTCATCCATCCATCCATCATTCATCCATCTATCCATTTATCCATTCATCCATCCTTCCATCATCCATCCATTCATCTCTTCATCCATCCATCCATCATCCATCCATCATCCATCCATCCATCCATCCATCCATCATCCATCCATCTGTCCATTCATCCATCCATCTGTCCATTCATCCATCTGTCCATTCATCCATCCATCATTCACCCATCCATCATTCACCCATCCTTTTATCCATCCATTCACCCGTCTATCCATCCATTCACCTGTTGTTCCATCCATCTGTCCGTTCATCCTTCCATCATCCATCCAATCACCAGTTTATCCTTCCATCCATCCATCATCCATCCACATATCCTTTTATCCATTCATCCATCCATCCATCATCCATCCATGCTTCCATCATCCATCCATGCTTCCATCATCCATCCATCCACCTGTTCAACCTTCCATCCATCCATCATCCATTCACCCATCCATTCATCCATCCATCCATCCTTCCATCCATCCTTTCTCCCATCCATCCATTCACTGTTCGTCCATCCATCCATCATTCATCCATCCACCCACCAATCTACCTATTAATCCATCCCTCCATTCATCTATCTGTCAATTTGTTTATCCATACATTCATCCACCATCTATCCATCCATATGCACATACATCATCTACCCTCCACCCATCCATACATTATCTACCCACCCATACATACATACAGACATACACACATCATTCCACCCATCCATCCATCCATCCATCCACCCACCCACCCATCCACCCATCCACCCATCCATCCACCCACCCGTCCGTCCGTCCGTCCATCCATCCATCCATCCATCCATCCATCCATCCATCCGTCCATCCATCCATCCCAGCATTAATCTATCCACACACTCATCCATCCATCCATGTGTCTACATCTCCTCATCCATTCATCCATCCATCCACTCATTCCTAAGCCACTGCTGAGCACCTGTTGTGTGCCTTTTTCCTCCCTCCAACTGGTTCCCTCATATCCTCCCCCAGTGGCCAGCATCTTCTCCCTGAGGGCAGAGGCGCAGCCCCTCACAGTGCCCAGCACCTGCTCAAATACAGCACATGCTCAAATAATGTGACCACTCAGTTAACACACAGAAGAACTTGCTCCAAGCGACACGTGGCACATCTCCTTACAAAATGAATCTATCATAGTGGCTGTTTTCAGAGGCTTTCCCAAACACAGTGTGATCCGGAACAAATTGTGAAGCCCACGAGCCTGGTGAAGCTTTCATTACTGAGCACCTGCTGTATACCTCCTTGAGCTGAGGAGAGGGATCAAGAGCTCATGGCCAAGAGGGGACCAGGCCCACCCACAAACACTGTTGATGTGGCAGGGATGTGGCAACGCAGAAAGGAGCCAGGGGATGGGCTCCCAGCAATCTGGGGGCCACGGAGACTGGTTTGAGTGCAGGGGGAGTGGGCTAGGGCTAGCCCTGGTGGTAGGATTCACAGGTGTCGGGCTCCTGGGCTGCAGCTGCTCAGTCATCTCCTGGCACTCAGGTGCATCAGTTCATTGTCCTCATGCCAGTGGTGGGGGCAGCCCTAATGCACAGGGTCTGAAAAATGCTCAGGTGTACCTGTAGTGTGTGAGAGGAAGGAGGCTGGAAAAGGTGGGCATGGCCACCTCACCAGGTGTGGGTCTTGAGGGAACTTCTGTCTCCTTTCAGGTGGCACAGAATGTGGTCCTGTACACAGGCCACCCCAACCTGGGGCCGGAGCTGTTTGAGGCAGCTGGAGACATCTTCTTCAGTGGGGCCTGGGAGCGGGAGAAAGCTGTGTCCTTCTACCGGGTGAGCTGGCCTGTGGGCTGATGTGGGTGGGCCTCAGGGGGGCACCTGGAGGGCTGAGGCACAGGTGTGGCAGGGCAGAGGCCTCCCACCTGGAGGCAGGGCCACCCATGCACATGCTAGTTTCCAAGTGGTCTCACCGGGCATGATATTGACCGTGCCCCTGCCTGGGACAAACACTCGGGGCCTGGATGTGACAATGGCTCTACCCTTGTACCTGATGATCTCAAGCAACCATGAGCGGGAAGTTCTGTCCCCATCTTTCAGATGAGGAAACTGAGGCTCAGAGAGGCACAGGGACATGTCAGAGGACACACAGCATGTCAGTGGGAGGCCCGGGTCTGCATGCACCCCGAAGTGGGACGGCTTCTCCCTTCCTCTGAGCTCACGGTGTGGCTCAGTCCTGGGCACAGATAAATGTGGTGTTTTTAGAGCAGAGAGGAGTGCTGGCTCCCCCGAGTCAGAACCCGGTGGCCAGGTGGGAGAGACGGGTCTGAGGCTGCCGGGTGTAGCTGGATGGGCCTCAGGTGACTCTTCAGCCCCCAACTTGGGTGTCTGAACTGTGTGTTATCCCAGAGCACAGAGCTGTGTGGAGGTGCAGGTGTAGCTGGGGTGTGGGAAGCTCCAAGCACATGTTTGAGCTCTGAGGAGGGCGCTGGGCAAGGTGGGTGCTACGGGAAACCTGACACCACCTGCCTGTGTGGTAGGACCGGGTCCTGGCCCTGGCAATGACTACAGGCAACCGCAAGGCGGAGCTGCAGCTACAGCTGTGCAACAAGCTGGTGGCACTGCTGGCCACACTGGAAAATCCCCAGGAGTGCTTGGAGTTTGCCTACGTGGCCCTAGCACTCAGCATCACTCTGGGTAAGTCCCCTGAGCCCCACCCTGCCAGGACCCACACTTTGCCAGAGCCCAGCCTCCAGGACTGCAGGGCAGGAGCTGAAACAGCTGCTGGATTTTCCTGGTCTCCTGTCCAGGCAGGCAGATCTGCCCAACTGGCTTCCCCGTCCGGCTGTGCGGCACAGCCCGAGGTCTCTCACGCAGTGCAGAGCTCCCTGCCTGACTGAGCTCTGTTTCCTCTGCCTGTTCCCGCTGCTGACCACAAGGGCCGCCCAGTGTGCCCTCTGCCTTCCAGACATGCCAGGTATCTCATTGGTCCCTGTATGTGCCAGGCTGAGTGGCATATTCCCTTTCTCTTGTACCCTTCCCACCCTCATCAACCACACAGCTCTCTGGCTGATAAAATCCCAATTCCCCTTCCAACAGTCTGCCCCTTAAGGCCGGGCATCCCCTGGTGCTGTGCCAGGGTCGTCTGTCCTCCTCCAGAGACAGGGAACCCTAGGCAGGCCGCATGCCCCAGCGCCTTGTGCCCTGTGGCCCAGTACACAGTAGGTGTGCAGCTGACTCCCCAAAGTAGGGGGCTCCGATTTTGACACACCCAGGAGGAGTCGGATGTTATGTCTGTGGGTTGCCTGGAGCCGGGGTGCCTGGAGCACCTGGACTGCATGGCTTTTGGGCTCCCCTGGTTAAAACCAGTGAGCATAGGCAGGTGGCTATGTGTAGGCACAGAGCTGGGCCATCCAAGTCCGACTTTGCCAAAGCCTCACAGTAGACAGGGGCAGGCCTTATTAATTCTGCTTTGCAGATGGGAAAGTGAGTCTGGGAACCCAGAAGGGACTGGCCAGAGCTGCCCAGGTGACCACAGGTGCCTGGTGGCAAGCCAGGTGTGCTGCCTGGGGTCTGCATGCCTGCTCCAGAGGGGCCTGTGCCCTCCCTGCCCCAGGGAGCCACATCCTCACACCTGCCCCTTTGGCCTCCACCCCAGGGGACCAGCTGAATGAGCGCATGGCCTACCACCGGCTGGCCGCCCTGCACCATCAGCTGGGTCATGGCAAGCTGGCGGAGCACTTCTACCTCAAGGCCCTGTAGCTCTGCAACTCGCCGCTGGAGTTCGACGAGGAGACCCTCTACTACGTGAATGTGTACCTGGTGCTCGGTGACATCATCTTCTACGACCTGAAGGTGGGTGGGGAGGGGCAGGGCTTGGGGTGTTCCCGGCCCCCTTGGAGTGGGATCTCCACCCAGACCCCAGAGGCCTGGGTTCCAGCCTTCCTTAGGAATGGCCCAGTGGCCTCCCTGGAGCTCTGCATGTGGCTGGAGGAGCCGGCAAGGTCAGCAGATACAACCCAGCTCCCAAGCTGGCCAGGCCCCACCCTCAAGAACTCAGTCTCAGCCAGGGAGGCTGACACATGAGTGGGCAATGGTGTCCTCTGGATAAAGAAGGAGGATTGCAGTCGGGGGGCCCTCCTGGAGGAGATGACACCAAAGCTGATTCTTGACAGTCAAGTGTCAAGTTGCATTTAACAAAGAAAACAGGGTCGGGAGAAGGACATTTCGGAGGACGGCATCATCCTTGCATTGAATCAACGTTGCAAGATCCAACCCAAATCCTGGCGCCTCGTCTAGGAAGCCTGCCCAGGGTGCCAGCCTGCACTGAGCAACTCCTTCCTGGAGTTCCGAGACACCTTGAATTTTCACATCACCCAGGAAGGGTGGGGTGGGACCAGTGTCTTACCATTGGGTTCACAGACAGGGAAACCCCAGCTCAGGGCAGGTGCGGTGGGGCGGGGCCCCAGCCAGCCAGGCTGAGGCCTTGCTGGGTCGGGTCTGTCTCGAGGGGAGGTGCTGTGCTCCCTCTGCCCCCAGCCCTGTAGGGGTGGAGAGCTGGGACTGTCAGACTCAGACCTGGGGTGTCTCCACCCCTCTGCCCAGCAGGCACCGCCCCTCCTCAGCATCGCACCGGCACCGCGTCAGTGCTCCTTATGGGCTGAGGGGCCAGGGCACTCCAGTCCTGCGGCCGAGATCTTGGGGGCCTTAGAACAACATGAGGAGCTGGGGCAGCCCTAAGACCCCGCCCCATATCCCCCACCGCAGGCCTGGGGCTGCCCGGAAGGCCCCCGCCCAGTGCTGACGACACCTGGTGGTCAGAAGTGGTCCCTGTGGCCTCCCAAGTCCCAGCCAGAAAGGGAGGTGCCAAGTGTCAGACCTAGAGGGACGCTGCTCACCGCTCAGGGGCTCACCTGGGACCCAGGGGGACGGGCCTCCCAGAAGAGGCCTTTCTCTGTTTTGGTCAAGCCTGCCGCCCACTCCGCCTGCCCAGGAGGAAGGAAAGGGCCAAGTAGTACCTGAGAGGCCAAAGTCCACGGTTGGGGTTGAGAGGCAGAGGCCTCCTTCACCTCCTTCCCATGCACAGCCCTCCTTCCCATGCACAGTCTTCCTTCCCATGCACAGCCCTCTGGGCCTCATTGTGACTATGCTGTCAGCGCAGGCCAGCTTCCCACAGGGAGGCCCCCTTGGAATTCCCCAAGGGCGGCTGTCTTTCCAAGGCTACACCCTCCTCCTTGTGTAGTAGGCTCTGGACCCAGGGCCCAGAGGAGTAGGAGAAAAAGCCGGGCTGCATGGGGCCTGGAAGGCTGGCAGAGAGGCAGGGGTAAATGGGCATCTTTGCCGATTGCCTCTAAAAAGGGGTCCCCTTTAGTCTACACGTGAGAGCGAGCCCTGGAATAGGTAGGATTAGGTGTGTCCTGGCTCAGCCTGCCACTCACTAGCTGCTGCACACACTACAGGCACATGAAAATGCACACGCAAATGCACACGGGCACAGGCACACGCACACACAGACACGCACACACACACAGGCATGCACACAGGCACACAAACACGCACAGACACACAGGCACCCAAATATGCACAGACACATGCACAGGCACACGCAGAGACATATGCATTGGCTGGCTCCTTCCTGTTTAGTTGGGATGCCCCCACCCCTTCAGGAAGCCTTTGCCTTCCACCCCCGGCTGAGTCTGGGGCCTCCTGGGCCCCCCACAGGCTCCTGGGCTTCCCTCTGCCACAGCCCGGGCCACCCTGTGTGGTCAGTGTTCACTCCCAGGTCCCTCAGACTGGGAGCAAGGACATTAGGCTCAGCCACGTACCCAGCACAGAGTCCAGTGTTCGGCTGGGCCGGGGGGCATTGGATGAGCAGTGGCGGTGACTCGGGGCCTTCTCACGCCCCTGCGCCGTGTGTGGGGCGGGGCAGTGGGGGAATGGACTGCTGCATCTTGGACTTTGTCCTTGGCCCTGGGAGTCATCTTGAGATGGTAAAGAGGGACAGGCTAGGCATGGGTCTTAGAGAGGTCCCTTGGGTGACCCCATGTGGAGGAGGCGCCTGGGGAGAAGCCGGGTGGGGGATGGGAGGGTCAAGGAGGAGGTCTGGGAGACGGCATCCCAACGCAGGGATGGTGAATTTGAGCCAAAGATGCATTGAAAATGGGAGTGGATGTCTGGGGAGTCACACTCCGTCAATATTTCAGGGAACATTGCCAGAGAGAACACCTGTGAGATGGTTTTGTACCTGGCCTGTCCCGTGGAGGGCCTGGAAATGGTCAGCATGGACAGGGGCCAGAGGGGAGCCTGGGTCACTCAACGCTGTGCCCCTGCTGTGGCTTGGAGCCACGGGCCCTGCATGGAACTCTCAGAGCAGGCAGGATCTGCCCTGACCTCAGCCCATGGGGAAAGCAGCCACTGCCTGCAGAGAGGGTGGCACTGGGGCAGGAGACTTGCGGTGAGTGGGGCGTAGGGGCAGTCAGGAAGGCTTCCAGGGGTGTCAGGGTCATCCCCACCTCCTGCAGCTGAGACCACAGCAGTGTCACAGGCTTCAGGGTTCATTGGGTGAGCCAGCATTGGCTGGACATGTGGAATGACCTGGAGACAGGAACGGCCTCTGGGAAGATGGGCTCCGAGTCCCCCTTTTGCTGAGCATGACCTGTCCCCTTCAGGACCCGTTTGATGCAGCCGGGTACTACCAGCTGGCACTGGCAGCCGCCGTGGACCTGGGCAACAAGAAGGCACAGCTGAAGATCTACACGCGGCCGGCCATCATCTCCCACAACTTCCTCCTGGACCGTGAGAAGTCGCTCTTCTTCTACCAGAAGGCCAGGACCTTCGCCACAGAGCTCAACGTCCACAGGGTCAACCTGCCTCCTCTGCCACTCTGCGGGTGGGCCCCCTGGTTGGCCCCCAGCCACCCTCGCTGAGGACAGCATCCGAGGGAGTGGGTTTTGTGCAAGGAGGATGGTCTCCTCCCTCTCCTGGTGTCTCCCGTGGCTCATTTTCTGGGAAATGGAGGCATGAAAGCAGGGTTCAAATAGCAATAAATGGTTTTTTTTTACAATAACATACCGAAGTCCCCAGGGCATCCTTCCCTGTGTGCTTCCTGGGCTGTGTCTGGGGGCCATCTCCTTCCCTGGTGGCAGCCCGCTGATCTTGGGGATGAGAACAACTGTGAGTCCAACAGACCTGGGCCAGGTCATCATGAGCCTCGGTTTCCTCGGCGGCCAGAGGGGAGATGGTGGTGGAACTCTGGGCAGCTCCTTGCTCTCCCTGCTCAGAGCTCTTGCTGTAGGTCTCGTTCCGCCCTTGCCTTTAACCTTCAGGCCACTGTGCCTGCATGTGGGGGCTGCTAGTGTCCCTGTTCGCCATTGAAGAAATAGAGGCACAGAGAGGTTAGGTGTCTGGCCCACCGTCACACAGCAGGTAGGGGCGGAGATGCAGAGCCCAGTACACTGACCACCACACCACCCTGCCAGCCTGCAGCCAGGAAGATGTCCCCCATTAGGACCCAAGGTCAGCTCCTGGACCTCTCTTGTGGTGTCAGGAGAGCCACAAGCCAGTGAGGGTGGCCCCAGGGATCCCTCACTCAGTGTCCTCTGCTCCCAGGCTTGGTTGGGCCGGGCCTGGCCAGTCCCACCTCTGACCACCGGTCAGCCCTGCGGGAAGTGAGATGCGGGGATCTCCGCCTGTGTAGACGCTGCTACCCAGTATTGAAAACCTTATCTGGGCTGCCCCCCAGCCGTCCCCACATACCCCTCCCCTTCCAGCCTCCGGCCCTCATCCCAGTCCCTGGAAACCCAGGTTTTCCTTCTTGGAATCTCTGGGCCCCAGGAACACAGCTCACACGGTCTCTGCCAGTTTACGGCAAGGAAACCGAGGTTAGAGACTGTGGGTGTCCCACATGATTCTCACATACACTGCACTCTCCCAGGCCGCTCTTTTAAACACTTTAAATGAGGTGACTTTCACATCGCATGCAATGAACTATTTCAACGCAAATAATATGGCATTTGTGCATTCACAGTCCTGTGCAACCACTCACGCCATCAAGTTTCATAAATGTATTCATCTCCCCAGAAGAAACCTCCCATCCTCACTAAGCTGTTACCTCTCCTTTGTATCCCCCAAGCCCCTTGTTTAATGGAAGGGGAAACTGAGGCCCGGAGAGGGACTTGCCAGTGGGCGGAGCTCTGATAATAAGGAATCAGGCACCCATCTGCTGCTTCAGTCCTGGGTTGGTGTTCCACCGAGCAGAGGTGACAGAGCCAGGAGGTTCTGGGAGCGCCACAGGTGTCACTGGTTCAGTCCTGGGTTGGTTTGCCACCCAGCAGAGGTGACAGAGCCAGGAGGTTCTGGGACCCCATGCTTGCAACCAGAGCCCTGCCCCGAGCCTCCCCACCAGGGGACAGCACAGAGCTTTCCAGAACGGGCCGCGGGGCTGGCGGGAAGCAGCAGCTCAGAGCTGCTGACAAACCTCACGTTGACCCCAGATCGCTGTCTCTGTGGGTTGGGCTTGGGAATTGGAGAGGAGGCCGCATGACTGGAAACGTGAAGACGGCACGGCCTGGCTGGAGGAGCGGGAAGCGCCGTCACGTTGACTGAGGACACAGACCTCCTGCCCGCTGGGCCGGGCCTGCAGCCATTCTTCTCGGGGTGGGGTCGCAGGTCCGGGTTGCTCTCGGCCCCCGAACTGCCTCAGAATCCGGGGGGCTTTGGAACTGTGCCTTCCCATCTCCACCCACCCTGGCTGGTGCCATGAGGGGCCTGGATCCTGGGATCCTGTTTCTCCTGGACAGCAGAGACTGGGGGACCAGAGGAGATGATGGGTCTTCAAGCCCCACATTCAAACCCCAGCCCACCACGCACAGTCTGGGGGTTCGGGGTGAGGGAGTTGATGTCTCTGAGCCCCAGTTTTGTCACCACTAAAATGAGACCGACATACTGGGGCAGAGTGCCAGCCCCAGGGCTAACCGAGGCCTGTTTCCTACTGACAATCCCGCTTACTCCTAGGAACAGCTCCAACAACCACACACTAGGGGACACTCAACCCAGGCCAGCTTGTCAGAGGCACGTGAACCAGAGCGACTCCATCTTGAATGGGGGCTGGGTAAAGGGAGGCTGAGACCTGCTGGGCCGCATTCCCAGTAGGCTAGGCATTCTTCGTCACAGGATGAGATAGGAGGTCCCCACAAGATACAGGTCATAAAGACCTTGCTGATAAAGCAGGTTGCAATAAAGAAGTTGGCCAAAGCCCCAAACCCAAGATGGCCACGAGAGTGACCTCTGATTGCCCTCACAGCTCATTATGTGCTAATTATAATGCCTTAACTGCTACAAGACACTCCCACCAGCGCCACGACAGTTTACAGATGCCATGGCAACATCTGGAGGTTACCCTACACGGTCTCAGAAGGGAAGGCAGAAACTCTCAGTTCTGGGAATTGCCCACCCCTTTCCTGGAACACTCATGAATCGTCCAACCCTTGTTTAGTGTATGATCAAGAAATAACCATGAAAATGGGCAACCAGCAGCTTTTGAGGCCACTCTGCCTGTGGAGCAGCCATTCTTTTTTTTTCTTTTTTTTTTTTTTTGGAGATGGAGTCTTGCTCTGTTGGCCGAACTAGAATGCAATGGCATGATCTTGGCTCACTACAAACTCCGCCTCCTGGGTTAAGCGATTCTCCTGCCTCAGCCTTCCTAGTAGCTGGGATTACAGGCACCTGCCACCACACCGTTAATGTTTTGTATTTTAGTGGAGACAGGGTTTTGCCATGTTGGACCAGGCTGGTCTCGAACTTCTCACCTCAGGTGATCCACCTGCCTCGGCATCCCAAAGTTCTAGGATTACAGGAGTGAGCCGCTGCGCCCGGCCAGAGTAGCCATTCTTTTATTCCTTTTCTTTCCTCATAAAGTTGCTTTCACTTGATGGACTCGCCCCGAATTCTTTCTTCTGTGAGATCCAAGAAACCTCTCTTGGAGTCTGGATCGGGACCCCTTTCCAGTAACAAACTTGCTTAACCTCTCAGACCCCTCGTCTCTTCATCTGTAACCAGAGATAAAGCCTCCCCCGAGGTTCCAACAGTGAGGAGAGAACGCATGGAAAAGAGGGGCACAGAGTTGGTGTGCAGAACCAATATCACAGACTGGGTGTCAAGCCACTGTCATATTGGAAGTAATATCACGCTCTCCCCTACAAGTTATGAGGAACAATATCACAGCGGGGTGTGTACACCCCGTGTGTTTTTGGAAGCAATGTCATTCTCTCTTCTTCTAGGTTTTAGGATTCATATCACAGGCGGGGTGTACACATCATCCACTCACCCCCTGGATATCAGGAACCATATCACAGAAGAGTTGTCCACCCCCTTCGATATTGTCAGCAATGTCATCTTCTTCCCGCCTGGATATTAGGAACGATACCCCGGGGTTGGGGGCGGTGTACACCCACTGTGATATCGAAAGTAAAATCAGCCTCTTTCCCGCTGGATATTAGAAACTATATCACAGGTGTGTGTGCACCTTCTGGGATATTGGGAGTACTGTCAGCCTCCACCCCTCTGCATATTAGGGACAATATACAGGGGACAGGGTGGTTACACACCCTGCGATATTGAGAATAATATTCTTCTCTTTCCCCTGTACATTAGGAACCACATCACAGGAGTCTGTACACCTTCTGCGATATTGGGATTAATGTGATCCTCTCCCCCAACTGAATGTCAAAAACGATATCACAGAAGGGTGTACACCCCCTGCGATATGGCCAGTAATATCATCGTCTCTACCTTTGGATCCTAGGAACAACATCACAGAGGTTGTGTATACTCCCCAGCAATATTGGGCATAATGTTATCCTCTCTTCCCCTGGATATTAGGAACGATATCCCTGGTGGTGGGAGGTGGAGTACATTAAGAACAACATCACTGAGTGGGTGTACACCCCCTGCGGTATTGGGTGTAATATCATCCTCTTTTCCCTAGGATATAAAGAACAATATCACAGGAGGGGTGTACAGCCACAGCCCCTCCGTTATTGGGAGTAATAGCGTCTTCTCCCACACTCGATATAGGAACAATATCCTAGGGTGGGTGTACATCCCCTGCGATATTGGGCATATTGTCATCGTCTCCCAACGTGAATATTGGGTGCAGTGTCCCAGGGGGGTGTACACCTTCTTAGATTTTGGGAGTAATATCATCCTCTCCCCTCAGGATTGTAGGCAAAATAACGAAGGGGTTTTACACTTTGTACGATATGGGCAGTAACAACATCCTCTCCCTACCTGGATGTAAGGAACTATATCACAGCCGGCTGTACACTTCTTGCCATACTGGGAGTCTTATCATCCTCTCCTATCATGGATATGAAGAAAAATATTACAAAGGAGGTGTACACCCCCTGAGATATTGAGAGTAATATTATGCTCTCCCCTTCGGGATATTAGGAACAATATTGCAGGAGGTGTGTACAACCCCTGTGATATTGGGAGTCATATCATCCTCTCCCCCTGAATATAAGAAACAATATCACAGGAGGATGTACCTCCCCCCTGTGATATTGGGAGTCATATCGTGTTATTCGGAACAATAGCACAGTGGGTGTGTACAGCCCCTGCGACATTGCCACTAGTATCATCGTCTCTCTCCCAGGATATAAGGAACAATATCATAAGGGGGTGTACACCCCTGCGATATTGGTGGTAATATCTTCCTCTCCCTGGCTGGCTATTAGGAACAATGTCACAGAAGAGGTGTACACCCCCTGCTTTAATGGGAGTGATATCATCCTCTCCGTCCCTGGATATTAGGAACAATATCACCAAGGAGTGTACACCTCCTGCAATATTGAGACTGATATCATCCTCTCGCCAGCTGGATAGTAGGAATCATATAACAGGGGTGGTGTACAACCCAAGCGAAATCGGAAGAAACATCACCCTCTCCACATTTGGATGTCAGGGAAAATAACACGGTGGAGGTCCACGCCCACGGTGATATTGGGAGTCATATAAACCTCTCCCACCCTGGATAGAAGGAAAAAGCTGACCGACGGCAGGTACACACACTGCGGTAGTTTCAATAATGTCATGCTTTACCCCCTGGCTACTAGGAATAACATCATAGAGGGGTTTACACTTTCTGCCACACTGGGAGTAATATAATCCTCTCCTGGCAGGATATCAGAAACAAGATTATTAATTATTAATATTAATAAATATAAAAATTAATATTAATCACAGATATTTAAAATCACAATTAAGATACTATAAACACTGGTGAAAAATGTTAACGATTAGTATTAATAATTAAAAATATTAACACAATTAATAATAAAATAATGATATCAACAACTAATGTGACTTAAATCAATACTAAGGGATGTTGGCAAAAAATTAATAATTAATATTAAGAAATAATAATATTGATAAATGACATTAATATTAAACAATAATTCTTGGAGTAGATCATAATCTATTTAAAACAATTATCAGTAATTAATAGAAAATTATTAATTGATAGTATTACTGATAATTATTAAAATCGATCATTGATGCATAATAATTAATTATATTATTGCTCCTAGAGCAATACACTGAGGGTGTACACCCGTCTGTGAAACAGTACATTATTTCCAGAGAGGCAGATGATAGTACTCAAAATATAGGAATCAGGCTGTGAGTCCACCATGGCTCCCAATAGCCAAGGGGGGGAGAGGGGGTGGCTATTGGTCCCCACCTCGCGGGGGGTGGCTCACCCCCCTGCGAGGTGGCTCCCAATAGCCAAGGGGGGGAGAGGGGGTGGCTATTGGTCCCCACCTCGCGGGGGGTGGCTCACCCCCCTGCGAGGTGGCTCCCAATAGCCAAGGGGGGGAGAGGGGGTGGCTATTGGTCCCCACCTCGCGGGGGGTGGCTCACCCCCCTGCGAGGTGGCTCCCAATAGCCAAGGGGGGGAGAGGGGGTGGCTATTGGTCCCCACCTCGCGGGGGGTGGCTCACCCCCCTGCGAGGTGGCTCCCAATAGCCAAGGGGGGGAGAGGGGGTGGCTATTGGTCCCCACCTCGCGGGGGGTGGCTCACCCCCCTGCGAGGTGGCTCCCAATAGCCAAGGGGGGGAGAGGGGGTGGCTATTGGTCCCCACCTCGCGGGGGGTGGCTCACCCCCCTGCGAGGTGGCTCCCAATAGCCAAGGGGGGGAGAGGGGGTGGCTATTGGTCCCCACCTCGCGGGGGGTGGCTCACCCCCCTGCGAGGTGGCTCCCAATAGCCAAGGGGGGGAGAGGGGGTGGCTATTGGTCCCCACCTCGCGGGGGGTGGCTCACCCCCCTGCGAGGTGGCTCCCAATAGCCAAGGGGGGGAGAGGGGGTGGCTATTGGTCCCCACCTCGCGGGGGGTGGCTCACCCCCCTGCGAGGTGGCTCCCAATAGCCAAGGGGGGGAGAGGGGGTGGCTATTGGTCCCCACCTCGCGGGGGGTGGCTCACCCCCCTGCGAGGTGGCTCCCAATAGCCAAGGGGGGGAGAGGGGCTGGCTATTGGTCCCCACCTCGCGGGGGGTGGCTCACCCCCCTGCGAGGTGGCTCCCAATAGCCAAGGGGGGGAGAGGGGCTGGCTATTGGTCCCCACCTCGCGGGGGGTGGCTCACCCCCCTGCGAGGTGGCTCCCAATAGCCAAGGGGGGGAGAGGGGCTGGCTATTGGTCCCCACCTCGCGGGGGGTGGCTCACCCCCCTGCGAGGTGGCTCCCAATAGCCAAGGGGGGGAGAGGGGCTGGCTATTGGTCCCCACCTCGCGGGGGGTGGCTCACCCCCCTGCGAGGTGGCTCCCAATAGCCAAGGGGGGGAGAGGGGCTGGCTATTGGTCCCCACCTCGCGGGGGGTGGCTCACCCCCCTGCGAGGTGGCTCCCAATAGCCAAGGGGGGGAGAGGGGGTGGCTATTGGTCCCCACCTCGCGGGGGGTGGCTCACCCCCCTGCGAGGTGGCTCCCAATAGCCAAGGGGGGGAGAGGGGGTGGCTATTGGTCCCCACCTCGCGGGGGGTGGCTCACCCCCCTGCGAGGTGGCTCCCAATAGCCAAGGGGGGGAGAGGGGGTGGCTATTGGTCCCCACCTCGCGGGGGGTGGCTCACCCCCCTGCGAGGTGGCTCCCAATAGCCAAGGGGGGGAGAGGGGGTGGCTATTGGTCCCCACCTCGCGGGGGGTGGCTCACCCCCCTGCGAGGTGGCTCCCAATAGCCAAGGGGGGGAGAGGGGGTGGCTATTGGTCCCCACCTCGCGGGGGGTGGCTCACCCCCCTGCGAGGTGGCTCCCAATAGCCAAGGGGGGGAGAGGGGGTGGCTATTGGTCCCCACCTCGCGGGGGGTGGCTCACCCCCCTGCGAGGTGGCTCCCAATAGCCAAGGGGGGGAGAGGGGGTGGCTATTGGTCCCCACCTCGCGGGGGGTGGCTCACCCCCCTGCGAGGTGGCTCCCAATAGCCAAGGGGGGGAGAGGGGGTGGCTATTGGTCCCCACCTCGCGGGGGGTGGCTCACCCCCCTGCGAGGTGGCTCCCAATAGCCAAGGGGGGGAGAGGGGGTGGCTATTGGTCCCCACCTCGCGGGGGGTGGCTCACCCCCCTGCGAGGTGGCTCCCAATAGCCAAGGGGGGGAGAGGGGGTGGCTATTGGTCCCCACCTCGCGGGGGGTGGCTCACCCCCCTGCGAGGTGGCTCCCAATAGCCAAGGGGGGGAGAGGGGGTGGCTATTGGGAGCCACCTCGCGGGGGGTGGCTCACCCCCCTGACAATGTCACTGTTTTTTTACACCCCCTGCAGTACAATGCATGTTATTATCTTCACTCACTTTAGCTGTTGAGAACAATGTCACATGGCGGAAGATACACCCAGCACTATTGGGAGTATTATCATTCTCTCTTCTTCTGGATAGTAGAGAAAATATCTCAGGCGAGTTGGACAACCCCTTTCATATTGACAGTATTATCATCCTCTGCCAACGTGGATATTAGGAACCATATCACAGGGTGCGTGTTAACTTCCTGGATATTCGTCGCGAAATCATCCTCTCCTCACTAGGTATAGGATACAATGTGACAGTCAGGGTAGACACTCCCCGCGACTTGAGGTGTTATATCTATTCCTGTGTATTAGGATCCACGATGGACACACAGCGTGTTTAAGATTTTGCGAGTAATGTCATCTCCCCCTCTAGACATTACGAGCAGTATCATAGACGGGTGTTCACCCTCTCCAATGTAGGGAGGAATATCATCCACTTCCCGCCTGGATATTAGGAACCATATCAAAGGAGTGTTTATAACCCCTGAGATATCTGAGTAATATCATCCTCTCCCAGTTGGAAATTAGGAACAGTATCACCGGTGGCATGTACACCCTCGGCGACATTGAAAGTAATATCATCCTCTTCCCTCCCGGATCATGGGAACAACATCACTGGGGGGTGTACACTTTCTGCGATATTTGGAGTAACATAATCTTCTGTGCCTTGGAATATTAATGACAATATCACGCGGTGAGCGTGTACATCTTTTGCAATATTGGGAATGAAATGATCCTCTCTCCCCCTGCAAATTAGGAAAGATATCACAAGTGGGTGTTCACCTCCTGCGATATGGGGATTAATACCATCTTCTCCTCGTCCTGATATCAGGAAGGGTATCACGCGGGAGTGTACAGTGTCTGCCATACTGGGAGTAATATGAACCTCTCGGCCTTGAGATATTAAGGAGAATATCACAGGGTGGATGTACACCCCCTGCCACATTGGGAGTAATATCAGCCTCTCCCCTCCATGCATATTGGGAACAATATCCCAGGCTGGGTGTACGCTTCCTGCTCTATGGGGAGTCATATCATCCTCTCCCTTCCACGATATTAATAACACTATCACAGGGCGGGTGAACACAGCCTGCGATACTGGAATTATTATCATCCTCTCCCCCTCCGGATACTAGGATCCATATCACAGAAGAGCTGTACCCTCCCTGCGATATGGGGAGTGATATCATACGCTTCTTCCGTGAATATTAGGAGCAATATCACCAGGTGGCTGTCCATTCGTTGCTATGTTGGGAGTCTTGTCATATTCTATCCCCCTAGATATCAGGATCAGTGTCACAGCGGGAGTGTACACCAGCTACGATATTAAAACTAATATCATGCTCTCTGTCCCTGGATATTAGGAACGACATCACAGGTAGGTGTACACCCCTTGTGGTATTAGGAGTAATAATATGGTTAATTATTAAACATCAATGATCGATTTTAATAATTATTAATGACAATTAATAGGATACTTTATTAATTATGGATAATTATTTTACATATAGGATTATGCACATTTAAAATCAATTATTAATATTAATGTCATTTAACAATATTATTAATTCTTAATATTAATCTTTTTTTATTACCAACATCTCTTAGTATTGACTTAAACAACATTAATTGCTGATATCATTATTTTATTATTAATAGTGATATTACAATTCATTATTAATACTAATCGTTAACATTTTTAACCAATATTAATTTTTACTGTCTTTATTATGATTATTAATATTGATGATGATTATTAATTTTTATTATATTTATTAATATTGGTAATTAATAGACTTGTTCCTGATATCCGGCGGGGAGAGGATATTACTCCTAACTTCGAAGAAAGTGTACACCCCTCTATGATGTTATTCCTAATAGCCGGGGGTAGAGGATAACATTATTGAAAGAGAGAACAGAACTGGCCTCAGCAACAAGAAGTAAGGAGATGCAGGGTCAAGCAGCCATGTGGTTCCATCACACTCAACATTCACACCAAGCGGAGCACAGGCAGGACCAGCCGATGGGGGAGCCGTAGTGGAGGGTCTCTGGGGTGGAGGCCCTCTGGATGGGCAAGATTCTCTACCTAAAACTCCAATAGAAGATCTACACAGCAGTAGTTAAAGAAAACACACACTAAGAAAAAGGCCAAAATAAAAATAGGACACCAAGTTTGGTCAACCGGGTCTCACAAGCCAGTAGGTAAGAAAGCCCAGGAGGGCCCACCAAAGGAGTTGGGGGTGGGTTCCTGCCTGCAGGGGGCCTGGGACACCCCATTACCACAGACGAGGACCCAAGCTTTGGGGAGAAAGCTGTCAGAGTCACCAGTGAGCTCTTTCGAGCTGGAGCCACAGAGCAGGGGAGGAGCGCTGGCCACGTCCCTGTGTAGGCTCAGAAGCTGGGGTGGGGGCACACCCCCAGGGGCCGATACAAACAGTGGACCGCGAGTCCTCCTCCTGTCCAGAGGATGCTCAGCTCCCAAGAGACCACCAAAGTCTGGAACCCAGGGACACACCACCTGACCCTCATGCCCAGGCCTCCTGGACCACGCAATGTCCAGTACAGGCAGGCAGTCTGGGCTTGGGGCCAGGACAGGGGTGGATGGTCCTGCTAGGCAGGCCTCCTTCTCCCTATCAGCTGTGCTGGTTGCACTGTAGTTTTGTTCTGGCAACATATTGCTGCCCACTTTGGCCACACCAGTCCCCGGCTCCCTGGCTAGGCCCAGTGCTGTCCAACCCACCTACACAGGCCCCACACACCCAGTGCCCACCAAACTCCCGTCAGCCAGAAGGACCCATGCTCACCCCCTGAAGTATCCGTGGAAACCTGCATCCGACAGGGACCCACAGCTCAGGGCCAACCTCCATGGGGCCTCTTGGTTGTGGTGGTAGAGGTGGGGGGGAGTTGACCTCCAGCCCTCCCATCCTGGCCACTGTGTTCTGTGGGGATCATTCAGTCCTGGGAGCTTCCTAGGGACCCCAGAAGGAAGAGAACAGGGTGGTCATGGCGGCCTCAGCCCCAGGCTCTGGGCCTGAGTGCAAGAGTCTTTCGGTTCTGGTTTGATCTGGGCAGTAACAACAGGTCAAGTCATTCACACAAGGATTGGCTTCAATATAATGCATCAAGGGACTGTGGAGGACACAGAGCAGCCTCCAGGACAGTTACACGTGGTGACTTCACCAGTGCAGGCTAGGGAGTGGAAAAGCTGACCCCTGACCTCCCCACCTACCCTGCTCACCAGAGGCCAGTAGCGGCCAGGGATCCCTGACTTCAGGCAGAGACAGACAGCACAGTTGCTGCCTCCTTTGAGCCCATCCCAGGGCCCACAGTGCCTGGAGAAACCTGGCAGGGTCTGAGTTGGGAGAATCTGGCAAGGAGATGCCAAGTGAAGAATGTGAGGGACTGGGTATGAGGGGCACTAGGGCACAGGGTCTGCTTCCCCTGGGGAGGTGGCAGTGAGACATATAGTAGCCAAGCCTCCGCAGACACCACCCTGCTGCCAGGCACGTGTGGTGCCCATACCCACACCGATGGCTGCAAGAAGGTTCTTCATCAACAAAACGGGAGGACGCACCCACACCCACATAGGCATTGGTGCCCACACACATCAGAGAAGAAAATTGCTGCTGTGCCCAAGGTGTGGGGAAAGGGGCAATGTCCCCTTCCTCCCCATGGTGGGACCAAAATTATCCGCTCCTGCCAGCACCCCCTCCCCCAACTCCACAAGCTGCTGACCTCCACCCCAGTGCCATGCCATGTGCCTGGAACAGCTCAGAGGTACATCCCAAAGGGTGCTATCCTGGAGCGGCTGTGCTGGGCAAGGGACACGTTTCCTAGTCACAGAGGTTTTCTTTCTTTACTGCTCACCGGCCCTGTGCCTCTGTTACCCCCACTGTGGCACAGTGTAAAAATTCCATCTTGAAGGCTAGGAACCCAGGAAGATCACCACACCTGCTGAAATGGTGGGTGAATCTCCCTGCCTTGGACCTCTTGCTCCAGGACTGATGTCCATTGGGACTTGGCCAGGCCAGCATCCTGGGGAGGGCTGCATTCCTTGCCTGGGGAACCTTACTCCCAGTTAGGAATCACTGGAGTTGAGGTCCCTAATGGATTGGGGCAGCCACGGGGTAGAATGGAGGTAGCCCCATCTTACGGGGCTGTGTAGACCCCAGAAAACAAGCATTGAGTTCAGACTCTCATCTGAAGCTGGCCACCTGATATTATTTGGGCTTTGGGGTGTGATGATGGCCTGGGGTCAGGGAACTGGTTATGACACGCAGGACATTCTCTGCAGCTCCCTAAGGTACAGGGTATGTTGCTAAGTATATGCTTTTAAAAACCCTAGGAGGAGAGGGCACCCAGAAGGGGCCCTGAAGCCAAGGGCATGGTCCAGCCTTTCCACCTCCCCAGCTGAAGACATGCTGGAGGACAGTTCTCCAGAGTTTCATAACAAAGAAGAGTAAAAAGAAATCAAAAAGACCTGGAAGATAGGCAAGCTAATGAGGGCTGACTGGGATTACCCTGCCCAATCCTCAAAACAAGCCTTCCCTATCTGTCCTCTGGGCCAGGTGAGGAAACAGGTCACAATAGGACATTCAGACCCTGGGCAGGCAGCTGGCAGCCTGGAGCCCAGGAGGTGCAAACACATTTTTACTAAGACACATCCTGCACAGCCCTAAATCCATTAAAACTTGAGGCAATACAGCACATGCTCTGTGAGCACAGGGTTGGGGCTGGGGTTACAGATTAACAGCATCTCAAGGCAGAAGAATTTTTCCTAGTACAGAGATCAAAATGGACTTTCTTATGTCTTCGTCTTTCTCCACAGACACAATAACAGTCTGATCTCTCTTTCTTTCCCCCACACAGAGTGTCACCACTGTATGTCAGCCACTGGGGGACAGGCTTCAGCTTACACCCACCTTCCAAATTCCACCCTCTCACCTTGGTAGAAGCTGGCCAGGAATTGGGGCCAATGGATGGGTGGGGTCTGCACACGACACCGTGTTCAGGTCCCCATGACGGCCTCACACATGGGTGGTGGCCCTGCAGTTCCGGGTGCCACACACACCCCAGCCCCTGCTCAGGCCCTGATCTTTGAGAAGGGGGAGCAGCAGAACCTGGGCACTGACCCCACAGTGCCACTCACACCCACAGACAATTCTCCAGACAGGCATCAGGTCTCGGTCATGGCCACCTCCCCCTGCAGGGCCTCAGCTCTTTCCCGGGACTCACATGGTCCTTCCTCACATGCAGCTCTGGTAGGATGCATTGATCTGTACCCAGGGGCTCTGAGGTGACAATGGCCACGCTCATGCAGACTGCAAGGGCACAGGCTGGGTGCCCATTGTGGGGACCCTGACTGCAGCACTCCCAGACTATCATCGGGCATGCTGGCCCCCAGGCTTAGCTAGGGCACCAGCGGTAGGAGTGCACTGCTATGGACTCTGCAGGAGGAGGATAACTGTCACCGCATCTTTATGTTCTCCTGCTGGTGTCACTCTGGGCTTCTCATCTCCTGGTTGTACGATTCAGGGCAGACTCTCTGAACACCTTGTGGGAAACAGCACAGTCCAGCAGAGAAGAGGCGAAAAGCCCAGCTGCGAAGATGAAAAAATGGCAGGTGTGACATGGACCGCCATTCAGTTTCTGTATTTAGATAAGGTCTTCCGGAACACCTGCTCTCATTGGATAATACTTCAAATATACATATACATATACATATATATATATATATGTATATATAAAATTTATTTATTTTTTTTGAGACGAAGTCTCACTCTGTAGCCCGCACTGGAGTACAGCGGCATGATCTCGGCTCACTGCAACCTCCAGCTGCCGGGTCCTGGTTCAAGAAATTCTCCTGCCTCAGCCTCCCGAATAGCTGAGATTACAGGCATGCACCACCATGCTGGGCTAATTTTTTGTACTTTTAGTAGAGACGGAGTTTCACAATGTTGGCAAGGTTGGTCCTGAACCTCTGGCCTCGGATGATTCACCCACCTTGCCCTCCTAAAGTGCTAAGATTACAGGCATGAGCCACCGTACCCGGCCCATTGTGGCAGCTTAATCACAGAGGAAAAGAAGGCCTGGACCCAGCAGGAAGATGATGAAAAGGGATAAGAGCCGCTCTCTCACCTATGGTGTCAGCCAGGCACTTCCAACTTTCAACATAAGGGACACTAAATAGCTTTCCCAACAAAAACTGAGATGTTGGGTAAAACCTACAAAAATGCATCTTTGTAAGTGCATTACTGAGCTCGCATTGAAGGATGGAATCCACAGCAGTCAATAAAGAATTGGCGGGAACCAAAGTGGAATTTTTTTTTCAGTTTAGACAGTTGCACAGAGGATGTGGCATCAGAAACAAAACTGTATGTCTCTCCAAAATGAGGCCAGAAATCTGACATCTTAGACTTAAAATAAAAGCCCACCTCAGAGCAGGAGCAGCAAGGAGAGCAGCTGTCCCTGCATTGGTGCTGGGTGGAGGGAAAACCACTGACCCTGGGAACCGATGAGAAACAGTCCTCCAGGAGTTTGTGCTGGAAGACCTTGAGAGCATGGGTGAAATCGACGTGGCACCACGCGGCTGCTCACTTCACCTCTACCCCATGTGAGTGAACATCTTTGCTGAAACAATGCAACCCTGTCCTCAAAATATCTCCCCACATAAAATTCCAAGGAAGATAAGTCCACGTGCAAAAAGTTACAAAACTTAAGTAAACAAAGTACTGCGGATACATCCAATAATTAAAGAAACACATTCAGTAGAGCCACAAAAATCCAAAAGGTGGAAAAGATCAACTGCTGGCAAAGTATGCACTGCTGTTGCTCCTGTTAAGAGACTGTATTTCACAAAAAGCTAGACACGCCCCTCTGTGGCCTCACACTTGCCTTCTCAGGCATGTCTGCCCCAGAAATGCCCTTGCAATGTCTTCAAGAGACACATACGGGGCAAGAATATTTAGGCAGTGATTGAAGAAATAGAAAACACCTGAAAGCCATCCGAACACACCTCTATCAAGGAAAAAAGCTGGCACAGTCACATTGTGGAATATGATACAGCTGTGAAAATGAACTGCAGTTAGAAGTATCAACAATGAAAAATTACAGTGAACAAAGGAAATTACTGAAAAATACGCTGCTATTCCATATACAGTTCACAAACCATAATGTATGACATTGCTTAATAATATACACAGAAATGATAAACCTTATGAAAAGCAAGACAAACATTAACACATCAGTCCTATGTCTGGGGGAAGAAGGGAGACCCAGGTGATCAAGGAAGGGCATATTGTAACCTTTCAAGACACTCGATGCTAATGGATGATGACATCAGTGCAATTATTAATCTATCGGATTATACATTCAATTTTGTTTGTTTGTTTGTTTTTGAGGCAGAGTTTTGCTCATGTAGCCCAGGCTAGAGTGTAATGGCATGATCTCGGCTCACTGCAACTTCTGTCTCCTGGGTTCAAACAACTCTCTCACCTCAGCCTCCCGAGTAGCTGGGATCACAGGTGCCTGCCATGATGCTCAGACAACTTTTTGTATTTTTTTAGTAGAGACGGTTTTCACCATGTTGGCCAGGCTGGTCTTGAACACCTGACCTCAAATGATCCACCTGCCTCAGCCTCCGAAAGTGCTGGGATTACAGGCATGAACCACCGTGCCCACCCAAATTTTGTAGACTCTTACGTGTCATATATTTCATAATTAAACATAAGAAATAAAATATTTACTGTAGTTTGTAAATGAAAGAGCAACAAAAAATGTTACAAACTTTTAAACATCAAACCTGTTGTATAGCTCACAGTGACCCTCGCATTAAGCTGTGGAAGTTCCAAGTTGTATTTCACTGTAATTTTCTAAAAGCTAGGTGAACAGATGAAAAACTGAATTCAGTTTTGAAACAAGATATTAAGATAATGTTACTGGTTAAAGGTGTCCAGCTTCTTGGTGCCTTGAACCAAGACTTGGACACAATGCAAAAATGGAGCAAGGAAAGAATGAAGCAGCAAAGCAGAGATTGACGGAAAATGAAAGCACACTCTACAGGGTGGGAACGCCTGAGCAGAGGGAGCCCGTTACTGAAGTTTCTGGGGTTTAAATCCCCTCTAGAGGTTTCCATCGGTTACTTGGTGTGCACCCTATGTAAATGAAGAGGAGGAAGTACAATTACAAAGTCATGTACTCAGTGTACGCCCTGTGTAAATGGAGAGGATATTTCCTGTCATAGCCCAAGAGTTTCCATTTGATTAGTTCTCCGAAGTCAGGGTGAATCGGCCTTATGTTCCTGCCTCCAGACCCCTTTCTCCTGCCTCCGTGGAATGGATGGCAGGACATGGAAAAGTGTTCTGTCCAAATGACATATCCCAGGGCACTGGCAGCTGAGAACAAGAGGGAAACAGTTGGTGCCACTGAGGAACGCTCACCCGTGTCTCCACACCGCACAGAACAAAGTGAGTGTCCTTGTCCTGAACCTTCTGAAGTGAGTATCTCGCCTCAGGGCTTTCATGAAACCCCTTTTTGGAGAAGTTCCTTCTCTCTCCTTCTGCAGCCACAAGGCAGCAGGGATAGCCCCTCTCACGCTGAAGTTCCTCTAAAAAAAACAAAGAGAATAAAATAATAGAAATAATGTAATGAATAATAGAATAATGAAAATGAAACTTTTTAACTGAAGCAGCTCTGGAATTTCATGTATTGGTGGCATTAAAAGCAGAAAATGAGCCTATAGGCCTGGTGGGGAGGCTCACGCCAGTAATCTCATCACTTTGGGAGGCCGAGGCGGGCAGATCACGGGGTCAGGAGATCGAGACCATCCTGGCTAACACGGTGAAACCCCGTCTCTACTAAAAATACAAAAAATTAGCCAGGCATAGTGAAGGGCGCCTGCAGTCCCAGGTATTCAGGAGGCTGAGGCAGGAGAATGGCGTGAACCTGGGATGCGGAGCTTGCAGTGAGCCGAGATTGTGTCACTGCACTCCAGCCTGGCAGCAGAGCAAGACTCTGTCTAAAAAAAGAAAAAAGAAAAAAAAGAAAAAAAAAGAAAAAAGGAAATGGGCCTATAGTGCTCAATTTCATGGCAAAAAATTAAGGAAAGAATAAAAAGACTCTACTAATAATGGTGACATGAGCTGCTCATATTGTCATTTTCTCTGGTACCTAATATTGGGGAGGAGGTGGGACCACCTGCCACCAGGCTCCAGGTGATTTGCAGGCTGTTCCCCCAAATCACTGCAGCTTCTTCCCTGCTGGTCCCTTGATCCTGCTGCTGTGCCGGGCGTCCTGTGTGGCAGGAGGCACCTCGGCAGCTTCCAGTGGGATAGGCCTGCGGCATTCTGAGGCTGAATGCCGTGATCACTAGGAAGTGAGGAGACACAAGCAGGAAGGGTTCAGGGATGGAGCGGTCGCTTCTCAGGGATCAGTCGCAGGCCGAAGCTGGGAAGAATCCCCTTTCAGGACAATGGCTCCAGGCTGAGGTCCATGCTGTTTCTGCGCATTATGATGACTGACCTGCATCCATAGGGAAGCATATCCGGGCTCCTTTTTCCTAGGTGATGTTGGGAACACCTTGAAATGGGCACTGGTGGATTTCAATTCCAGCCTTCCAGAAGCCACTCTAAATGGAAATTGAGCTAAGGGACGTAGCTGGAGTAAGTAAACAACTTTAGGTCCTGAACAACAATTTTCACATACAATATAGTGTGCAGGGAAAAATAAAGCCTCAGGACCCCAATTTACAGCCAAAAAGGAAAAAACATTAAACTGAAGCTGAATCATGCAAGAAACTGCCTTTCCTTTTGTTCCTAAGCAGATAGCTCAGATAAAGGGTTACATATCTCCACAGGAAGCTGGTCTATGTTCACCTTATCTTATGTAAAGGACTGATTTACCGCATGCGAGATGAAGACATAACTGATCATTCCCCATCTGCTCTCTTTCTCTTGCAACCTGAGGACCACCACAGATTCCCTCTTTCCCCTCCAGCCCACCCTTCCTCTCCAGCCCACCCTTCCCCTCCAGCCCACCCTTCCCTCCAGCCCACCCTTCCTCTTCAGCCCACCCTTCCCCTTTAACTACTGAAGCCCTCAAAATCATCTTGGGAGGAAGGCATAGACCACAGAGTGTTTCACGATCCTGTGTTTTTTCCTTCCAAGCACGTCCTTAACCTTGGCAGAATTAACTTTTAAATGGATTGAGATCGGTCTCAGGTACCTTTTGGTTTACAATCGCATGCCTCAGCCATCACACAGCTCTCTGGCCTTTGTCTTCTTTTACCAAAGGAGGAGGGTGAATTCCATGATCCTAAAACCCCTTCAGCTCTCCATAGGTTTCTGGGGGGCCACAATTACCTAAGAGATTAGAGAGAGCATCATAAAATAGAAGTAGACGGTGTATGGCAGTTAGGGTTAAGTTTGGCTGCATAAAACAGAAGATTCAAGCTAACAGAGGCTCACACATATAAAGGTCTGTCTTTTCACATGAAATGAATCTGAAGGCAGGCAATCCTCCCCTGTGCACTGGATCTGTGATCTTATCAGAGAGCCCAGCTTCTCTTATCATTGCCTCAGGCACTTTGACTGAAGGTGGTTGTATCTTCTAGATCACCTCATGCCCCAAGATAGCAGCTTTGTTCCTGCAATCACCGCTGCATTCAAAGCAGCAGGAAAAAGAAAAAATAAAACAACCCCATACTCAGTAGTTTGGCTCCTTTTAAGGAGTCCTTTTGGACGTCCTGCTCAACAATTCCACTTATATCACATAGGCCAGAATGGACCCACATGGCCACGTGGGTGCACAAAGACAGCTGGGGAATGAAGCATTTAGTGCAGAGCCTTGGTCAGAAGCGGAGGAGGAAATGGATGTTGAACCAACTGTTTCTCTCACATGGCGTGTTAGTTGAGCTTGGAAGGATGAGTGGGTTATTTACAGACAGGCTTGGAGAGAGACACAAGCAAGGATCGTGTGTGGAAGAAGCATGCTGGGAATTCGCAGGATAAAGAGAGTCTCCCCCTCACTGCAGATTCTTCTGGCTAAAAACTCAAGGGCTTCTGAATTATTTCCATACTTTTTCTTTCTGAATTTAGAAGATTTACAATTCAATTATATGTAATGGTAAGACATCGTCTCCTTGGGGATTGTTTAAAAACAAGTCTGTTTGGGTTTGGAAAGAGAAACCTAAGACCCGCGTGCAGGGGTGGGAGTTTCAAGGTTCCTGGAACACAATGCTGGAAGGAATTCAGGCAAAATATTCCATGGTCTTCTGACTGCTCTCTGGTGCCTGTTGTGAAGTCTAAAAGCTGTGATGCTCCCCAGGAATGGCTGTGTTCTGAAAACTTTTCCAGGAGAGTGTCTTGAGCTGGACTACATTGTTACTCACTTTTGTAACAGACCAACTCTTGTGATAAGGAACCCACTCCCCCAATAACAACATTAGTCCACTCACCAGGGCGAAACCCTCATGACCTGATCACTCCTTAAAGATCCCTCCCCTCAGCACTACTGCATGGGGGATTCAGTTTCCAACACTTGAAATTTGGGGGACAATTTCAAACCATAGTAAGAAAACAATGGCAAAAATAAATTACTTATACAGTGTTTATCACTGATAATAAGGTATGCACAAAACATCATTTATAGTCTATATTCACTATAATATGTTGTGCTCTATTTTCATGTTAATTCATGCAAAGAAATAAAAAACAAAGAGAAAGATTTTCGAGAGAGGTATTAAGAAAGAGCACCATAACTTTTAGTGAAACTGAGGAACTGGTGGAAGTAATTGTTTTAAAAATCTTTTTTATTTGCTGGTTGTTTGGAAGTCAGTGGTGACATTTCAAGGAGGAGTTGTCATTGGGAAGGCAGATTTCAGGAGGCTTCAGTAAGAGTGCATGAGGAAGATGGGGAAGGAAGGAGGACAGGTGACTTAGAAAGATTCTTGGTGGCAACTGGAAGTGCAGAAATAGAATGGTGACTTCAGGGAGAAGCAATTCAAGGAATGTTGTGTTTTGCTTCTCTCTTTCTGTCCCTCTCCCCATCTCTCTTTCCATCTCTCTCTGCCTCTGACTTTGTCTGTCTCTGTTTCTCCCTCTCTGTGTCTCTCTCCTGGTTGCTCTGTCTCTCTCTGTCTCTTTTTAAGACTCTGAGTGTGTCTCTGTCTCTCTCTTCCCCTCATCTCTTTCTCCATCTTTCTATGTCTCTCTGTGTCTCTGCTTCTCTGACTTTTTCTGTCTCTCTCTCTGTCTCTCTCACTCTCCCTCTTCCTTTCTTTCTTTCTTTCCTTCTTTCTTTCTTTCTTTCTTTCTTTCTTTCTTTCTTTCTTTCTTTCTTTCTTTCTTTCTTTCTTTCTTTCTTTTTCTTTTTTTCTTTGTGTGTGTGTGTGTGTGTGTGTGTGTGTGTGTGTGTGTGTGTGTCCCACTTTCTTGGCATCTCACTCCCACTCTCCATCTCGCATCTCTCTTTGGTTTCACTATGCAAGCTGACTCTCCCCACCTGATGATCCAGTGGGATTAGCAGGAACCGGGTGGACTACCCCCCCCCACCCGCATCCTGTGCCCATCCATGAACTGGGGCAGAGGAGAGGACTGATCTCGCTACTTGGCCTGGCTGGACGTGCTGACCCTCAGGATCACAGGCAGTGGAAGGAGCAGCTCCTGGAAGGTCAGAGTGAGACCTGTGATGGATGGAAGCCACAACTATGTTGAGCACCAAAAATGATCAGCACTTGGTCTATGGCAGCAGGAGCTCAGAAGTGAGGAATCCTAGGGCCTTAAATGAGTCGCCCATTGTGGCAAAAAATTTTTAACAAAAAAATAGCCCCTTGGGCCGGGCGTGGTGGCTCAAGCCTCTAATCCCAGCACTTTGGGAGGACGAGACGGCCAGATCACGAGGTCAAAAGATCGAGACCATGCTGCCTAACACGGTGAAACCCCGTCTCTACTAAAAAAATTCAAAAAACTAGCCGGGTGAGGTGGCGGGCGACTGTAGTCGCAGCTACTCGGGAGGCTGAGCCAGGAGAATGGCGTAAACCCGGGAGGCGGAGCTTGCAGTGAGCTGAGATCCGGCCACTGCACTCCAACCTGGGCGACAGAGCGAGACTCCATCTCAAAAGAAAAAAAAAAAAAAAAAGCCCCTAAGGAGTGTTCCAATGGCCACCTCTTAAGCAATACAATTGACCCATGAACAATGCAGATATTAGGGGCACCAACTCGCCACACAGTTGAAATTCGTACAATAACTTTTGACTACGCTAAAAAGAATTTACTAATAGCCTATTCTTGGGTGGAAGCCTCAGTGATCACGCAGAGAGTCGGTTAACGCACATTTTTTGTGTTATATGTGTTGTATAGTGTATATAGAGACTACAGGTGTGCCACCATGTCCTGCAAGTGTTTTATTTTTATTTTCTTATTTTTTGTAGAGACAGGATCTCGCTATGTGGCCAAAGCCGGTCTCAAACTCCTGGTCTCAAGCTGTCCTTGTGTCAGCCTCCTAAAGCACTGAGATTATACACATGAGCATGGCACACAGCTGATTTATTATTTTATTTTCTCAGAACTCTATGCAACCTGATTCTTAATACATAAGGAAAGAGAAGCCAGACAAAGGTGGAAGGAGTTACACACGATGTGAGTGTCATTTGGCACTTAGACAAGAGAGGCGGATGATAAAAATAAAAGATCCGCATGTCGCAATTGGCGGTGGGCTTGGATATGGACTCCAGCCCTTTTTATTTTTATTTTTTTAAGAGATAGTGTCTCACTCTCTTGCTCGAAATGGAGTGCAGTGATATAATCGTATCTCGCTGTAATCTCAAACTCCTGAGTTCAAGTGATCCTCCTGCCTCAGCCTCCCAAGTAGCTGGGACTACAGATGTGCCATCGCTCCAGGCTAATTTCTTTTTTTTGAATTTTGTAGAGACGAGGTCTCCCCGTGTTGCTCAGGCTAGTCTCAAACATGTAACCTCAAGCAATCCTTCCGCCTTGGCCTCCAAAGCGCTGGGATTATAGGTGTGAGCCACTGTACCCGGCCAAGAAACCAACCCCACCTGTTTTCTATATAAAGTTTAGCATCTAGATACAAAGCAAAATAATTTTGAAAGATCAAGGAGTCTGAAGGGAAGCTGGTGGGAGGGGAATGGGCTGAAGGCAGCGTTTTCTGGTCTACGGTTTTGCTTATTCTTGGACTTTCCAAAGTCCCGAAAGAAGCAGAAGGAAAGTGAGAAGGGAGGAAGAGGCAGGAGGAAAGGGGGAGGGCTGCGCCTCTGAGGTTGCAGATTAGCCCAAGGCGGCTCAGTGGCTGGGAAGGAAGGAAGGAAACCCCCAAGGACGAAGGTGGAGTCAGAGTACTGGGTCCAGCAGAGACTGGAGGGGAGGAGGGTGCTGGGAGCCAAAGACCTTCCTGCTAGCACTGCAACCTCTTAAACTGCTTAGGTTTTTATCCAAATTTGATGCGTCCACATTTTGTAGACCTCCAAACAAAGTCACTCAGGGTAACCCAAGCAGGAAGGGGAGGATGATAGGAGAAGCTTCCCCACCTGATGATGCCCTTCTGGCTTTTATCCATTCCTGGGAATGACTCTTTCTCCAACTCGGGGGATGCCCCTATGGGAGAATACAGTGGCGTGGACCAGCAGTGGAGAATTCCAAGTCCAAAAAACGATTGGCATTTTAAAGGAAAGTAAGAAATCATCCTGCATATGTGAAATATTGGAAAAAAAGGTTGTTACTAATAATTCTCAAGAGACCACTCTGGTGAGATTAGGTTTCTTTGGGGATGTGTCGAGCAGGGTATATGTACCGAGTGGGCACATCCCACCCTTCAGACTCCTCCCTCAGCTCCTGTCTACTGTAGCAGTCAGAGGGCAGCTCCGGTCCTCATCTCCTCTGAGAGACCCACTCAGTCATTCACTCACTCATTCACTCACTCGTTAACTCATTCACTCACTTACTCATTCACTCCGTCACTCGCTCACTCACTCATTCACTCAGTCGTTTACTCATTCACTCACCCTTTTACTCACTCACTCATTCATTTACTCATTCACTCACTCATTCACTAACACATTCACTCACTCACACACTCACTCATTCACTCACCCATTCACTCACTCACTCACTTACTCATTCACTCATTCACTAAGCCATTCACTCACTCATTCACTCACCCATTCACTCACTCATTCACTCCCTTATTCACTCACTCAGCCATTCACTCATTCACTCACTCATTCACTCACTCATTCACTCACTCATTCACTCACCCATTCACTCACTCACTCATTCATTCATTCACTCATTCACTCACTCAGCAATTCACTCACTCACTAACCTTCTCTCATTCATTCATTTACCCACTCACTAACTCATTTACTCCTTCACTTATCCACTCACTCATTCACTGACTCACTCACTCACCCATTCAGTCTATTACTCACTCATTTACTCCTTTACTCACTCACTCACTCCTTCATTCATTCATTCAGCAGCACCCATGACAGGTTCACTCTGTCCTGGGCTCTGCTGTTGCCCTGGGCCTGCAGCAGGGAATAGTCAAAGAGCTCTGAATCCACGGCATTCAGAGTTCAGCAGGGGGACCGGTCGAGAAGCTCAGCAGATAGGTGAAATGCCCCATGTGTGACACTGAGGAGGATGTTTTAAGAGAAGCAGGGAGGGAACAGGAGTGTGCATGGAGCCCAAAATTTCTGCGAGGGTGATCGGGGGAGGCCTCACCATGCAGGAGACCTTTCAGGACAGACCTGAGGAAGGTGGGCAGAATGGGTAGGGAGAGGAGGGCGTGGCCTCAAGAAAGAGCAGGCTGGGCCTGAGGTTGTTGGGTACCCGCATGGGCCTCTGGGCAGCACCAGGATCTGATGGGACCAAAGGACAGGCCAGTGGGCCATGTGTGGGGCCTGTGACTCCGAGTCAGCAGAGAATATGCCTGAATTACATCCTGATAGGTGCACCCTGACTTTGAAGCTGAGGACACCCGAGGCATGGAAGTGGGGTGGATATGGGGGCAGAGCAGGGCATGGGGAGGGAGCCTGTGCCAGTCCAGGTCAGAGGTGGTGGCTTGGCCCCTGTGGCTCCAGATGCAATGAAGAGCCAAGAGGGACTTTCCTGAGGGACTTAGATGCCGGGGTGGAGGAGCACTGCAAGGTTTCAGCCTGAGTCCCTGGGAGGATGGAGTCACCAGGAGCTGAGGTGAGGAAGACTGAGTGGTGGGGGGTTGTGCGGCGGTGCAGAGGCCTGAGCTCAGTTCGGTCCCTGCAGATTTGAGACGCCCACTCCATGCACAGGCAGAGACGGCAGGGAAGGGGAAGAGGTTGCAGCTCAGGTAGCCCTGGAATGTGCAGCCCCACATGCTGGGGCACTGGGTCATGGCGCCCTCATGGCTGGGAGGATGCTTCCCTCCTGGGATGCCACAACTCCTTTAGGGCACATCGGCAGCTCCTGCGCTCACCACAGAGGGGAAGTGGGAAGGGCATCTGTCCCTATGCATGTTCTCTTTCACTTTGTCCTAGGCAGGTCCCAGGCAGCACCTCCCCTCCCAAGTGGCTCCCCTTGGCCCCTGCCCCTAGTGTTCACAGCCAGACCCTCGAAGAGGGCTGGACTCAGTGGCTCACTTCTAATGAATAGAACCAGGCAAAAGAGGTGGCGGTCTCTCCTGAGATTGGATTGGGAGGGGCTGCAGGTTCCGTCCACTGGAACTCTCCCTCTGGCTCTTGATAGGTGCTAGTTCTGGCAAAGCCATTCACCCGCCCAGGGCAGAGGGCGGCCTGAAGCTGATGCCACGGAGAGACTGGGGCCTTCAGTCCAAGTTTGTAAGCAACAGAATCCTGCCAGCAACACAGAAGCGAGCATGGAAGCATCTCCTCCGCTGATGAGCCTGAGCCTTCAGAAGACACGGCAGCCCTGGGCAGACACCTGCTGCAGCCGCGGAGAGCCCCTGGGGCAGAGGGCCCAGTGAAGCCTGCACTCCTGGCCCAAGGAGTAATCATACCTGTGGTTTAACTGTGTGCTGGTGTGGGCCACAGTTTAGACTAACCTGTTAAGGGACAATAAAGAACAAACACACACCTCAGGTCCTACTGGGTGGAAGCTGTACGGTCAGCACGGCATGTAATATCTTCCTCTTGAATTAGAAGATTCATTGCTAAGGCTAACGATTAAAAAAAAATACCTCTAGTTGTAGCACCATTAAAATACATGACGTGCAAAAAAAAAAAAAAAAAAAAAAAAAAAAAAAAAAAAAAAGAGCTATAGCTATTCTCTTCCATCTTAGCTACAGGCATATATTAATATATGCTAATTCCTTGACTGACTGAGCAATGGGCCAAACTCATGAGAACAGATGTGTGAGGACTGTCAGTGACCACCCTGACCCCAGCCCTTACATACAGACAAACTTTTCAACATAATCCGTAACCTTGGGGGTGTTGACACTCTAAATTTTATTGTTTTTTAATTAACTATTTCTTTTCCCTAAACAATACCTGTTCATTGGAGAGAAAAATAGCATTACCTGTACTAAGCAAAAGAAAGGAAATAAAATGCTCAGAAACATTTACATATGTATGCAGACTCACACACACACACACACACACACACACACACGCACAGGCTCGCACTGTGTCTAGGACTGCCTTTTCACTTATTGGTATGTCCTGAACATATTTCCATGTCAGTAGACACTTATCCTCGTAGCGGTAACAGCAATTAAATATTATTGCAGCATCTATTTTTATCATCATTTATTTAACTCGTCATGGTTGAACTGTTCGGTTGTATCTCTCGTTTTCTGTATTACAGGCAATTTGACGACAAATGACCCATCCCCTAATGTTCAATATACAAATATCTAGTGTATAAGGAGATAAGGGGTATTTGGCTAAAATACAATTCAGCGTGCCCCACCTTCTCCACATGTAATATGCTCTAAAAAGGCATGAATAATTAAATTAGCCCTTCTATTCTCCAGCACAGATCCTGAGCCCAGCGGTGGGTGCGGGTGCTTAGAGCCCCGGTCTGCTCTCCTACCCGCCAAAAGGCAAAGGCCACTCAACTGCCACCTTAAGACACCCAGGATTCTCCTCTTCTTTTTTATTAATAGAATAAAGCTCAGGCTCAGTGCATGAGAGCAGCGCTCTTCGACTTTGCATTCATCAGAGTAACCTAGATGGCTTGTTTAAAAATACACATTCCCTGGCTGCGCTCGAAGAAACTGGACTTCAGTGGTTTAGTGGGGGTGTGCATAGGCCAGGTGATTCTGAGGACCACGAGGGGTTAGGGACTGCCCCGTTAATTCCGGCCAATGGAGAGATCAGACCATCCAGCATTGTCTGCAGCATATTTCTTTTTCCTCTTTTGCAATGAATATTTGATGCTCAGCGGGATGAGCCCCAGGATGACGCACACATGAAAGAAAAATCCATGCCTCTCCATCTTTTCCCCAGGATTGCCCTTTGGTGAGACTCTCTTTTGCGACTGCTTCACTTTCCCCGGTTCACAGAACAAACCTCTTCTTAGTCTCTTTAGTTGTCTCTTATCTGTTCAACAAACACCCACTGCGCAGGACCATCCTCCAGTAAGCCGTCCAGTGGGGCCGTTTGGGAGCCCTTCTTCGTGGGGTGAGCACTGAAGGAACCGGGGCCCCATAAGCCCGTGCTTTTGTCGGGGCTGCCCCCTCTCCCATCTCAGGGTACCTGGCACCAGGCTGTTAAGCTGTGGATAGGCAACCGCACATCCCATTGGGTGTGCGTATTTCAGCACGTGGAGTTGGCCAGTGAAGCCGGCCGATGTCGGCACAGCGTACAGCAGCGCGCCTGTCCGTGGGGAGGAAGGGTCGTCCCGCCTCCCCTCCAGGCCAGTCCTGTTGCGCCTCCTCCTGCCCCACTCTGACTTTCGCGCGCCCAGGGGTCTCTGAGGGTCGCGCCCGATACCCTCCTCTACCCCAAGGCTTCTTCTCCCCAAGGGCCGGGCTGGGGACCCAGGAGCGTCACAGCCTCCGTAGGCCCCGGAAATCGCAACTTGGTCAAAGATAAGCCTGCCGCGATCAGCTTTTCTCACCACCTTGGGGATCCACTCTCCGTCCGTCCTTCCCGACCTCAGGCTGCAGAGAAAACTTGGGGGCGGCGGTCGAGGAAGCCGCGCCCCGAGGCTCCCAGCACAGCCCCAAGAGGAATCCTGCCGGCAACAAAAAGCTGTGCGCGCGGCCGGGCGCGAGCCTCCGCGTCCAGGTGGGGTCTCCGCGCCCCAATTCCACCCCGCCCCGCATCGGCGCTCCCCGCAAGTGAGGGGTTTCCACACGCCCCGGCGTTCCCGCACACTCAGGGTCTCCCTCGACCCCCCGGGAGATGCTCCCCGCTTTCTATCCCGCCCCGCTCTGGCGCGCCCGGTAAACGATGTGACCCCGCCCCGCTGCGGTCTCCCCTCCCCAGGACACTGCCCCCGTCCCCACTTGTGGTGCTCGGGGCATCTCTAAAGCCCCCAACCAGAGTCCTCCAACCCACCCGCGAGGCTCGCGCACCAGCAACGCGGCCCCGCCCGCAGGGACCCCGCCCACCTGTGGCTCTACCCCCGCCTCTGCGGCCTCCCCCACCGCTAGCGCGGCCCCCACCTAGGACGACCCCCGCGTAGGTCCTCCTGCCCACACCCGCCCCCTCGCCAGCCCCTGCCCCAGCCCCTAGCCGTGACCCCGCCCCTAGCCGCCCCCCCGCCCCCGCCCCGCAGCCCCTCCCGTGCGCTCGGGCCCATCCCGTCACCGCCCATTGGCCCTGGGTCCGCTCAGGGGCGCCGGCCTGGCGGCGGTTCCGAGTCGGGCGCGTGCCGGCAGGGTTCCCATTGCCAGCGGCGCAGCCAGACTAGGGGCTGCCCTCCGCCTTCTCGCCATGGACGCGGACGACTCCCGGGCCCCCAAGGGCTCCTTGCGGAAGTTCCTGGAGCACCTCTTCGGGGCCCGCAAGGCCATCGGCGTGCTGACCAGCGGCGGGGATGCTCAAGGTGCGCGCCCCCCTCCCGGCGGCGAGGGAGTGACGGACGGAGGAGGGAGAACAGGGCGAAGTGGATGGGGCGACGGGGCAGAAGAGGGGGAAGCGATGGGAGGACCCGGGGAAAGGTGGGGAAGCGATGGGAAGAACCGGGGAGACGAGCGGGGAAGCGATGGGGAGAACTGGAGAGAAGCCCGTGACCCGGAGCGGCAGGGGTACCTGCGGGGCGGCGTGAGCCGGCAAGGCAGCCCCGGGGTCCTTGCCGGGTGGGGCGGAGGAGGAAGGGACACGGCGGTAGGAACCTCCGTCCGGAAGAGAGTGAGGTTTCCACCCCCTCCGGTTTATGTTTTAAATTGAGCCTGGCAGAGGGGGTCGCCTGGAGCGCCCTTTGGGGACGTTCTCCCTCAGAGCTGTAGGACAGGGCCGGGCTTCCCCTCCGAAGCGTGAGTACAGCGCGATCACTTGCTAAGTGGCCCCCCGCCCCCTAACTCCGCCCCACGTCATCCCCCAGCATGTCGCTTTTCCGTTGGAAGAGTTTAAAAAAGGGTTTCCTAAAAGGATTTAAAAAAAAAAAAAAAAAAAGGGTTTCCTGCACTAGTTGCTTTTCGGCTAGTGACGATACCGAAAACTAAAATGGGTCCCAGGCCCTCCCCGCCAGCCTCTGCGGACGGGAAGGACCAGGAAGCGGGGACTCGGGGACGTCAGCGGAGCCGGGGCGCGGGCTCTGGGCTTCCCCTTCCCTGCAATGTAGAAGCGGCTCTCCAGGAGGGGCCCGAGTCTGGGCCCACGACGCGGGCGCGCCGGGAGGACATTTAACAATGACGAGCCGGAGGTGGTGGAGACTGTGCGCCTCAGGCCCCGGGTGCACGTGGGGGCGCCAGTGCCCCGACGGTGGAGCGTCCCGATCCTTGCAGCCGCTGGATGGTAGATCCGCGCTTCCCAGGCGAACGCTACCTGGGAGCCTTAGCGATCGCGCGGGCTGGAGACGCGACGCGCCCGGAGCTGGGTTTTGATTTTTATTTTCCGGGTTCCTCCTGCAGCAGATGCGTGGAAAGGCCCGGATGGCGGATTTCCTCCCGTTTCGGGACCGCGCACTGAACAAGGATGGAGCCGGGATGGGCCCCCAGCCCACGGCCCCGGTGACCTTCCCTTCGCCCTTGAGCGCGCGGGGCGGGCGCGGGTGCTGCAGGTTGGGGCGCTGTGGGCCCCGCCCGGCCCGCCGCGGGCGCCTACGTGATGCCGGGCCCGTAGTCTCCTTGCGCCCAGGCCGGGACATCCGTCTGCTACGCACTCCCCGAGCCCGCAGCGTAGCCTCCCCAGGCCCAGCACCCCCCGCGGGAGACCCCAGTGGCAGCGCCAGACTCCGCCCTGCAGCCCGACCCCCAGCGCCCCTTCGAAGTGCTCTGGCGTTAGCGTTCTAGTAAAAGGACCCCCCAGCCTCAGCATTCCTCCTGTAGGGTTGGATTCTCAGAGAAAGAAAAGGTGATGCAGCAGACGCTGGGATTGGAGAAATTACCAGAGTGAAGTGGAAATAGTCTGGCCAGCGTGACTTAAACCGGCCCGGAGATGTGCAAGTACCAGTGGAACCGCCTGGGGTCGGGATAGGACCCAGAGTGGCTTCTCAGTCAAAGGCCTTCAGAAGCAGAGGGAACATCTTGAGTGACTTTACCCGGGCCGCGAAAGACAAGAAACCTTTGGCACGGGAAGAGGAACCGATCTCTGGAAGTCACCAGGGCGGGTGGAAGGTCAGGGGTTCAAGGTTATTTTGGAATTTAGGTGCTGTGGTTCCTGCACGGTGGCTCATGCTTGTCATTCCAGTGCATTGGGAGGCCAAGGCAGGAGGATCGCTTGAGCCCAGGAGTTCCAGAGCAGCCTGGACAACATAGTGAGACTCTGTGTCTACAAAAAAAAAAAAAAAAAAAAAAACACGAAAGAAAAACACATTAAGATGCTGTATGTATTGGAAAATATTGATGGGTCATTCTTTTGAGCTTCATGTCCAAAAGCTTGCTAAAATGCTTGGGAGTTTGTGTACAGGCATGTGAGATTAGGATACATTGGCAGAATCGCGGTGTTCTCTGTTATCCTGGTTTTGCCACCCGGGAGGAGTTACACATATTGAAGGTTAGTAAGTCCACGCCTCTTCTCTTCTGGGGAAAAAGGTACTTTGGAAACCAATATTATGTGGGAACGTGGCTTGGTTGGTACAGCCTTGGCTTAATGGGAGACAGCTGCCCTCAGCTCTGCAGGTGGCATCAAATACGGTGGCCTCGAGCCCACATGGGTCACACCTGGGCTGTCCCTGGGGAAGCCCGCCACGGCGGGTCACCTGGGCATTCTTTCCCTGGCAGAGCCGAAGTCACAATTTTTTTGTAGACTCTAAAGAGCTTTACCCTTCCGAGATATGATCTTGAATCTTTTGGAGCATTTGGACGCATTTCTTTTAAGGAAGTTCACCTCCAGATGTGCTCAGACGGCCTGGTCTTAGCTGCCACAGATTTACAAATTCTTACAGTAAGTAGGTTATTCCTCGAGAATTTATCTGTTGTGCCCCCATTCTTTTTGCCATTTTATTCTGATTCTATATTAGTACTTGATTTTCCCTGACATAGAAGACTTGCCTGTAGCTAGAGATCAGAGAACATATTCACATTCGAGTATTAATTTCAGGGGAATTATCTGTCAGATGTGAAATTATGGTAAAATTCCATATATTAAAATGACCATAGCTACCATTTGTTGAAAATATTTTGTATACTAGGAGCTTTACAATTCTTATCTCCAAGCCTAGATACATGATCCCAAGAGAGGCATGCCCTCATTTTGGAAGTGGGGAGAAAGACTCACAAAGAAAAATAACTTAGGTAAGGGCATGAGGGGCATAAGTGATTGTGGTAGGAGCAAAACAGATCCTAATTCCAAATATTGTACTCTCCCTTAGACCATGAAGAGTGCTTATGTCTGGCTCTGTCACCCAGGCTGGAGTGTAGTGGTGCCATCATAGCTCACTGCAGCCTCAAACTCCTGGGCTCAAGTGATCCTCCTGCCTCAGCCTTCTGAGTAGCAAGGAAGACAGGAATGCACCATCATGACCAGCTAATTGTTATGATGATGATGATGATGATGATGATTTCTGTAGAGACAGGATCTCACTATGCTGCTGAGACTGGCCTTGAACTCCTGGCCTCCTCTAGTGAGCCTCCTGCCTTGGCCTCCCAAAGAGCTGGAATTACAGACATGAGCCATCATGTCAGGCCTCCACCATACTTTTCATGGGACTTTCTTGGCGAAGCTCCTTAATCTAGTTAATGCTCAAAAGTGAACAAAACCCAACTTGCTCAAAATTACACAGATATTCTTTGGGTGGTTTTGTGAGGGGAATGGAAAATAACTTTTTATAGCGATAGGAGTCAAGGTGGCAAAAAATCATATTAAGGCTTAATACCAACGCGATGGGCTGCTTTTCTTCCCCCAGTAGAGTTCATATTATTTAATTATAAGATAAAATTGAAAATCTCTTTCCTGTATTCCTGACTCCCCAGGCCTTGAATGAAGAAAGTATTTCTCAGGCTTGGTTTTTTTTGTTGTTGTTTTGTTTTGTTTTGTTTTTCCTACTTCTTTGGGTATCTTCTGTCTCAGGCTGTGGGATTTTTTGTTTTTTGTTTCCCCCTGCTTCTTTGGGTATCTTCTGTTGTCCCAAGACATGTCTGGAAACTTAAATTGATTTTCACTCAATCTAAAATAAGCTCCCCAGCTCTTGATCACGGACTGATCATGACTAAGTGCCCACCGCCACGTCACGCTGTGCCACACACCAAGAGTAACTCATTGTCTTAGTCACAGGTTGTGGCTTCTGCAGGGCCTGATGCCTGGTGGAGCTGAGTGTACTGGGAAGTCCAGGTGCATCCTTAGGGTGGGCTGGATGCGAAAGCAGCGTCCTTTTTGCCTGTGGTGACAGGAACATCAATACAGTATTTATAGAAAGTTCATATAAATTGAGTATCAACCTTTCCAATCCTAGTGAGAATAGCTAGCGTTTAGTGACTCTCTGTTATGTGGCAGGCCCTCAGTGATGCTGGGCACTGACTTATCCCCACTTTACACATGAGCAAGGGATGCCCGAGGTGTTCCAGCTTCCCTGAGTTCACAGAGCTCCGTGGTGTGGCCAGGCCCTGTGGCTGCAGCAGGGATGTTCAGTGCTGCGTGTAGCTGTGTCTTCGCTGTGACTTTCCCATGCCCAGCACCACGCCTGGCGCTTGACAGGAACACAAATGTTTGCTGCCTGCCTCCCGCCTGGAATCTCCAGTGAGGAGCAGGAAACCAGGGCTTCTAGCTGTCTTCTTCATTCATGAAGTCCTTTAGAGGAATTCAACCCTCTCTAATCAAAAGTACCCAACATCCTCAGGTCAATATGTATACACTGTTAAGACTTCAAGATTAGTACCTTAAAACCGAAGTCAGAAGTGTGAGGTTTCAATTGACTGGACATGCATTAGGTCAATGACATACATATTTATTGGACACCAGGCTTGATCCCCACATGGGCACCTTTGGTGTCTGAAGCAATATTCCTTGGGTGGTTTTGTGAGGGCAACGGAAAATGACTTTTTATAGCGATAGGAGTCAAGATGGCAAAAATGATATCAAGGCTTAGTACCAATGTGATGGGCTGCTTTTCTTCCCCCAGTAGAGTTCATATTATTTAATTATAAGATAAAATGGAAATCTCTGAAGCAACGCTTCGGAGCGCAGTCGGATGGAAGGGGAAACTGAGAACAGTGCCGTTTCGCCTCACACAGCTCCGGCGCCCCTCACCATCCTGTACACACACATTCTTTGATGGGATCTTTTCAGTGTAAAGTGCAGTAATTGATTTTGCAGAAATTACTGGGTCTGGGAGGCAGACGATGAGTGATGGTGTCACCCCGTGGCACAGTGGGAGATTTATGTGATGGCATCATTTTCTATGAATGCAGACCGCTTTGTGTGCCATACTCGGAGGACCCTTCGAAGCTAGACATTTTGTCATCTTTCAAAAGAAGCATGTTTTCCTTCTTGGTTACAGAAAACTAAAAGCTTTTGATACAGGACTCCAACCTTTTATCAGGGAGAATCAGGGCTCTTTAAATAAGCTCTACCAATCGGATGGGCCATCAGAAACAATTAAAATTAGAAAGATGAAGATACGGTAACAACGTGGTCAGGGCAAACGTCACGATACCAGATTGCACGTTCACAGTTGCCTTTCTGCTAAGAACGTGCGGGTGAATATGGAACAGAGGGCCATGTGTCAGTAGTTGGGTTGCGTTTTGTGTTTCTTTTCTACAAGCCCTTTCTGGTGTGTTTGTGTATATTACAGAGTAGCTGCCCAGAGGCTGCCATTTCCCTCCCCACTCCTTGGTTCTCTCCATCTTCACCCCCAATTCCCAGTCCTTTGTTTGGAATTACAGTCATTGTGCTTGTCAGGATGGAAGAGGGAGCCAGACACATGGCAGACCAGAGCACTGAGAGGCAGAGACTTACTTATAAGTCCCGCCCTGGCCCTGCAGTCTGGAGTGCTGAGATAGGGTCTCGGTGTTTTCCTCTGCAGAATGGAGGCATCACTCGGTCTCTGTCTTCTCTCCCTGTCTCTTTCTTCACTCCCCTCTTCCCTAACACACATCCACAGTGAAAGTCTTCAGGAGGCAAAAGAGAAAAGGCTGGACTGTGCTGGGTCCCCCAACCCCAGGGCCCATTTGCTGTCTTCCCAGCTTCCATGTGCCCAGAGCTGCCTGGGGGAGCCTTCGGAGGTTCAGATCCTGACTGTGTGGGTCTGAGTGAGGCTCCCACTCTCACCGGTAGGGGGAGGGCGCCAGTGCTGCGGGTCCCCCTGGGGTCAGTGAGGCGGTTTGCAAATCCTGCAGATCAGCTTCTCCACTTCTCCAGGTTTCTCCAACGTGAGATGCTCCCAGGAGTCCTGTGGGATTGTTTTCTGACTTTGACCAGGATTTTGACGGAGAAGATTCATTAATATAGGACCCCTTGTCTTAACGTACATATGTAAATGATCTGATGTGAAGTTTTCTGAATGGAAAATGATTGAAAGGTTGGCATGCAGTAGACTTGGGGAGTCATTCCTTCATATCTTTTCAGCTGTGTCTTACTACAATTAAGATTTTGTTTCTGTGTGTGTGGGGTTTTTTCAGATGGAGTCTCCCTCTGTTGCCCAGCCTGGAGTGCAGTGGCCTGATCTGGGCTCACTGCAACCTCTACCTCCCGGGTTCAAGCGATTTTCCTGTCCCAGCCTCCCAAGTAGTTGGGATTACAGACTTGCGCCGCCATGCCCACCTGGGTTTTGTGTGTGTGTGTGTGTGTGTGTGTGTGTGTGTGTGTGTGTGTGTGTGTATCTTCAGTAGAGATGGGGTTTCACCGTATTGGTCAGGCTGGTCTCGAACTCCTGACCTCAAGTGATCCACCCGCCTTGGCCTCCCAAAATGCTGGGATTACAGGCTTGAGGCGCCACACCTAACCTTATTTCTGTGTTTCTGTAATCATTTCGCACATTAACCGACCGACTTCGGTGAGTCAGGGCAGGCTTTAGGCAAAAGAACCAAGTCCTTTATGCCCCTGGAGCTCTCACTCCTGCGGTGAGGCGTGGGTACAATATGCCTGTAGCTGGACCTGAGAAGAAAAGCTCCAGTCTTATGAAAGGGCCCAGGGGAGCCTCTGATTGGGGCCCTTTGACCTGACCCTACGGTGAGGGAGGAGTCGGTAGAGGAGGGTGGCCCAGAGGAGGACTTTGGATTTGTCTTAGGGGAACTGGGAAGCAGGTGGAGGGAAGCCGACTGACTGGGAAGCAGACTGACTGTCTCCAATTAAAGGTGGCTCTGTGGAGAGGAGAGGACAGGAGGAGAAGTAGTGAGTTTAGGGTCGCACAAGAAGTGGCCATAGATGGAAGCTTATGGGGTGGGGCATGTGGCAGGGCAGCCCTGTGCCCACAGACACACCCTGCCGAGGAGATCCAGGGACTTGAGTGTGTCAGGGCGTGGGGTAAATGGCCACTCAGCTATTACAGCCGGAAGGCAGAGCGTGTGAGCTGCGGCAGACACAGGCTGGTGGGGTAAAAGGAGAGTCTTCATAGCAGTGCTTAGAATAATAGAAAGTGGGAAAACCAGCAAAAAACTATCAATAGGAGATTAATGAATCCATTATGGCACCTGGAATGGAAGGAATTATTGTCAGCGTTTAATAAGGAGCTTTGTGCTGGTCGAAAGTCAAGAGCTGCACAGTACACTCAAGGGCAGTATTGAAGAGCCGAATCCAGAGCAGCTCTGCACAGTAGATCCCCCTGGGGCCAGAGGGGCCATTTGCAAATCCAAGCAGATCCCCTTCTTGGAGGTTTCTCGAACGGGAGCATCTCCCAGGATTGGGGCCTGCGTGGGTGGCTTGTGTTATATATGCAATTTTAAATGAACTAGTTGCCACATTAAAGAAAGGCGGGCCGGGACGGGGGGACACTGGGTGCCATGACTCACGCCTGTAATCCCAGCACTTCGGGAGCCCAAGGCAAGTGGATCACTTGAGCCCAGGAGTTTGAGGCCAGCCTGGGGAACATGGAGAGATCCAGTCTCTACAAAAAATACAAAACAATTAGTCAGATATGGCGTTGCACACCTACAGTCCCAGCCCCATGGGAGATTGAGGTGGGAGGATTGCCTGAGCCCAGGAGTTGGAGGCTGCAGTGAGCTGTGACTGCACAGGTTCACTCCAGCCTGGGCAATAGAGTGAAACCCTATCTAAAAAAAAAAAAAAGTAAAACAAAAAAAAAAACTTTTATATTCAGCCCATTATTTGATAACAATCAGTTATTATGTTGATTATTAATATTTTACACTGTTTTCCATACTAAGTCTTTGAAATCCATTGTGTAAAGAATCTTAAAGTACATCTCCATGTGGACGGGATGCACGTGGCCAGCGGCTCCTCTGAGGGACAGTGTGGTCACGGCGATGGGTGGTGTGTCCTGCCTGTATGTAGAAGGTCCCCGTGTGGGTGTTTCTGCGAAGGCCCTGAGGGATGTGCAGGGGAGGGCCGACACCGTCCCAGCCACGCAGAGGACCCTGGAATGCAGCACGCTGCCACCGCGCCCACGCCCCAGACCCTCTGCTGCCTGAGCTCTTTCCCAGATGTCCATTTAGCTAACCTCCCTCCCCTTCTTCCCTTTCCTTCTTTCCCCAAACGTCACTCTCAGGCAGGTCTGCAGGCTCTCCGCTTGTCAATGGCAGCCCTTCCCCTCCCCACCCTCTTAACACCCCCACCCCACTTGTTATTTTTCTCCTTAGTGCTCATGGCCATCCACCCCTGGGCATCATGCTTTTGTTCACTGTGTTTCTTGCTTTCGGGTCTCTCCTGATCAGAACAAGCTCTGCCCAGACCAGAGACTTTCCATTTTGTCACCGACGCATCCACATAGCGCCCGGCAGCGATGGCGCTTGGAGCACCTGAGGTCGACAGTGGGCCGGTGGTTGAGTGAAGAGCCCTACAGATTTATCTCAAGCCCTCCCCTGACCCTACCAGAAGACACGGTGGTCTGCACAGTCCCGATAGTCAGATAGGCCCCCGGCTCGGTGACTTTGAACCGGTGGGGCTGGGGAGGGGGCAACAGCACGTAGACAGAATCCCCCCTTGGTATCCCACCTCCCCATGCCTACATAATCCCTATATTGTCAAAGGAGAGACCCCTAGAAGGAGCTTTGGCAGCAGGAGTGAGATCAGCGCAGTGTAAGCTCATTTTCTGACAAACCAGTGGCAGCAGTCGGCAAACTGACTTTATTTCTCAAAAAGAATGTATGCATCGAAATTAACAAGTGAGTGATCAGCAGTGTGGGAAAATTCAGGAAAAGCAGTTCAGTGCTGTGAGAGAGGGCGAGGCAGGGAGCTTTATTACTCCAGACAACGGAGGAGGTAAAAGGATAGAACTGGATTATTTCATTAGATTTCATCTCTTCGAACTTTTTTTTTTTTTTTTTTTTTTTTTTTTTGAGACGGAATCTCGCTGTTACCCAGGCTGGAGTGCAGTGGTGGAATCTCGGCTCACTGTAACCTCCGCCTCCTGGGTTCAAGAGATTCTCTTGCCTAAGCCTCCCAAGTAGCTGGGACTACAGGTGCATGCCACCACGCCCGGCTCAATTTTCTTTGTATTTTTAGTAGAGATGAGTTTCACCCTGTTATCCAGGATGGTCTCAATCTCCTGACCTCGTGATCTGCCTGCCTTGGCCTCCCAAAGCCCTGGGATTACAGGCATGAGCCATCACGGCCAGCCTATTCCTTCCTTTTTTTTTTTTTTTTTTTTAAATACAGTTTAGATTTTATCAGAGCAGAATCCCAGGAAACTGAGATTTGTAAACTGGGAAATCCAGCTTCTCCAAGTAGCCGGGAAATAAGGGTGACCTCAGTCATTCTTGCTAGACCCTGGTATGGGCCGTGAATGACTCTGACTCAAGGAAGAAGCGGTCTTGTGACTCTCTTACCTGCACTGTGGTTTAGTAAGAAGCTGTTAAAAAGTGTGTCATATGAAGAAAGTGATTTAATAATTGGTCAGAGTAATGACCACTTATTTCCTATGTAACCACTCCCTCGTTATCTCCAACTTTATCTTTGGTTCTTATGACAAGATTATCACTTCCCTGAAAACTGGGGTTTTTGCAAATGACGAAGAGATGTTTTTCCAAATGGTAAGGTTCTTCTTTGGTGGGAAGATGTTTTCTCCTGGAAATCCTTAGGAAATTTTTTGGTTCTTGGGTTGGGCTCCCAAAACCAAAATGAAAGGAGATGGATTATCCCCAGGATACCTGAGCTATAAGGACAATCTGTAGCTTGAGTGTGGAGTGAAAGACACTGAAACTGCCCTTTGTCCCAAATAGCTGTGTGCTGGGGCCCTAGGACAGCCCTAAGAAGATGGTGAAACAGGTGACATTTACCTGTGAGGCTGAAAGCCCTCATTGCCAGGCTGTGAAAGCCCGCACTGCAGGTGTGCATGTCTTCCTCCCTGTCCTGCGGGTGACAGAGCCTGCCAGTAAATGCTGGTGCATTTCCTTCTTATTTTTCATCCAACCATGTTCTCCTCCCTCCTAACCCCTTACTGAATGTTCCTGGGGCTTCCTCAGGTTTCGCCCTGCAGGGCCCAGCAGGAGGCAGCTGATATGCACTCCTCACCATTCAGAAGTTCAGAGGGAGGGCTTAGAACCACACAGGCTCCACCCCCAGGCAATTAAGTGAGCATCTGGCCTCAGCAGGCATTATTTTCCTTCAAGTTCCCATTGGTGACTCTAAGGCACAGGCATTGTAATAGAGGAAATCAGGAAGTCTTGAAAGTTAAAATGAAATAAGACTATGGTTTACACTGCAGCTTCACCACTTCACTAATGTCGTTACCTTCCAGTAATCAGTTTATCCCCCTCAGAGCCTCAGGTTTCTCATCCCTTCAGGGAGGTGTCAGGAGCTCTGCGGGCTTCCTGTGAGAATCATCCCCGTGAGGGCTCTGGCTGTGGGTGTGCAGTCAGCAAGGGATGCCCTACTAGGTCCCACCAAGTGCTGCCAGCCCCTGAGCTCAAGGATGACACGTGAAGAAAAGCCCTTCGCAATGTAGGGCTCCATCCCAACAATGTGCAAGTGAATAGAAGTCCTTTCAGGACCTAGTGTTGTGTATTTTTAAGTGTGGTGCCCTGTCACCTGGAAATTGTTAGAAATGCACGTTCCCAGGCTCCCTCTCCACCTGTGAAACCCTGGGGGTGGCCCAGCTACCCGGGGTGCGGCGGCCGCCGCTGGTGATCTCCTGCTGTGGGGTGATGTCACTGTTCTTTCTGGGCGGGTGCAGGTGGACACAGGGTTGGGTGGTGGGGAGAATGCTGCAGGGACTTCAGGGACTAGTTTAGTGCTGGGATTCATTTTTACTCTGCACAGGAGTCTCCTGGGGTCACCTTGTGTATCATGTCCAGCTTTTTTTTTTTTTTTTTTTTTTGAGACAGTGTCTCGCTCTGTCACCCAGGCTGGAGTGCAGGTGGCGCAATCTCCGCTCACTGCAAGCTCCTCCTCCTGGGTTCACGCCATTCTCCTGCCTCAGCCTCCTGAGTAGCTGGGACTGCAGGTGCCTGCCACCATGCCCAGCTAATTTTGTATTTTTAGTAGAGATAGAGTTTCACCATGTTGATTAGGCTGGTCTTGAACTCCTGACCTCAGGTGATCTCCCCGCCTCAGCCTCCCAAAGTGCTGGAATTACAGGCATGAGCTACCACACCCACTGGGCTAATTTTTAAGTTTTAGAGATGGATTCTCACTGTTACCCATGCTGGTCTCAAACTCCTGGCCTCAAGCAATCCTCCCATCTTGGCCTCCCAAAGTACTTGGATTTGCAGGCATGTGCCACCACACCTAGCCAAACATTGATCTTTCATTTTAAACTTCATCTAGAGATGTGGCAAAAACCAAAAGAGGTATTTGTTAAAATACTTTATAACCCTAGTACAGTAATAGAGTAATCCAACTGACAATTTCACAAAACTCAATTTTTGGCAACAAGTTCAAGGTTATACATATTAATACAGATAACACATTTATTCAACCAGAGGAAAAAGGTCACAATGACAGAATTTATCTTTTTCTTTATTATGTTGCCTGAGCTATGGTTAAGATTTGGGGAACTAGTACCTTAAAGAACCTTCAGAAATGTCTTATTCTAGAATTTAGAAACAAACTTTATACTCTCAGGGTTGAGAGAATCCAGGAGCAATCACCACCCCTAGTGTCCACATGCTACTCTCCAAAGGCCCTTCCCCACTAGCCACAGAAATCAGAGCTCCCTGGGAAACAGACAGTTGAATCTCTGGAGCAGGGAGGGCCTGGCTGTGCATGCTTTAGGGAGGTGGGAGTAGGGGTGTAGAAACCAAAGAAGTGAGACCAAAATGGGCCAACAGCTGGAGAAAATGTGGGCATAAAAATAAATTCTACCTGATCACATAGTCTCAAATATGTACATATACAGAAATATTTCTGTGAGGTCACAGGGGTGCTAAAAAACAAAACAAATAAGACTGGGGGGAAAAAAGAAGAAAAGAAAGAACTCTCTTCTCCATGTTGGGCGCAATGACTCACGCCTGTAATCTCAGCACTTTGGGAGGTCAAGGTGGGCAGATTGTTTGAACTCAGAAGATCGACACCAGCCTGGGCACCACGGCAAGACTCTGTCTCTACAAAAAAATATAAGCACTAGCTGGGCATGGTGGTGCACACCTGTAGTCCCAGCTACTCAGGAGGCTGAGGTGGCCCAGGAGGCTGAGGCTGCAGTAAGCTAAGACCATGCCACTGTACTCCAGCCTGGGGGACAGAACCAGACCCTGTCTTTAAAAAAAAAAAAAAAAAAAAAAGACAGCCTCTTCTGTCATCATTAGAGGTAGTTCCTGCACCGCCCCTCCTCTTCAAACTGGAATTCCCAGGGAGAGCAGCCGCCCCTGCCTTTTCCACTGAACCATATTTCAAGATAACCCAACAGCCCCAGCTGATGTGGAGCTCTTCTTTGAAGAAGTCCAGCAAACGAATGAAGAATTACAGAATTTGAAAACTTCACAAACTCTAATAAATGATTCAGACAATAATCCTCAATGAATATGAAAACCATTAATAGGTTGATGAGAAACTCATTATCACAGGACACCAGAAACTCAAGTGCACCAGCTGCTCCGTGGCTGAAGGGAGAAAGCAGATCTTCACAAGACAGTGGCCGACTCTCAGCATGCACCCCGCTGGCGTGAGACCCCCCAGTGGAGGCAAGCAGGCCTCACAGGATGGTAGAATGTGGCCATCTATGCAGAACTCCCCACGAGGGACTCTGCTTCAAAAGGCACAGCCTGACTCAAACTAAGTCTTTGGATCTAAGTTCCAGTTCTCAGGAAACACAGGAACATGGCACCCAACACCACACAGAAGCAGCCAGGTCACCTGGAAAGTGAGAGCGCCCGGAGGAAACCCGGCCTGCACACTCCGCTGCCGTCCGAGAGGGTGCCCAGGAGAGACCCGGGCTGACCAGCTGCGATCTGTGGGACCCTGTGCCACAAACACTTTGAGGCCAACTAGAAAATTTGAATATGGAATAAGAAATAGGCAGTTTTAAGAAAGTATGTTTTATTCTATCAAAACTGAAAATTGCATTAGCTCATGTAAGAAATAATCCTCATGTTTTAGAGTCATAAATTCAAATATTTAGGGGTAAATGATAACATTTATAATTTACTTCCGAAAACTTCACAAGGAAAAGGATATCTATTATGTGATAAGTGTTTAGGGGCTCATTATCCTAGTCTACTTTTCTGTATGCTTGAAAGTTTTCATAATTCTTTTTATGTAAAATAATCTTTCAAATATGTTTTTACGTTAGCATTTCTATGTAAATTATTAGTGTTTTATATAATATATAAAACTATATTATTATGATAATAACCTTATATTAGTGACATAAGAAACAAGCGATGTATTATAAATTATGCTGCTATAAAGACACATGCACACGTATGTTTATTGCAGCACTATTCACAATAGCAAAGACTTGGAATCAACCCAAATGTCCATCAGTGACAGACTGGATTAAGAAAATGTGGCACATATACACTATGGAATACTATGCAGCCATCAAAAAGGATGAGTTTGTGTCCTTTGTAGGGACATGGACGCAGCTGGAAACCATCATTCTTAGCAAACTATCACAAGAACAGAAAACCAAACACCGCATGTTCTCACTCATAGGTGGGAACTGAACAATGAGATCACTTGGACTCAGGAAGGGGAACATCACACACAGGGACCTATCATGGGGAGGGGGGAGGGGGGAGGGATTGCATTGGGAGTTATACCTGATGTAAATGAGGAGTTGATGGGTGCAGCACACCAACATGGCACAAGTATACATATGTAACAAACCTGCACGTTATGCACATGTACCCTACAACTTAAAGTATAATAATAATAAATAAAAAAAAAAAAAAAAAAGAAACAAGCGATGTATCAGAACGTGAGAATGTAATTAAGGTTCTGTGACTGCATCCACTGTCGGAAGAGCACTTCTCCGTGCCAAGGACAGACTCGAAGCTTCACACACCCTGGGTCGGGGTGGGCACCATCCATGCACCCCCACTCTCCATGCAACAAAGCTGGAAGTGATGCAAGAAGCTGGGGGCCAGGACCCTCCTCTGGGGGTCTCTAAACACCGTGTTTGTAACCACCATTCTGAGCCCACCGAAGGCTATCGTTGTAAATGTCCAAAATCAATGTCCAAGTAAGATAGGCAAACTTAGGCCAAGAATCTTACCTACACTTAGACATTTCTTAAGCATCGCTAAATGTGAGAGAAGCCATGTCATGAAAATGTAAGAACATAAACAAGTCAACTTTTCACAATCCACCATCAAACTTTTCCAACAAAATATTACCTAGCATTGCTTGGGTGATAGTGAGTGGCATGAAATTGCTTAAGCTGCTCCCACGTAAGCTCCGGGATGCAGAGTGGGTCACCCCCAGAGACCACTGAGTACGTGTGGTGGGGAAGAAGTCTGTTTTGAAGGTGCTGGGAGAATATCCTCTCATTGTCTGTCTTGAAATGTGAAGTAAATAAATAAGAATATATATATATAAAATAATACACACACACTACATTCCTTTCAATATAGCCAATCGATCACATTCTGGTGCATATGCCTGTAATACTTTGCAAATAAAACTCTTCTAATGGTAAAAAAAAAAAAAAAAAAAAAAAGACACCCCTGTAGGCATTGTTTAACACTGTATTCAATCACTCATCACCCATGCACAGAACCCAAGGATTGAGAACAATGGACTTTTGATGTGTGTTGCAACAAACTCATAGCCGAGGGCTGTAAATCGGAGGGATCACCAGGTCTGCCTACCAGCCACCAGGCAAGTGGGGAGAAGCTGTCACCCCAACTTGAGTTTCAAGAAGACTCCTTGGAAGAAAAGACGACCAAATTGAGAATGAAAAGGTAAGAAATGGTTCACCAGCTGAGGGAGGCTATGGAAATCAGAGAGCAGGCCACCTATGAGCCTTAGGGACACCAGCACAGGCAGGTTGTCAAAGTCACAAGGGGACATGAAGAC